>NC_062273.1:27586679-28284179 GCF_916048215.2 Malus sylvestris
TAGAAGTAGCTGAAATTGAAGGAAATATGAGAGAAAATCAATTACGGTGATTTAGACATATGCAAAGAATGCCTACTGACAGAGATCCAGGGCCGAAGGGGTAGAGGAAGACCTAGGAAAACTTTGGAAGAGACTATAAGAAAAGACTTAAGAGTACTTAGATCTAACGGAGGATATGACACAGAATCGAGCGGAATGACGTTCTAGGATTCATATAGCCAACCCCCACTTAGTGGGAAAGGGCTTTGTTGTTGTTGTATCATCAAATCAAAACACACAATAGTCTGATTTACCGGACACATATGAATCATGAGAAACGCTTGCACTCGTAACTCGAAAAATTAGCTTTCCCATTACTAATCTCATGCACATAACAGGCTAGGTTTTCACCAATGCGGAATAAATCTTGCGGGACAGCTGCAGGATAGAGTGGCCAGACAATCGCGCAATACAACCGGCTGCCCGGCCACTCACATCCCGCAACCATTACACAAGATTCATCGCGAATCGGAGAATTCTGCATAACAGACATTCCGAAAAATCCATGAATCGCGATCGCAAGTCATAGTATAGCAATATATGCTCCAAACAATACAAAATCTTCCCACATACTATTAGCCAAAACATACAAAAAATTTATATAAACATATATAATTATATATCTATATGTATCTTGGAAACAAGAGATTCAAGAAACAACTCTTCACGCTTCGTACAAAATCGAAAAGTAGGAGAGTAATTGAGAGAGTACCATGTTAAGAGCCCACTTCTCCTCGTCGTGATACTGCGACTGCAAGAAAAATTTCGCCTTTTCGAGTGAGACGTTGAAGTCCGCCATTGACGCGTGGAGAAGGAGAAGGAGAGGGAGGAGAGTATTTGCGTTAGGGTTTAGGTTTGGGGGTTTGTAAAAGGGAGAAGGCAATTAAATTACCGAAACAACCTCACTTACTTGGTCACTCAATACAAAATCGAAAGGGTAAAAAAAAAAGAAAACTGTTCAGACATACAAAATTGAAAACCCTTTATTAGGTATAGCAACAACCGTTAGACGTATTATTGACACTTCAAAAGTTTCATTGTGCATCATTCGCAAGTGTATTTTATTTTTTCTAAATATAAAAGGTTAAAGTGCATAATAAGAATTTTGGAGTGCCAAAATAAATTTCAAAAATATATGGTCCATATTAATTTAGCACCCTTAACTTTGACTCATCAAATTTGTTAGTATCTATGTTTTGAGTTTAACATTTACTACTACGAAATGGGAAATCGAAGTTCGATATTAGGTTGTCGTCAGTAAATTTGTCAAGAGATGATGAGTCATACGTAAAACTTAACATTTTGTAATATAACCAGGGAAATGATTAACACTCATATTTTTCTCCTCTATTACACAAATTTGTTTAATCTTGTCTATCGTTTTAGTTTTATTTATTTAATTCGACGAAGATAAATAAACAATTGTATGCGAGATTCTAAACATGAGCGTGAAAATCTGCTGATGATAACAATTATAAAAACCAAATTCAATGCCAGTGAGGGTTCACTTAGTTGGTAAGGTCCCCACCTTGTCTGTCGCCCCACCAAAGTTCGAGTCTCGTTGTAACAGCTGGCAATTAGATGTCACGCGTAAGTTCTTCTGACTAAAAGTTATAGTATGCTGTGGCGCTAATGTTGAGACTAATCACACCCTAAACTTTTTTGTTCACACAAAACAAAACCAAATTCAATTTTAAAAAAAAATTAGAAAAGAAAAAGCCTAGTTGACCCCCAAAAGAAAAAGAAAATATCTAGGGACACCAAGCTCCCTCTCCCATCCAGCCATCCAAGTGGTGACACGCTCGCAATGGAACCTGATCTTCCTTGGCCACTAATTTAAGCCCAAATCATAGCCATCCTCAAGGATTCAATCATCTCTCTGAAAAAGAAACATCACTGAAAGCCACCACCAACACACAGAAAAATGGAGGCCAGAGCATTTTACAGCTGCAGCGCCGGCGGTGTGCCTTTCGCTTTCAGAGCACCAGCAGCAGCAAAAGGAGGCAACTTTGCTTCCTCCTCCCCTCTCCTCATCCAATCCATGGCTACCACGAAACCCATTCCTTCAGCTACCAACACAGTCAGCTCCAAGAAGGTTAATAATCTTCCTCTCTTTCAAAATATGTACGACGGGTTTTATTACAAAAGGCCTCGGTGGTATTAGAAGTGAAATCGTTCATTATATGTTGTATTTTATTTGGTTATTGTCAAATAAGTAAAAAAATGCAAATGGGGTGTACTTTGCATTGCAGAATTCATCTGTGAAGCTGCTAACAAGGGTGGAGCAACTGAAGCTGCTGACCAAAGCAGAGAAAGCCGGCCTGCTGTCCGCGGCAGAGAAGTCCGGGCTCTCATTGTCGACGATAGAGAAGCTAGGGTTGCTCTCCAAGGCGGAGGAATTCGGAATCCTATCTGCAGCCACCGACCCGGGAACTCCCGGGGCATTGTTGAGTCTAGGCTTAGGATTGCTGGTTTTGGGTCCATTTGTTGTTTATCTTGTGCCTGAGGATTCTCCTTTGGAGATAGGGCTACAAGCTGTTGTTGCTTTGGCTGCAATAGTGGGTGGTTCTGCTGCTTTTGCTGCATCAAATCTTGTATCCAGTTTGCAGAAATCCATTTGAAATTTCATGTGCTTGGACTATCTTGGGAGAGACAAAACTTCCATCGAGATGCCACAGTGACGATATCCTAAGCCGGTCTTGGTTTTGCAAATCGACACTGTGACATTCCCGTTGCATGAAAGCTTGTCTCCTCACTCAGGATGAGACCCTCATTATTGTGGCTCTTTTGTGCAATTGTGAATGCTTTAGACATATCTATATAACATACTACCATGTCAACAAGCATGGATAAGAAAATGGAGACAAAGAAATTTCAAGATCAAAATAACATAAATGTAGATTTGGATTCGTAGAAATACATTGAACTAACACAACTTGCTCACACCGTGTAAGCTCTATAAAAATGATCTAAAGATAAAATATTGGTTAGGGAAAATGGGGGAAAAACGCGAATCTTTGTAGGAACTCGGAATTTAACAAAAACCCTAAATTTCTAATAGCTCCATACAACTCTTTATCCAGCAAGTTGCGATTGAAGGAAAGAAGGGGAAAGAAAAAGTGACCCTCTTGGCTGTGTGAAAAAAACTGTCTATCCACCACTTTCTCTCAAAAAGCGTCAAGTAGGGGGAACAGAACTGCGGTTTCCGCCACCTTGACGCCCACCTCTTCCATTGGAACTCCCCCGCTGATAACCATCTCCACTGCGTCCTCCCGAGCCCCTGGCTCGCCCAGAAAACTCACCTTGGTTTCTGAATTCATTCCTGCCAAAGCTACGGCCGCCACCACCATAGTTCCCACGACCCCTGAAATTGTCATTCCGATAGCCAGCTCTTCCTGAAGCGAACCTCCCTCTCCCACCACCAACTGAAACATCCAGAAGCTTTGTTAGCTTAACATCATTTAAATAGGAGTTGTCTTTTATCTAGCAACCTTCTATAAACCACAGCTTACCTCGAGTTGAGGTTCTCTTTTCCTCAATCACTGCTGGGCGATCCCCAATGGTGATAGGTGAGGCCTGCAACGATTTTCAACAAGTTCAAAATTGGATAACATATGATGATACAAGCTGTGGAAACATACGATGCACCCACAACTATTAATAAACACATTACAGTCTGCGAATCCAATCAAACTGCACTTATATCCCAGTGAGGTTGTAACACGAAACACACTGGAGATTTTAATTTTCTATTACTCAAACAACAGATCTAAGATTCTGGGGACACCCGTAGATATGCATGAGCGACAATACCTCCTTTTTCAACTCAAAATAAGTGTCCTTGCTGTTTTTATCGGGAAAGCAAAGATGTCCTCATGTTAATGCCAATGAGCAAATTACATTTGGGCCTCGTGGCTACTAGCCAATAATACAAACAAAATGTTCTTGGGCCAATATAAATGACTCAAAATATTTCTGCAATTTTCATACACTAGTTTTGAACTAAACGAGCCAATCTGTAACACTAAAAGGTCGTACCCAGAGCCAATCTGTAACACTAATTGTATTAAAAAAAACCAGGCCTAAAGAAACTTGGAATTTGACAAGTGGAATATGAAAGTGAAGCACAGTACCTCAAGTGCACTTTGCATGGAACTCAAGCTTTCGAATTCAACGAAGCCAAAACAGAATCCTTGCTGCTAGAAAGCCAAAATATAGGAACTGTAAGGCTACACCAAAGAATGATCAGTTGGATCAGGAAGTGAATTATACAAATGAAGAATACCTTACTACTCCTGACTTGGATCCCATCACGCTTAATAGGTCCAAACCTCTTGAACTCCTTCTCAAGTTGTCCCACTGTTGCATCATACGGCAAATTCCGTACATGTATGGAGTAACCTTCAGGCGCTGCAAAGAATAAATTGTAAATTAGATAATAAACCATTGCACGAATAAGTTTGATGTTGCAGTTTGCATGACAATAAATAGCTACCAGATCAGGCATCATTCATGAAAGAGTAAATGAGAGTATAACTCAGCCAAGCGTTATGGTAGTTAGCTAAGCAACCCAACCATTGAAAGCTGAGCACTTTTTTTTTGTTTTTTGAGAGTACACGAAGACAGAAAGCTGAGTATTATTTACCTTCCTCATGAGAATGGCTGCTTTCAGGGGCAGCGTCACCTGTAGGAGGTGATGCCTCTGGTGCAGGAAATGATTTTGCAGGACCGGCAGGTAGATGGTCAGTGTTTGCAGATACTGTCCTCACAGTGTGGGGAACCACACGGACAGGACTGGCCATGCTTTTCTTCAATAACTAAAAAGTAAAAACACATCAATATCAGTTGACATGAAAAGTAAAAATACTCTCTTAAAAAAGTGAACAATAGGCCTTAACACACAATTGATGCATATGATTTCTTTGGAGCATCCTCCTGAGTTTCAGGGGCAGGATCAGGAGTTGGATCAACTTCTGCAAGATTCTGACTTGGGAGAGCTGGGGGCTCCACAAGCTCGTCTTCAACAACTGATCCTTCGTCATTATCTGAAGGATCACAAACTTCAGCACCATTATTGAGATCTTCTTCCTCAAAGGGAATTGCAGGGTCCACCACAAGATGATCAGGTGCATGAATAGGCTCTGGAAAGACATAAAAGCAATTTGAAAACAATAGCCAAAACAAACAAAAAAAAAGATATATTGAGAAAGAAAACTAATGCCAACCTGGTTCTGCTGTCACAATAGCTTCTGGAGCACTTTCGTTGATGCCATTGACTGAGGCAGTATTGGTCGGCAACGATTCGTTGTCCTCAATATACCTAAAAACATCATTCAATACATAGTACCCTTTCTCCTGTGGAGCTAGAAAGAATGTCTGCGCGAATTTTCTTCCCACATTGTCCTTTCCAGTCAAGCATCCAGTCACGAGAACAATCACCCCTTTCTCATAAGACTCCTGAGAATCTGCTGTTTTTATTTCTGCCGTATAGTCTCCATAATTTAAGGACTGAATTTTTTCACCTATTGCCTGTTCCAAAAGATAATGCAATGTTAACAAATGTAATATTTATCATCAACATTTATTATTCACGATAAAAATTTAGGATTCTCAATTCAGTTTACATCACATCCAAGATGTGATGCACAATATTTCAAGATTTTAAAACAAAATGTTTGGCCTGGAAAAGGGCGTGAATTTGATTCATTAAAGGCCTCACTGCTTATACTGTGACATGTTCAACATGCAATCAATGCCAATATACCAAAATTTTCATCATTTCATGACTAGAACAGTGGCCATCTTAATCTGCCACCCTATATATAAAAAAATGTCACTGTTTAGGCTGGTTACAATTGGTCAATAAATGTCTAAATTTGGAGCCTTAACATCAAATAGACATCCTGTCTGTGTATTTGTCCAACATGCACATAAAGAAAAGTTTAATACAACAATGTATGATGGAAAAGCTGCCAAATTCATGTTCAACCATTATAGGTCGTACCCAGTGCACAAGGCTCCCGCTTTACGCAGGGTCTGGGAGAGGTGAATGTCGGCTAGCCTTACCCCCATTTATGGAGAGGCTGCTCCCAAGTCTCGAACCCGAGACCATTATAAAATTATTAAAATATATACTTTTGTACATGCTAGCTACCAATTAAACATTCTTTAATACCTTAAGTGAAAAACTGAATCGGAAACATACAGAAAAACAGTTGCCCAATTCATGTTAATCTTTGTGAAAACTGAACCGTGAACCTTGAAGTAGAAACTGCGTCATGAATATATATGAAAGCATACTTACTTCCATGGTTGTCACTGTTGTCATATTGCCCTTGATATCCATCCTGCTCAGAGAGCTCGAATCCTGATAAAACCTATGCACTAACTCTGGAGATTGGTGAAGAATATGGTAATATTGCTCCACGAAGGCATTGCCAACAAGTTGGGCACTGGGAGCAGGGGCAGGAGTCACTTCCTGCATGTCTATCTACAGAAAGTTTAAATTCTGTAATATTAGTAAGAAACATATTGACGGAACTACTAAGATGATAAAAGAAAAACATGATAACGACAAGAGAGCCAAAGCAACATGCTTTTTTATTCTTGACCTAACAAATGCATGAAAGAAAAACAACCTTCAAAATTTTTACAGCGTAAAGTACATACCCATTTCAACCAATTAGAAAATCTTTACATTCAAAGAACACCACAACAATGAATATAGAAGCATAACAAGTGATACATTGTGAATATCATATATGTAGCAAGAGAATCAGCAAAGTAGAGACGTAAAAACGACAATGAGAAATTCTAATAACCCGATAAGCACATACGGGCACTTTAAGTTGAAGCTAAAAGCACAGAGGCATTGTCTTTGAGCTCCTATGTTAAAGTACCATGAGCTAAAATGGTTTCAGCAAGTCAATCACAAGTGTAATATCACAAACCGCACATTAGAATCATAACCAACCAATAAAAAACTCAATAAGTTGAACAAATAAGACAAATAAGATCAAACTTTAAGCACCACAAAATCTAGAAAGATTTGATAAAGAGTACAGAAGCATATGCAATGATGCATTGTGAATATCATATTTGTAACGAGAATCAGAAAACTAGCAACATAATTAATAACTGCAAAACAAAACCTTAACAGCCCAATAAGCTCACAAGTCAAGTCCAAGGATTACGAGCTAAAACAGTTTCAAGTAACGAGTACTTGATCACAAGTGTAATATCACAATACCACAAATCACACATTAGGAACCAATCCCTACATACATGCTCAAATCGCGGAAATTCGCTAACAATTATAAACAATTTCAAAAACCCAGAAGTATTTATTCATGTTATAGAAATCCCAATAAAACCCAAATGAAGCAGACCATGTGAATTTGATCTAAGAGAAAAAGGGGGTCAGCTGAAAAACTGAAGTAGCCCAGAACTTAACAACTATAATGATAAAACAAACAATATCTGATTAAAATTCATAAACCCTAATTTAGCAAAGTATGGAAAAGCACAGAAATTTTTCAGCACCAACATCCAAAGCAATGAAGAGATTTGTTTGGGAAATATGACATGAACAGATCAATCACTATTGACAGATAACAAAATCAAATGTGAAGTTAACCAGCAGAGGCAGTAAACTGTAAACATAAAGAAAGTCAGATTCAAGGGAGGACTCTGGAGTACCTGCTTGGTAGTGATCTGAGCTTTAGAGAGAGAAAGCTTGAGAGAGAGAGAGAGAGATCTGTGGGGTGAGAGGAAGCAAAGTGAAGTTGCAGAGAGAGAGAGAGAGAGAGAGAGAGAGAGAGAACAGTGCCAGAGGATAGGAGGGCTAAAAAGAGAGAAGAAAGTGGGGAAAGTTGCTCAAGGCTGAAGCTTTTTATATATTTGATCAGATCACATGAGAAGCAGGTTCCTTCAGGAAAACCCAAATAAGGAAAATTGTTTAATTTTGGAATAAAAATATTAAAAAGGGGTTTTTGGATCTTTTAATTTGGGAAGGAAATGATGGGATGGGTTTACTAACTTTACATTGTGATTTTATCTTGGTCAACGTTCAACTTTGTAATTTAAGTAATAGAATTGGGTGGTGCTATTCAGTACCCACACGTATTTTTACTTTTCACACGCTAATTTCAAAAGTAATGTTATCCATACCATAATTTTACATAACATTATTATAATATTTTAGGTGGCATCTGATGTGGACAGTCACATCATTTGAAAAAATTGCAAAACCAAAGAAAATGAAGTAGGAAGACTCATCGTATACCACAATCATCATTTAAGTAACTAGTTTTTCTTAATTATTAGTTATTAAATAATGAGCTAAATTTAAAAATCTGATTAATTTAAATGATGTGGCTGTTCATATCAAATATCACCTAAGGTGGTATGAAAATGTAATACAAAAACATAGTATGAATAACATTACTCTAATTTCAATCGTTTTACTTTTTCAATTTCATCTGAACCGACGATCGAAAATTAAGAAAAAGATGTGAAAAGTAAAAAGATGTGTGAAGATAACATCATCCTAAAGATTTATAGATAGTAGAATAATCCCAAAGTTGTGAGAAAAAGTCCATGATTTGGGTCGGTGCAAAGTACACTCTTGAGCCCTTTCTATTTTCTTTTTGCTTGGTTTTGTATTTTTTTTTAGTAAAGGGATAACATTAATAGGTTAGAAGTTGATTATTAGGGAGACGAGGAGTTGGTAGAGATTGAACTCGCACTACTGGATATATATGCTTATTTTTTATCACTGTGATAAAATACTATCTTCAGAACGAATACATAAGAGCATTCTAACAAACTTAATTTGAACTCATATAAGCTCATTATACACCCATAGTTTTTTAATTAAATTATCAATATTTCTTTAAACCAAATTTCCAACCTAAGCTACGTTCACAAATCCAATTCAATATGTAAATTTATCTTTGTACCTATTTCAAAAATAAAAACATAAAATCAAAGCATACGTTCTCACTCTCCTTCCAATACGTACGTCCCTTTTTCTTCACGATTACTCGAAATTAAAATCAAAATTAATAAAAATTAGCGATAATTAATTTATCATTTTGGGCAAAAGGACAATGCCAACACCAAAACACTTGTTTTTCTTCACGATTACCCGAATAAATCGATTCATACTTTAGCTAGAGGATTTAAAATTCAAAATCATCATTAATGTGTCAAAAAGAGCTTGTTTTTTCTATGAAAGCGTTTTAGGGTTCTAACAATAATAATAGAACGTATGAGAAAAATTGCTTGAAAGTAATTAAATGGGGGTGAGTTTATTAATAAATTTTAATTTTATAAATATATTTTAGTTTTATTGGTTCGTCTGAATTTCTCACCTGATCTGCATCTCAAAACTTCTCCAATGGCGAAATCGGTCTCCACCGCCGTGTCATCCCTCGCTCAAACCCTAAAGCGGTACTTCAAGAAACCGTGGGAAATAACCGGCCCGTGTGCCGACCCGGAGTACAAATTAGCAGTGCCCGGCGCGCTCGAGTACAGGGTCGAGTGCCCAGCCACGACCAAGGTCCAGGCCTGCGTGCCCACCTCCAACCCGGAAACCGTGTACGACATCAAGTACTATACCCGCGACCAGAGGCGCAACCGGCCACCGATTAGACGCACCGTTTTGAAGAAGGCGGATGTGGAGAAGATGATGAAGGAGAGGACGACATTCAACGTCTCGGAATTCCCACCTGTTTACTTGGCCGAAGCCGTTGAAGAGGATTACAATGCTCGAGGTGGAGGCTACCAGAAATGAATTGGGTTCGTTTCCCTCATCCAATTTTTCATTAAGTTGATAGTTTAAGGCTTTAATTAATTTAATTTAGGGTTTTTATTTTGGGCATTCTGCAAATTAAGTGGAATTTTGTGTTTTTTGGTTAGTTTTTTTTGTGAAAGTTTACTAATGGAGTGATATATATGCAAAAGGAGGAGTCTTTATTGTGTTTTGGAATAGAATTGTGCAGGAAGTTGATCCCTTTAGTTTGGTTAATAGCTCGACAGAAATGAAAAAGGTTTTGTGTTTCGGGTTTTTCGTGATGAAGGTGGTTTCTGTTGTTTTGAGTTTGTTGAGTTTGTGTTTGTGTCTGCTTTATGGTTGGAGCATTCGTGAATGGTCAAGTGAGGGTAGCAATTTTGTTCTTAGTTGATAAATCTTATGCTTTCTGAGGCTTGATTGATTAGGAATTGCTGGTTTCAGCGGCGTTGTAGCTGTAACTTTGGATTATTGCAATTTCAGTTTCTCTGATGCTGAAGCAGGATGCATTTTTTGCTTCAACGGACCTCTGTAGGTGCTCCATCCACATCTTTTCTAGCCTCAGGAAACCATGAAAATCTTCGATTCAACGAGTCTTTAGTTGAATACAAGTATGAGAGGCATAGTCTGTACCTGATTCGAGGGTTGAAAATATGGGACTTTTGTTTTGTTTTTGACACAGTTTACTGTTATATTTATCATCTATTTTGTGAAAGTTAATTGAAAGAACATAGATTCTTCACCTAGTACAAAAACCTTCTGTTCATTTCTGTGAGTCATTTGCCCCCTGAATTTAGGCCTTAATGCTGATAACCTTGTAGGTAGAGAACAAGCAACCATGAGAGCTCATTTTTATCTTCCCTGAACTCTCTCATCTCGTCTAACATCAATTTTTCATAGAACTTAATGCACATGACCAACCTTTATACAGATATTAGACAAGTATTATGTGGTCCAATGACTCCAATCTTGTTGAAGGTTCAATTTGTTTGTTGGGGATGCATCAGTCAAAGTCTGGCACAATCTATGCTTCTGGTGATGGTTCTCAATTTCCTATGAGCTCGTTGGCTGCATCTTGAATGTGCTAATTTCTTTTCATAAATGATTGGCCCGTTGAAGATACATAGAGATAACGACTATCCACGTGCTCGTTCCTAATTTTTAGTTTTTCTTTTCCCTGTTTCTCTCCTTGGTTCCTGTTGTTGTGTTTGTGTATTTTTTATCATTTGACTTCTCAGGTTATGTACTTATTTGGCGTTGGTTGCTTGTTGCTTTCGTGTTTAATTGTATCAGTGATTCTCAGCTTGTTTTAGCTTCTTGCAGGCTTATGGGATTCTGGAAAAATATGTGTGTTATTTTGTTCCTCTCGTCGAACTAAAGAGATGCTGTTCATGTTAGCATGAATGCTTGTCTAGTCTGCTCACTTAATGAAATGCTGTGTTTGACGTGAATAAAGGTACTTGACACAACTATTTTTTTTTTGATCCTTTAGTTTGTCCAATAATGTTTTTGTATAAAATCTAAATGCAACCGCAGTTGGGTGATTCGATGACATTATCGCTCGTTTTTATAACTTCTAAGATTTCTACTTGCTATAATTTTGTAAATCTTGTGTGTCACTGTGATTGTCTTTCCCCAACTGCAACCGTATGAAGACCTAGGTTTCGGATTTGGAACGAATATGAGCAAGTTTCTCTGATCTCACTGTTTAAGAGATGAAAGTGCAATTGACATCGAAGGCAATTGAGTTTCCAGCAATTTGGCAGAAACGGGTTTTTCTAGTTAAGCAAATTTTTGACAGGAAAACTAATGAAAAGGGCTTGAAAACTTTGAGTTTTAACGATAAGGAAAATAAAGGGTAAAGTGAATAGTACAAGATTTGACTTTTTAGTGTAAAAATGTGGTTTTTCGTTAAAGTGAACAGTACCGTGGGCTTTTCGTTAAAACTCCCAATTTTGACGAGGGTGAGTCGGAATCTAGCAGAATGTCCCTGACTGGATCAAGGGGAAGTTGCCCCCTAGGCCTTGTCGAAATCTTAATGTGCATTGTTGTTTGTGATCTTGTTATCATTCCATAACAGCTCCAGGCCCTCCTAGATTTGGGAAAGCCCTATTGCCAACTAGCTTTTTGGCTATACACTTTTTCATTAGTTTTCCTTATATATTATCCACGGAGATTTTCGGCCAATCAATTCTTGGCCATTGAACCTTTGACCGCACATCGAATAGTTCCATTGCCCGGTGCATGGTATCTAGCATTCCACTGCCCGTTACATGCCATGCACGGGCGCCCGATCGGATATACGCACAACAAATGATTTAACCATTTCAGCTCTCCTTGATTACTAGCTAAAGGCTAAAGCTTATGCGGATTATCATCGATTAAATTTAACAGTTCAACGTGACTGCCAAAGTTGGGCGAAGTGCATAGTTCTTAATCTACTGAATTGCAAGTCTCTTGCATAAAATCTCGTAATTAGCTAGAAATTTTAATGAATTTTGGGTTAATATGGTCAACTGCAACATGGATATATATGTTAAATCCCTAATTATCCCGTTCGCCGCTCTTATGCTCGTTGTCACCATCTATCATGTCTTGTTTACATGGTTTTTCTTCAAAAGGGACCAACTAGTAACTTCCCCAAGACAATCCACCCTTACGGGGAACAGATAGATTCAAAGAGGCATTTCAACCTCTTTTGGCTACCACCGCGTGATTCCCGAGCGCTAGGAACTGAACCCAGGACGTGCCATATGCAATACAGACCTAGAATTCATCCCTAACCACTGGGTCACCCCGCATCGATTGTCTTATTTACATATTTGACTATTAATTTTCCCAGCATGGTTAACTTATAATTATAACCGCATTTCACCGAACCATTCAATCAACCTTCTTAGAATTCACACTATATATATAGTATACAATGATCACTGTTTATATAGTTGTGACTTACTGCAAAAGGTCTAAGGCTCTACTTTAATCTTCATTGAGAGATCCATTTCTCTTTTGGTCCGAGATGACACCCTCAAGAACTTGTGCCGTTGCGTGCTGGTTGGTTGCTTCAACACAGCTGACGTCTACACATTCACATACTTGTCAACATAACCCTGCAGATCATATAGAGAAAACGGTGAAGATCAAACTACGCGACATGTTCTCGCACTAAGACCGAAAGCATCAGGCCTCAAACTATGAATTTCATCCTCTTTTCACGCAGAGAACAAAAAATTAATTTATGGAGAAGTTTAAGAGGGTGTGCCACTGTGCCTTGTGTCAAAATCCCAATCAACTAACACCACCATGTCATTAAAAGCAGAAAGGAATAGGAAAAAGTATTTACCATCACCAGTTTTGTCAGTTTCCGCTGTGACGAGTCAATGTAGTGATTTATCTTTGCCTCTGACTTGGGTATCTGGTGCTTCTTCATGGCTCCAGAGACCTTATCAACAGTCTTTTTGACAATGGTCTTAAACGCTTCCTTGCTCATATTACCCTGCCGCCACGATGGCTTCAGAATTTCCTTTACAAAATTTGCAATAGCAATCTTGAAAAGTCTCGTTGATCTTGAATCCTTTTTCTTCTTGCTCTTCCCTGGAGACTCCACCTGATCAATCTCAATCTCACCAGCCATGTTTGCTGCACCACCAGGATCACTCAGACTCTCGTCCTCAACAACACCCACTTCTGCATCCGCTGTCTCACCAAACTCATCAATATCCAGAGATGTAGCTGATGCAACGGTTTCAACCTCTTTATGCTTGTTCTCACTGAGCCTCACAATGATATTGGAATCACCGGCAGATTCCTGTTTTTGACCATGACCATGTTTCTTGAGCAAAGCTGATGATGGCTCAATGCTGTCCCAAAGTGGATCATACTGCTCACCACCTGACTTGGGCAAAAGCTGTCCAGCAGCTCTAGCAGAACTTGGTGATGAAGTAGTCTGTCTTGATCCAACACTGCCAACACCTTGCCCATCCACAAGAACTTGGCTCAAATTGCAGGGAGTATCAAACATGTTACCAGAGGGAGCACCGTTGTCTTGATTGTGAATGTTAGAACTGAATTTGGAGGATAGTGGCTGCTCAAAAGTAGATGCGTAAGGATTATGATGTGTAGGTATTCTAGATGCCCCAAATTCAGGAAGGCGAGACGATTGATTTCTGTCCACAATATCTGTAGGGTATTGGGACATAGGACCATCCTTCCCAGGAAAACCCAAAATGCTATCACCTACAGGGTATTGCACACCAGTCTTCCCAGGCACACCCAAGATGCCATCACCAACAGGGTATTGTGTGCTATAGGTTGGCTGTTGGTTCTGTGAACGGGGATGAATCTGTAAGGATGAATTTAAAAGGTCGCCAGAAGGAAAATTGTCACCAGAGAAATTTTGCAATTTGTTCATGGTCAATTCCTGTGAAGGAGGACCAGGTTGTGGGTGTGTGTTGCCATGAGCAAAAGCGTGTGAAGAACTTAAATCCTGCACAGGAGCATGTGTAAAGCGGTCTTCTCTCATATGACCAAGGCCTCCAAATGGTTGACTTGATGAGTTGCCTGATCCAAAATCTGCTCTATGCAACACAGGGCGAGGAAATTCCTGCATTGGAGGGTACATATGATGCAGAAAATCACCAGCCTGAGAATGAGAAGGCAATACAGTTGAGTAAGGCCTGATAGAAGGCTGAGAACCAAAGTCATTCCTTGGAACCAAATGGTTCGGCTGAAACTGTGAAGAACCACCTGGTGCGGTAGTTCCTGCATTTAAAGATGAATCATACAGTGGTCGTGGAGGTGGCGGGGGTAAGGATGTCCAAGGGGAATTTGGTGGTAGAGAGAACTGAGCATGTTGGTTGGGTAAGGAACCTTGGTAAGATATAGACTGCGGTGGACAGAGTGGCATCAAATTGTAATCCCTATGCATCTGTGGAGCATGAACAGCACTGGCACCTTGTGAAGGTTGAGGAGGAGGTGGAGGAAGGGGCAGCTCTGAAAGATATGGAACATTTGCAGCAGAGATGCTGGGAAGAGGTAACTCTTTAGAATTAGGAGCCATGAATTGTGACGAAAGTGGTTGGTCATTAGAACTTTTGATGGGCCACACATTAGTCGACGCAGTTGCATTTGGTAAAGGCTCACTACTAGAAACCATATTTGGAGAAGTCGTGGATGCTCGAACCGGTGACAGATCAGTCATGAATGAGTTTTCCATCTGAACAGATGGACAATCAGCCTTTTGAGGTTGCTCTACTACGGACTTATTCATAAGAGGAAGCACATCCTCGGAAGTACCATCAGATGACTTCATATTATCAGCATTGCTTATTAGCTGAGGGGGTGGGTGGTGAGATTTTTGCACTTCGTGAAATTCTTTTCCGTCAGGAATGCGAGTGGTGGTTTCCCTAAGGTTTTCAGGAACTATTTGTTTCACTTGCACTGCAATATCTGTGACTCTAGAACTCTCACAATTCATTTTCTCAGCATCAATCAACTGACCATCTTTTCTAGCAATAGGCGCATCTTCACAGAGTTGCATCTCCCGAGCTCTAATTTCATCAACCTTTTCCTTAATCCCAAAAGTTTTGAAACCAGGCTGAGACTCGAAAAGTGTTGGTTTGCTCCTATGTTGCCTTGAACCATCATTCTTGTCATATTCCCGGTGCATATACCGACAGTGTGCTCCTCGGTAGCATCTACCTCGAAGGAAGTCAAAACATTCTGGAATGTGGCGCCGGTCCTGTCTCTTACTGCCATCTCTGAACTCATTTGCGCGCCTAAATGTGGGGGACCTGCTCCTACTCCTGCTTCTTTGATTCCTAGAAGACCGACTGGGAACACAAACAATCAAGAGGAATATTTATTATTCCCCTCAGATACTGTACTCTATGAAATCATAATAAAAGACAAATAAAGACCCCGGCAATTTAGATGCCTCAGACCTAAACTCAAGTCAACATTAAACAGCCCACCAAACAAAACAATGCAGATACAGCACAGTTGGAAGTACCTCCGAGAACGGCTTCGCTTCTCTCTTCTCCTCCATGAACTTCCCCTCCTGCTATCAAGAGGAGACCGACTGCGGCTGCGACTGCGGCTACGGCTACGGCTACGGCTATGTATTCGACTTCTACCTCTTTTATTATACCTTTTATTATAGAGTGAATCGTCAGAGTCACTATCACTGGAACCTTCTCTGACCAATCTCCCAAACTCATCCACCTTTGGAGGAACTGATTCAAACTTAGCCCTTTTAGTCTCCTGAGACTTTTCCGTCCTACAAACATCCATACGAGCACCATCCTTAACCTCCTTTTGAGTATGCACGGAATCTTCTGTTTTTATTTCTGCCGTATAGTCTCCGTAATTTAAGGACTGAATTTTTTCACCCACCGCCTGTTCCAAAAGATAATGCAATGTTAACAAACGTAATTATCATCTCTATTATTTACAAAAAAAAAATTAGGTTTCTATAATTCAATTTCTATCAAGTCCAAGAAGTGATGCACAATATTTCAAGATTTTCAAAACCAAAGGTTTGGCCTGAAAAAGGGCATGAATTTGATTCATTAAAGGCCTCGCTTCTTATACTGTGACATGTTCAACATGCAGTTAATGCCTAAATACAAAATTTTCATCATTTCATGACTAGAGCATTGGCCATCTGAATCAGCCACCGTATCATATAAAAATGTTACCGTATAGGCTAGTTACAATTGGTCAATAAATGTCTAAATTTGGAGCCTTAAGCATCAAAGACATCCTGTCTGTGTATTTGTTCAACATGCACTTATTGAAAAGTTTAATACAACAATGTAAAAGCTGCCAAATTCATGTTCAACCATTACAAAATATACATATTTCTACATGCTTGCTACAAATTAAACTTTCTTAAATGTGTTAAAGTGAAAAACTGAATCCGAAACATACAGAAAAGCACTGCCTAATTCATGTTAAGCCATACAAAAATTGAAAGTCAAATCTCAAAACTTGTTAGAAATAATCTCTGCGAAAACTGAACCATGAGCTTGAAGTAGAAACTGCGTCATGAAAATATTGAAAGAATACTTACTTCCATGGCTGTCACTGTTGTCATATTACCCTTGATATCCGTCCTGCTCAGAGAGCTTGAATCCTGATAAAAATTAAAACCTATGCATTAACTGTGGAGATGGGGAAAGAATATGGTAATATTGCTCCACGAAGGCAAATTGGGCATTGGGAGCAGGGGCAGGAGTCGCTTCCTGCATGACTATCTACAGAGAGTTTAAAATCCGTAATATTAGTAAGAAACATATTGAAGAAACTACCAAGATGTTAAAAGAAAAACACATGATAACAACACGAGAGCCATAGCAACATGCTTTTTTAAGTTATTCAAGACCTAACAAATGCATGAAAGAAAAACAACCTTCGAAATTTTTACAGCGGTAAGCACATACCCATTTCAACCAATTAGAAAATCAATACATATAAAAAACAACGCTATAATGAATATAGAAGCATAACAAGTGATACATTGTGAATATCATATCTGTAACAAGAGATCCACAACATAGCAAAGTAAAAACGACAACGAGAAATTTTAATAACCCAATAAGCACACACGGGCACTTTAAGTTGAAGTTAAAAGCCCAAAAGGCTTTGTCTTTGAGCTCGTATGTTAAAGTAATATGAGCTAAAACGGTTTCGAGAAGTCAATCATAAGTGTAATATCATAAACCACACATTAGAATCATAACCAACCAATAAAAAAATCAATAAATTGAAAAAATATGACAAATAAAATCAAACTTTAAGCACCACAAAATCTAGTAAGATTTGATAAAGAATGTAGAAGCATAAGCACTGATACATTGTGAATATCATATTTGCAACAAGAGAATCAGAATACTAGCAACATAATAACTGCAATACCAAACCCCAATAATCCGATAAGCTAAGTCAAGTCCAAGGATGATGAGCTCAAACGGTTTCGAGTAACAAGTACTAAATCATAAGTGTAATATCACAATACCATAAATCACACATTAGAAACCAATCCCTACATACATGCTCAAATCGCGGAAATTTGCTAACAATTATAAACAATTTCAAAAACCCAGAAGTATTTATTCATGTTATAGAAATCCCAATAAAACCCAAATGGAACAGACCATGTGAATTTGACCTAAGAAAAAAAAAGGGTCAGCTGAAAAAATGAAGATGCCCAGAACTTAACAGCTATAACGATAAACAAAACAATATCTGATTAAAATTCCATAAACCCTAATTTAGCAAAATATGGAAAAGCACAGAAATTTATCAGCACCAACATCCAAAGCAATGAAGAGATTTGTTTGGGAAACATGATATTACAGATCAATCACTACTGACGAATAAATAAAATTAAATGTGAAATTAACCAGCAGAGGTAGTAAAGTTAGATTCAAGAGAGGAGTCTGGAGAACCTGCTTGGAGCGATCTGAGCTTTATAGAGAGAAAGCTTGAGAGAGAGAGATCTCTGTGGGCTGAGATGAAGCAAAGTGAAGTTGCAGAGAGAGAGAGAGAACATTACGAGGGGGAGGGAGCGAGGAGGGCTAAAAAGATAACAAGAGAAAGAGGCACCCTCGGGAAAAAATAAATAAGGAAGATTGTTTTAATTTTGGAATAAAAATTATAAAAAAAAGGGGTTTTGAATTTTTTTTTTAAAACAAATAATATTATCAACACTAAGATCTCGTTAATATTGATTTTTTTTTCTTCACAAAAAACTGCTTCACATCATAATTAAACAGTAAAAAAAATGTTTGATATACGTAAAATATCTTTGCTTATTTTAAAGGGAACTTTAACAAAAAGTTCATGTACTGTTCACTTTAACGAAAAACCACATTTTTACACTAAAAAGTCAATCATGGTACTATTCACTTTACCCTTTATTTTGCCCTTATCATTAAAACTCAAAGTTTTTAAGATCTTTTCATTAGTTTTCCTTATTTTAAAAGCAATACCCTTAAGCTTTTAAAAGCAAACTAACTTTTAAAAGTTACTTTAATAAAATGTTGAGTTGAGCCTTTAATAAATATTTTTTAATTATTATTATAATACCTTCATTAAGTTTTGAAAATAACATATTTACCCTTCCACATACATTTTATCTCTTATTAATTCGTAATCAGATTGAGAGGAATTTGATTGAGGAAGAATTGAAATGAGGTGAAATCAGAATCAAATTCATGTTGAAGTTGTTTACTAAAACTGTCTGGAATTGGAGTAGGAATGATGTTGAGTCTATATAAGTTGTTTACTAATTCACTTCAATCAAAATTAAAACTAAGTTGATTACTAAATTGCCCTTACATAAATAAATTATTTTCATACAAATTAATTAAATTAAATTTATATAATAAAATTCATCGATATAAAAATAAATAAATAGGTTTTATGTCACATCCTGGCCCAGGCCCCCATCACATCCCGGGCTCAACTCCACCGTAGCACGATATTATCCTATTTGGGCCCGACCACGCTCTCACGGTTTTGTTTTTGGGAACTCAGATGAGAACTTCCCAGTGGGTCACCCATCATGGGATTGCTCTCGCGCGAACTCGCTTAACTTCAGAGTTCCGATGGAACCCGAAGCCAGTGAACTCTCAAAATGCCTCGTGCTAGGTAGACATGAGAATATACACATAAGACTTAGAGGATCCACTCCCCTGGGCGATGTGGGATGTCACAATCTACCCCCCTTAGGGGCCGACGACCTCGTCAACACACATCCGCCCAAGGATTGGCTCCGATACCAAATTGTCACATCCCCGCCCGAGCGGGACCACTTCCCGGGCTCGACTTCGCCGTAGCACGATATTATCCGCTTTGGACCTCTACCACGCCCTCACGATTTTGTTTTTGGGAACTCACACGAGAACTTTCCAGTGGGTCACCCATCATGGGATTGCTCTCGCGCAAACTCTTTTAACTTTGGAGTTCAGATCGAACTCGAAGCCAGTGAGCTCCCAAAAAGCCTCGTACTAGGTAGAGATGGAAATATACACATAAGGCTTAGAGGATACACTCCCCTGAACGATGTGGGATATCACATTTTATTTACGGAAAATTCTATTTTAATCCTTGTCTAAGATTAAAAACTAATTTTAATCCTTGGCATTTAATTGTAATTTTTTAATATTAAATAGGTTGTAATAATTATTGAGTTTTTTGTTTGTAGGTTTTATATTGATTCCCATAAATAATAAAAATGTTATATATCATTGTTCACACAATAAGAAAAGTCATTATTATCATATATTTTCCATTGTGGATGAATTTCTCCATATATATGTATATGCATATTACTTACATATGTACATTTAGATACTATAGTTATGTACCGACATATTTGTATAGATACATTCGTACCGAAACTTACGTAGCAATATTTCTGTACCTATGAATAAAATAAGATATCGAAAGTTATGCCTAAATTGTTTTTGTTTTGTTGTTGAATTTTTTTAATAATAATAATTTGAATTTTGAATGAATTTGTATCTATTAATATGATTGGAGCACAAAAAATATACATTAATTATGAATGGGTAAAGAATTTGGAATGCTAAGTTTATAAATAATAATAATTTATATTAGATTTTGAAAATCATTCAGGTTAAAATCTAAAAACAATATTACTGAAAGGCCCCTTTTATTTATTTATTTATTTATTAAAATATGGTTATTTCCATCCATCCCCCATATCTCCATCTTTCCCACGCCGCCCTTTCATCCTGAAGGTCCAATTGCATTGCCCTTCACCCATCCTTACCTTTCCTTGCCCTGTCTCTATCTTCCACCTCCTTACGGCTCCATAGCCACCACCCCATAGCTAGGCCATTCATGGTCCAGCACGGAGCGGTCTAGTTGCCGTCTTGATCTCGGTTCACTACGTCGGTTGAGAGTGCAACGGTTAAATTCAGGTAAGAGTCCAGCGATTCGGTGAAACAAATGGAGATTAGGCAAGGTATGTGATGTGGCTCTGCGCAACGGAGGGTGTGGTGTTAACAGAGATGGAGAATGAACTGAGCTAGATGAGTGTCAAATGAAGGGCAATGTTGGGATAATTATAAACAAGTGAGGGCATAATTGGTAGAAGAAATCCATTCCGGATTCCTCAAGTGTCCAGGAATTGAAATACCTCCCTCGTATAGGGAGTCCAATTCCTTCAAAATAAGGAGTGGGATTCCTTAATGCATGTGGACCCTACATGTATTTTGATTCCCTAAGATTACGTAAACAAATGTGTATCACGTAATTGGAATCTAATTCCGTAAATTGATTCCGATTACGAGTAAGTAAACATGCCCTTAGAGAATAAAGTGACCACTACCATCTCAGACCACCATTGTTGCCATCTCCGCCACCATGACCACAACCTCCACTACTGAGGCCACAACAACAACCGCCACTACCACCATTGTCACTAGGTACATCATCTTTCCTTTCAATTATTCATGATTTTATGTAGATAGAAATTGAAATCAAAATTAATAAGAATAGGTGATAATTGCCCTCACCAAAACACTTACTTTTGAAAAAGTTTCCATGGAAATTCGCATGGTTATAGCCTTAATTTCAGCATAATCCCATCAACTAAAGACCATTTTTCCTTTACAAACTCCCCCTTTTTTCCCGGCAAAAAGTAGGGCATAAATCCTTTTTTTTCTTTCTTTTGTTTCGCACACAGACTTGGGCTGACAAAGCCCTTTTTTGCAGATAATACACTCCTAAACCCTAAACAAAAATAATTGAAATCAAATAAAAATAACTTACGTAAATCGGTTCATACCTTAGTTAGAGAATCCAAAACTTTAAAATCATCATCCATCCATCACAAAGAATTTGTTCTTATCTTTCAGAGCGTCTTAGGGTTTTAGTCATAATAGGGTTTAGGGTTTAGGTTGGAGCATTCTGAATGCTGAAGTTAGGGTAGTAATTTTGTTCTTAGTTGATATAAAATCTTATGCCCTTTGAGGCTTGATTGATTAGGAATTGCTGCTTTCAGCGGCGTTTTAGCTGTAACTTTGGATTAGTGCAATTTCAGTTTCTCTGGTGCTGAAGCAGGATGCATTTTTTGCTTTAATGGACCTCTATACGTGCTCCATCCACGTCCTTATAGCCTCTGGTAACCATGAAAATCTTCGATTCAACGAGTCTTTAGTTGATACGAGTATGAGCAGTAAATTTACCACAAACACAGCAGTTTACACCTTAAACCTTGAGGCATAGTCCGTATCTGATTCGAGGATTGGAAATATGGGCCTTTTATTTTGTTTTGGCACAGTTTACTGTTATATTTGTCATCTATGTTATGAAAGTTAATGGAAAGAACATAGATTGTTCACTTGGTAAAACCTTCTGTTCATTGCGGTGAGTCATTTGCCCCCTGAATTTAGGATCATGTTGTCTGCATGGCCTGCAAGTCAGGCTGGAGGCCTTAATGCTGATAAAGGTGTAGGTAGAGAACAAGCAACCATGAGAGCTCATATTTAGCTTCCCTGAACTCTCTCATCTCTTGTCTAACGCCAATTTGTCACGGAACTTAATGCACATGGCCAACCTTTATATAGATATTAGACAGGTATTATGTGGTCCAATGACTCCAATCTCGTTGAAACTTCAATTTGTTTGTTGGAGATGCATCAGTTAAAGTCTGGCACAATCCATGCTCTGGCTTGGGTGATCACACTTGGAATTATGTTTTGACCTGATAGAAAGATCCATGATGATTTTTCTAGTTCCTTTTGGGAAGAACTCATGGAAACATCCATGGGGATGAACTAAAGGTAGGACTAGAGAACAGAGAGAATAAAAGGTCGTACCCAGTGCACAAGGCTCCCACTTTACGCAGGGTCTGGAAGAGGTAAATGTCGGCTAACCTTACCCCCATTTATGAAGAGGCTGCTCCCAAGTCTCGAACCCGAGACCTACAGAGAGAATATTTTAGCTTATTTTATTCTTGTTTGGAAGGCTGTGAGACAGAGAAGCTT
This sequence comes from Malus sylvestris, assembly GCF_916048215.2. NCBI lineage: Eukaryota > Viridiplantae > Streptophyta > Magnoliopsida > Rosales > Rosaceae > Malus > Malus sylvestris. Next base: position 27,609,534 of record NC_062273.1, read on the forward strand.
TAATTCAAGACATATTGAAAAAACTAAATCACAAAGCCTGGTTTTCACAGGTGGTATCTTCTGTTGAATGATTTGATATTGAAATCCATCTGTAGGAATCGCTTTCACTTCATTGACATCCATAAGTGGACGGATACCATTGCTTCTGGTGACGGTTCTCAATTTCCTTTGAGCTATTTGGCTGCTTCCTGAATGTGCTAATTTCTTTTCATAAATGATTGGCCCGTTGAAGATACATAGAGATAACGGCTATCCACATGCTCTTTCCTAATTTTTACTCTCTTTTCCCCATTTCTCACCTTGGTTCTCGTCGTTATGTTTGCATTTTTATATCCTTTGGTTTCTAAGGTTATGTACTTATATTTGGCGTTGCTTGCTTATTGTTTTCCTGTTTATATTGTATCAATGACTCTCAGCTTGTTTTGGCTTCTTGCAGGCTTATGGGATTCTGGAAAAATATTTTATGTTATTTTGTTCCTCTCGTCAAACTAAAGAGATGATTTTCATGTTAGCATGGATGTTTGTCTAGTCTGCTCACTTAATGAAGTGCTGTGTTTGACATGAATAAGGGTACTTCACACAACCATTTTTTTTCTCCTTTTGTTTGTCCAATAATGTATTTGTCTAAATTCCAAATGCAACTGCTGTTGTGATGGATGACATTATCGCTCTATTTTTTTTAACTTTTAAGATTTCTTCTTGCAATAATTTTGCGATTCTTGTGTGTCATTGTGATTGTCTTTTCCCAACTTCAACCATATGAAGACCGAGGTTTAACCATTTAGGATTTAGAACGAATATTAGCAAGCTTCTCTGATCTATATTATTGTTCTAGCCTAGATGATTCTCGCTGTTTATCATTGTCAGTATAAGCATACTCTGAGGAGAGTTTCATTTATACAACCAAACTCATCTCAAGTTATCAACTTTAATCCCAAAGTCAAATGCTTTTGTAATGGAGTTTCGTTCGGAGACTAAATGCAGTAAGGCTGGTATTTGGAGTTAAATGCCTTAAACCTACGTTATAGGTTTGCCTGGACTCCAAACGATCTACGTGAATCTCGCTTCTCATCGCTCTTTCCTATATAGTCTTTAGTTGTTTCTAACTTGTTTTGTATATTGCCATCGTTTAAGAGATGAAACTGCAATTGACATTGCAGGCAATTGATGTTCCAGCAATTTGGCTGAAATGAAATTTTTTTAGTTAAGCAAGTTTTGACGACGGTGAGCTGGGATCTAGCAGAATGTCCCTGACTGGATCAAGGGGATGAACTTTTTATGCACCCATTGTTGTTGCTCCCCCCCCCCCCCCTCTCCTCCTCCCCAAGGCCTTGTCGAAATCTTAATATGCATTGTTGTTTGTGATTATTCCCATATTAGCTCCAGGCCCTCCCAGATTTGGGAAAAGCCCTATTGCCACTAGCCTTTTGGCTGTACACAGATGAGGTTTTTCTAGTATATAGTATACACCAGTGTTTTTGGCTGATCAATTCTTGGTCATTGAACTCTTGGCCACACATCCAATATCCATTGCCCGGTGCATGGAATCTGGCATTCCATTGCCTGGTACGTGTCATGCATTGGCGCACAATCTGATATTCGCAGAACACATGATTTTCAACCATTTCAGGTCTCCTTGATTACTAGTTTGCTAAACTTTAATGCGGATTATCATTGATTAAATTTAACAATTCTACGTGACTGCCAAAGTTGGGCGACTTTTTGGTAATTAGTAGATTAAATCTTCCGGGGCCACCCTAGCTACCTACTTAGTACGTAGTTAATCCTAGTTTCTAACAGCTACTTAGTAGTTGATCTTAGTTTCTAACAGCAACTTAGTAGTTAATCTTAGTTTCTAACTTCTAAGTGGCACCAGAATAGCCATGTAAAAAACACCCTACACTACCGTTCCTTGCAGCCGCATAAATTTCGAGCTGTTACAACTCTATCAAGTTTTGGTGCTTGCCTAGATTTCGTTAACCTACTTTTGGTGGGCTAGTTAAATCTTGTATTTTCTTTTTACGCAAACTCCGACATCAAATGCATAGGGTTAATGTTCTAAACTCAATGAGTTACAAGTCTCTTGTATAAAGTCTCGTAACTAACTAGACATCTTAATGAATTGTGTTAAATAGTCAACTGCAACATAGAAATATATGTTAAATCCCTAATTATCCCATTTGCCGCTCATTATGCTCGTTGCCACCAATCTTATTTGTCACCATCTATCGTGTCTTATTTACGTAGTTGATTATTTAGAGCATCTTCAAAGGAGATGTCTTAAGTGAAATGTCACACAATCAAATTTGAAGGTAGGAAGAAGTTCCAATAGATATGTCAATCCTTCGTGGATTGACACAACAATTTTTTGTTGCAATTTCTGACATATGAGAAAATGCGATGTCAATTAATTTTCTAATTGTTTTGTTGTGTAGGTCTCATTAACGCACTAATTGTAAGCCATGAAAATTTGTTTTAGTTGATTTCTTTTTAAAATGGTTCTTACAAATATTATTACAACAACAAAAAAAACATATGAATCAAGAGAAAATTTTAAGGGTTCCCAATACTTGTGCTAGGTGGTGCTCCTCGTTTGTGAGAATTTAACACCTAAATTTATTTAATTAAAAGGAAAGAAAAGAATATCTAAGTGTCAGAGTCCCAATGATGGGGAACACCACTTGGCATAAGTGCCGAGAACTCCTAAAAAAGTTTTCATGAATTAGAGGAAAAGAAAATTTAACATTGTCATAAGCCATTAAATTAAAATTTGACATTTATCTTTTGACATATCAATAGAAGATGCTCTTATTTTTCCTAAGTATGGTTAATTTATTATTATAACCGCATTTCACCGAACCATTCGATCGACCTTCTTAGAATTCACAACGTACGTATATACATATATATATATATATATATATATTTGTGTATCCTAATTGACCTTGTTTGTTACTTCACTTTCACCTTGAGGGATGTTTCATGTTGGGCACACAGTGATGGTTGGTCTGTTGGAAAAGCATTTGGCACGAGTATGAGAGAAAAAGAAAGCTCCGTACAAAGTCAATGAAGTACGAATCAAGCAAAAAGAAGAGTACATAGTATACGATGATCACTGTTTATATAGTTGTCACTAGGGTGGGCAATAGTTATGGCGGACGGGCAATCGCGGTTATTTATCCATAACCGTTTATTCTCATACCCGTATAACCGTTTACCTGTTGGGTAATTACCTAAACGGTTATACTCATACATATAACCGTTTATAAATGGTTAACCATACCCATAACCGTGTACCCATTTAACCGTAACCGTTTAGTACCTGTTTACCCATTTATCATTTTTTAACCTGTTTATCATTTCTTTTTTACCATTTACTCATTTTTCATCTCTCTACATGTTTTTTTAACAACTTGAAAATTTTAAAAGAAAAATTTGTCATAATTTTCTTTTTCTAACAATTAAACACCGTTATAGGTACATTCATCATACATTTCCGCATTTTAATTTTTTAAGTCCTTGTACCATTCCAATAATTGAAATAATAGTTTATGGACGATATGTTTAATTGTTAACAATGAAGGTAATATAAAATTTGCTAAGTATTCTTGGGTTACGAAAACTGTTAAAAGACAGTATTCTTAGATTATTTAACTCGGAATGTAAAGTATTAACATAATATATATAATGGACCATGAAATTTAAAGTGGTTAAGGAAAACTATATTATATTAGCTACATAAATCATGCATGATAATCAATAGCATTGATCAAAGTTTTGTCCGATAGGGAACATGGTTTGTGTTAATTTTACATATATAAAATAAATGGGTAAACGGTTACCTGTTTATAACCGCGGTTAATACCCATAACCACTCATTTAAATTTCGCGGGTAAACGGTTATACCCATAACCGTTTATTTATCTAAACAGTTACTCATAACTGTAACCGTGAAATTTGAATGGACGGATAACCGCGGTTACCCATAACCGATGGGTATTTGCCCATCCCTAGTTGTCACTTACTGCAAAAGGTCTTCTTTTTTTTTCGTAAGTACTGCAAAAGGTCTAAGGTACTATACTTTTAACTTCACTGAGAGGTCCAGTTCTCTTTGGGTCCGAGATGACAGAAGGGAGGAGATAAAATCATGGCATCGATGCACACCCTCAATAACCTGTGCCTCTAATCTAGTTTTAATGATCAAGTTTTCATATTTTTTATACTAGCGATATAAGGCAAGAAGAAATTTAACATATATAGGACATCAGTACTGGATATATAAATATTTTCGACGGAAATATTGCATCTACCTATTAGGCTATTACTGTTTAAAGCCAATGATAGCACTATTGCAGTGAATATAAATGAATAAGGAATTGTTGCTTAAGTGGTATTCTACTTCTAATTGTAATAGTGGTAGATTAGATCATTTTCCTATTTTTTATCACTTGAACTAAAAGACTCTCTTCGCCAGATCATGTTGAAGTTGATATCCAGTAAACACCTAGAAAATTACCCTTAATCACTAAAATCTCACATGAATTATCATATCATATCCAAATATAGTGATAAACTTTTTGAATATCTTAGTGGATTAGGTTTTGGTTTCCAACATGCGTACCAAGTTCGAAACTCCTCCCTTCCTTAATTATTGTAATAATTTCAAACTCTCCCCAAAAACTAAGAAAATTACCCTTATTCCTTCTTTTCCACTCTCTCTCACCACTTGGGCTAACTGCTAATCAAGTACGCAAGTCCACGGTCATAGCGGAAGAAAAACTTTAGCAAATATTGCATTCAATATAAATTGATTTGTAAATGATTTCTATCCTAATTCGGCCTCGATGGACTTTACCAATTGTTAATAGGTTCATTACTTATCAATCACGTACGTAGGAGAAGCGTAATTGGACACCAAATTAAATTTTGTCAACTAGAATACCGTCCATTAATTTTTGTTTTCTCTTATCTCTTGATTAGGAGCTAATGTTATAAATCTTACACGAATTAAGGGTAAGTTCTAAATTATAACTAACGCAGAAAGAGCATTACGAGAGAGAGAGAGAGAGAGAGAGAGAGAGAGAGAGAGAGAGAGAGAGAGGAGGAGAGGGGGTCGCGGACGGGGAGAGTTCAGAGGGGGAAATGCAGTTTACCTTCTGTTGCAGGCTGAGAGATAGCAGGTTTGTATTATTCACAGAGACATGCAGAGGCAGAGAGAAAAAGAGAGAGCACGCATTTATTTTTGTTTTGGGGCCATCGTTCGCTAGCACCTTCTTTTTTTTCCCTAGGGTTTTGGCCCCGTCACTTTCAGGCGTCAGAACGAAAGAACCAAGAAAAAAAGAAGAAGAAAGAGAAGACAAAAGATGCTCGCGAATTAAGATCAAATATATCCCTTATATTTCACACTATACTTTTATGATAAAGATACTGTTATCCACATATTTATTTTTATTTTGTATACATTTTTTTTAATTTTCTGTCAAATTAAATAAATTAAAAAGATTAATGATAAAAAATTAACAAGAGTGTGTGAGAAGTAAAAATAAGTGTGTACATAACACTATCCTTAAGATAATATTGGAAAGGAGGACAATGAGAGGAGTATACTTTCTCATTAACATGAAATATAATTTCACTGTGCCATCAAAATGATAAAGACCGTTGTGGTAAGAAGTGGTGAGTTGTCAACTTATTTGATTCATGTGAATGACTAATCTAAAAAAGAAGGGACAGTTATGGTAAGATGTGATGAGCTATTAGCTTGTTTTGATTCATATGAATGATTAAACTGTCTGCAAATCAAAAGAGTTTCTTCAAATGATAGTAAAAATAATAGTATTACCGATTATGACGTTTGAACAGTAAAATGATGTGGATTAGTAAAGAAGCATTATCTTTTTCTTTATTATTATTATTATTATGTATAAATACTATTAATTCTCTCATATCCTACTGAGGTTTCTATCCAAATCTCCCCTCCCCTCCGAACACACAAACATGTAATATATATATATATAGTACGCATTAGACAATTAGAAATTTGGATGGATAAATATGGACTTCTCTCTCCCTCTCTCTCACACTGTCACACACACACACACATGCTAATGTTGTCCTGATGATCGACAACTGAGATCATGTTGGTGATGGTGACACGTATTTTTACCTTGTATGATTAAGCATCAATCATAACAGTTAATTTAATTAAGCATGTAAATTATGTCGCATAACATTATATGGAGTGATAGATAAAATAATAATTTCAATCATTTGCGAGTGGTACATCATGTATGTTCAGGTAAATTACTAGTTTGTGTTCAGTTCTTCAATAATACCATATCAACTTTTCTCTATAGAAAATGGTATAATTAATAATTTGTTTCATCTTTTATAATCGAAATTATTCGCTATATCATAATATTCGGTTAATTGTCATTTTCATTTGAGTGATGACCATTACTAGAATTGATAGGCCATTAAGATATCTGTTCCTTCATATATATCAGCATTTATTACGATTGAATATGAAATATACACGTACAAATATGCGTATAATTACCTTTATATTTCATTATTTTGATCAAATGGTTAATAACATTTACTTCTACACTTAAAAGTAGAGGATATTCAAGGTTAGCTAATACGTGGATAACACAAATTAGGTAAACATAAAGCACGTGAGGCTTGGATTTCAGATATGAGACAACTTGGTTTGATACCATAAAGAAAGTTGAGGTTCCACCATCAAAACAATTGACAATATAGAAAGCATCTCAATTATTTATAAGCACATGCAATGTCTATTCTTTCTCTGATGTGAGATTGATACTAAACATACCTATCCTCGGATATCTCGCTTGTATTAAAAAAAAAAAAACATTATTCTAATCAGTGGGAAAATCTCATTACTCCTTCAGTTCTTCTGTAATGGATTTAGGTTCTACTTACTATTGTTAACAAAACCCAAAAAAGAGGAGAAGCAGTTGGGTTCTCATCAAGTATCCCTGACTTTGTCCATTCCTTTTTGCTACTCTGCTCAGACCTGCAGCTGCCTGCATATATATATATATATATATATATATATATATATGTATGTATGTATATATCTAAACAAATTAAAATGCCAGCAGCAGGCCGGGGTTCTCTCTGGCTTTAAATTGGGAGAAACAAACACTTCAAACTAAAAGTGTGGAAATAATTTTCACCCAAAAAGTGATGAGGAAATTTATGGGTTCCTGAACAAAGTAAAACTGCTGTCTAGTTGGGGGAGCAATGTCTATACTCTATTTAACTCACTATTGATGAAAAATCTGTAACATCAAGAGAAAATCGCTGTGTATGATAACTTCTCTGGTCTCTGTGCATGATGAACTCTTAAGTAATCTTTCTTTACCTTTTGATTTAATGCATCCATTATTTTCAATAAAATAACTTAATCATTCAACTACAAACCCTAAAATTGGTAACATCCCTACATAAGTGCTGCCACAGAATTGGGTTGATGCCAACAATATAAATATAAGGGTATGTTAAATATTTTTTAAAAATTAGTTCAAATGGAATAATGATCAAATTGGTACTTATTATTATGCAGAAGTAAAATTAGTTGTCTTGGCCAAATGTCAGTGTGTAGGCCGGTTTATTTTCTTGTCTCGAATGTCTGTGAAAAAAGAAAGAAAAAAAAAAGGACTAAAGCTTTTGAACTGCAACGTACTAATACAGTAGTTATCTATATTAACGTACGTTCTCAATTATTTTGTTGAAAGATTCCACTACTTTTCTTGATTATTGAGGTGCCCTTATGCACACATGAATTTATATATGAAGAACTCTCTCTCTCTCTCTCTCTCTCTCTCTCTCTATATATATATATATATATATATATCAAACTCCTAAAGATGCAAAGAGTAAATATATATGTATGTATAGTCTTTCGTTCATGTAAGTTATATTAGCAAAAACTAGTGCAACTTGGGGTTGTGAAAATCTCACTGCATTCTGTACACATGCAGTGGTCCTCTCTCTATGCATTCAGTGGATGCCTTAAAGAACCTGCCTTGGTCCCTCCTCTACTCTTCTCTAAAAGGTCTTACCCTTCTATCCATATATCCTCTCCAAACTGTACATATACATATATGTGCAGCTGATATACATATATGTGTGTGTTTACATACATACATACATACATACATATACATACACACACACACACATATATATATATATTCATCCCAACTGGTATACAGACGATATCCTGCACACACCACTACTTTAGAAGCTGACTGACTGAAATTACTGTATGTACATATATATAGGAAACCCTAGTCTCTTTATTAATTATTCGTATCGACTTACTATTTATAAATATGCATGCATGCCCTTACTAATCTTAAATTTTGCTCCACACAAAATGAAGAAGAAACTAAAACTGTTGGTAAATAATGAACAATGGATATTACAAATATATATTTTGGTGAAGGAAATGTTAGCAAGTTGGCAAATTTGGTTTATTATTTGTAACTTGTAGTAGAATAAGTATTAAGATTAGGGTTTAATATTGTCTTCTTGTTTGTTTCATGGTTAAAGTTTTTATAAATTCACATCTTGTAACTTTGTAAGAATTAAGTTTAGTGTGATGTAATTTTTTGGGTTATGTGGTCACCTTCACAATTTTGTAGTGTTCTTTATTTTTTTTGTTTGTGGAATAAAATTCAGAGTTTACAATTCGTTTTTTTCTTTTATCATCCATTGATTTGTTAACATTCTTTTGGTAATATTTGATATGTTTTATATATAACTAATTAAATTACTTAATAATACTTAGTTGGAGACGGATCCGTGGTACCACTTTTTTTACAGAATTTTTGACATACGTTCTTGTGGGGTCCACTCAATCTATCTTTTAGAACATCAATCATCCTTGCAAAAAATTAGACAAATCCAATATTATTAGGACATTCATTTGTAGCGAAGAAAAAAAAATGAATACGGTTCTACAAAGAAACTCTAAAACCTTAATCCAACAATCATATGGTTTTAGATTAGGGTGATTTTTCGTATATATGATCTTTGAGGGAAGACTTAAAAGATAAACGGTTTAGATCGTTGAAAAACATTACGAAGTGCGCCCCACTAAAACGTGTGTCAAAAGTTATGTAAATAAAATGATTCACGTATGGATTTGTAATCATATCTATTCACATGAATATATATATATATATATATATATATGTATATGTTTGGTTTTTTAGCCAAAATGGTCTCTGAGATTTGCATAACACATCACTTTGGTCATTGAGATTGAAAATCAATAGAAATGGTCCATGAGATTGTCCACCATCCATTATTTTGGTCCCTTCTTTAAACACTCCGTTAAATATCCCGGAGCTATTGGCCTAAAGTTTGAGCAATTTTCAAAACTTTGTAACTCAATCGTTTCCTAACCAAATTCGACCCATAATACATCAAAATGAAGATAGGAAAGTGTATAACAAGATTATACCTATTTGGAACCCCAATGTTTGCCGGAGATGACCGGAAAATAGCTTGAAAGGTGACTGGTCCACGGGAAAACTGGAAAACTCGCCGGAAATTGGGTAAACTTTAAACATTCATAACTTCTTCAATACTCAATGAAATAGAGTGATTCAAAGACGAAAATCATACTTTTCGACGAGAAAAAGAGAATGGTACCTTTCTCGATGGCTTAATCTCCATGGTTTGGCCGGAAAAAGACTCGAAAGTGGCTAACTCGACTACCAAGATAGCCATTTTCGAGTCTTTTTACGACCAAACCACTGCGAGTTAACCTTCAAAAAAGGTACCATTCTCTTTGTCTCATCTAGAAGAATGATTTTCATTTTTGAATCACTCGATTTCTTTGAGTATTGAATAAGTTATGAACGTTTAAAGTTTACCCAGTTTTCGACGAGTTTTCCAGTTTTCTCATGGACCAGTCACCTTTCCGGCTATTTTCCGGTCATCTCTGGCAACCATTGGGCTTTCAAATAGGTATAATCTTGTTCAACACTTTTCTATCTTCATTTTGATAGAATATGGGTTGAATTTTGTTAAGAAACGATTGAGTTATGAAACTTTGAAAATTGTCCAAACTTCTGGTCAAGAGCTCCGAGACACTTAACAGAGTTTTTAACAAAAGGACCAAAATAATGGATGGTAAACAATCTTAAGGACCATTTCTATTAATTTTCAATCTCAGAGACCAAAGTGATGTGTTATGCAAATCTCAACGACCATTTTGGATGAAGAGCCTATATGTTTTGGTGAATACTGCACTACAAATTCACATGTAGGGAAAAAGATCGAATAAACATTCTCTCAAACATTAATTAGGGTTTTATGTATAGTTCAGTGCTTTCTTGATTAAACAGGAAGCTAGGAGTTTCTTCTTCAACTCATGCTACGTGGAATACACCAATAAAGCTACTTGCAGTTGCCGATTAGGGTGGGAGGATGGTCCCCCTTCAAAATAATCCAATATCTATATCTAGAGAGCCTATTGCATAATTATACACGGTAAACTAAGACCAAACTTGTTCATTAAGCAGTGATTGTTCAGTCTGTGGTATGAACAAATTGATGAAATTTTTATTGTTGTTTGACAGATTGACAAGTTATAGCGGCATCGGAAACATAAGTCATGTAATGTACAATTTTATGTGTTATGATAAGAGGGGACAATAGAGTTAATATGTCCTATTTTTAGAACATTAGTAAAAACAAATTCATGTGTTTTTTTTTCTTTTTTGAGTATAACAATATATTTTACACTAAGGGATATGGAGTTTGGCTAAGCCACACAATGAACAACCTAATTTAGTATCAAATTCATCATTTACAAGATTCGAACCTAAGACCTCTCACTTACAAGTGAACAAAAATATCACCAGAACGTAATATTGAGCGGCACAAATTCACTTGTTATATTATATAATTGACTAAGATGATGATAACGCTACGTTGTTATGTTTCAAATGCATAAAAGATTGCTCTAAATTAACGTATCAACGTACTCGTATGCCACGTGGCCATAAATGGTGCCATACCTTTTCCTTTTTCATTCCCATGCAAGCGGTAAATTCTAGTTAGCATATTTTCTTTACCAAAATGTGAATTATTATCTTTAAAAGTTTATTCTCTCTCTCTCTCTCTCTCTCTCTCTCTCTCTCTCTCTATCCATCATTGAAGCTAAGAGCCTCTATGATGTTGAATTTGACAGGCAAATGAGGTACACAGCTTAGTAAGAAATTCAAGAGAGCATCATATATACTTTAGCAAGAGGTTCAAATTGCACTGTTGCATCCTGTTGCTCTCTCCTACTTCTGCTTCTTGCTCATAAGTTTTGGACATCCAAGAACTAAATCTGATCTTAGCTTCTACAACCTCAATTTTCAGTCTGATGTGAGTACAGTTCATCTTATCATCCTAATTATATCTTCAAATTTGTTTGCTAAAAGATAAAGGTAATTTAGGGTTTCTGGTAGTTTGAATTTGTATGGCTTTTGTTACAAAATCAAAGGAAGAGAATAGAAGAAAAAACCCTTATTTCAATTAAATTCTTATTTTCTAATAGCTTTTCCTCAACATGCATGTTAACTTCTTGAATTTAGTTTCCAAATTAAATGTTCAATTTTAAACGATTCAGATTTCAGTTCTTCAACTTCTTTCAAGATTAAAATGGTCCAATTCATTAATCACATATATATATATATATATATATCTTTAAGTAGTTTGTGACCATTCATTTTAATGCAATATTTATCAATATCTGCTCAACTTCTCAGCAGAATTTTCAGATTTGCATATGGAGTATCTCCATAATAATTAGAGGAGAATGTAAATAATTGAAAAGAAATACTACTATCCGAATCTTTGATGAGAAATGTTTTCTTTCTCATCTATCAATCTCGAACCGATCAGTGATCAATTTAATTAGTTCATGAAGCAATTTTCCATAAGATATAAACTTATATGGAGTCCAAAAGAAATTAAGAATAATCTCACGAAAATGGAAGAAGGCTCATATATATGGTATGTAACAGTTTATTTTTCCTCTTCATTTTTGTTCTTCTTTCTCTTTCAGTTGAATCTTTGGAGCTGAATGATCGCAGTAGTTCTTTCCATATCCACAAAAAAGGAGCGATTGAAAGAATGGCGAGTCTACTATAATCAGAAATATTACAATGATAACAAATTCAAGGGACAAGGGTTTCCAAGCGAAGCAAGAGGGCCACAACAACAATGATGGAAACAACAATAGCAGTTTTAATAAGGCATCATCATCAAGTACTACTACTTCAAGGCAATGGTCTGGATTTAGTAATCCGAGGATCGTGCGAGTTTCACGTGCTTTCGGTGGGAAAGATAGGCACAGCAAGGTTTCCACAGTGAGGGGATTGAGGGACAGGAGAATTAGGCTTTCAGTACCAACGGCCATTCAATTGTATGATCTTCAAGATAGGCTTCGTCTTAGCCAACCTAGCAAGGTAATAGACTGGCTGCTTGGTGTTACGGAACAAGATATCGATAAGCTCCCTCCACTTCAAGTTCCTCATGGATTTGGTCATCATCAGCCAATGCTAAATCCTCATCAAGCTAATAATTCTCTTATTGCTCCTTTCTTTGATGTAAATTCTACATTTATGGAGGCAGACCAAGTTGATGAAGAAGTTCGTGATCAAGAGAAAGGCAAGTCGATCAAGACAAACGATGAACAAGATGATCAAAATCGTCACGACCACGAAGGAAACGTTAGTGGACAACACCTAGCTCAAAAGCTATTTCCCATGGGTAATCATCCTTCTTCCATACCTGGCTTGCTAAACAATGCAATGGCATTCAACTACTATCACAACTATTCGGAGCCTTCAACGCTATCTCTAGCGCAGTTTGGCAGCCATGGATTTCCACAAGTACCACAAACAGATCAGCATCGTAGTCATATGATGAGTACTAATGCCTTATCATTTTCAACTCCAATGGCATCTGGTTCTCAATTATTCTTCTGTCCACCTACAGCAACACCGACGCTATTCGGTTCATATCCTCCATATATGACCAATCCAATAGTGGAGGGTACTAGTACTGCTACTGATCAGCCTAGACAAGCCAGCCATTTCCAATTTTTGAGCTCGTCAAGTAATTCACAAAATTTCCTAGCTAACAATGCTCTCATGCCTTATCTTCATTCAATTAGCTCATCCTTGAAATGCTTTCCATCATTGGTTGATCCCAAGCAGCAGCTCCATTTGGATTCACAAAATAACAATGCAAGCCAACCAAACAAGGACGTTCCATAACTTATTAGCCTTATTGCAAGTAAGATCGTATACCTTAGTTGTTGGTGTCATGATCTTGTAACATCGATCTCTATACATCGTGCATATTGATTTGCGCTACAGATGGGGGATGGAAACTGATGAACCGTGAAATGTATTCGGGTTGACTCGAGGAGCTAAGAGTTGATTCTTCAGCAAAAGATATATAGCTACAAGAATTACTAGTGAAAAACTATGTAAGTATGACAATGTTATATCTAGACATTTGCAAACTAGTGATCCATTTGAGTTCTTACAATCTTGTATACTATATGTACTTTAGCCGATACACATTAATCCATCGATATATACATCTCAATTAACGGGATAATTGGTATAATACTTACTTTTTTGTTGATGAAAGACCTGGGTTCTATACATTAGACCATCACCAAATAATAGTTGGTAGTGTGATTACAGTGCTTGGGGTAAGTTTGTATATTACCATGTCGTAATACTCACTACGTACTCCATATAATCCAGAATATTTAAGATGTAGTTCCTTTCAGAGGATACATATTTAATCTTGTTAATTACTGATAATTGGAAGAAAAATTGATAGAAAATCAGCCGATTCAGATGTCTAATTAAGTAACTACTTATAGAGTAACAAAGGAATAAAGAAAAGTAAATATACTCTCCATGTGTTGTTTAGTATGTAACGTCAAAATTTTGAAACTATTCGTTGATATAGAGTGTTTTTTTTTAAGAGAAAGTTTAGGGGTAGGGAGGCTATTCCATTCTAGAGCCAGGGCATGTGATCATAAGCCTCTTTGAGAACTTACGGAGAGGGCCTTAGCTCATTTTCTAGTTTTTAAAAGTCACCCACCAAAAATGATTGTTAGCAGAGGCATTTGAACTTATGCCTTAATCTAACAAAGAAAACGACCCTTATAAACATAATCAACCTTCGTTCGCAATATATAATGTGTTTAGTGCATGTATGTTTTTAATTTAGTCGCCCTATCTCATAGTGTTTGACTATGAACTCCTTTCGAAGAAGAGGATTCATATTATAAAATGTGGTCATTATCAACCACGTTTTAGGATTCATAGATTAAGTATAAAGACTCGAGAGAGAAAGAAAACTTAAAATCACGTTGATGTGTATTTTGGCTTGATATTAGCTAGGATTATGAACTGTGATATGCACATCTCTTCAAAAGCCAATATTAATAAGAAATAAAATAAAATTTTAAATTTTGATGCACGTACTCTACATAATCAACTGCCCTACCCTTTGTACAGTAGTATGTACACCACATGCTCGTTAAGATCATGTGGGTGTGTGCTTGTAACTTTTAAACTGTTTCCTTTTAATATCTTCTTCCCGTTTCAACAGCCGGTTTTGGGGTCCAGAAATTAACACATATATAAGAAATGTAGGAGCTGTATATACACAAATATATGCTGTGGTGTTTATATATGTGGGGTGCAATCTGCAATAGTATGTATAATGAACAGCACGTAGTCCTAGGGCCAAAATCGAGATCACCTCTTGATATCTGCTGCTAAAACTGTAGCTCAAGCCTCGTGATGCCCAATCGTACTTCCAATAATATTGCACGATTCTAATTACTAATTGTGAGTCCTGACATATATACTTAATACGTAGGAACACATTATAAATGTATATACTGTATCCATATAACCAGAAACATGCACCACTGTTTGCCTCTGTATGCATGTGGGTGCATGTTTAATTCTATATAAAGCACTCAATAATATATATTAATGCTTCCAAAAACGTAGAAAAAGTAACGAGTGGAAAGTGGCATATAACTCGTTTGGAAATGTTTTTAAAATGGTTGAAAGTGTTTATAGTGAAAATATTTGTAGAATCAATACTTAGTAAAAATGCAAGTAAATCCATAAAAATCACTTTATGTGCTTTTAAAACCTTTTTGTTTTTTGTTTTTTTTTGCTAAAAGCACTTCCAAACGAACTTAATTATAATCGGAGGAGAGAAACTTTTTTTTAAAAAGAATGTTATTATAACGATATTTTAAATCATATCATGTAGTGTTATATATGTGTTTTTTTATGGGGAGAAATTAGGTTCCCATCTCTCCTTTTGCTACTCTATTGATTAAAACCTTATTCATTTTCAATTTTTTATCAAGGTCCTTGGGTATTAATAACATCATTAATTATTTCAATTATAAAATATTTTTACCTAAAAATATTCATTTAGTGTTAAAAATGTTACAATTAGTATATTTATATTTATGGCTAAATTTTTTTATCATATATTTTTATTTTTAGTTTGTACCCATTTTTAATTTGCAAACATTTTTTAATTTGTACCAATTTTCTTTTCAGTTTTAATTTGTATCCATATATTAATTTCTTTTTGTGCCCATATTTTTTAAAGTTTTATTTGTATTTGTGCCCATGTGTTTACCGTCACGTGACATTGTATAATTAATCAATGATAGAAAAATTACATATGATATATTTATGTTTTATGGCTAAACTTTGTATCATATATTTATATTTTTAGTTTGTACCCACTTTTAATTTGCAACCTTTTTTTAAATTTGTAGTATTTTATTTTTAGTTTTAATTTGTACCCATGTGTTAATTTCTTTTTGTGCCCATATTTTTTAAAATTTCATTTGTACTCATAATTTTTTAATCTTTTATTTGTACCCTAATTTTTTATTTATAATGTACCCCTTCTTCTTTATTAATGTACCACTTTGTTATATGTGAAATGTACCAATTTTTTTTTAACTATGGATACATACTTTTGCCAGTTATTATTTCTTATTGTTACATAGTGTTTATCCATTTCTTCAATTAAAATGTTTGAATTTTTTTTTATTGTAGCCGTTTTAAATAGTATTATAATGAAGGATTTTAAATTTATAGGATTATAAATCTCATAAAATATCAAACAATTAATGTCAAAACTATAAAAATATAAATATTAATAGTAATATAATGAGGTGTACAAAGTCAAGGGATTTTGATCAAATTTTGAATACCATTAAGGTTTTAGTCAAAGAGTGTTAGAGATTAAGAACCGCATCCAAAGTATTTTTTTTTTCACATGACATTTCGTGATTGATATCGAAAAATTCTCGTTAAATGAACATCGAGCTCTTCTTAAAGAACACACACACACACTCTCTCTCTCTCTCTCTCTCTCTCTCTCTCTCTCTCTCTCTCTCTCTCTCTCTCTCTCTCTCTCTCTCTCTCTCTCTCTCTCTCTCTCTCTCTCTCTCTCATGCATTTTGAAATGCATGCCAAACTACTAATTCTTCGTATTTTAACCATCCATATGCATGCATGGGTCCTAATCTCGTTGTTTATTAACTATATACATGTCTAAAGTAAAGAGCTAGCAAACTATATAAGAAACTTAACTGCACGAGTAAATAAATATTAACCAATTTCCTATACCCTACCACAGGGAAAGCACAGAATGCATTTCCTCTGTGGGTCATTTTTCTTTTCAGTTTCATGAATTAGTAGTCTTAATTTTGGCAGACAAGAGCCGAGCTACAAAGAATAGCCCACAAGTTTATTGTTTTCCTTCATCTCTGCACCCTCTTTTTGAAGCAACAATGAATATTCTTATATAACCATGGAAGACTCCGCACAAAATGAGAAAGGAAAAGCAAGAGAAACACTGGTTAATTAATTTCGAAAATAAATCAGCAATTCTTCAGAGAATGAAAGCGAAAGAACACAAGTCCACAGGCAGAGAGGACTGCATTAGAAGGCAGACTCTGTGTCTCTCAGCTCAGCAGGCTCCGCAGCAGCTGCATCTAGCTAGTAGTAGCATTATGTCACAAGATCCAAGAAGCATTAAGGGACACCCGACCCCAGTTGTGGTCCTCTACGCTCAACATTGTATAGAAAGAGTAAAAATTCTACTACGCTCCCGTATATGACATGCACTAGATGAATAGAATGTTGGACATGTTTCTAAAAATCCAACGATCAAGGATTCAATCAACGGATGTTATATCGTTGGGTTTAAGGTTTCACTAGCACAATAGGGTTAGGGTTACAAATAATCTTCGATAAACAAATTAGTCTGTCTTACTAAAATAATCGGTATAATGTACAGAGCGAGGCGTATGTGTACCTAGCACGCATGCACATGCATACACACGATAAGAACTGTTCCTCTTTTCTTATTATTTTTTATTTATTTTTATTGTTCAAAATACATAAGGAGACGAATGGAATTTGTGTACAGGCATGCTGATAGGTACTACCACTAAGATTTATGGAATTTTTTGTGGCCCTCAACTATCTACATGCTGCGCTAGGTCAAGGACCACATTTGATCCATGGTTTCTTAAATTCTCAAATTGGTTTTTAACTTCCCCTTTCAAATTTTCTTGTGTAATTAATATTTATTGTATTCTTAACTCATTACTCTTGTATTCGACAATTGATTATATGTAGACTGTTCAACTGATTCACAAACTATATTTGGGTATCACTTACCCGCATTATACAGCCTCCAATACAAAAATACTCCTCTATGAGAGGTCTAACACAATCCATTTGATTCGACTGTCGAACCTCAAGATTTCTCCGTTACTCCACGCTCCTTGATTCTTTTACATGCATATACGTTTTGATTGCAAACAAGAACCAATAAGGCAACGAGTCAAAAAAATATTAAAAATAAAAAAGGTAATAAAGTTTCATAGTTAGGGCCCAACTTATGTACAAGTTTATTGATTAGCATTCTGGATTTGGGTAAATCACTGAATTGTGGTAACGTTCATCAAAAGTCCAGCCCGTTTGATAAAACTTAAAACTGTAAAAAATGAAAAAGCCCCCGGCGAGGATCGAACTCGCGACCTTTCGCTTACGAAGCGAACGCACTACCACTATGCTACGGAGGCTGACTATTAATTATTTAGTTTCTAAATTATTTGTAAAATACATAATCATTAATTCGCAAATGACTTGTTTTTTTCTTTCTAAATTATTTATCAAAGTCACATCACATTATATGGAGGTCCATCAACAAAATTCATTTTCCGGATTTAATCACTAACCTAATGTGAAAATGGTTGTATCGATTATCGCTTGTATCAAAACAAAAAAAAAAAAAAAAAGGAAAGCAAATGGTTGGGAAATTGTTCACCAGAGCGTGCTAGGTCAGATGGAACATAGAAGCTATGCGATGTTTTGTTACGAATCCTTTGAATCCGATGCCAACGGCTAATAGAACACCGTTCTCTTTCAAACCTTTCAACCAATCGATCCAACCCTAGAGAACGATGTTAGATAAAACTCGAGCGGTTTCTTGATAACTCAGCTGCGGATAAGAAAACATGATACGATTCAACACAACACAGCATTTTTGAAAGGGAAGTGGAAAGTGGAGAGGGAAGAAAAAAGGATCTTATACATTGATTTCAAATACAAGTTCATCTTTTTAAGGACTTTTACAAGTTAACTTCTTTACAAATCCAGCATTATGATCTTACACATAATTTATTATGCTGCTTATCACAAAAAAATGTAAATTTAAATCACGACGGAAAATGGAAAGGAGGAGACGGATTAGATGACACTCTACTTAGCAAACAGCTGCCGACGCCGCCTCGATGGCTTTGCTCGCGAGCAAGCTGCTGCTGCCTCACCAATAACGATTTCATTAACCAGATCCTTGAAGATCAACCGTTCGACATCTAACACTACGCCGGAGATGTCACCATGGAAAATTGTCCAGCTTTCTGACCGGTGCATCACATCATCACACAAGATGTTTTTCAAACCATCACCCTCGTCCTCTAAGCTGCACTCCGGCTTCTTGGCTTGCAATTGTTCTATGTCGCTAGACAGTTCCTTCAGAAGCTTTTGCGCGTTGAGGGTCTTCTTTGCGAGCTTGTCAGGCTTCAACCATGGCACGGGAGGGATACCGGCTAAATTCAACTTGTCAACAAGAATTTCATTGACTGCATCGAATATGAGTTTCCGATGAAATTTCTCTCCCTCTTGTACCGGAATGGTTACCTTTTCGGGGCTGCATTCTTCTTTTGCAAGCAAACTGCTTGCCTTGGTTTGCTCCAAAACATAGAATAACTCGGGGTTGATGGGATGGCCTGAGGGATGGGGCTGAAATGATGTCAAGCTGGAGCCGAGGTCTCTAAGCAGGAGGCCTGAAGCTAACAATATCTCAGAAATGTATCTGTGATCCGGATTTGTGTTCTCGCAAAGAGATGCAATATAGTCTGTTCTTGCTTCATCATGATTAGAATTCAATCGTCTAAGCTTCTGAACTAAGTTTTCAATGTTCTTCAATTTCATGCGATTGATTTCTGATGTAAGACCAGATCCCATGATGTCAAGCTTATCTGCAGGCTTCCATTGATCTTCACCTTCGCTGTGCTTGGAATCTTCGGCACTATTGCCTGTATTCCAAAAAGAAGTATTCCAGTCAGATTTTAGAAACGAGGAAAAAAAAAAAATCTCTCTTTTCCAGAATGCAAATATGTTCACCACTAGTTCAACTCTATCTAATCTTTCTAGTGAGAGTATTTTTTCAAGATAATGTATTCTCTTCAGGTTAAACTGTACCTTGGAGGGCATTCGGCATCTGCTTTACGGGTGATGGTGCATCATCTCTATATGCCGAGTTATCAAGAACAGACACAGGACTAGGATGTTCCGGACCAACTATAGCAAGTTCAGCAACAGATCCATATTCTTCCAACCTTGGAGTTGATTTCTGAAATGTTACAAAAAAAGATATAAACATATAAATTCAATTTTTGAAAGTGAATGAGTGGAAACGGAAAAGTGAAACCAGTAAAACACCTACTTGCTGCATTGAACCAGAAGCCAAATACTCGGCAGCTCTCAAACATGGACTCTGGCTGCCATTTATCTCAGCAGCTCGTACAATACTAGTGACTTCCATATCGAGGTCATCTCCTTCAAAACTCAAACTTCTAGATTCATTACTTATCTCACTCAACTGGTCATCACTTTGCTGCAAGTTGGAAGATTTTGGTCTGAGTTTTCCGCCTGGCGAACCTGACTCTGTCGATTGCCTGCTGGACTGCCTTCTGGATTTTTTTGAATCAGATGGAGGGGTAGGTGGACGAGATGACTTTGCCAACTCAAGTTTCTTCTGTTGTAGTCTTGGACTCACAGATCCTGAGCTCTTTACTGAACTTGATCCAGCGGTATCCTTTGGCAGAGATTGTATTGATCTTATATTCCTGCCACTTGTTTTTTTGTCAGTAGGACTTACAGCAGATTCCTTCCGACTGTTTTTGGGATACTGATCTTTAACTGTCCGACTGCTAGTTGAACCCGTCTTATTATCTGTACTTCTCCTTCTCTGAAGAGTACGGGCATCAGAGAGGCCATCTACTGAAATTAATGATGAAGTGGGAATACCAGATTTTTCAACAAGTTTTGCAGGTTTCATGATCACAATTGGGGACTCAAAAGACCCAGAGGAAGCAGCACCTCTAGTTGTGGAAGCAACAACATGGTCGCTTGTGTTTCGCTGGTTTGTTGATTTCGAATTCAGATTGGAACTTGTACATTTGGATTCACTGTCTTTTTGAGTTCCAAAGTTTGAAGCTTGTTCTTCTTTTTTGGTCTCTAAAAGACCTTTTGCTTGCATTGCTTCGAGTATCTGTTTAAGGGCTCTGAGATCCTTCCCGGATTGTTTAAATTCCAGATCTTTCAACCTCTTCTCAATCTCACTATAAACAGAAGGGAAGGAGCCTGAAGTCCTTGCTTGAACTTTTACAGGTTTGGAAGATGGTTTCTGAGAACCTTGACTTCCATCCTGCATTTTCCATGGGGCTGGCTCAATTGGAAACCTTGAACTCGAAATAGGCCTCATAACCAAATCTGGATTTTTCCACCGTGGTGATGATGGTTCTTTCAGAGAATTTCTTGTGGTGTAAGAAATTTTCATAGGCATAGGCCTCTGCAGATTATTTAGCTTCAGTGGTTTTGAGAAAGGATCAATATCTTTAACCAGGCAGGTTTTAATCAAGTGACTATCACTAGTCAAGGCAGAATCTGGCAAGGCTTCCAAACCCATCAACTTTGCCACTACACTAGGAGGTCGATTATGACTTCCGGATGATTGAGGTAGATTAGGGTCTCTGTCATTTGAGTTTCCACTATTCTGAAAACTTTTCGAACGCTGATATGATTTTGAATCGGATGTGGAACTCCGCATTGAACCTTCTCTACCGTCCAGCGAATGTCTTGGCAACTCTTTTAGCTTTGGGGTTGCTTTGAAGGCATCTCTTGAATCCAAAGACAAACGATTTCTCTCTCTCCCGTCATAAGAAAAATGTGGAGCGTCCTTCGTAAGTGTGTTCCAGGAACTATCTTTCAATTCATATGATGATCTTGGATGATCTCTAGCGTCATCATTACTCCACGGTGCTTCTTGAAGTTTAGCAAGAACTCGAAGAGACTCCCTGAGGTCAGCAGGAACATTTTGCTTCCCATTGATCCCAACTTCAATTGATCCTTCCACTGATTTGGACAACTGTAAGGGTCTTGGAGAGTCTCTATGTTTCACTGCATGACCTGCAGATTCCTCTTTGGTTGTAGTTTTAACTGATAGTGCCCTAATTTCCCTATGCATAGAATCCTTCACCACGTCCCGGAGATCAAGGGATTGCCTCCCTAGTTTGGGGGACATACATGATTGGTTTGTCAGGTCCCTTGGTGGAGTTTCAGGAAAAATGCTTCTGTCAAAGGAAGATGTTCCAGGTTGAGCTGTTTTGTTGTAGTCCAGAGATGACAAGGAAGAACAAACGGATGAGAAAGAG
This sequence comes from Malus sylvestris, assembly GCF_916048215.2. Classification (NCBI taxonomy): domain Eukaryota; kingdom Viridiplantae; phylum Streptophyta; class Magnoliopsida; order Rosales; family Rosaceae; genus Malus; species Malus sylvestris. The sequence goes on from NC_062273.1 coordinate 27,631,663, forward strand.
GCTCTTGACGATTCTGCTGAGATTCTTTTTGTCTCATTCTCACTCTTGTTCAAATTCAATTCCTGCAATAACAAGCATTATAAATACGGTATCAGAAAATATCTAAATCACAGAGAAATCTACATTTATGGCTTCAAGTTCGATTCCAAAATCAGCAGAAGCTCGGATATACATCATTGTCTCTACTAGTGGATGTTGATTAAAACAAAGGGGAGGGATCATATATTAAGGTCTAAAACAACCTCAACTAAGAAAGGCAACCATATACAGAAAGCAGATATGCATATATAAAGATGCGCGCACGCACACACACATACAAGGGAAGAAGGAAGGATGGCAGGGGCAGCTCACCACCTCCGGATAGAAACTGGCTGCATGCACACAGATATGAAGGGTCGTTCTAATTACACATAGGGCGCTAGCTATGTTTACATCCATCGATAACTTTGTATCAAATTGGTTTTCTATCAACTGAAATTCTCATCTAAAAACCGTATTAAGTTAAAGTTTAAAAGCCCTTCCAAATACATTAACGAAGGAGTAGGTCACAAATTATCCGATCGATATGAAATTAACGTGTCTAAGAGATGGAGTCATCAAGTAGAAGCTCTTACAGGTGCTGTCTGACGATAGTATGCATTATTATACTCTCTTTCCAGGCCACCATTGCTGAAATGGGAATTCCCTACGAAGGCAATGCACTAGATGTTACAGGCTGCAATGCTAAAATTCAATCGCCAAATTTGCAAGCAAGACAAGATAATATAAAGAACAAAAGTCAAAATTCAACTAGAAGACAAAGAAAATTTCCAATTAACCAACATTAACTTGATATCCATTCACCAGTAGGCAACTACCTGAAGGAAGCCTCTTGTGGTGGCTAACCCGCCTACCGGTGAGAGCATGTTGCCGGTCAAAAAGCTGAAGAATCCCATTCATACATCCTATTTGCTTCTGCAAATCTGGATTGTCATCAGCTAAGGAATGCAGAAGTTTTGCAGCCATCTTCCCACCTCCTCCAAGTGAAGACAATTAATTACTCTCACTTCCTAAACATCTACTGTTCTATGTTCAAGCCGGAGAATTGCAGCATTTCATCCCCCATCTGCAGGAAAATTGAATGTCAAGCTCATCGAAAATTTCGGAACCAATAAGCAATTCACAACCATCAATGGCAGCCAGAACAAAAATCAGTAATGTGACTTACAATATTCCATCGCGTATTTAAGCAGTAGCCTCCTCAACAAAATGCAAACCCAGCAGCTCAATGGGGCTCCTTTCAATAAACTTTCCTCATTCGTGCAATTCCAAACACAGCTTCCCAACCGAAGTTACCACAAAATCAAGTCTTCTTTAAAAATCACTTTCTCCAACTGCTTGCAGCCCAAAGAAGATAACTTTTATCTTCTTCCAAAAAACCCACCATACAAAAATGTCCTTTTCAATAAAGATCCAAACTTTCACAACATTTCCACTTCTACCATGAATTTACTTTCAGGGTTTTCCTCAATTTTCCAAAATCTCATATGCTTTACAAGAGAAAAATTGGAAAAAAAAAAGGTATACCCACAAAACCAAATCCAATCCAATCCAATCCGATCCAATCAGTGAGGGAAAGAAACCTTATTGGGTTTCATCTCACAGAACAGACCAGACAATGGCTTGTGGAAGAAGCACAAAAGGGCCAAAGAAACTCAGGACTCTGGGGACCCAGTTTACGCCAATGAGCACACAACATCCAGAGTTATCAAAAACATTCACCTTCAATTGCCTAAAAGAAACTAAAACCAATGCAAACGTGTAAAGGAGGAATCCTTTTGTGGATCCAAGAGAAATACGAGATGTTTTTCCTCAAAGAACAGATGGAAAGACACCCCTCCACCCTCCCTGGTGTCTCTTCTCTCTCGTGACGGCCTCCCCGCTCCGCCTACTTAATGCTTCATTTTCTGCTGCTTTTGTTTCGTTTCTGCACCGTTTTTCTTGTTCCTCTGCCTTTGTGGCTTTTACGAAGCATCTTTTGAACAAACAAAAAAACAGATGGAAAGACAGCTTTGCAGATTGGGAAGGTTTGTTGTTTTATGGAAATTGGGCAAATGTGTTAAACAAATCTTGTGGACTTGCGATAGAGTTAGATTTGAGACTTGGCAAAAATTAAAAAGAAAAATAAAAGATAGAGAGAGAGTGTGTTTGTGTGGGGCAGATGTAATTTAGGCTCTCTCTCTCACATCCATGTGGGATGAAGATGTGGGTGGTTGTCTGCATGTGCATGTGCTACTGTCAGGAAAGAGAGAGAGAATTATATTTTTCTTTGGAAACTTGGAGTTGCCTGCAAAAGTCCAAGTTCCTGGTACTTCAAAAAGACTAGTCAGGTGATGATTTTTACCATAACACCAAAGGAGAAGTTCTTTTCTATAAATTACAAGCGATAGTAAGAAGATTAACTTTTATCTCACGGATTCACAGCTATGATGATATTTCGAGTCAATAAAATAAAGATACATCAAAGTTTTTGTCTATATTTTTTTATGTTAATGGCAGGGAGCACAATGCGGCGAAGAATCTGTCATATAAACTGTCCTTCTAGGAGAAAATTGAATTTGAGAACCTAGTTTGCAAAGATAAAATGTTATAAACTACTTAAGCTCAAGTCTTATGCAGAAGCTAATATCATTTTATGAAAATATTAACCATTTTCTAGAGTAAAAACACACATCAAGTATGAAAACTTACAAACATTTATCAGATACGGTGCATTAACCAATCAGATGGTGTGGTAAACGTTGAAGTGATGATGCACCACTCAATAAATAATTTCAAGCATTTGCAAAAATTACGTGTTAATATTGTAGTCGGATGTGTTAAGGGCAAATATACGAGTATCTGTTATAAATATGTAAAAGTTAGAGAGATAATCTTTAATAGTGACATGAGTGAAGCATGTGTAAAATATCACACTGAAACTATAACACAAGAGGATGACAAATAAAAGAGGGAGGAATAGATACTGAAGTTTTTCTTTCTTCTCTATATTTTTTCTATATCATTTAACTGCAGTCGGAGCACTCTATTTATAGAGAGGCTCCATACAAACAAGTTCTTACATTTTGAAATTTACATTGCATGTTTTGAAAACAATCCTTTTGTTTCCAAAGTCTATTTCAATTTGCAAGGGCATTGACAATGTGTGTGTGGGCATTCATAACAATGCCAATGTTTTCAACAGTATCGTATATTTAAAATAAAATTGAAAGGGGGTGAATCCTATCAAGGATCCTACGTGAGTAACGTGACTGGTGGCTGATGCGTGGTTGCTGGTATTTAATTAAATCTATCTATAAATTGAGTTGAATAATGCCCACCTGCTCAAGTTGAATGAAGACCATTTAAAAGATTCTTATTTTGGTTAATAATCACCATAACTTAGTACAGTAAATGGACCATTTCGAATCAAAAATAGGGTAATTGGGAGTTGGTTTGGTTCTCACGGGCCAAAGGAATTACTTACAGAACTATTATTGATATTCTAAAAACTTAATTGTTCATTTGTTATAAGTGTGTTTTTTCTTTTAATTATGGAAAGTTTGAAGTCCACAAGTGCAAATAACAATTCCTTGGAGCCTTTTGTTTTAACATGGAGATTCCTAACTGTGTTGCAGTGAAGATAATAGCGGTAATTAAGACTATTGAATTAGCTTTAGTTTCGGGATTGAATTTTATTTGGTTGGAAGTTGATTCTGCTTTGGTTCTTGACTTATTGTGCTCTCCTCAATTGGTTCCTTGGCAATTGAAAGTCGAGTGGAGGAATTGCTTGCATAGAAATTTCCAAATGTAATTCTGGTCTTCTCACATTTATAGGGAAGGTAATCAAGTTGTTGATTGCCTTGCAAATTATGGTTCCTCTTCTACTACTCTTGTTTGGTGAGATTCTTCATCTGATTATATTTTATCATATTACCATCGTGATTATGTAGGACTTCTGCACTATCACTTTAGATAGGTTATCTTTTGTTGATCTTATTATATCTTGTATTGGTTGATGGTATGAGATGCTTTTCATCAAAGAACATATGGGAAGACAGCTATCGCAGATTGGGAAGGTTTGTTGTTTTATGGAAATTGGGCAAATGTGTGAAACCAATCTTGTGGACTTGTGAGAGTATAAATACTTGAGAGTTGGGAAAAATTAAAAAGAAAAATAAAAGATGGGGTTTTATTCTAGAGAGAGTGTGTGCTTTTGTGGGGGCAGATGTAATTTAGGCTCTCTCTCTCTCACATCCATGTGGGATGTAGTTGTGGGTGGTTCAAAATCTGTCTGCATGTGCATGTGATAATGTCAGGAAAGAGAGAGAGAGAGAGAGAGAGAGAGAGAGAGAGAGAGAGAGAGAGAGAGAGAGAGAGGACTTGCCTCTGCTCCCTTCTACCTGCAAAAGTCCAAGTTCCCTTCCCTTCAAAGACTAGTCAAGTTACCCTAAATGCAAAGGAGAAGTTCTTTTGGAAACTTGGAGTTGGAGGGAGAAAGGACTTGCCTCTGCTCCCTTCTACCCGCAAAAGTCCAAGTTCCCTTCCCTTCAAAGACTAGTCAAGTTACCCTAAATGCAAAGGAGAAGTTCTTTCCTATAAATTACAAGCGATAGCAAAGAGAATATGGCACGAATTTATCGTTATATTAACGTCACGAGTCAATATAATGAAGACACGTGAAAATTTTATCTATATTTCTTTATTTAGTGGCACGGAACGTCATGTAACGATGAACTTGTATTATGTAAATTGCTCTTCTAGAAGAAAATTGAATTTGAGAACCTAGTTTACAAAGGTAAAATGTTCTAAACTACTTAAGCTCAAGTCTCATGCAGAAGCTAATATCATTTTATGAAAACATTAACCATTTTCTAGAGTAAGAACACGAATCAAAAGTACGAACACTTACAAACAATTTATAAGAAACTGTGTATTATCCAATCAGATGGTGCGGTAAATGTTGAAGTGATGATGCACCGCTCAATAAATAGTTTCAAGTGTTCGAAAATATGTGTTAATACTGTAGTCGGATGTTGTCAAAAGAAAAATTGAAAAATAGGTGAATTAATGTTGTCAAGGCTCTTAACCACGAGCTGGTGGTTCAGTGGTAAATGAAGGATTACGAGACTTTCCTAAAATTAAAAACTGAAGGTATCGGGTTCGAAACCCATTGCTGGTGTGAAAGTCATACTTGTGGCTAGGGGAAGGCTATGCCACTGTGAGTTTTCCCGGCCCCCAAAAAAGATAGATAACTATGACTTGCCATCAGTTACCTTCCTTTATTAAAAAATAAAAACAAATGTTGTCAAGGCTCCTACGTGCCTTGTGGCTGATGAGTGGTTGCTGGTATCAATTAAATCTAGCTATAAATTGAGTTGAATAATGCCCACCTGGTCAAGTTTTATTTGATTGAAAATAAAGACCATATAAAAGGTTCTTATTTTTTTTTAATAATCGGCCAAAGAAATTACTAAAGAAATTATTATTGACACTTTAAAATTTTAATTATATGTTTTTTTATAAAATATTTTTTCTTCTAAATAATGAAAGTTTGAAGAACCACAAGTATAAATAGCATTTTCTTACAATTATTTTGGCATTGTTACGTAATGCTATTAATTTCTTCAGGCTAGTAATATTAACTGATTAAATTTGATTAATTTGTTTTAGATTGAAGTGTCACAATTATATAAAACAAAAGTTCTCCTAATTATACAGATGGAATATGTTTGTAGTGCACTAAATTCAAAATAAAAATAAGAAATTAATAATTTGTGGAAAGTAGCTTCTTTGTCAACTCTTTTAAGATTTAACCCAATGGCCGTCCGCCTTTTTGGAAATATATTAATCCTAATATTTTTTAGGAATGATTTATTTATGAAGAAAATAATTGTTGCAGTTAGGGGAATATTATAACTAAAATACCAATATGAACATCTGAAGACATGTTAACCATAACAATTTAGAAGAGTCCACCTAATCTGAAGAAATCATATACTTAATCTCAACTCATTAACAACGAAAACTAAAAAATTCATAGAAAACTGATATAATTAAGAAGCTTCCATGGCTGCTGTTGCTGTAATGTGTGGGTTGTATGAAGTCCCCGTGCTTCGAGTCCTGCAAACACAACATTAGAGTATATATAACGAAAATTCTATCATGCTTCGGCGTTTTTTAATAAAATATACCAAAACATATTAAAAAAATGTTTTGTAATACTGAAACTAATTAAGATTTAGGAATGCTGTTTAGAATCTTTAAGCACTTGCTTCTCCACCATCTCTCTCTCTCTCTCTCCCTCTCTCTCATTAACAATTTGACATGCTCTGGCTATAGCAATAACAAACTAATCTGCAGGCTGCAGCCCCTATATTAACACTTATTTATCTATTTGATGGATTCTGTGACTAAGGTTTTTTTTTTTTTAAATTTTTTTATTTAACGTAGAGGAAGAATCAAATTTAAAACTTCTTCTGACATTAAAAAGAAGAGTTATACTATCTAGTCTAGTTGGTTTACAATTAACCTTGTTAATTAGGGTGTTGTTATGATTCTTTAGGAACATATATCATATATCATATGTGTTTGGTACTATATAATTGCTTTGAAATTTAGAGAAAGTTAACGTACTGCATGTGCTTTGCTAGCTAATCAGTGACCAGCCTTCGATCGCTTATTAGAAAGTGGAAACAGATTCTTCATACACACGGAAAAGTCGAACCAAGAAAAGCCAAATGATGAAAAGGTGATAGTGATATTAATTACAACTGATGGTGGAAGATTGGAGAACAATTTATATATCGTGTTGTTTTGTATTAATCAGGAGTCTTGGTGCAACGGGTTTGTTGCTCTTTTGTCGTGAAAATAGTTTTTTTGCAAAGCAAGGATAAGATTGCGTACAATGTATGTTTCTCCCTCAATCGTCGTAAAGGAAATCTTGTTGGTTTGGGATCGTCATTTGATATTTTATATTGATCCTACAAAATCGTGAAAAAAAACCTCACAAAAAAAATTATATATTAACACAAGACATTACGATGATGGTATAACCATATTATGCAACTCCTTCTCGGAAGATTGAGACAAAAAATTTATACATCTTTTAATTTTGCACACTCATAATTTGATGACAAGTGAAGGGAAAGCAGACGTGCTATGCCTGAACTCCATCAGGGCAGACCCAACTAACCCATCTCAATCATCATAACCCATGTTTGAAGGAACACGTAATTACTCATTCGCCCCCACTCTTTAATTGATTGGCAAATTATGCCCAACTTCTATGCAATTATTCCTCTTCCCCACAACTAATCATCTTAATCATTGGGGACATGGACATTACACTTCAAATTCATCTATTTAATTAGTATGTAGGACTGTTGTAAGGGAATTATAAAACAACTATAAGATTGATGAAATCATACAGGTATATCCAATCAATAATAGGTCATTAATTATTATCAAGGTCAAAGTTAGGGCTAACTGAAGACGTATTTTCATCTATACAATATTCATTACGTGATCAAATACTCTGATGAGTGTTATATATAAGGTTATGTGAATGTATTTAGGTGATATGTAAAAATTCTACATAAAGCGAAAAATTACAAAATGACAGTTTGCGAATAAAATATCTTTATGCCCCACATCGTGATTGAGTGACCACATATGAAAACATGCATGCACGATGGAATCACATATATGTTCTAAGAAACATGAATTTGCTAAGCTTAATTAGGTTATAAGAAACATATCAATCAATGGTCTACTTTCTTGTCCAAATAATGGCTTCGAAATGAACTCTATCTAAGCTTGATTAGGTTTTAAGAAAGCTCACTTTCTGATATATATATATATTTTACAGGCAATAATCAATATAAAATACATATGAAGATTAGTGAATCAATCTTTCAGAAATTTCAAATATATACCGACCTATACAGGTACACGTTGGATAAAATATTTTGATTTGAAATTAACACCAAGAAGACCAGAGAGTTTTGGTGAACCAAGCCAGAAAACTGATTTGCCAGATCATCCGAATCCAACCTCATTTTTCAGCACATGCCCTGGTTGATCATATTTGAATAAATAAAAATAAAACCCTAACCTCACATTAATCATGAGTTGGGTTTTCTAAATAGCCTTCAAGAATTGCACTGCATTATAGATAATGTTTATTAATCAATGATAATTAATTAGACTTAACGACCTCTTCGTGCTGAAATTGTCTCTTGAAATTCGAATAAAATTTTAAGTTGCGTCACACAACAAATATAATTATGCCGTGTATTTAAAAAATGAATCACTCGTTCAGTAGTTTTGCCACAAAGTCAAACGTCTCTAAAAAAAGTTGGCCCAACTAGATTAAGTTTTGGTGGACCCAAGAGATGAACAAGCTTAGGGTTCACCATATCTGCTAGCTGAAATATACAGGGCAGGCGCATGGAATCTGATTTGGTTGGTATGTTATCCCTTAGCTGAGATATATGATTTATATAAGCAAGGGCAGAGCCAACGAGATGTGATTTTACCTCCAAACTCAAAGCATAAGATCTTGTAAAAACGTGGTGGTTGGGTAACCAGTTTCAATCAACCGTCAACGCCAACTATCTGCATGAAGTTGAAGACGATGGTGACAGTGATGAGGATGGTGAAGAAAAATTATTTCAGGTCCCCTGTGCCTTAGCTGTCATCTGTATGGGCATTTAATGACGCGATTACACACTCGGTCATCGTCTTGTTTACGTGATAATCATCTTCGAGAAAGAGGGGATTCAAACTCAAGACTTCTAATGACGAGGTAGAGATTATCTTAATCGTGAGTTACAAGCAAGGTGATGAAACAACACATGGGGTCATCTAAACCCTTCGCTACCTTACCCGAATATATGCTCTACTCTTAGATCTCTGTACACTTGGTAAACAAATACTGAAACGTAACAAACAACAAAGGGAACTTTAACGAAAAGCTCCCGGTAGTGTTCACTTTAACGAAAAACCACACATAACTGAAACTTGCGCCGTAAGGAAGTTACAAACATCAAGGATTCAAGTCACAATCTATAATTTCACATCAATAACATTGTAAATACTTCCCTCTTCTCAGAAGCCGTGGTCTTCCCTCGTTCGCGGATGGAACCGCTGTCTGTCCTCCGGACTTTATTTCCGATGCTGAGGGAAGGTTGCCCGATGACGTCGATCCTCTCTACGAAGCATGGATCCGGCAGGGTCAATTGGTGCTGCCATGGTTGGCGAGTTCACTAACACTAACTTTCTCACCGTCATTGTCAACAAAATTCGCACAAAGATGACGATTAAGCACTCAGTTATCATCCTGTTTGCATAGTACAAGAAAACCATACTCGAGGAGGAGATTCAAACTCGCCGTAACGGTTTAGAGGTAAATGTTCTAAACCACATGAGTTACATGCGGAGTGAAGACTATAAACAAAAACTCTTGTAGTCTGGTACGTCACATGAACCATATAACCAAAAAACCGAAGATAATAAGAATGTCGCTTATATAAAAAACCGAATATAATTAAGCCAACAAAATTCAGTAGCAAACTCTTTGAAGATATTGCATTTCTTACCTAAGTAAATAAAACGCTCTATCCTTCTAGCTCTGTATGCTTGGTAAACAAAAAACCGAAACAAAACAACGAATGTACTCTTACATGTTAACTGAGAGCTGGACCGCTAGGAAGTGAAAAACATCGAAGGATCCAAGCGCACAAGAAAGGCTTCTGAAGAAGGAGCAGCCGAACAATTTCATCTTGACTGGAAGCACAAGGTTTATGTGGGTTGCCAATGCAACTTACACAATTATTCGTTGCCATAGAGGTGTTTAGAATCAACTCAGGAACCCGTTTCCTGAGTAACTTTAGCCAACTGCAACTCCGCCGGCCAATACAAGTAATGGTATCAATTTTTGGGTGACCGCGCTTGATCCTCTAAAACTTGACTATAAAATTCCCATGATTTAGCGTTTTCTGTTATGGGGCCTTGACCAAATCGATGGTGGTTCACATATTCTTGAACATTTGGAGCATAAACTAATCCTTCCAGATAACGACGAATATTGCCTCCAACCCCTGTGATGAACCAAGTGTATAATTGCATATTACACCAAATCATTATGTAAAAAGTATTTGATAGTAGAAAACAAAAACAGCAAATAAAATGATATTATGACTCAAATGCCATCCGAAAATATACAACGAACGATAGGGGATGACACTGCAAAAGACAAGTAATTGCAATAAAACACCTGGAAGCTAAAATTTCACACCAGTAACATTGTAAATACTTGGAAGTAAAAGTAATTGAGTACTATTTAGAGAAGTAAACAAAAACATTGAGGCTGAGAATAGATAAACTGAAAATCATAAATTCAAAAACCTGGAGGAACCTACAGGCATAAAGCTTTGAAGCCACACAAACGTGCATAATACTTGCAAGACATAACAGCAAAACTAGGTCCACACGTGGATCAAATTTTAACCAACATAATTCTTTTCGCTGAGATTGACCATGTGCAATGCAAACGTGAATGAGGCTAGAATGTGTGATATACATGCAACCATTGATCTCCTTACATTTCCAAATACACAAAAACTTGAACGGTATCTCACCTAGTGATCTATCCATTCGATTCTTGAAATGATATGGGAAGGGAAATATTGCTGTGTTCTCCTAAGCAATCAGAAACAAAAGTATTAGTTTCAGGCTGTAACTTTTGTACTTAAATCAATCACGTCATAGTGAAGAAATAAAGAGGAAAGAGTTGATCAATTAACTGGATTGCATAAAGCTTTGTATGGAGAATCATCCACTAATAATGTGTTTGTCTCGTTGTACTCTCCCCTCGCCAATGGAAGATCAGGATCATGCTTCTCCCATAACTTTCTTAGTTCTTTCAAAACAAGGGGTTTTTTCTCGTTGTCAAGAGTTTTGAACTTCGTTTTAGTACAGTGGGATTGATTCTGCATAACACCAATCGTTGTAAGAATAATGTAATAGAATTGAAATCAATGCAATGCAATTATGAATTGATTCACCCAAAATACAAGTTCTACAAATTGCAAAAGTAACACTAAATTACTTTACTGGATAAGTTTGATTACAGGGGATTGTCTTACAAACTATACTGAAGAAGTCCTTACCCAGCAAAAAAGCAATTTCTTTTTGGAAATTCCCAAAAGATAATCCACCACCTCATCCACGTTCTTCCTGAAAAAGCGAGTGTAAGATATCATAACCCAACAAAACCGGAAATGAGAGAAGGAACAGGTGTATCAGTCCTGGAATGAAGTTTACTTGTTTCTTGAAGACCAAATAGCCACGTTAAAATAGTCAAAGCAGAACAGTAGAAAAGAATCATAAAATGGCCTCTTAAAAACTGCAAAAAAAACATGTGGGGATTAGATTTCAGTAAGGCTAGAAAAGTATATAACTCTCCATATACATTTAAATGTAAATTATCACCTGATTTCCTTGATATCATTGTGTCTGGTTTATACAGTTTAATCTGCTGGGGAACCAGTTGAACAATATCTGCAAGAAGCCCGTTTACATCAAGAATGAGAAGCTTTTTCTTAGAAACGCTAACAAGAGGTCTTTCAACAGCCCAATTTGGTATCTGTGAACGACTGCCTTCCTTCGCCACAGCACCCAAATCAACTTGGCCAGGAAAGCCAGCACAAACTTGGTGGTTGGTGTTGTTATTTCCTGAGGCATTAGATCTCTTGTTCTGATCGTTGTCCTCATTTTTCTCCTGTAAAGTACTTTCCTTCAAAAGTAATTGTATCACGTCTAGGTCTGATGCTACTGCTACCGGAGGCTGTGGAGATGGATCCGCTCCTGGAATAATCTTCTCCACTAAAGTACCAACAGAAGGATCAGAACTTGTATCATTACTCTTACGCATTTTAAGCCTTTTCTTCCGTTCCTTTCTCCCTTGTGAGCAACTCAAAACTTCAATGAGTTCGATACTCTCAGAATTGATTCTTTGTCTAATTCCCTCAACAAGAGGTTTTTCCACTTCTAGATCTTGTTTTGAGAACATTGTAACTGGAGGCTGTACAGTAAGATCTACTCCTGGAAAAGTATTTCCTCCTAAAGAAGTACCAACAGAAAGATCATATCTTTCATCAATACACTCGTTGGTCTTATGCCTTCTCTTTCGCTTCTTCTTCTTCTGTTCTTGTGAGCAACTCAAGTCCACAGTACGCGACTTGGGACCTTCTGAACTTGCTGCCGCACTATTTCCCTCCACAAGTGGTTGTGGCAAATCTACTTTTTCCTCTGAGAATTCCGAGTCTGGAGGCTGCTGAGAGGGATCTATTCCTGGCATAAAATTTTCCACAAAAGGAATACCAACTGAAAGCTCACAACTTTTGTCATTACTCTCCCGGGTTTTAAACTTTTTCTTCTTTGTTCTTGAGGAACTCAAATCTCCAATAGGTTCAGAACTTACTGAATTAATTTTCGTGCTAATCCCATCCATAAGTGATTGTGGCAATTCTAGCTTTTGTTCTGAGGATTCTGAGACTGGAGGCTTTTGAGACAGATCTACTCCTGGCACAATATTTTCCACCAAAGAGCTACCAACTGAAAACTCACCTCGTTTGTCATTCCCACAACTTTCATCATTACTCTCCCGGGTTTCTGACTTTTTCTTCTGTGTCTTTTTCTTCTTTTTTCTTGAGGAACTCAAATCTTCAACAGGGTCAGAACTTTCCGGATTGATTTTTGCATTAATTCCTTCCATAAGGGGTTGTAGCAATTCTAGCTTTTGCTCTGAGGATTCTGAGACTGGAGGCTGTTGAGATGGATCTACTCCTGGCATAATACTTTCCACCAAGGAAATACCAACAGAAAGCTCACAACTTTTGTCATTACTCTCCCTGGTTTCAGAATTCTTCTTCTGATTCTTTTTCTTCTTTTTTCTTGAGGAACTCAAATCTTCAATAGGTTCAGAACTTTCTGAATTAATCTTTGCGCTAATTCCTTCCATAAGGGGCTGTGGCAATTCTAGCTTTTGTTTCGAGGATTCTGAGACTGGAGGTTGTTGAGGAGGATGTACTCCTGGCATAATATTTTCCACTGAAGAAATACCAACTGAAAGCTCATAACTTTTGTCATTACCACAACCTTCGTCATTACTCTCCCGGGTTTCAGACTTCTTCAGAGTCTTTTTCTTCTTTTTTCTTGAGGAACTCAAATCTTCAATAAGTTCAGAACTTTCTGAATTAATTTTCGTGCTCATTCCTTCCATAAGTGGCTTTGGCAATTCTAGCTTTTGTTTTGAGGATTCAGAGACTGGAGGTTGTTGAGGCAGATCTCTTCCTGGCATAATATTTTCCACTAAAGAAATACCAACTGAAAGCTCACAACTTTTGTCATTACCACAACTTTCGTCATTACTCTCCTGGGTTTCAGACTTCTTCAGAGTCTTTTTCTTCTTTTTTCTTGAGGAACTCAAATCTTCAATAAGTTCAGAACTTTCTGAATTAATTTTCATGCTCATTCCTTCCATAAGTGGCTTTGGCAATTCTAGCTTTTGTTTTGAGGATTCAGAGACTGGAGGTTGTTGAGGCAGATCTCTTCCTGGCATAATATTTTCCACTAAAGAAATACCAACTGAAAGCTCACAACTTTTGTCATTACCACAACTTTCGTCATTACTCTCCCGGGTTTCAGACTTCTTCCGAGTCTTTTTCTTCTTTTTTCTTGAGGAACTTAAATCTTCAGTAGGTTCAGAACTTTCTGAATTAATTTTCATGCTCATTCCTTCCATAAGTGGCTGTGGCAATTCTAGCTTTTGTTTTGAGGATTCAGAGACCGGAGGTTGTTGAGGCAGATCTCTTCCTGGCATAATACTTTCCACTAAAGAAATACCAACTGACAGCTCACAACTTCTGTCATTCCTACAACTTTCATCATTACTCTCTTGGGTTTTAGACTTCTTCCGAGTCTTTTTCTTCTTTTTTCTTGAGGAGCTCAAATCTTTAATAGGTTTAGCAATTTTTGAGTTTTCATTTGTGCCAACTCCCTCCATAGGTGGCTGTGCCATTGCCACCTGTTCCACTTGTTCAGGGAAGTCTACGACAGAAGGCTCTACAGAATGATCTACCGTTGGCATAATAGTTTCAGCTAAAGAAGTACCAACAGAAATATCACAATTTTTATCATCACTCTCACGGATTTTATGCCTTTTATCCTGCTTCTTTCTCTTCTTTTTTCGCTCGTGAAACAAATCTTCTTGCTGTTCTTCCTTTTCTGAAATTGCCGTGCAAATTACAGCACAAGACTCCGGGCATGAATTTTTAGATTCTAGGGCAACACCTATTGTATCCTTCTTCTTTCTCTTCCTATTGGTCAAGCCTCCCTGAGGAGGTAACTCAGCTGGTACCAAATCAGAAATGATACTCATTGAAGGCTCATCCATCAGTGTATCAGTCCCAAGTGAAGCATTATGATGTTCATCCCTACCCAAATACTGCACACAATTTTTTTTTTCAGGAGTAATATTCTCAACTGAAAGTGTCCCCTTCAAACAGCATAGATCTGAATCATCAAGATTTGGGGCATGACTTCTCTGCACATGGGATTCCACTGGGTTTACCAGAATGTCCAAGCTTTGCACTGGATCGAACTTATTAATAACTTTAGCACCACTGCTCCTAGCTCTCTTCCGCTGTCTCTTCGGCAATACAGCAGGCAGGGCTTCAGTTAGAGGCAAATTTGCACTAATATTTACTGAAGGCTCCTCCAACAAAACATTGTTCATGGACTCATTGAGCTTCTCTGAGTACTCCTTTTCTGACTGTGAATTTGGTTTTTCATTACACACTGCAGTTTCCATATTGATCAGTAGATAATCACTGGGAAATCTTCTCCTTGAATCAAGCATTGTCAACTAAAATTGTCTTCTCCATAATTTTTCTAACACCTGAAAGAATGGTCAACATAAACGAAAAAACAGATTCGTAAGACATTTCTGCATTTTCCACAAGCAATAAAGAAAAATACGCTAATTCATTAAAATAGAGATAGAACACCCAGAAGCCAATATCATTAAACACATGCTTGGATTTCAAAATTACAAATTTCATACCGAATGCAATTAAAAAATCATAATAAATTAGTAAAAGAATCAGTCCAGGGTGTATATTCACATAAGCACAATACCCGGATCTGTAGTTTATACGCATCAACAACAACAACAATAACAACAAAGCCTTTTCCCACTAAATGGGGTCAGCTATATGAATCCTAGAATGCCATTGCACTCGATTTTGTATCACGTCTTCCGTTAGATCCAAATACTCTAAGTCTTTTTTTAGAGTCTCTTCCAAAGTCTTCCTAGGTCTTCCTCTACCCCTTCAGCCCTGAACCTTTGTCCCGTAATCGCATCGCCTTCGTTTCACATGTCCAAACCAAAGTAACCGATTTTCTCTCATATTTTCTTCAATTTTGGCTACTCCTACTTTACCTCGGACAAAGTCATTCCTAATCTTATCCTTTCTTGTGTGCCCACACATCCAAGGAAGCATTCTCATCTCCGCTAAACCCATTTTACGTATGTGTTGATGCTTCATTGTTATACGCATTTTCGCTTAAAATCAAAATTGAAATTAACAAGATAACAAACGATAATAGTAATAAACAGAACCAAAGGATCCATGAAGCTGATGGGAAACTTCTAGCTGATGATCAACCTCCGCTATAACTAACGGACTTAATTTTTCGGCAGTCATATAACAATAGGACTAAGTAATTTGCTTCATATGAAAATGGGATTGAGTAGTCTGCTTCGTATTACCAAAGGGATTAAGTAATTTTCTTATTCTAATAAAGAATTTGAAACTTTGTAACATGAAAATTCGAAAATTGCACTCAATCAGCTGATACACACAGGACTGAGATGGGATTAATAATTTTCTTCGTACAACAATGGGATTAATCCATTTGCATCATATTAATGAAATGGTTATGTACTTTCCTTATTCTAATGAAGAAATCGATCCTATCGAAAATTTGCACTCAATCAGCAGATATACACAGGACTGAGATGGGATTAAATAATTTTCTTCATATAACAATGGGATTAAGTCATTTTTTTCTTCATGTAAACATTGGGATTAAGTATATCCATATTGAAAACCCGAAAACTACACACAGTCACCTGATATACAAAGAACTGAACACCCATTGAAATGCATTCACAAACAATCAAGCAATCAAATTAACAGCTCAAAATTAATTTCAAAGCAATAACACAATCACCATTCAGAAGCTAATCAACAACAATTATAAATAAAAATAATAATAATATGAGCCGAAGCAAACAGGATAGAGATTGGTAAATCAAAAACGCAATTAATTCGTTAATTAACTAAATTTTTATCAGGCATTTCAAAATATGAAGAAAATAATAGTTAACGGAGAACCGACCTCTGTTCAATCGGCAATGTCAGCACCGAGCAGATCTCTGACGGCGGAATTGAGAGAAGACGCGGAGGAGCAACCTCGGCAGTATCAGCACCGAGCAAATCTCTGACGGCAGAAATAAGAGAAACCGCGGAGGAGCAACGGAATTGGCGGCGGAGAGAAGAAGCAGAAGAAGAGAGGAAAATGAATGAGTGGGAGGCGGAGGGAGTCGAAGCGGCGGCGAGTCGAAAGGTCGAAGAGTGGCAATTGGAATTTTAACCGCTTTAAGCTTCCGCTTCGATGCGCGTCTACCTGTTGTTAACCTAGGTGGGCTATTTCGTCATTTTACAAGGTGTTTACTTTTGCGTTTTCATCCGCCGCCTCTGCGTATTCGGATTAGGGTTTCTCTGTGCCGGACTCTTTATTGTTGTTTTGGGCCTAGTTTTCTGTTAATGGGCTGATAAGGTCTCATTTGGCCCAAATGGTAATTTTTGTTTTGGTGCAAAGGCCCAAATGTTGAAAGTTCCGCCTTTAAGTAGTTTAAATTAAAGTAAAATATTCGGAAAAAAAAAATATGATAAAAAAAGAGTAAATTGTAATAATGGTTCTTTTTAACTAAATTCATTACCATTAATTCATCAACTCATCAAAACGTGCAGCTATTGTCTCTTAACTAAAAATCCATTATCATTGGTCCCTCAACTTTAATCTAACTGGAGAAATTGTTCCTTAACTTTAACTTAATTGTAGCAATGGTTCCTCAACTTTAACCCAATTGTAGCAATGGTTATTATAACATAATTCATTTTGAAAAAATTCTGACGAAATTGACAAAAATGATCATAGCTACATATTTTGACGAGTTGAGGGACCAATGATAATAGATTTTTAGTTGAGAGACTATTACTCCAATTTGATTAAAGTTTAAGGACGGTTGCTACAATTTATTAAAAAAAAAAAAACAAATCGAATATTGAAAATATCTTCTGATAGTGGGCCACAGCGCATGCGATTTGAATTTCAGTATAAATACAGAAAGTTGCCGCTGGCTTTGCTTTACCACTCACTGCTCTCGCGACTCAGATCTGAAGTCCAAACAACACAACGCAGTGCTCTCACGGGTAACTCTCGCTCGCTATCTCTATCTGCTGTTTGTTTCCCGAGAAAATGCAGGAAAATTATGTATAGAAATCTTCTGAAATTAGCTAAACTGAATAATTTACTCTACATGAATAATTTACTCTACATTTGGTGGATCTGTATCGGAATTTACAATCGTGATTTTACTGTGGAATCGCTTCTTGTTGTTGTTGTTGGTGATTGCTTTTATTAGTTTGTTATGATCTTATGAACATTGTGCATTTTCTTTGCTTAATTTTGATTCTCATGCATTAGCTAGAAATTTTCGGATTGCAGATGTGTAAGTTTGTTTAATGCAAATTTTGCAATAGCTTGAATCCATCTTTCATTACTGTTTTCGGGTCAGATTTCACACTCGGAGTTTGAGTTATGGCCGAGGAATTGAATTTCATGGTCCTATAGTAATTTGATATTATTGGAGGTTTGGTTTTGATCAGTTGATATTATGAATTAATGAAAAATATGAATTTCGAGATCCGGAGACATTAATTGCGGCGTAATAGCACAAAATGTTTCGGAGATAAACAACAACAAAGCCGTATCTTACTAAGTAGAGTCGACTGTATGAATCTTAGAACGCCACTGAGGTGGCATTTTCTTGCTTTCTTTCTGATTCATGCAATCCTGGATACATTTTGGTTGGTATTGCTTTGTGTTGGTTTCATTGATTGTTATTTAATTGGTTGGAAAACTATGTGCAGTATCCATTCATTCGAGGAGAGGAACATGGGTCGTGGAGTGAGCAGCGGAGGGGGAGAAAGCTCTTTGGGCTATCTGTTTGGAGGTGGAGAAGAAACTCAGAATCCCGTGGCGAAAAGGGGTGCAGCTCCTCAGAACCAGGCGCCGGTTCCAACTGCCGAACCACCTGCTCAGAGGGCTACCGCTCCCGCACCACCTGCAGAAGTCAATAAGGAGATTCCCGCTGGCGTACCTGGGAACACTTCAAACAACTATTTCCGAGCTGATGGCCAGAACTGCGGCAACTTCATCACAGTATGATCTTTGTTCATAGTCTTGTTTTGTTCGGTAGAAATTTCACCTGCATTTCTGTTTCTCTCGTGAAGAGATTGTTCGCAAATCTGTGATTCGCAGATTTGCATATTTTATGATGTTCTGACTGGAAATTTGAATGTTCTTTATCTTTTGCTAACAACTTTCATCACCCTTTCATGTTTGGTATTCACTGTTTATGGCTTTGAAAATTTGGTTGACAGGATCGACCATCAACGAAAGTGCACTCAGCTCCCGGTGGTGGATCATCCCTAGACTACCTGTTTGGAGGCGGTGGCGGTGGCGGTGGCGGTGGCGGTGGCGGTGGCAAGTGAAAGCCTCACGCCGCTGAAGTTGGAATCGTCAGTTTGGTCCTCGGGCACCTTTGTAACTTGGACCCTCTGTAGATGATTTCTCATCCCTTTCATGTTGGGTTTAAGCTTTTATGCTGCTGAAACTTTCGAGTTAAATTGGCCGATGATATAATCGTTCACAAATTGCACTGCATGTTCTACAAGGTTTTCGTTTTAATCGAAATTTGTACAAGTTTTTTAGATCCTGTTCGGAAGGAAAGAAGCACACGAGAAGTGTTTCTCCATAAAGTCGCTTAAAAAATCACTTGATGTTATTGAAACCCCTTTTTTGTGCTCGAATTTTGTAGTGTTCTTTAAAAATACCTAGGAACGAACCTTTTTTTTTCTCCCAACACTTCCATATAGGATGAAATCAATTAACCGACAAATCAACATGAGTTCGGCCAGTTGGTCAAGGCAAAATCAATTAACCGACAAATCAACATAGGTTAGGTTAGCTGGTCGAGGCAATGTGCTCCCCATTTTTTGACTCGAATTCGAATCCCCCTCTAGAGATTCGTTCAAGAAAACGTATGACCTTATAAAAAAGAGTAAATTATAGCAATGGTCCATAAATTAAAAATCTATTATCATTGGTCTCTCAACTCATTAAAATCCATTACCAATAGTCCCTCAACTTTAATCCAGTTGGAGAAATGGTCCCTTAACTTTAATCCATTACAATTGGCTTTCCAGCACAACTCATTTTGACAAAATTCTTACAAAGTTGACGAAAATGACCATAGCTACACATTTTGATGGGTTGCGAGGCCAATGGTAATGGATTTTTAGTTGAGGGATCGTTGCTACAACTTACTTTATAAAAAATCAAAAACTAGTTTAAGAGATTGATAAACTTGCCCTAACATCAAGATTCAAAGAACAGAATTCATGACCCGATAAAACCAGATAAAACTATCAATGTAACTAGTTACTAATTTCCATCTAACGAAGACTCTAAACCAAAACAAGAAAGGTAAAATTTAAGCTAAAAAGACCAAACTTCTTATGAGCAAAAGCAACCTCTCTTTTTTCCCCTTCAATTGGGAGGACCTAATCGAGAATTCGCCCGAGTTTTGATGAGCACTACAGACTAGAGTTTTAAACCTACGACTGTTATTGGAGGTTTGCAGATAACAACGGTAGGAAAATTCTGTGTCTCCCGTCATAGGCATCTATGATCTCCTTCGCATGATGAATGTACAGATACCTGGTGGTTTTTCATTTCTGGTTATGTTCAGAAGTAATACTCAATTTCAAATGGATGTTGCGTCGTTCTGTCCTTCCGATGTTAGTTTCCTGTCACCTGCCATCAGAACAGTAAGAGACGATTGATCAGATTTGTTTCTCAACTCATTGCTTTGGCATAACTCGTTATAGTAAGCATAAGCATCTGCGTACAATGCTGATGAGCCCGTAGCAAGGCAAATAAGTAGAAAAATACTCGTTACACTCCTACCTTGGTTTAGGGATGAAGCAGCAGCGGAATTAGCAACGGCAGACAAACTTTCCTTTGTAACTGCAGAGTTGAAATTTGGTGCATCAGCCGGCTTATGAGTCCTGTTGTCTCCCGCAACTTCAGAGTTCGAGTTTGGAGCATTATTGGTCTGATTTTTGCCCAGATTCAAAGGAACCTCTGACTGCTCGGGGTTTCCAGTAAACTGCATAAGAGCCCAGGGTTTAGGTGCAACCCAATATATATTCCACAACAGATAACATTCAGTGTGCACAGGACAAACTAAACAAATTTCTGCCCCTCTATCTGTTCAAGACAAGGGAAAGAAAAATCAGACCTTATGCAAGTGAGAAGCGGCCGAACATGCTTGATGGTTTGAAATGGAACCTGCAGCAGCTTCTGTATGCTCATGTGATACGGGTGCCTTTCCATGAAAATTATCCATCAGATCTCCTCTAGAAGTTTTTGACTTGCTGCTGTAATCACCATTTGACATCAAACCACCAGCTTCACCGGCAGTCCGCTTCCTGATAAGGGATTCACACGATCAAAGTTGAATCAAAATATTCAAATATATTAGTAATATATCTCAACAAAACACACACACACACATATAGACACCATATTCTTACCTGCTGGAATTAGGAATATCAATGTTAAACCCGGGCCGGTTGGGAAAAACTATACCACGAAGAAGCTTTCCATCAATAACAGTTTCAATTGCGTATCCATCAGCAAGTTTGTCAGTAACCTTTGCAACAAATGCCTTCTTCTCCGAAGAAAGCTGGGATTGATTCGAAGGGATATTCTGCCTGCCTGCAGTTATAGCACAAGATCATTCGTGAATGACATCAAAATCCCTCCTCAAGTACATATTCAACCAGTGATTTTTTTTTCGATTACATTATTTTTCATTTTCTTTGAATAGATAACAAATAAAAGTCGCAAGTAGGGAACGGAAGTTTCAGTTACCCAGTGAGTTGAATGCAAACAGTCATAGCAAGGCCAAAACACAAAATGCAAATGGAGGTACACAGACATCGCAGCAAGTCAAACATAAAGCAGTATAGGTACAACGCTTCCCTTTAAGGAAGTATCTAAAAAAAAGTCAAGATTGGCCATCAGAGACTGTTAATCATATTGACAAGAGTTTAAAACGAAGAACCAAACGGTAGTCCTGTCCATCAGCAAATAATTTGAGCAAATAGCTGTGCTGCATCATTCACTGCGTCACAACTTGTGTTAGCAGAATCCAACGGCTTACTCTACCTCAGAACTTCGGTGCCTCACTCATAAAGAGATTGAATAGACAAGAAAACAAGGGACCTATGGCAAGCTCTCCGCCAAACATTTGAGGAAAAATAAGTCTAGGGCGAACACCACTTTGGCCATGGTTGGTAACAGTCAAACTAACACCGTTAGATTGCAAGTATAAATGTATATAACACTATAATAACCTAACTTCTCATTTCCCTGTCCATTGAGAAAGAACCCTTGTTCTCTTCTCGGCGAAGAACCTAGATCATAGAACAGTAGACACCGAACCCTTCTTTGGTCCTTTAAAATGGTTAAGGGTCCGTTTTGGGTGAGGAATTTGGTGGCTCCAAGGGATTGGCAAGGATGGGAGCAGGACACGAATGTGTTTGTGCATGTTAGCCATTTGAAAAAAAATAAAAAAATAAAGTCGTCTGAAAAAAAGAGAGAAGAAGATAAATAAATAAAAACAAAAACAAACATGATTCATTCTAATTTATTACATAACACGAAAACCACAGCAACTATTAGAATTGTACGAGTGGAGATCTAATTATCTGATTTTTCTCAGAAACCAAACAACAGCCACCAGGCTTGGAAATCCCAAATTCATCGGATTGGAGATTAGGCTCAGCTTAGTAGACAACGAATCAGATCTGAGCTTATGCTTCTGAGAAGTGGAAGCGCGGCCATCAGATCAGATGGCCTTGACCAAACCATTTCATCCAAACCAAGAGAGGGAGGGAGAGAGAGAGATTGAGAGAGAGAGAGGGAGAGGGAGAAAGAGAGATACAGATGGGATGGAATGGGAATTGCACACGTGCAAGATTCGGCTCCAGCTTCGGCTTCAGATCTGGATACTGCTCCGGCTCCAACTTTGGCTTCAGCTCCGGATGCTGCTCTGGCTCTAGCTTCGGCTTCAGCTCTGGATACTGCTCCTGCTCCAGCTTCAGCTTCAGCTCCGGATACTGCTCCTGCTCCAGCTTCGGCTTCAGCTCCAGATCCAGCTCCGGCTTTGGCTTCAGCCTTGGATTTTTTGTGCGCGTCGTCATCTGCTCAAGATCTCGGTCTAGAGAGAGAGAGAGAGAGAGAGAGAGAGAGAGAGGCGACGATGCAATCTCACCTATTTATGGTTGAGATTAGGGTTAATCCATTGAGTTAATTCCCGGTTTGAAGCCCACACTTTGGCCCCGGGTTTTTCAAGATCTTTGAAAATTTACCCAAACAGCGTATTCAGGAATCCGGATTTTCCCAATGTCATCCCCTTGTCACAAATCCCCTTCTAAACCCTCACCCAAATGCACCCTAAACGACTAAACGTTTAGCTAGTTCAGTGCAACAGCGCAGCAACATTATCCAACAGCTGCCAAGGGCATCTTTCATTTGCATGATAAATTTAATGAAACCAGTCATTGTGATAAACTTAACATATACACACACGTATGCTAATGAAACCAAAACACATAAAACTGATAGCACTCGTGAAATCTGTTTTCATGGAGTAAGAAACTCGAAAGTGACACAAAGAAAAAAGAAAAGAGAGAACTTCCTAGGGTCAGACAGCTTTCCCTGCCTCTAAATAACTTCGGAGTACGCAAATTCGGCAAAAATAAGAAAACAATAGGGCACATTTCAGACATCTCATTCTGATTCCTACAGGAAATATGTACATTTGATGCATAATAAATAAATGAGTTAATGAAAACAGGACACTTTATCTTAGTAAGTATCACTTACATGGTTGGGCATAAAATGAAACTGGCATGGGTTGGCTCGTATCAGCACTAGTTCCAACCAGAACAAGGGCTCTGTCATGAACAGAGGCGAGATTTTGCTCTTGGCACTTTAGCTTCAATTTCTTCCTCAGCGATAATTTCTCTAGCTTACTTTCATTCTCCCTGGCAAGCCCTAAAATTAGAGATTATATCAGGCCAGTAAGACTCCATACACATAAAATTTTACCCTAAGAAGATAACATAGATAATTCGGCGAGGGGGAATGAAAAGATGATAGTTAACCTGTGTGTAGGTAAAACATGTCGTCCAGTGCCTCAAGACCTTTACTGCAACCACCAATAAATACAAGAACACCTCCCTTGACAGGATCCAAACAGTCCCCAGCAACAGAAAATCTAGCAGACGGTCCATCACCAGCAGTTAGCACCTTGGTCCATACACCAGTGTCTGCACCACAGTTAAGATAGAGTGGGTATCTAAGGATACAATTTCGCAAAAATTAGGGCAATGGAAAGAGTGTAAAGTACACGTGACCGAAGGTGGATAGACAGGAAGGTTCAGAAGCTTCAAACAATCCATAAAAGTAAGTAGCCAAAGGTGAATGTTTTAGAGAATTTCTTGAAACTTACCAACATCAAGCATGTAGAGGTCATTGTATAGATTTTGGGCGTCTGTGAATCCCCCAAAAACAAATAAGTTATTCCCAAAAGCAACAGTACAATGACCCCCTCGGGGTGGCATAAACTGTCCAGTAGTTTTCAGCTCCCTCCAAATTAGAGTATCTAATTAAGTACCATAATACAAGAATTACAGAAGGTACATGTCATATACAATATCCAAGAGCTAGGTACTAGTAGTATCTAAATTACGTAAAATGTTAAATAAACTTGCAATTGGGTAAAAAAATTCAGAAAATAATGGTACCTGTATCAAGTATATGGACATCAGACAAATAGTAATCATGCCCATCTTCACCACCAATAACAATTAGTTTGTTCTTCCAAGATGAACAAGTATGGCTATCACGCCGAGATGGTGGGTTGCCTGATGTCATAGCACGTTTCCATACAAACGTCTCTACAAGATAGGATGAGAAAAGGGATTAAACATGTCTTCCGTGCTATATGTATCGATCAGTAACCTAGTTAAGTTGAATGTTCAGGTTCTAGATAAATGTAGATTGCGAAGGCAATTAAAAACTGAATGCGATGTCCTACACCTAGAACACTCCCTCTCTTCTTCCTCCCCTAGGTTGTAAAAAGAACAAGGTGACAGAGATGACCCTGTGCAATCCTACAAACTCACAGCACGACAAGAGCAAGAGGACAGAGACAAAATTCTTATATGACTTTACTGAACAACACACCACCAACTTCATGACGTAAGAAGGTCCACACCAAAAGACAGATATATCAAATAAGTAAATTCATAAGATCAATGCGAGTGGTACCATGCAAATGCAGAATCATTATTTTTAACAACAAAAATATTAGCAAGAGGCACATAATATTTATAGACTTTACTGAAGAGCATGCCAACAACTTCATTCCCAAAGAAGTCCCACATGCTATCCAAAAACCTATGCTAAAGTGAGATACATCAAGTAAATTCATTGTGATGTAAATGCACAATTACTATCAGAAAAAAGTGTGATGAAAGTAAATCAAACCAATCCTCACGCAAGTGATTAATGAACAAACCTTACAAGGAAACCTACCTGTATTCAAAATGTAAAGATCATTGAAATACACTTCATTGTCGTTACTAACAGATTTTCCACAGCCACCAAATATAAATAGCCGTTTCCCAACAAGGGCAGCACTATGACCCTCCCGTGCCTCTGGTGCTTCACCTCTTAAACTTGGAGATATCCATGTATGTAAAGCTACACGAGCATTAAGAACATAAGTGGGAAGTGATACGCACAGTTCAGAAATCAATAATAAGGAATTTGATGAGCCTTAAAAGGTGGTGGTGTCAATAAATGTTGAGAATTGAGTATATCTGGTCACGTAGTTCCAAACCAAGCCCTAAATGGTAACAGTGTAGTAAATGTTGAAAATTGAGTATATCTGGTTTCAACTCTTCGATATACCAATCCAAAGTGGATAGGAAAATAAGTTAATTGCCACCCCGGACTTAGAATCACTGATTTAATTATTTATTCCGAAAAGGAATCATCTGATTGAATTACTTGACCCAAAATAACGTATAGAAGCATGAGCATGCTACGTAGTCAAGAAAAGATATAAAAGCTAGGGAAATAGCAAAAATATAAGAGAGAAAGTCACTCACAGGTGTCTAATATATGCAAATCCCTGAGAGGATTCATCCCATCCGTACCCCCAAAGACGAAGAGATTATCACCAACAGTGGTGCAGCTGTGGCTGTCCCTTGGAGTTGGCGGGGTGCCTTTAATCGCTGGCTGGCTCCATGAATGCGTAGCTGCAGTCAGCAGAGTAAGAGTATTAACAATAACAATCTCTATATAAAATGCAACAACACATAGGAAAATGCAGAGTGCTAGTTGTTAACACCAACATGAAAATTTGAAACCAAAGTTAAAGAAATTATGTAGCACTATTCGAAATTTTTAACCAATAAAACCCCTAAAAATCAAAATTTAGCAGAATAATCCCATGAAGCATTTACTCAATAATTCTGGCAGAAAATTAACCCATCGCAGCATTTGATTCCAATTTTCTAAAGAAGATTATTCCTACCAAAATTACCAAATTAAACCCAACAAAAACCCTAATTACAAGCCAACTAAACACCCCTTAAACATTAATTAACGTGGTTAACTACATAAAGATTCAAGCTTTTTTCCCAGAAAAATCACAAGTAACCAAATTTACACAAACCCACATGCAAAAAACGATAAAGGTACAAATTAAACGAATAATCTGGGTAAATTTTTAGCATTTGGGGAAGACCCACCAGTGTCAAAGACGTGAACTTCGTTGGTCTGACAGTTATCTCTGCCATAGCCACCGAATACATACAGCATCCGCCCTTCCTTGATTGCATTGCATGTATGGCCCCACCGCTTCCCGGGCCCAGACACCTCGCCCACCGCCACTCCTCCTCCTTCTTGTTCTTGTTGTTGCAGGTGAGCTTGTTTGGGCTGCAGCTGCACCCTTTCCCACTTCATTGTGTTTTCTGGGTAAACAATTGGGTAGAGACGCCCAGTTGGGTTAGAAAAATGGGGAAGCAGTGAAATATGCTGAATTACACAGAATAATTTTATTTTATTTTATTTTTTTATAATTAGGATTTTTGTGTTCTGAGATTGAGCTGATTTTATTTTTTTCTAGTTAATGCAAATAAGGACATTGAAATTGAATAAATAAAATTAAGAGATAGGAAATATTTTTTTGGGAAATGAGAGAAAATGTGTTTAAGTAGGTGTATTTGAAGCCACGTATTACCATTTAGTTAGTATTTTTCTTCAATTGTAAGTGTAAGATCTTAAATTCGATATTCGTTAAAAACGAATTTGAATTACATTATTACTAATACATTGTGAGACTACTTCTCTTTTAATGTAAAAAATATTAATTGTTAAAAATAATAATAATAGGTGCATGTGGAGAAGTGATTTTTACATACATTTTATAGGAAATTGATTTATTTAAAAAAATGTGTTTAGGTGATTAAGAAATTAAAATAAGTGTGTAGAAACTGTTTTTTATTTAAAATTGAAAAAATAAATTATAAGTACTACACTAAGGCTTCGTTTGGATGTATTTTCAAAATGACTGAAAAAACACTTTTAAAAAAAATGTTTTTGGGTTTCAAAAGCACTTGAAGTGCTTTCTACAAGAAGCACCGGTTATGTGCTTCTTTAAGTGCTTTTCTAGGATTTGCTTACATTTCATTAAGAATTGGTTCCAAAAATATTTTCACCAAAAGCGTTTTTAATCATTTTAAAAGCACATCTAAACAAGCTC
Organism: Malus sylvestris; assembly: GCF_916048215.2. Lineage (NCBI taxonomy): Eukaryota > Viridiplantae > Streptophyta > Magnoliopsida > Rosales > Rosaceae > Malus > Malus sylvestris. Next base: position 27,659,009 of record NC_062273.1, read on the forward strand.
TAAAACATCAACAAAATTTGCTTTCTTATATCATAAAAAAGAAAGTTTGTAATTTGCTTTCAAATTTATAAAAATAACTTTTTGTTATCTTTTACAGAAATTACAACGTGATTTAATCAACAAAAGAATAATTACCTCTGAATTAGACCTGTAAATGAGTCGAGTTTATTGGATTTGAGTCAGGTTCAACCCGACCCGTTAAGTTAACGGGTTATCCGAACCCAACTCGTTAAGCTAATGGGTTACTTGAACCCGACCCGTTAAGCTAACGAGTCACCCGTTTCATCCATTAACGACTATTATTATTATTTATTTTTGCATAGAGTTTATATTTTGTTGTTAAGATTTTACTGAAATTATTAAAACATCCTCAGCTAACGGATGTTAACAGGTGCTAACGGGTCTAACAGATTGACCCAAAGTAACCCGTTATTTAACAGATTGTTAACGGGTTCACCCGTTAACGACCCAACCCGTTAAACATCCATCCAAATACTAATATTAACGGGTCAGCTCCAAAATACAAGTCTACTCTAAATGGATACAAATTACTTTATTCATGAATAAAATTTAGTTATATGATGACACGTTACATGTCCTCACTGCAATTGTGTTTGTTACATTTAGACTTGAACTTCAGCATCACGTTAGAATGTTACATCAATTACGAGGAAAACTAATAAAAATAATTAAAATTTTTAAGTTTTAACGATAACGACAAAATAAAAGGTAAAGTGAATAGTATCAGGATTGATTTTTTAATGTAAAAATATAATTTTTCGTTAAAATGAACAGTACCATGAACTTTTGTTAAAATCCCTTAAATTATGACGTCTTTTCATAAAAATATATAGTACACAACAAATCTTTGAGTGCAAAAAACTCAATTCATATATAAAAATCTGTAGCCTTTTCGCGGTCTAACACGGATATAAATAGTGATTTTTTAACTTAGTGCGCTCATGCTAACACACGTCCAAACATCTTTTTCCTATCGTGAATATTTTGTTATATTTCTTGCCATTGAAATTGTGATTCGATTTCTTTGGCAATAGGGTATTGTATTCTGAATTATATAATTTATTGGAAGGGAGACTCGAACTCAAATACAAACGGACAAGTCCCTTTTTTTTTTCTGGAATTTTAACGAAACACTCTCGGTATTGTTCACTTTTAACGAAAAATCATATTTTTTACATTTCCTAGTATCATTCACTATACCTTTATTTGTCATTTTTCATTAAAACTAAAAAACTTTTGAACTTTTCGTTAGTTTTTTTTTTTTTTTTTTTTAAGTTGTTATACAAATTTTAAAATACTAAAATTTGGAATGTAGGGTTTAATTAAACTGTTGATAATTTTATCCGAGTGCGAAATAATGAGAGGATACAAGATAAATAACTTAAGAACTTGTTGTTTTGTATCTTTATTTATATATCAATACCAATCAATAAAAAATAAGGGAGTTTTTTATAAAATAAATTAAATTAGGTAGTTTAAAATCGCTTTTTAAATGAAAATTTAAATTAGGTAAATAATATCGTTTGTTAAAAAAAAAAAAAAGCATTTTCCACAAGAAAGACCCTAAAATATGATGGGAGAAGTAGTAAAGTTCAGGAAATATTGTGAAGTCTGTCTCAATGGATGATTAGGTAAATTTTAAACCATTCACTACACGTTGGGCTACCTTAAGTTTCCCAGCCAGAACATCTACAACTCGTTGTCCAACTAATGCGCAGAGCCATCAACAAAACTCAGAAACGCCCCTTCCGAAGCCGTGCCCACGCTATGGCTGCAACCGCAGCACCCCCCAAGTGTGCAGCTCCTGAGATATGTCTGTCTCCCTGCAATAAGAGCATAATGCTACCACTAAATGTACTCTGAAGTAACGAATGACAATGGCATTCGTTTGATGATAACCGTGACTCTCAACTCCTACTCCGTTTCATGGCACGAATGCACCACAAACACACACACACAGAGAGAAAGGAAAGTGACACCAGGGAGATAACCAACGTACCTCTATTATCCTCAAGACGTCTTTCCCAATTAGAAAGATACCCTGAAATGGAAAAGGAGAGGTTAAGTTTTCAAGGATTTGCTGAACAGCCTCGACCAATCACACAACAATAACGAAGCAAACTTACCAGCAGGATGGCAGGAACTGGTATGATGAATTCTAAGTAGAGTGTTGCTTTTGGGAAGAGAAATATATCGAGCAACATGATTGCATTAACAGCTCCGCTTGCCCCCTGGATGTCACAAACAGACACAATAGTGAAATGAATGTAATGTTAATGTTCTTTTTCGGAGTATAACAAGTAATACGAAGCAATGTATACCAACAATCTGTGAAAAATGAAACTTAGCTTTATGCATGGGAAATAATGATAGATAAAAACAAGCCAGGGGGAGGAGAAGAAAGGGAAACTCAAAGCTCATCCACAGAATTAATATCCCATTCCTATTGCCATGAAAACGCTTAATGGGATGGCCGGCATGGCATGATGCTAAACTCTGGCACCATACGATAGTCTCATCTTTCACAATTTAGTTTCTTTGGTAATTTTTCTTTCTCTAGGCAGTTGTTCAAATTTCTTGGGGAAATTATACTCTAGGCCAGTATCCTGGTCTGTTTAGAAATGTAAAAACCACGGCAGCTAAAGAGTTTCTGAAAGCATACCAGTCCTGGTATCTTTGCCGCCTCCGTGTTCCAAGGCTTTCGGCCCTGCAAAGAGCAGATTGTGATGAGATACTCAAGAGCTAATACTGTACAATCACAAAACCATCCAGGAGTTCCCATACATTTTAAGAGTTCAGTAAGCAAATTAGAAGCATTATCTTCTGTGAACAAGTTGTTCTGTTGATTATCATTTGAGCAAAGCAATAAACTATAGCTTTGCTCAAATGAGTATTATTAGTTTGAGTATAATTTCACCTGCGATGATGAGGCCAGGAAGGCTTTGTGGACCAAGAAAAAGACTGAGCCACCAACTGCCCCGGCTAGATACAACTTCAGCAAAAACTCAGGCCCAAAAACTCTTCCAATCTGGTTAGTGCACCAAAAGCAGACAAAGATGATAAAAACAGATTGAACATAACCCTTCATGGTTATCAAAATTTAACAACTCAAGCAAGCTTAGCTGTACGGTAACGATTGTATTGAAATTTCGATCATAAAAAGGCTTACATTCATCCCAAAAAAATATAGTCCGATCATGTTAGAAAAGATATGCCCAGCATCAATATGACTGAATGCAGAAGTTATCAACGTGTGCAGCCGTCCACTTGCAAAATTGTGTAATGAAATCTGGTTAGAGAAAGAGCAAATTAACAAATTAGGAAATTGAAGTGAAAAACATTCTGTCATCAAACTAGAGTACTAGCAGCTGTAAAGAGTTTGTCCTTCAACGTTTTATTTCCTTAATCTTTCCTTAAGTTTAGGATTTCTTCTCACTTTTAAGAGAGTGCACACGAAGAGGTGTCGGAACTCAGGAAATACAGTCATATGACAAGTTGACGACATTTAGTTCACTTCAAATTTAGAATGACTCACGGTAAAATTATTCATCATGAAGCTACGATCTGCAATCCTCCATAAAAGAAAAACAGCAACATTTGCTAGAATCAATCCCAAAACCACTTCATTATTCGATAACCTCCCGAACCACGACCTCCTACAAAGATGAGAAAATAAGTTACTGACAGATTAACACTACGATGGCAACTGCATATGGTCAAGGTTTGTTATGAATGAGCAAGGTTCTACACTCTATCGCAGTGCAGTCTAGTAGAACTTTTTAAATAATTAATAAAGTATTCGGATGTCCAAATAATCTTCTAGATAGAAACTATGAGTAGAGACTTCACCATCCCAAAAGGTCAAATATTTGGTTGATTTCATATGTTTTCTTCAATAATAAGGTGACAAAATTTTTGAAACATAACTTATTTTATAGCATAACTCGAAGAAACACACTGAATCAGAAAGTGAATTTAAAATCTGCTCAATTCTGAGTGGAGAAAATCACCACAAATGTCCAAAATTAATCTCTTTAAACTCACAAACACACTTTGTTACATTTAAATTAAGGGAGTTTTAACGAAACACTTCCAGTACTGTTCACTTTTAATGAAAACCACATTTTTACCTTTTCCTAATACTATTCCTTACACCTTTATTTGTCATTTTTCATTAAAATTAATTTTTTTTTAAACTTTTCGTTAGTTTTTCTTTAAATGAACCCAAATAGGCCGAGTTCGAATCTCCTCCCTGTAGACTAGAGTAATTCTAATACCGCCTAGTAAACAGTAAAAGCAATGCACATATTTTTTTCATTTCCTAACAGTAAACTGCGTTACTATATCGGGTGGGCAGAAGTTTGCATTTCTCATCAATCAACTTTCAAAAATGGCAAAAGCAAACGTTTCCAGTAAAAAATGCAGGAGCTTTTGTGATGAACAAGAAGCAAGCAATGGCGTGCAGCACATAAAAAGTAATATTTGTACGGCCAACCAATCACGAATCGATACGTGTCGTCCTTCTCCGTTACCAGCCACATTACTCTTTTTTTCACTGGTCAAATCAACCGTGAAAATATGAAATCAAAAGCCAACAAGAAATCCCAAATCAACCCAAAGAACCCTAGCTGAATCACATACAATTTCACACACTAACAGAAATTTCACAATAATGCAAAATTAAAAAAAATTAAAAAAGTTAATGCAGATTAAACGTTACCATGGACTCCGATGAGAAGTGATCTGGTTGAACTTAAAGCTCCGTTTGGGAAGTTGGGCTCTGAGGAATCCGACTCTGCAGTCCGAAAGGCTCTTGCTTGAAGCTCTCAGAAGGGTATTCGAGAAACCCAGAAAGGATTGGTTTCTGAGTGATGGGTTGGAGACAAACCCAAGAATTTTTTGCGCGAGAGTGTGCTGCGACCGCCATGGATGAGGGTGGTGGCGAAGCGGGAGTGCAGGAAAGGAGCTGAAGAAGTGGTTTAGGTTCTGGGTTATGGGCGGTTTGGCGAGAGAAAACGTTTTGTGACATTGGGAGTGGAAGATTGGGGAGGTGGTGGCGGTGGATGTGACGGAGGTTGGGAGGTTTCTGGGGAGGTTTGAGGAGGCTAGTTTCAGAGAAAGGAACCTCTGCATTTTTTGAGGCTTTGATGGAAGGCGCTCTTCGGTGGGTATTGGGAAGTTCCTTGCTTATGGAACAGGGCACCCTCCGAGTCCCTAAGTTCTGACTTGTAATACGTTAGCAATGTTGGTTTAAATTCATTTTAACGAAAATCGAACATAAGATATCTCACTTATCAATGAAGAGAAATCTCACTAGATCGTCATAAAATTTGCAAATTTAAATGTGAGAGGAGAGAAAGAAGCTAACTTGGGATTGGGAGTGACCAAATTACGGTATTACCCCAGTTGATCCACTCATGATTTTCTCATGTTGAACACAAATTTTGGTCAATCTATTTTATTACGTGACATGTTCGACTCTGTCATAATTTATAAAGTTTATCAACATTAATTGATGACGTTATTAATATTAAATGATGAGGTGAATAAATACTAAAGTTGGTTTTCACTAATCGACCTCTTTGGAGTTCTAATCCCCCAAATTGATCCATTTTAGCCAAGTTGCACTAGCTAAATGACGTCCAGTTTGAGGTTAAAATTTTCATGGATAACTTAAGAGTTAAAACATGTTTAATGTTTGTCTGTATCATCACTGATCGATAATGAACCTAATAAATGTTTAGTTTTAAAATTTTTAAATAATTATTTAGAATGTTTTAAGAAGCTAACCAATTATAAATCACTTTTAAAAATTGAGTAATCGAATATTTTAACCATTAAGTTCTTATTTAAAACTATAAAAATTAAAATTGAATGGTTAAAACATCCGATGAGTCCGGACCATACCACCCAAGAATTTTTGATAACTTGTGACATTGTATCCGGTACTTATTCAGTTATTCATGTAGTTTTGCGTTCGACAAGCTCCAAAACCAGAATTGTGAAATGGCCATTAGGGTTCTAACGAGAACCACAGTTACACGCTTCACAAGCATTTTAACCGCCAAGCAAAACCCAAATTTCCCAAACCAAAAGTCCCAATCTTTTTCCACAAACCCAGCAAAACCCAGATTTACCCAGCAATCCCAGTACCAGTACCGGAAACAGATTTCCCTCGCCACTCTGCTCCAAAGGTACGGCTTCCCATCTTCTCTGCTCCACAATTTCCTCTCAAAGCATCAATTTTTATTGAATTCCAACTTACAGGAATTAGAGAAGTCTCTGGCTATACTTTTATCCTTCAAAATCCCTCAGAAATCCCTTGTTTCTTTGATTTGTGACTGCCCTGGGGTTTTGGATTTTCAGTTTCTGAAGAAATGGGAAAAGGGTTTTTCAAATTTGGGGATTTTGAGTGCTTCCCCATTGATGGTTAGGAGTGTTTTGGAACAATCTAAGAGGTTTCAGATTGACCCAGATGGGGTTTTTAGGAGTGTGGAGGTTTTGAGGGGTTTAGGGTTTATGGATGGCACGGTTATTAAGGTTTTAGAGGGGTTTCCAGGAGTGATTTTGATGAATGGGAGGGAGATTCAACGGAGAATCGAATTCTTGGAGGGAATTGGAATTTTGAGGGATGAAATTAATTGGGTTCTAAAATATTTTCCTGGGGTTATAGGATTTGGGGTTGAAGATAGGCTGAAGCCATTGCTGTGTGAGTTTAAAGGTTTCGGTTTTAGCGAGGATGTGATTAGGACAGAGATAATGAAAGAGCCACGAATTCTTGGCATGGAATTGGGCGAATTTTCGCAGTGTGTGGAATTGTTGAGGACTTTGAAGTGTAGGGTACCAATCAAGGAGAAGATTTTCAGTGAGGGAGAATTTAGAGCTGGGTTTGAAGTGAAGTTGAGAGTTGACTGCTTGTGCGGATACGGGTTGATTCGTAGAGAGGCTTTTGAGGTGTTGTGGAAGGAACCGAGGTCAATTATATATAAGGTGGGGGAAATTGAGAGGAAGATTGAGTTTTTAATACAAAGGATGAAATTCAGTACCCGTTGTTTGGTTGAAGTTCCACAGTATTTGGGTGTGAATTTTGAGAAGCAGATCATTCCTCGGTACAATGTGATCGAGTATTTGAGATCTAAGGGCGGGCTTGGTTATGAGGTGGGGTTAAGGGGTTTGATCAGGCCTAGCAGGCTTAGATTCTATAACCTGTACGTCAAGCCATATCCGGACTGTGAAAAAATGTTTGGGAGATTTTCAGGAGATGTTAAAGTTCAAAGCCGACATCCTGCTGGACTATGGAAGCTTTTCAAGCCACAAAAGTATCCAGAATCCAAAGAAGATGTGACGAACACAAAGCTATTTATGAAATCTCTGGGTTAGAGTTGCACCGTTTTTGAGCCATTTGTACTCTGAATGCATGGAAAAATGGTTGGTGGCATGAAGTTATTTGGTGCATGGTAGACATAGTCATGGTATAAACTCGACTTTTGGCACTTTGCCTTTTACGCTGCCTGCAGAAAGTTTTAAGAAAGCTTAAAGATTTGCATTGCTAACGGAGTTAGCAGTGTCCATCCATTGTACTCCATTCTTTATTGAATTGAAGAAAAGTGGCAGTGATTTTTACATATGCCGGGAGTTGGATGAATGAACGATTGCAATATCTTTGGCAGAAAGATTATACAACGTAAAAGTGAACTTAAGGGCCAGGGATTCCTTTGGATCCTGTTTGTTGTGGAACCTAGAATCGTTACCTGTCTACCCTCTGCTTCTTCTTTAAGTGTATCTCGTGTTCTGATATCTGCTTGTTGCAAATAACTTCGAGTCAGCATGGACTTCTCTGATTCCTATTGATTGCATTACCTCGTCATCATTCATCTGCGACTTATTTTACGCTCTTACTTATCATGTGTTCTGCATTCAAGGCGATACAGAATGAAGAAGCTGGTTCAGACAACAAATTGAATGTTCATTTATACAAGCAGCAGATTGATCACTTATACAAGCTCAATCAACACTATTGGATTTGGCTACCGTGGTTGGCTTCCGGAGGTCCACGAATCTTGAGGGGATATCGGGAAGACAACTTGTGCAACAACTTTGATGTTCAGTGTAAAACACGTCTTGAAAACCTTGCTTCGGGCGAGGACTGCAAATGGGGGGTTCAAGGGAAATGAACAAAACAACATCAAGGACAAGCAGATGTTCAGAGCTTGCTGATGGAATGGTTGAATCGGCTATTGTTTCCGCGGATTCATTTCTTCCGCAGATGGATGCTGATCGTGTATGGAATCTCTTGTATTATATTTCTGCTTCGAAACTATTACACATTTTGCATTTGTACTTACGGAAAATATAGGCTTGTTTGAAAGTGCTTTTAAAATTATAGAAAGCACATTTAGAGGAAATATTTTTGAGTTCGAATTTCAAGATTTCCTTGCATTTTTGCTAAGAAGCTAAACCTATTTATATCAAAAGTGTTTTCAACTATTTTTAAAAAACACTTCCAAACGAGTCTGTAAATCGACTTGAAGATGTATCTTGACAACATTACAAACCTAAATGAGAGAGCAGATAAGCCTATGCGTATTGTTAATAAAATGCCGCAAGATGGGCCTCAACATGTGTATAGAAGCCCACGATGTCCCCCATGATGTTGTGCTGGAGCTTGCCATATGCCCCTCTGCTTGTATTGGAAATCCCTATGCCTCTCATTTCTATGTTTTGATTTTTGAATTAAAAAAATTAAAAAAAAAAATCAAGGGACCAAAAAAAAAAAAAAAAAAAAACCTGTCCAGAAATTGAAAAAAAAAAAAACATTTCTCTAGAGCACTACAGATTATAAGAGCATCTCCATCTTATTGATATTTGATGTGTCATTCCGAAGCATGCTATCAAATTTCATTATATTCTAGTGGATGATGAGACCTACCAATTAATAATCAAATGAAATGAAATTTCAGGCAGCATCAAAATTTATAAAATATTGTTCGGTTGAAGAAATATAATCTTTCAAAAATGATTAGTTGGCATTCCACTTAAAATTTGGTATTTTCTTTGGAGATGTTCCAAGACAGATTATAATAAAGCATTTCACAGTCAGCAGGAATTTTAAGTTTGAATTCTAACATTAAACTCAAGATCACACAATGAGTTGAAAACTGTGAGGTATTTCGGAAGTTCAAATTTAATTCTTAGTTAAATGATAGAAAGTTAGTAAACTACTTGGACCATCTTCAAATGAGATGTCAAATTTTGAACATAAAATTTAAATTTTGACAGCTTATTATGTGGCACTTTGACATCTTTTAAAGTTTTGTTTTCTAACTGATATGTCAAATAAAATCATTATTTTATAAAATAAATTGTCAAACTAATTAAAATTTAATAAATGACATTTATTGTTTAATTAGTAATCTGTTCACCTTCCTTGATTGAAAAGAAGAAAAAGTATGATAATTGCATCGGTCAACTTAACATTAATTATAAATGATTAAACTAATTAAAAATTAATAAAATACATATAATAATTAATAAAAAAAACATTTGACGCTACTGTCAAATTTGACAGCAACCTCTTTTGCTGCCAATCCATATCATCGCCACATATGATTTGGCACTTCGGTTGGAGAATATTAGTGTGGTTTTTTTTACTGTTATAGCTGATGTGTACATTAGAGATGCTCTTACCAGTTAGAACATAAATATCACTGTGACGGTATTTCAAATCAATTATACACTACTTTATGCTTAACTTCTCTATATATTTAGTGTATAATTAACTTGAAATATCACCATCATGAATTCCAATGTGCAAGTGAGCCCTAAACACACACACACACACATACATATGTCATGCAAATATCAGAACCGTAGTAATTAACAGAATAAAGATCTAACGTACAAATTGAGATATGCATATGATACCTTGTAGGCAATTTGCCTGGTCCATACTTAGAAAGCAAGTAAATGTCCCCATGAAGATTCTACCAAAATCGAGCTGTAAAGATCCTCTTATTTAACCCAAAAGTAGCACACCGATGAACATGGCTTTTTCAACGTTGTTCAACATTTGGTCATACAGATATGCATACTGTCTGCAGGTTGTTTGCAGAGAATCTATACGTTTATCTAGGAAGAATATCACAGCTGCAATCTTGTATATCCAATATTTTAACAGAATAAGATTGGAAGGAAGATGTGCTTTCGGTTACTATAATTATGGATTACCGATTTGGTTAACTTTGTTTTTTCACAGAAAAATGACTAAAATGATTAGATCAATCAAATATTAATGACATAACGATTAGATTGGAATTTTTTTCAACGATTAGACCAATCAAATATTAAAAAACTGATTATAGGATTAAATTTTTTTGATCATTTTGACCCATAAAGTACGATTGAATTTTTTTTTTTGTGTGTGGTTATTTTGGCCCAATCAAATATTGACGACATAAAGTAGAAGTGACTGCAATTGAAGATAAGATAAGAGAAAATTAGTTAAGTTGGTTTAGACACGTGAACAAAAGACCTATAGATGCTCCAAAAAAAGGTGCGATTATGAAACGGAGGCTCATGGCAAAAGAGTAGAAAAAGACTTTGAAATAGACTTTAAGAAAAGATAGGAAGTATTTGGAGTTAACGGACGACTTGATGCAAAACCGAACGCAGTAATGTTCTATAATTCATACAACTGACCACACTTAGTGAAATAAGAATTGATTGTTGTTGTTTATTTTAACCCATTCACCAAACTCCAATACTTATCATGGTCAAAAGACTGAAGACTTTTACATTCATGTCTAAATGTTGTCTGCCAATAAGGTGCATCTTACACAGCAAGGAACCCCACTTGTAGGGTTATTGTGTAACAGCGTAGGATCAATCTTAGTACTAAACATGGGAGGCAAAACCCTATTCACATGTACATTAGTACTAAATTAATAAACAAATCTCCTTATACGATTTCGAAATTGCATTGACCTAACATACCAAACACATTACCGTCCACCAGGAGTTAATCCACTTAGTTAATATATATATATATATATATATTTATGCATATATATATATGTATGCATGCAATTTCATATGCATGCATGCAATTTCATACAAAAAGAATCAAGCATAAGCATGCAGCATTAGTTGGCCAGATTTAGTTTGGCAGACAGACACGAATGCTGTTTTGGCGCAGCAATGCTCATAAAAAACATTGGCTCTCTCTCTCTCCCTCCCTCTATATATTACTCTATATATTTATTTAACCAGTAAGTTCTTTTTATACATAAATTAAGAGGAAATTACCAGTTGGGTTAGGATATATATATATTTGGTCTAAATTCTAAAGCCGCAGTCTGGTAGCCAATCATCAATACGAGTCATTGACAATATGTTTTGCATTTTTATAAGGCGGTAAGTGGTGACTCCTAGATATATTTCCTTAAAATAATTAGACATGCATTAGCTAGGGCTTAGGGGTGGCAGACTGTATATTTGGCGTCATAGTCCAAAACATAGCTTTTTGACAAAAAACTCATCTCCAACCAAAGGGGACTATTTTTTAGCCTCCTTAATAATTTATTACTTTAATTGAATTAACTACCATATTAAAATAAGGTTTTCAGACATATTTTGAGTGTCACTTGTCATTAAATTAATAAGCCTCCAGATTTCTTATCTTTATATAATGAAAATGATGTGACAATTTGGTAAATAATTGAAATAAAATGAGGTAAGATATTATGGAATGATGAAAATGATGTGAGAAATGGGGTATAAATGGCTTAGGTATTTATAGGGAAAAAAAATTAGATTTTTTTTATAAATTTCGTCTAAAAAAAAGAAGAAGAAAAAAGTGGCACTCAAAATCGAACAGTAACTTGACGTCAAGTAGCATGTGTTTGGGCTGGGCTATAGGGTTGGGTGGTCTTAGCCAGCCCTTTAGCCGGTTCTCGAATTTTTGGCTGGGTGGAGCCCACGAGCCCTTTGGCCTAGTCCTCGGTTGAAGATGGTTTTCGTGTCAAAAATGGCTATTTTTTTTGTCTATGGCCCTTTGGCCGGGTCGGTTGGAGATGGCCTAAGAAAGCTTGCTTTGAATAAAGGCCTACAGACATACTCAGCAAATCCCTTTTTTTTTTTTAATTGCCCTTGTATTTATTTGTTTTTCATTCTTTCCGGTTGTGTGCTCGATCAATCACATAAAGATTCATCGATAAGTATAGGTGAAACCAACCCTCGTCAACCAGAAGAGGAAATCGATTTCAAGTATTCTATGGAGTGTCGTACATGAAAATTTCAATGTAATTAATGTTCACCAACAAATTAAATTTCGACTGGTCATGACTTATGTGGCACGCACCATATATGGATCCCCCTAAATTGCACACATGACATGTGACTCATGTAAACTTAATGAATTATCAAGAGTTTTCTCCAAAAAAAAAAAAAAAAGAGTTATCAAGAGTTACATGTGTACGCATCTGAAACATCCGTCATCAAACAAATTAACCCTAGTTTGATTAGTTTGATCAAATTATATCATTTAGGGTTTATTTTTTAAATTAAAGATTTTTCTTTAATAAAAAATTAAATCCACTAATTAGCTCAAATTAAATGAAATCATAAAATTAACCACACAAATCACGGGATTCAGAATGAGCCCATAAATAATACGCTCATTATAGCAAAGAGGATTTTGGAGAGAAACGAAACAAGCTCAAGCCTTTGGAGAAATTAGAAAGCCCTCAAGCCAAAGAAAACACCAAATACATGAACACTTTTGTGTTATTCATCAAACTCGTGGAGAATCAATAAGCAAAACAAACACATGCCAATTTATCCACCGCCAAAGTCGAAAATCACCCACCACGTCAAACTCTTCGTGGTCCCATTTCATTCCATATCAAACTTCGGCGTCCCTTGAAGAATCACAAGCAATCAATTCAAGTTCAAGATCAAGTGGTCACCACTCTTGGATCGAATTCTACTTTGGAGATCGAATAAGAGAGTCTTGTAAAAGAATAGCTACACAAAGATCGTAACCCTAAGTTTATTATTATTTTTTTTTTGTCAAACCCCTAAGTTTATTAATTCAAAGTATTATTTTTGTACACATATTTTTATTTCATTTGTTACAAGAAATTTCTTGTTTACAAAAAAAAAAAAAATATATATATATATATATATTTTTTTTTTCTTTTTCAGTAGCTTTTTTTCTTTCAATTATATACATATGAGGGAAGTTTCTTTAATACTACAACATTTAATGGTACAGGAAAACATATTTTCACTAGTTTTTTTTTTTTGTTTGAAAAAATGATATTATATACGCTAATGGGGAGGGGGTGAATTTAGCCTCACAATGGGCTAGCAATAATGTGGTTGAAATTCGTCTTTGACGAGAATCAAACCTAAGACATCTCACTTACAAATAAAGAGGAATACCACTAGACTATAGTACTAAGTGGTTTCACTAGCTTAATTATACGAGGCAAATGTGAAGTTGTAAGTGAAATTTCCTTAGTACTACAGTCTTGTAGTATTCCTCTTTACTTGTAAGTGAGAAATCTTAATTAGGTTCGATTCTAGTCAAAAGCGAAGTTGAATTACATTATTATGACAAGTTCATTGTAAGGTTTAGCCCACTCTCCCACATTCTTAATGTAAATACAGTCGTTTGTTCTAAAAAAAATTATGAGGCATCACAAATAACATGACCATTATAGTGAACTATTAAAACTCAAAATAAATTCTAGCAAAACTGTCTTCATAAAATAAATAAAAAAAATAAAACTTCAAATAAATAAAAACACACTAAAAAAAAAAGCTAATTAATTTGGAGTTAAACCCAAATGAATGAAATTAATAAAACTCAATAAATTTCGAAAATGATGACCACCCACGTCCACATTCTGGTGTGAAAAATTAACATTTGGAACGGCTAAGATTTTCTTATCAAATTGATTAATTATGACATTATATATCGACCTCTCATATGCCATATGGGCGCTTCATCATGTCGTCAACTAGCTTAATTGTTCCTACGTACACAATATTCCCCAAATCCCTACATATGATGTCCAAAAGCTAAAGTTTGAAAGAAATATGAAAAAGCATACAGGAATCAAAACAAATTTTCGAAAGAGACGGCGCATTGTAACCGCTGTGAAAAAAAAATACAGTTTTGCTCACCAATTCAATATTTTATTTATTATAAGTTTAAATTTTGAAATTTATATCTATTTACTATACATATTTTAAAATTTAAATTAATCAAACGGTGATAAATAGGTGGCCAACAATTATATTCCTACAGTAAAAATGAATCTTTGCGGCAGTTAAAATGGAGTAGGATTCTCTCTCTTTGCGGCAGTAAAAACGAATCACGGTTAAGCCACATCAACATCTTATATTAATTTTTTATAGCAAAAGAAAGACAAAATAAGATAATGTGAGAGGAGGGGAGAGAATCATAGTCCAGTTAAAATATCAAAGAGACACCTTCACTCTCTATATAAACTCACTCTTATTTCACTTCTCCCACCACCACAATCCCTCTCAGCTTTTAATTTCCCACTTGGTTTCTTGTTTCCGAAGCTTTGGCTTTTCATTGTCTCGCTCATTTTCTGAGTAACCAAACAGACATCGAGAAAAAAAAGACCAAGAGTCAAGAAAATGTCCATGGAATCCAACCCTCTTTTCAGTCCACCAACTGGGTTTTCATCAGTTTTGAGCTTGGAATTGTTCATCTGTCTCTTCCTTTTCATCTTTGTTTTCGGCTTTTGGCTCTCACCCGGTGGCCTTGCTTGGGCTTTGTCCAAATTTAAAGCTCAAATCCCTTCGAAAACCGCCATTCCAGGTCCTTCCGGCTTTCCTATTCTTGGTTTGGTCTTGTCCTTCACTGGTTCTCTCACTCACAGAGTTCTAGCCAAGCTTGCTGAGACCTCAAAGGCCAAACCTCTAATGGCGTTCTCAGTAGGGTTTACTCGTTTTGTCATCTCCAGCCACCCCAATACTGCAAAAGAGCTCTTGAACAGCTCGGCCTTTGCTGACCGACCCATCAAAGAATCGGCTTACGAGCTTTTGTTCCACAAAGCAATGGGGTTTGCCCCTTTTGGTGAGTATTGGAGGAACTTGAGGAGAATATCCTCCACCCATTTGTTCAACCCGAAGCGTATTGCTAGTTTCGGGTTGTTCCGAGAGATTATCGGGTGCAAAATGGTGGAGGAGATGAAGGGTTTGATGGAGAGGAGTGGTGAGGTGGAGGTTAGGAAAGTGTTGCATTTTGGATCTTTGAACAATGTGATGATGAGTGTGTTTGGGAGGAGCTATGAGTTTGGTGGAGAATTAGGGTGTGGAAATGGTGAGGGTTTTGAGCTTGAGGGGTTGGTGAGTGAAGGGTATGAGTTGCTGGGGATTTTCAATTGGAGTGATCACTTTCCTCTTTTGGGGTTTTTGGACTTGCAAGGTGTGAGGAGGAGGTGTAAGAAATTGGTGGCAAAGGTGAATGCTTTTGTTGGGAAAATCATAGAGGAGCATAGAGTGAAAAGGGATGAAAATAATGGAGTTTTGGTTACTGATCATGAAAGTGGTGATTTTGTTGATGTGCTTCTTGATTTGGAGGAGAACAAACTCAGTGACTCTGATATGATTGCAGTTCTGTGGGTAAGTTAATTTGATTTTTGAAAAGAAAAAACCTATTAGGTTGTTTAGTTATTTGTTTAGTTATTTGTAACGTTTGCACATTAGGTTTTCCAGTTTCAATGATTACTAGGAATATTATAGGAATATTTTTATGGAATTATTTCTATAAGGTTTTATGTTGTTACTCTAAAATTATTATTCTGCATTTTTTCTTTACAAACTTTGTATGTGTTTTTATTAGTTTGGAGTGCAAAATTACTCTTTTTTTTAGAAATACCAATAACGACAACATTTTTATAAGAGAATTTTATTCATTTCTTGTTTGCTAAATTCCTTAGTTGAGCTTTTATTCTTCACCCTTTTTTTTTTCATTTTCCTTCTTGTCCGAGCTTGAAAATTTTTAATTTTCTCCTTTGTGTACCAAATTATAAAACTCTCATGTTTAAAATTTTCTTTTTTCCAATCCATTTAAAACAACATAATTAACGTGATTAATTATACAATAAACGTTTTTCTTTCATGATTCCAGGAAATGATCTTCAGAGGGACTGATACAGTGGCAATACTCCTAGAGTGGATCTTAGCAAGAATGATTCTCCACCCAGATATCCAAGCCCAGGCGCAATCGGAGATCGACGCCGTTGTAGGCACTCCGACACGATCCGTATCCGATTCCGACCTCCCCAAGCTTCCTTACCTCCGTGCCATAGTCAAGGAAACCCTAAGAATGCATCCACCAGGACCCCTCTTGTCCTGGGCCAGGCTTGCCATCCATGACACTCACATCGGCCACCACTTCATCCCCGCCGGCACCACCGCTATGGTCAACATGTTTGCAATCACACACGATGAGAAAATCTGGTCAAACCCTAATGAGTTCAAACCAGAAAGATTTATAAGTGAAGATGTTCCAATTATGGGGTCTGATTTAAGGTTGGCTCCTTTTGGTTCTGGAAGAAGAGTTTGTCCTGGTAAAGCCATGGGATTGGCAACTGTTGAGCTTTGGCTTGGTCAGTTGCTCCAAAGCTTCAAGTGGGTCCCTTGTGATGGACAGTCAGGTGTGGATTTGTCTGAGACCTTGAAGCTTTCTCTGGAAATGAAGAACTCTCTTGTCTGCAAGGCTGTTCCTAGGGTTGTGATTTGATGATCAATTTCTATTTACTTTTGTTAATTAAATAAGTTGGTTAATTAGGGTTGCTCTGTGGTGGCGATCTAGAGATTTGGGTTTGGTTTTAATTCTATCTTATGTCTCGGGCATGTGTATCACTTTCCATGTAAGCAGTTTTTGTCTATACATCAATATGCAATGCCAGCTTTTGATCTTAAGTTCGTTGTTTAATTTCTCTGCTTAAATTCATTATTAATTTTAATTTGAGAGTAGAGAAACGTACGTATGTGCTCGCTGTACCCGAGTGAATTGATCCTGGGCAAAGAAATGATAAATGATAATAGAACGTTCATTATTTAATGCAGAGGACTTAATCATACTAGCATATTTTGGAGTGCTGGCTACATTTCCTTGATGTTTTCTCGTGATTGTCACACTCACATATTCACCAATAAGTTCATCAACATATAGCTGTGAAGTTTATACGTTCTATTAACGTTATAATAATACTGCTATCGTTAAAAAAAAGAAGAAAAAGAAAAAAGGGAAGAGATTTTAGGTGCAATCAATTGATCCTCCAATTAGGGGGGGATGTACATTGGGACCAAGGTAGTCCCAAGATCACCCATAGTCCGAGAAATATACATGTGAAGGTCTTCTGAGGACCATCCGGATGTTTGATACATGTTCCTTTTGTGTCTACCAAGTATTGGATATAATGCCTACTAGGCATACATGTTGCGTCAACAACACTCGACAAATTTTCTCGATATCACTCATCAGATTGCTTTGGCAATAATGAATATATGTTGACATATGCACAACTTGGTTTGGCTGACGACAATAAAACCACCAAGTGTTCGACGAAATGTCTTAGTTGAATAAACATAATTTTTTTGTGTGTGTTTCACGCTTTATTCGTATATAAAAAACTTGTAATTTAACACTGAGCCCCAAAAGTTCAAATCCTGAATTTTGTTAGGAATGCATCGTGGTGACTTTTGTTAGGAATCGGATTTCATCAGGTTAAATTTAACTATCAATTTTTTTTTCAGGAAAATAAACTATTTGAAACCCATCTACAATCTTATTCTTTGGTTTCTCACTTCAACTGTCTTTGTGTATGTGTAACATTGGCCTTCCCTTTCCTCTTTATTCTTTGCATGCTTTCTATTAACATTTCTTTATGATCGATATCGGTATCGGATATAGCCTTTTGAATGCGAAAATTGAATATAAAAAATAATTAAGGGTTACGATTCCTTAATTATGATTATATACAATAAAATTAAAGAATATTTCTCTAGATTTTTTTATTAATTTGATCATTTGTAATGCATAAGTTTTAAATGATTGAGGAATAAGAACCTAAACCAAACAATGATACGGCTCAACTCTCACCCTCTTTTATGAGATCCAATTCCTTCCTCAAGAATATATTTTGGTGAAAGATATGCCTGTGATCAAAAGCTTTGCTCCTTTTTTCCAGCTATAAAGAAAAGATGGAAACAGATTTGAATATCCAATTAAACTAACATTTTTTTCTTCCTTATAAATCTACATCAGTGCATGCAAGTAGATGCTTTTTCGGCCTTCAACCGATTCTCTGTCACTCGACTCACACCCCCATATCCCTACCTATATATTCCTTTCCTCCTAGTCCTCGTACACTATCACGATCAATAGTAGAAAAATCAACTCAAAATATAATGACAAGGTTAGTTAAGTCGGCTCCCCCTTCTTGTAGTTTAAGTTAATTAAGTCTCACTATCGTTTTCTGTATTTATATGTATACGTGTGTCTATATATACGTATTGTATGCAAAATGCTGATTTTATAGATAGATAATTCTAGGGAGGCTATCTATTTAAATTATATATATTTCGTAAACCATATGACATGGTTGTGTATGATTGAATTATTACTTAAATATTGCTTAACGTGCTTATTTTTTATTAGTAAAACATCACATGATTTGTAAATTTGATCTAAAAAAATTGATTAACCTAGCTTAATGACACTGTGAGCAAATGGCATATATCCGTACAAAGGGTGTGAACATATAATCCACATAATGCACATTATAATGACATGAGAAAATTAAAGAAAAAGAATCTAGGATGATGAAAATATACGATCTGTTGCACATAATTGGTTCTCATAGTGCAGATAATTATATCTTTACCTCTAGATAGCCACATGTTTTTATTTTTTGATGTCAAAAAAATTATAGAGAGGAACCACTTGGGGTTCCAAAGTTCTTATTAATTATCATACAACACACGTAAATCAATTGAAGCATATACATTATAAAATCAAATACAAAGACTATACTTTAGTGTGTTCGAACTTCTAAATTAGCTAAGCATCAGCAGATGTATTAATTAGCTCAGAAAACATTTCGAATTTGTTGCAGTTGGAAGTGTTGTACCAACTTCATGATATCCATATACAAAGTGAGCTTCTATTTTTTTGTCCTTCCTTCTTCCTTGCTTCGTCCCGATTCAAGGACGGAGCGAAAAAAATTCCACAAACTAGAATCATACGGATCTTCCTCCATCCCAAACGAAATAGGCTATGGGGCTTTCATTGTTTCATCTCATTTGAGATTCATCTTGCCCTAAAAACAAGGCTTTTTCTTTTCAGGGTATGGATACATAAATCATTGATGGATGGGAAGGTATATAAAAGAGAGGAAAGGTAAAAACGCCCAAAAATCAAACTCTGCCTTGCGTAAAGTTGACAGAGTACGCTTAACATCTAAGGAGTTTGTGTGAAAGGGGAGATTTTTTCTTTTGTAATAATCTAGCCACATGTATGGTTATGGTATCATGTGAATAAAATCACAAAACCTTTTATATATACCAGAAAATATTGGATGCCAAAAGTTTGATAAGGAATTATGAGTCACCAATTGGCATCTATAGCAAAGCTAACTAGCTACCTAGTATCCCAAAGCCTAAATTTGTGGGTTGCAAAGGGAATTTAGGTTATGTTGATGCAAAAAAGCTCATGTAAAAGGAATCATTCTTTAATTTGACCACCAATATTAAACGTGAAAGGATTCTTCTTCTCTAAGCCTTCCATATTTCCGCATTTGAATATTACTAAGATTGAATTTTGCTGCTGCCTTTGCTTGCATAGTTCATAACCATTTTGATCTGTTTTTTTTCCCTTGACCTCTATTTTTATATAAAGTTGTCTAACTGGCTTGCTAGCTTGTTTTGTTTTGTTTTTTTTTTAATTGAAACAACGATCCAGGGTAATAAATGATTAGTCGAACATAACTACACATCAGAGTTTGGTTGTCAGATAACTACAAAAGCCTATGCTCCGCTCGCAAAACGAGTAGAATGAACCTATCCCCCAATTTTGTTCCTCAATTACCATGGAAACATCAAGATATAAAATGGGCATATATAGAGGGAATATCTAACAGTACCGTTTTGTTTCCTTACCAATATGCATGGAAATTGAAATGAGATAGTTATATGTGCAGAGTCTAAATTTTCTTCAATAGTTTTGGACTACTGACTAGACCAGAAAACAAACGGTAAATACGATTTTTTTTTTTAAATGAACGACTTTAAAAGATAAACTACTAGTTAGTTGAACAACCGAAGACAAATATGTGCAAGTCATAAACATCAATGGCCCCTCCAGAACCCATATAACATAATTTAAAACTGATAATAATACCAAATTATCAATTCACCATTACAATAAGCATGGCACACTCACGCTTATCTTCATTTCCACGAGGAGAAGATGTCATCATGATTTTGGCTAACCAAGTTGCCAATAAAAATGAATAAGTACAATTTTGGGCTGCCTACTCCATCGACTGGAAAACCATAGCTGGTCCGATCTAAAGCCCTAAAGAAGAACATCTGAGCGAATCATCGTCCACCACCCTAATCACAAACCCTCTTAAACTAAATTGTTTTTCATCATTATATCGTACTATGCATTGTATCAAGATATTCTATAAAACCATTGTTGCTTTACATAATTTCATGCGTATTCAAGTGGCTGGTCCTGATCAAGGATCAACTAATTGATAAACTTTATAAACTAATGCAGGACCACCACCAATATCGTCGATATTATTTTAATTTAACCACGTACTTATTTCTAGGTGTTGGATTGTATTACAAAAGGCCTCGGTGATATTAAGAGTGGAAACTCCTATATTTAATTGTACATTATTTTGTCATATGACCCATGCAGGATCCTACTCTCCGACACTAATTATTGTTTGCTTATAAATTATGCGGGTACAGGGTTCATTATTTGCTCTTGTAGGATGCTTCTCCAACATATGTTACATGTTAATTTAATAAAACGCAAACTTGAGAAAAAAGCAAATTGTGGTAGCTCCTCATCCCATTTGGATGGACCACTTTGCTTAATTATACATATACATTTGCACATATAATTAGTGATGTGAATCAACCGGACAATTGGTGTATCAATATATAGAGAGACTTTGTCCTTGTGATCCCAGATAGGAAGAAGAACCAGACCCTGCTGTAGGGTACATAGTTTTTTTTTAATCCAAAGTTGTATTGCTGCGTCAATGGTTTCACACAATTATGTACAACAAAGATAATTAGTTTTAGCTTATCTTAATAATTATATGTAGGTCCTAATAAGTTTAGATGTTTTGTTTATGCTTTCTCAGTGTTAAATGGGATCCGCATGGACATGTCCTTCTACATGCTTCTATAATTATATATGCATTCCCTTCTTCATCATCTCTATCATTATGATTTACAATGATGACAATCACAATAGTTAATCATGATTACGCGGAGAGAGAGAGATCATCCCATCTCAATGTTATAAAGGAAAACTTTTGCTCACCACCGTCAAGTGGACGTGATGCTCACCACTCTATTATTACCGCTAGATGAGTTTAAACTTTGAAATCTATGTAGTTGATAGACACAACTAGCAAGTAAGATAATAAATATTCTCGCAACTATAGAGTGGTGAGCAAAAATATACCCTATTATATGAACATATATATGCAATTTCTCACTTTTCTAACTTACGAAAAAAAGTTGAGTGTCAATATGATTAGTACTAATAGACCTATAGCCCTACAGGCATAACTTTTGACAAACATATAATGGTATGCTTGACAATTTCAACATCCACAACAAAGGCAATACGTAATTGAAATATAAATTTAGATGGTGAGAGAAGTTAGCCTGGGATTATTAGATTATAAACCTCCTCAAAGATACATTTACATAGTTTGTGGGAGAAAGTTTGATTGCTTATATACTAGTATTAACTGCCAAAAGATATTAGGTCTTAGGTACTTTAAACTAAAAGGTCATGCTTGATCATTTAGTTTAGTAACACTCAATTTCATCTTGTTGATTGAAAACCTGAGTTCAAATTTTATAATGACAATCACGTCGATGCGTGTTATAATTTGCCTCAGCCCCAATGCCCGGTTTTAATCACATCCAGATCACTTCATACTCTTTTTACTAACACATAGAGAATAAGGAACCGTTTGATAACCATTTTGTTTTTGTTTTTTTTATAACTAAAAACTCGTTTAATAACTACTCTCACTTTCCAAAGAATTAAAAATTGAAAACTAAATGTAATTATCAAACGAGTTTTTAGTCTTTGATCCAGAAAGAATAACATGTGATTTGGGCTTGAGGCCCAACAAATTACATGGAAAGGCCAATTTTAGATGAAAAATAAGCAGTCATCGTCAGCCCATATTGGACTAGTCCTGATGCCTAGGTCTTAGGCGCAGCCCCATTTCATAGAAAACTCACCCGAAACGCAGCGTTTTGGAAGCTAAGGAACGTTTAGGTTTTCCTTCCTCCTCCAACAGTCCAAAACCCTCGTCTCACAGTGAGCTTCTCTCTCCTCCCCCCTCTCTCTCTCTCTAAAAATGCGGCCTTTACAGCCTCTGCGGCTCCGGCGGCTCCTGCTCCGCTACCTCTCCACCTCCTCTTTATCGCCGTCGTCTTCCCAAACACTCCAAACCCACATTCCATTTCTCCCCCAAAACGCCACCCATTTCCTCCATTCCCGACCCGCCATAGTCACCGGAACAAGTTCCCACTTTCTATCTCTACCCCATTTCTTTCTCTCTAAACCCTTCTCTTCCTCCGCCCCACCGACCCCAGATCCAGATCAGTCCGAATTAGCTCAGTCTCTCTCCTCCGAGCTCCTACAGGATTCTAGCTCCGACCCCCTCTCCGTAACCCAACGCCTCCAATTGAGCTTCTCCCACATCACCCCGACAGCTCCCCTGGTCCTTAACGTACTCAATCAGTCCCCCGAGGCCGGCCGTACGGTTTTAGGGTTTAACCAGTGGCTGATCTCGAACCCTAATTTCGAGCACACGGACGAGACCCTCTCGTATTTTGTGGATTACTTTGGGAGGAGGAAGGATTTCAAGGCGACCCACGATGTGATTGTGAGTGCAGGTGGAGTTGCTGGGGCGAAAACCTTTGCTTCCGCCATTGATAGGCTGGTGAGAGCTGGGAGGCCTGCTCAGGCTGTTTCTTTCTTTGAGAAGATGGAGAAGGATTACGGGTTGAAGCGCGACAAAGATTCGCTGAAATTGGTTATCGAAAAGCTCTGCGAAAACGGTTTTGCGAGCAATGCTGAGAAAATGGTGAAGGGTTTGGCCAATGAGTTTTTCCCTGATGAGTATATGTGTGATTTGCTGATCAAGGGTTGGTGTGTTGATGGGAAGCTCGAGGAGGCCAGGAGGTTGGCTGGAGAGATGTATAGAGGAGGGTTTGAGATTGGTTCTACTGCTTACAATGCGATTCTCGATTGCGTTTCCAAGCTTTGTAGGAAGAAGGATCCCTTTCGCCTTGATTCGGAGGTGGAGGAAATCTTGGTGGATATGGACACTCATGGGGTTCCGAGAAATGTGGAGACCTTCAATGTGTTGATTAGTAATTTGTGTAAGATTAGGAAGACAGAGGATGCTCTGAACCTGTTTGAGAGAATGGGTGAGTGGGGGTGTTACCCGAATGAAACTACATTTCTTGTGTTGATCAGGAGCTTGTATCAGGCGGCAAGGATTGGGGAAGGGGATGAAATGATTGATAGGATGAAGTCTGCCGGGTTTGGCGAGGCTCTTAATAAGAAGGAATATTATGGATTCGTAAAGATTTTGTGTGGCATTGAGAGGATCGATCACGCATTACGTGTTTTCAAGAAGATGAAGGAGGATAAATGTGAGCCCGGAATCAAGACTTATGAGCTGTTGATGGGAAAACTGTATGCTCACAACCGCGTCGATAGAGCCACTGCGCTGTTCAATGAGGCTCAAAAGAGAGGGGTGCCTTTGACACAGAAGGCGTATCCGGTGGACCCGTATTTCTTGAAGAAGAAGAAGGAGCTAAAGGCTTTGAAGAAGGGTGCGAAGAAGGAGAAGAAGCGGGAAACTTTCCCTGAGAAGATGGCAAGGAAGAAGAGACGGTTGAAGCAAATTCGATTGAGTTTCGTAAAGAAGCCGAAGAAAATGCAGCGTCGAGCCTACTGATGAGATGCCATTAGAAGTCGGAGTTGTCAAATTATCAAAGGGGAATGACAGTTTTGATCAAAGTTTCTGTTTTTCGAAGTTTGATCGTTTGTTTTCGTTGATGTCGAATGTAGTTGCCTTACTTTTGAATTGTTGTTTTGATCTTATAGTTGGTTAAATTAGAAATAAACTAGACTTTGATTCATTTGATTCTTCAGTCTATTGCCACATTTGTCTTTCTATTGTGTGCTATAAAATAATCTCACTGTTCTACTTAATTTACATTGTCATTTGCATGCGTGATGTTCTGGTTTATATGAAATTTATGGGTCCGACAGGTGAACCACGTTATCTGACCGACCATACACATCGGATTTCTTTGTGTTAGGGTCCCACACACCCTATGTCCGTCCCATCTCTATCTAATACAGGGATTCTCTGTTTGTGTGGCTGGGCGGATGAGATGGTTCATCTGCAGACGGACCATTCAACCGGTTTAGCCATTTTCTCCGGCATAGGAAATTGCAAGTGTCGCATTCCAACAGGGTTGCTGAAGCTGCTCAAAATGTCCATTTGTTTACTTGACCTCTTGTTTCACAACCGATGTCGGATCTGAAACTAGCTTGTAATCTACTAATCAACTTCCAAATATACACATTGTATCGGACTCAAATACGAAAATCATACCTATTCAAAGAGTTTGCCAATTAGAAAAGACAGATTAAAAAGGTAAAATGAAAATATTTTACTTACCAAACTGAACCAGTAAAATTGGGGGTCCTCTGTTGTGGGTTACATTCTATTAACTCATCTAGTTTTAAGGGAGAGGAGTAAAATCCTAACTCAGATCATCAATCTACACTCTTCACATCAAGAAAGTCGCCAGCCGGATTTCTACAGGCTTGACAGACTTTCCTTCCAGAACCGGATTGATCTGTCAGTCCCACAGGTAACAAATGCTGCCTCCGTTGGCAAGTGCGCAAGCCAACGGAAAGCACCAATATGATTGGAAGGCCACTTTGCCATTTTGTCTGCTGTCGTAGCATCCCAGATAACAATCTGCAACCATCCCATATTTATCAATTGAAACATTTCTTTTTCGGTCTCTTATCAATTGAAACTAACCAGAACATTTATCTAAATACAGTAAGAGCAAACAAACCTCATTGGTTGGTTCGTCGATGGACAGTACAAATTCTCCAGTATCATTAAAAACAGCCTGCAGATAAGTCTATAAAAGCACCTAAGATATTGATACATGAATAGTTTATCACCAAACTTTAATATCTTCTGATTTGGGTTCCTCAGACTGGGCAGCAGAGTGGAGAAGAATTCTGGTCTAGAAATTTACGTAGTTGACAAGAGGACTTATGTACCGTTTTCTTTGGCTTAAGAAATTGCATTCTCAAATCCTTTTTAGAATTCTTAAAAGAAAAAACCACCAAAAGAACGCCTTTCTGGAATACCTGACACCGCAGTTGAGTATATGTAGCTTGTGTAGCTCCGAGATATTGCTTAACCAGTTTCCCAGTGCCAACTTCTCAAAGATTCACCGTAGAATCCTTTCCAGAAGATAGAACAAACCTAGAAGACCAGCATTTGAGTCATATCCCAAAGAAAACTGGAAGGTTGTGAAGTCGAAGATTTAGAAAGAAATGAGGGGTGAATCAAATTTACAGTGACGTTTTAACACATCTCAAGCCAGACACTCGACGGAGATATAAGCAAAATATTCCTTAGCCAAGTTATCCAACATTTGTGAAACAACTTAGATATTTCACATAACAAAGTCAACCCTCCAGACATGTACTTTCACAATTTTCCACACTTCTTACACATCATGTTTCAGGGCATAGACCTATCCTATGATCCATATTCCATACCTTTGATCCTTAGTAAAGTTTGCACTGGTTGCCTCTGCTGTGCAATGTGCGGGTATGGAGCGTGCACACTTGGCAGTTATACCATCCCATAAACGAATAAGACCGTCTTTAGAAGCTGTAACATGCTTGCCACTGTAGCTGAATACCTGACCTGATGAACAAATATGTGGATTTGAATGCCCTCATCGAATTGTGTTTATCTATGAACAATGTATAGCAGAACTCGAAGCATGAATAAAGAGATGGAGTCAAACATATACCTGATTTATTGCTCCGTTAACATCGATTTCTGGGGCATTTGCAGATAGGTAACACTGGAAGGTATTGACATCATACAAGTGTGGAATTGGATGATCCGTCCCTGCGGTTTTATTGATAGATATAAACATCATTAGAAGCCAATTCACTGTATTGATATCTTAATGTAAACTAATACTTTCGGACATTACAGACCAAGAGCAATAGAAATTTCTGTCATCAACTTCATCATACATCCGCTTTACAACGTCCTCTATGAGAAAACGAAAAAGTATGATATATAACTAAAATATTTGATGAAGCTATGGATAAATTGTAGCAAGAGTAAATTTATAACAGAACTTCGACTATAAACCATGACAAATGTACACATTCTGGAAAACACCAACTCATAGACTGCATAAAACATCAAATTGGCTAAAGCGACTTCACTCCACCAAGAAAATAGAAAATAACAAGAAAGAGCATAGTATCACCAGCAAAAAGAAAATCTCCAGAAGGATGAAAACATACTGAACACACCTTGTGTGCATCCTATGTCATTAAAAGGACAATTTATAAAAGGAGTGTCGTCGTATACTCTGCTTCAATCTATATGAGATGACAAGCAAAACCTGGATGCTCTGAATGCCCTCTTTGCGGTCATCTTGTAAAAATCAAAGAACCTGAAAGTAGTAACAAAATTGACATAAGGGTTCAAAGCGAACTCCTGTTTCGTTAATGGTCAAGGGCTTTGGAGAAGAGGGAACAGCAACACGACTAAAAAGGGAAGAAGAAGAGGGGGAAGAAGATATGTTATGTTGCTGGCCTTACAAGTTAAAAGAACTTATCAATAAAAAACAAATGGAAATTCAAATATTATCTTGGAAAGTAAAAGAACCCAAACTTTATGGTCTGATCTTTTGGCACAGATATAAGAACAGTGTTATGAGGATGGAAATCCAAGCCCTTCTAGGCTGCAATTAAATCCGAATAACATTAGACATAAGGGAATATCCCAAAGACATTGTTTAATTGGCTTTAAATGAAATAAGAATAGAATCCGAGCTAAATCCACATGTTATACACAGACGCAATTTGACAACTCGAAGGGATGTTATATGTAATTTTAAAACTACAGAGTTTAAACTATCAGTTTACTTTAATCATTCTCCCTGTGTAATGTTCCTAGACAGAGTCATGGGATAGTCAACATAGGATGATCGCATACAACGGGTGTGGTTGAAAGAGGAAATTTATAAGCAAAACAATGTTTTTAGGAACAAACATTTACTTACTTTTAAATGGTCATAGAATGTGTGTATGACAGGTCGCACAGGACCATCTCTAGCCTCGGGAAGCATCATTTGCTTAATTTTTGAAACCTAAAACATTTTAACACTGCCTGAGAATCAGATTGGGCCCATGGTGAAGAAAGAACTAATCCTATGGCTAAAGGAATGAGCACCACAAAAAGCTTTATTGATGTGTTGGAACTTCCAGTTGCAAGAAACTTCCCGTCAGGACTAAACCCTGCACATCTGGCAATATTCTAGAAAGTTTATCCCATCAGAACAAGTAAGACGCCCAGTGGAAAGTGACTTTATCATGCTAACTTAGTGAATCAATGAAAATAAGCACACATGTTATGCAATTAATTTTTTCCCTTGTTATGTATACCTTGCGCTCTGAAAGATGGCGTGTCTCATGCTTTGGAAAACTCTTTGGTGAGCCTTTTGTTTCCTGCACAGCACTGTTTGCACGAAGATCTGCAAGATCAGATTAATAGGGTTCGTTATACAAAATTTTGTAAATATTATTCCTAGGAGTTTTTCATGGTCAGTTTCCTTTTTCCCTGAGCAACTAAATGATAAGTACCAGAGCCGAAAGTTTGGAAGTTTGTTTGTAATCCATTGCAAATCAAGAAGGCATCAAGCAGTAATCAAATGACACAGAAACCTATTCCGAAAAAGATAATTACCCAAAATCAACAGCAGCAGTGCGAATAGCTGGGATTGCACCATATCTAGAAGCTACTGATGTACCCAAATCATATGCAGATAAAGAAACCCCTCTCAACATCTCATCTTTCTCCACTGCAAGGCCCTGTAATCACCTTAGAGCCAAAACTTTCTTTCCGAGTTTAAACAATGCAACATAACACTGAAAATAGAGGGAAAAAAAAGCCTTGTAATGCAAATACAAACCTCGAAACCAGTTCAAGAAGCCGATTACGTGGGGCTTCGGCATTCAATGATGTCATTGTTGCTGAAGCACCGGCACTTGCAGCCTGCAGATGAGAAAGATAACCAAAAATTCACAATCAACCTTAACATTTGAATTAAACTCTTCCCCACCATGGATTGTAAAAAACGATAGGTCACCACAGAAAATTGGTACAAGGCAGATTAAGCATCAAATAGTAGTGATGTATTTGGTAACACGGAATCAAATCAATCTCCAATCAACGTATTCAAATTCCAAACTTAAAACCAGAACATCCAAGGTCTCATTACATCTTAATCCTCATCTCCCATAACTACCATCTACCATTTTCTCCCCAAAACCCAAGAAAAACCGGAACTTCAGAGGAACCAAATGCTCATGAAGTTCCCAACTAAGTCAAGTATACAAATTTGAATTTGAGAGTAGCAGATTTTCCTACTTTTTCCCGGAAACCAATCAATCTGCAACCCAAAAAAAACTCTACTTCCAGATTGAGATTGTAACATGTTCTTCATACCCAAGTGAGCTTAACTACTCGTTTCTTCCCAAAAACCAAAAAATATTGAATCTTTACGTTGAAAATTCAATTTCTTTAGTTTTCCAACACTATTTCAGCAACCAAAAAACACAAACGAACATCTATACATACATATAATATACATACATACATACATACATACATACATATATATCATATATCGTATACGTAATGATGAAGAAGTAGAGGTAATTTGCTTGCCTGATAGAGATTGCTGTCACGGAGATGAGCGAGGATGAGGGAACTGAGCTGCCTGTGGAGCTTGGCATCCTGCAGTTCTTCCAAGATGTTCTTCTCCATTTTTCTCCCCCCTCAAAACCCCATCGTCCCCAAAGCTTCTGCCTTTACTTGCACCACAATAAACGACATGTCGTACAACCTTTAATTTTATTTATTTTTTGTTCCTTTGGGTCCGTTATATTATATTATATTAGCCACACTAAATAAATCTAAGTTGGCTAAAGTAAATATGTTTCTACCCTGCACTCTCAAGTTCCACGATCTTCGCAAATAAGCCCTTTCAAACTTAATTTGGTCACAAACACAAAAGAACTTAAGTGTTTGTTTGGAACTGCTTTAAAATGGTTGAAAATATTTTTAGTAAAAAAAAAAATTAGGATCAATCTTTAGTAAAAATGCAAATGAAACCCGAAAAAGTATTTGAAATGTTTCCTACAAAAAACATATAACTAGTGCTTCTTACATGAAGCCCTTTAAGTGCTTTCGAAAATCAGAAATATTTTCTCTAAAAACACTTCTAAACAAACCATAAATCACTTATTCATATTGCACATACTTTTCATGTATTTAGCATTTACAATTGATAAGTAAAGTGGTTTTAGTTATAATTTGATTCTTGAAATGTTTTCCAAACATTAACATTTTTTAAAGAAATTACACTAAAACGACCAAAAGTAGTTAGTAGTAAGGTTGGGTAAGACGATAGATAAGAATAAGCTAAATCGAGAATTCTCAAACACTCGAATGGAGAGAGAGAGAGAGAGAGAGAGAGAGAGAGAGAGAGAGAGAGAGAGGAGACTAATTAACTAACCAAATAATTGTAGGCCTAATTCCAGTACATTAAAGAAAAAAACAACCAAACATTTGAATTGCACAATAAAAGACAATCTCACACTAATTAAATAGGGGAAATGGATGGCCCCAATGTGTTGGAGTATGCAACTAAATAATTGCCAAAATAATAGAATACCACTTTATGTTATAATCTGGTAGCTAGAGAAAAATAATAATAAAAATATTTGGACAAATTGCAAAGATCCAAATCATGAACATCTAACCACTCGGTTGTCTCTGTGCTTAGAGATGAATTTCAGGTCCTAAATTTGTATTTATACAACACGCATTGAATTTGATTTCTTTCGGCAGTAAATCACATGACGATGATTTTTTTTCTTTTTTCTTTTTTAAAAAGAGAGACAACATGTGGCAAGTTAAGATTATCCACTTCTTCCAGAGGCTGAGAAGACTCACAGAGGCATTTCAACCTTTCTCTGGTCACAAGTCTGGCTTCTACATTAGCAGCGTATTTCGAACCTGAGACCTTCAGTTTTTAATTTTAAGGAAGTCTCGTAATCCGTGATTTACTACTGGACCACTAGCTCGTGGTTAATCACACGAAAATGATTAAAAAGAAACTAAAATACATCTGTGAATTTTTTTCATTAAAAATAAATAAAATACCGTGATAAAGCCATCAACAGATATTTTTACAAGAGAAAAAAATCATGATATCTCTTCCCTTTTCCGAGTGCACAAGTAATTGAATTTGTTCTCCACCGACACTTAAGAATGCCTTGTGGGGCCTACATCCTTTGCTGTCTGGCTTAACAGTTGTTTAATATGTTTTCCAGTGACATATACGCTATGTTTTTTTGGTTCCGAAAATGCCCCTCATTGTACGATGGCATCTCTTGAACTTGTTTTAATTACCTAACTAAAAGTAAGGGGTGTCATATCAAGCCAAAATAAGTAAAACAATTAACCAAACGGGAAATGGTGGTTGCTCGAGACCTAAATACCCAACTAGTGATATAATATTATTTCTGCGTGAGCAAAATATATGGTGTAACGAGTTGTATATTTCTCTCTTACGATTTTTTTCATGCATTTTTTCCGTCAACTTTCATATGTTGACGCATAGAATTCTTGCATACAATTGACGTATATTCTTCTTTTCTTGTCTCTCATCCTATATTAGTTTTTCTTCGCACAAACTAATAAGAGACGTTTGAATAACGAGAGAATTTGAACTTAAACGCGAAGCTCTACGGTATATTTTGATTAGAGGAAAACTGCAAAGGGTAAAAATGGAATTTAAGCATGCATGTTGTGATGCATGTTGTGACACCGAGTCACCGACGATAAAACTTGAGTAACATTAAACAGCGAGTGATAGAGTGAGAGCTTCAAGGGCCACCAGCTCTGTGAAAAGAAAAGCCAGCCACATCCCCAGCTCTCTCTCTCTCTCTCTCTCTCTCTCTCTTTCTCTACATTTTCTATGCAGATCTTGAGAGCTAAATCAGAACATAAGCATCACTGTTACAAACTAAACCTGCATCAGAAAATGGAGCCGCAGTGCTTCTCAGCCGTTGGATCCATAGCCAAGCTCACCAGCTTCACCATTCTGCTCGCCTTCTTGCTTTCCTGCTTCACTTTTACTTCTACAGGTCAGTACTTCGTGCTCAAGTTTCCAAATTTAGCTTCTTTTTAGTGTTTTTCTTTGTTTCTGCTTGTGGGGTTTGGTTAACTTACCCGAAAACTTGTTTTTCGATTCGAAAGAATCCAACTTTCGAAGAAATCGTTGGAGGGTAGGTGAATCTTTTAGCGAAGTTTGAGATTTTGTGCTTGTTGTTTCTAAATTTGGAGTGGTGAAGCATTGAATGATTGATATTTCCTATTAAATTGGATATTTTTGTTGTTATATAGTAAAGCAGCTGTATAAATATCCAATTTGACTAATAAATCATGTACTTGCAATAAAGTCACTGTTATGGAGATTTTGAGGATTGATGAATTGAACTGCGTGTTGCTGGATGTTTGTGCAGAAGCCTACGATGCTCTTGATCCCACTGGGAATATAACGATTAAATGGGATGTCATCAGCTGGACTCCGGATGGTTATGTTGTAAGTATTGATGGGCAGAGGATTCCTTTGATGAGATCATGCTATACATTTACTAGATACTTTGAAAGCGGGCTATCGTTGAGTTTGGTTCGGCTTAAATTGTTGTTTCGGTTATACATCTGAAGTTTTTGAGTTAGATTTTAAGTGTTTTCAAAAGATGCAGTGGATAATTTGTTCAAATTCTGCACTGGATTTTATTGTTTGCTTGAAACTGAATTGAGAAGAAGAGATACTAGGTTTTGATTTAGAATTATCTTCCCATCTGTGTTAACATCAATAGTAACCTTGTTGGTATTTCTCCATATGTTGGAGAATCTGATTTAGTATTCCATTACCGATCATTTCCATTACCTCGAAGCTTGATTTTTCGGATATATAATCCTTTATTTGCCTTTTCCAGTGAATTTTCTGATACGAACTATATTTCTGAAATGGCAGGCAGTAGTTACCATGTTTAACTTCCAGCAGTATCGACATATACAAGCGCCAGGTTGGACTTTAGGATGGACATGGGCGAAAAAGGAAGTAATCTGGAGCATGGTGGGAGCACAAACAACAGAACAAGGGGATTGCTCAAAATACAAGGGGAATGTCCCACATTGCTGTAAAAAGGATCCCACAGTTGTAGATTTATTGCCTGGAACCCCATACAATCAGCAGATTGCAAACTGTTGCAAGGGGGGAGTCATGCAATCGTGGATTCAGGACCCACCCAATGCCATAAGTTCGTTTCAGGTCAGTGTTGGTGCTGCTGGAACAACTAACAAAACTGTCAGACTGCCGAAAAACTTCACATTGAGAGCACCGGGGCCTGGATATTCTTGTGGGATAGCAAAGATTGTTAAACCAACCAGATTTCTAACATCGGACAAAAGGAGATGGACCCAAGCAATGAGTAAGTTCAGAACCGCCTTATTTCCGTTCACACCAAGTAGAATAAATTTCGATTAGGGCTTTGGGTGAGTTGATTGCTAAGGCATTTAGAGTAGTTAAAGCGTATGAACAAAACAACTTTGTAGTTTAAGCTGCCTGCACTTAAAATGTTGTTCCTATTGAAAGATGCATTTCGACTGATGAGTATGGTATTAATACTTTAAACATGAAAGAATTTTCATGCTTTATCTAACCTCGATATCCTCTTGTGGCAGTGACCTGGAACGTTACATGCACGTACTCGCAGTTTCTAGCTCAAAAGACACCCACGTGTTGTGTTTCGCTCTCCTCCTTCTACAATGAAACCATAGTGAGCTGTCCCACTTGTGCCTGTGGCTGCCAGAACAACGCTACAGACCCAGGAAGCTGTGTAGAGTAAGTTCTCTAATTCATGTGTTTCTTGCATTTCTGAATATTGTTTTTCTATCGCCTACAAAACTTTCTCAAGTTTTTCAGTACGTTATTCATGTCCAAAGCCGGAGTTTGCAATAATAGTAAATAAAAAATCTTTCCTCTTTTGCTGATATTTGTAGGCCAAAGAATCCATACTTAGCTTCAGCTGTAGCTGGTTCCGGGAAATCTGCTAATACTCCTCTAGTCCAGTGTACCAGTCATATGTGTCCAATCCGAGTACATTGGCATGTTAAGCTCAATTACAAGGATTACTGGAGGGTGAAAGTCACAATTACAAATTTCAATTACAGAATGAACTACACGCTGTGGAATCTTGTCGTGCAACATCCAAACTTCGATAATTTGACCAAGATTTTCAGTTTCAATTACAAGTCATTGACTCCTTATGTTGGCTTAAGTAAGTCTTTTCTTTGCCCTTCATCAATTTTTGTGAAATACCTATCTGCAGTTCTTTTGACTTTTATTGACATAAAATTCGGTTATACTTCTGGTTGTGCAGATGATACGGCCATGTTGTGGGGAGTAAAGTTTTATAACGATTTCCTCTCGGAAGCTGGTCCACTTGGAAATGTGCAGTCAGAGCTCCTATTTCGAAAGGATACTTCAACTTTTACTTTTGAAAAGGGTTGGGCTTTCCCTCGAAGGATTTATTTCAACGGAGACAACTGCGTCATGCCACCTCCTGATGCCTACCCATGGTTGCCGAATGCTAGTCCCAAACGAATTATTAGCATACTTGGTCCAGTCATGACCGCCTTCGCATCTCTGGTAATCTTATTGGCTTATGCGTAGTGAGTATGTTCGGGCTAGGCGGCAAAGGCCATCAGTTTTATCAATACACTCTAGAATTTCCCATCAAGTTCAGGTTTCCCCAAGGCTTATGGGAAATCCAAGTGATGATGTCAAATGTATTAGTGCTGTGGCTTCTACAAGCAGTTCAGGTGCACTCCGGCTTGACTTTCGCTACAAAATTCTGTTTCGTTATCTGTTACACGTATTACATTTTTTCTTTGTCACCACTGTTTTTGTTCAAGTTTAGCTGTTGTGCGATTATTTAGAACAATCCAAAGTGAATATGTTGTTAGTGCTATATGATATTTCATAAGAAATTAAAGATGATGTACGAGTCTTGTTCATAGATTCCTGTTGAATTCCGAATCCACGTATCGTTTTACATACTACAGATCGAAAACAAGAATAAAATTGTGTCACAGACAGATATGGAAAAATTGTGTGAGATTATACGAATTCAGATATAGTTTACAATCTATACCGAATTATCGCACACAGGACCACATCTGTCGCTCTGACCTTCAAAAATTTATCAGGAAAGTGAAAGACATAGAGAAAACATTATCAGAAGCATGGAGGCTGCCTTTTGTAAGATTGAAATAGAGTTTACATGGCCGGAGTTAGGTAGAGACGGGTATGCATCCGGCGGGGGCAGCATGCATTCATCGCCATTGAAGTAAACTTTTCGAGGAAACGCCCATCCTTGCTTGAACGTGAAGGTATTCTGGTCCTTCTGCATAAGCACCTCAGACTGAATATTTCCTGATGGCCCAGCTTCCATTAGTAGGTCATTGTAAAACTTCATGCCGTAGAACATACCGGTGTCATCTGCAGATTACAGTCAATCACGCTCGAACATTAGGACGAAACTCAAAACTCTGAGAAAAAAGAAGCTTCAGAAGCTCGCGATCGTAAAACACTTACTGACGGATTGGTAGGGGACGAGGGGCTTGTAACCAAAGCTAAAGACTTGAGTGACGTTGTTGAGATTAGGATGCTGTACAACGAGCGTCCACTCTGTGTAGTTCATACGGTAGTTGAAATTGGTGACGGCCATCTTGACCCGCCAGTAGTCCTTATAGTTTTGCTTGACGTGCCAGTGTACTCGGATGGGGCACATATGATGCGTGCACTGAAGCAACGGCGAATTATCCTTTTTCGGTGTGTTTATTCCGGCCTTGTGTGCCAACTTTGAGTCACTCCTGTACGCATTGTAAAAGATTTGCATCCAGAAATTAGGTCAAGTGTGTGCAAATCTGGGTAATGTGGATAGGGTTATGGAGGCTTACATGACACAATTTTTTTTGTTGTGACAACCGCAAGCGCAAGACGGGCAAGGAACAATGGTTTCGTTGTAGAAAGACGAAAAGGAAACGCAGCAGCTTGGATTCTTGGAGGCTAGAAACTGCGAATAGGTGCACGTCACGTTCCATGTCACTGCATTACAAGGAAAATACATAGAAATTAGTAAGAGATACTTGAAAGATGAGAGAGTAGGAAGATCTTAGAAATATGAGTGAGGAAGTCTTACTAAGTGCTTGAGTCTTTCGCCGGCGATCAGCTGTGAGGAAGACTGTGGAAGGCACGACCTTTGCAGGGCCGCAAGTGTACCCTGGTCCGGGACCAAGCAAGGTGAAGTTTTTGGGCAGTTTCACCGTCTTGTTTGAAGTGCCGGCTTGCCCGACACTCACCTGGAAGCCAGAGACTGCTGCTGAGGGATCTTGTCCCCAAGACGCTAGGACGCCACCTTTGCAGCAATTAGAAAACTGCTGGTTGTAGGGAACTCCGGGAAGCAAGTCTACAACTGTTGGAGTTTTCTTGCAGCAATGTGGGATGGTTGCTTTGAATTTTGAACAGTCTCCTTGCTCTGTGGTTTGAGCTCCCACCATTGTCCAGATCACTTCCTTTTTCGCCCATGACCACCCGAGAGTCCAGCCCGGGCTTGGGATTTGCCGGTACATTTGAAAGTTGTTCATAGTCACTGCAGCCTAACATAATTAAATGATGGATAAGAATTTGATTTGTAAATTAATCAATTAGTCGCGATTTTCAAACTCTTAGTTTAGCTTCGGACACTCCGTATTCTGTATTTACAATTTATACACTCACAAGGGGAGCGTCAGAAGTTAGACTGGGAATGTGTAAATCGCTACTCTTAATCATGGACAAAAACAAAGTCACTTAAATGATAGAGATCTTACAACATAACCATCTGCTGTCCAAGACATAACATCCCATCTGATTGTTATATTTCCGGTTGGATCCAACGGATCATACGCCGCTAAAGATCACAAAACCGAAAGCAAACATCAGCAAACAAATAAATTAAGGGAAGTTTAACGAAAAGCATCTGGTACTGTTCACTTTAACGAAAAACCACATTTTTACACTAAAAAGTCAATCCTGGTACTATTCACTTTACCCTTTATTTTGTCCTTATCATTAAAACTCAAAGTTTTCAAGTCTTTTTCATTAGTTTTCCTTAAATTAGGGAAGTTTAACGAAAAGCATCTGGTACTGTTCACTTTAACGAAAAACCACATTTTTACACTAAAAAGTCAATCCTGGTACTATTCACTTTACCCTTTATTTTGTCCTTACCAATAACAGAGATAAAGGCCTGTTTCTTCAAATTAGATTTGTTATAAAAAAAACTTACCTGCAGGCGATAGTATCAAGCAATACAGCACAGCCAAGAATGTGAACTTCATCCAAGACCAAGAACAGCATGTGAGACAGATTTTGTGAGTTGGGTTGGCCTGGTTTTCGAATTCCATGGCCTCGGTTCACCAGATCACACGCTTTCCAGCGGCAGCGATGAGAGGATGAATGAATAGGAGACAAAGATATATGTAGGGTGTTAGAAAGGAAAAGGGAAGAGACTATATCAGTATTTGAT
The DNA here is from genome assembly GCF_916048215.2 of Malus sylvestris. Taxonomy (NCBI): domain Eukaryota; kingdom Viridiplantae; phylum Streptophyta; class Magnoliopsida; order Rosales; family Rosaceae; genus Malus; species Malus sylvestris. The sequence goes on from NC_062273.1 coordinate 27,696,366, forward strand.
ATATTTTACATTCATACACACACACATATATATGTATATATTACCTTATTTAAATTGTTTATCTGCGACGTGTTTCTGCATCTTGAAGCAAGTTTTGGTGAAGAATAATTATGTGAAAAGCTGGCGGGAGAGTTCGAGAGACTCTGAAGACAACAGCACAACGGTCAGTTGTCTTTCCACACACTGTTGCTTCTTTAGGTCATATATCATATGAGCTCAAAAGCCTCCCATTTTTAGCCAAGAGAGCATGTTGTAAACTTGTAATTGGATTGCTTCAATTACAAGTCTTTTTTTTTTTTTCTTTTACTAACTTGTAGCCAACACCACTTCCACTTTCTGTGCTCGTGCTTGCACTTTCTGGCCTCCATCCAAATTCAATAATTTATATACATAGCTAATTAAACTCTCAAATTTAGGAAAACATGCAAGGATAAGACTTGTTAATAAACTTTTAACTAAAATGGTCCTCGTAGCATGAGCTTGTAGCTAAATAACGCATTAAAGTGATTGATTGTTTAAGCAAACTCTGGTGAAGTGAAGTGTGGTGGTCTTGTTTGGTTCACTTCGGTTGAGTTGCTTAAAAAAACCTTTTAATTAAAAAAAGAAATGGATGACACCAAACATCCATTCATATATCTCGTTTGTTTTAAATGCACTAAATACATCAAACAAAGAATATTGGACCGAATTGTACTATTGAAAGAATATTTGTTGCCTTGGTGAATCATATGATAGTGCTTAAGGGAAGGCTGAAATGCGTTTATAAGTTTTCCCGGTCCCTGAAAGGATTGATTGTCGTGGCTTGGCCACCAACTGGTCTTTTTTTTAAGAAGCTGACCTGCATGAGAAATTATGAACAAACATGTGTGTTGTTAAGGAGCTTAAACCAAGTTCACCTAGTGATTTTATTAGGTATTTTATGCAAATTTTGGAATGTTTCAACACAACAGCCCACCGTCAGCATAAGTGTAGGTCATATTTTTGGATCCATTCACGACAAATAAGAGATTTAATTTGAGTACTCCACAAGCATGATCTGTATTACCAAAAATGTAGATTATACCTGCAATCTTTGTACTTCTATGTTTGATGTGACTATCAATGGTATCTTGCGTTTCGAGGCAAGCTTGACACAACTAGTAAACTTCCCTTGTGAAAATGACCTACTACCTTTTCCCGCATGCCAAAATGTTATTCCAAACACAGGATGAGAAAGATAGAAAGATGGGATATACCTCCGATTACGCAGTAAAATCCCTCCAAAAAGACATGATCATTTAGGGAAAATTCTATCTACAACCTTCTGAACAGTTTATGTTGGATCTACAATGTATGTCGTACATTGATGTTAGGACAATTTAGTTTTTAAGGATCATACACGTTCCTAGGATTATAAACTCGATGATACAACTATCTAACTCGCATGAAAAGGCAATCTGAACAGTTTTCCGTCTAGAAATTACAATACTTACACTTGACAATGACTTTTGCATCTCTTTCTCTTCAATCCATCCTCCCCTGGATTAAAAAAAAAAAAAAAAAACGAAGCGTGGAATATAAGAAATCATTAGATTGGATTTTAAACTTTGGGACTGTTGGGTTTTCTAAATCAGACAGGGATTTTTCAACCTCTGCAGGTTTTGTTATATTAGGTACCCTCATGAAATTTTGATTAACCTGTAATACAATATGGTTAAAGTGACTTGTCCAAGTTTTCTGGTACAAGGCGCCGACGGTTTGGCTAATTGTGGTGTTAATCACCCGGGTTCATTGGTAGGATTCATGCCCTCCTTGTGCTGTTACTAATTATTCTCGTAATCTTTCTCGGCTTCCTTGTTGTAGGTTTGCTAGGAGTGGTTTTGTAGTTTATGTTGTCGTGCTTTGTTCCATTTTTTTCTTGGAGGGGTTTTGGTTTTCCGTTGCCCTTGCCCCCTGACTATGGTTTTTCTTTATTTTCTGCTTTAATGAGTTCTAATATGCAGCGTCAAGCAGTTCCGCTTTCTCTATCTCAAAAGTGCATTGTTGGAACTGGATTCAAAACGCCAAGTAGCTTTAGATTCCGAGGTTACCAACTTAATGCGATAATCGAACACGATGGAAAGATCATTTATACTGATATTTACAAGATCATTTTTCGGGAAATAGAGATACTCTAAACATTCCATCAGTTATGTTTGGATCTCCATATTATCCTCTGCGAGTATATGGGGGTCTTGTCTCTCTATACATTTGGATATAATTTTACACATTTGTTCAACTTTTCTGAACTTGATCACAACTCTACAGGCATATAGTGGCAGAGTTCACACACTCCCAATCTTTTCTTGTCCAATCCTTCCATTAGTTGTATTGATGAAGATGGAGCATCTTCAAAACCATCATTCGGATTTTTGGTCACGTCCTTAGTGACGGGAGCTGAAGAAGACTAGTAGTAGTGCTGAAAGCAAAAGGGTAGCTAGTGTAGACGATGGAATTGGATTTGAATTAGTAAAGTTGGGTAGGGATGGATATATATCAGGAAGGGGCATCTTGCATTCATCACCATTGAAGTAAATCATCAATGGAAATGCCCAACCTTGCTTCAATGTGAATTCCTTCGTGTTCTTTTGGAGAATAAGCTCTGATTCAACATGTCCATCGGTTCCAGCTTCCATTAGTAGGTTGTTAAGATTTTTTATGCCGTAAAACATGCCAGTGTCGTCTGTACATATTTGAAGTGAAACAGATTGAGAAAAAATGAATAGTACTAAAGGTCGTATCCAGTGCACAAGGCTCCCACTTTACGCAGGGTCTAGGAGAGGTGAATGTCGGCTAGCCTTACCCCCATTTATGAATAGTACTAATGTACAAATATTGTAGTTCCGTTGTAAACTTACTTGTGTTGTAGTGAATGAGTGGCTTATAGAAAAAGCTTGAAACATTAGCAAGTTTATTGAGATTTGGATGCTGAGCAACAAGAGTCCATTGTGTATAATTCATCCGGTACTTGAAGTTTGCGACGGCAATCCTCACGCGCCAATACGCTCGGTAGTTAGCCTTCACATGCCAATGGACTCGAATTGGGCACATGTGATCTGTGCATTTTAAGATTGATGCATTTCTCTGAACTACGGTTTTCAAACTTACGACACTTGAAGGATCATTGTCCCTGCATATGTTCTAATGTTAGAGGACAGATAATATAAACTTACAAGTATCGAAATTGATTAGGCTAAGAAAGTTGTGGGTACGAGAGTACTGACGCGCAGTTATTCTTATTTTGACAGCCACAAGCACAATACGGACAGGGAGTGATCATCGGGTTGTAAAAAGATGACAGAGAGACACAACAAGTAGGGTTCTGGGATGCCAGCACTTGCGAGTAACTACAGGTTAAACTCCATGTCACTGCCAAAAAGGGAACACGATATTTACATGTTAGAGAGGCGTACCGTTTCTTATTTTGCTGTCGAAGCAATTTATAAACCACATGCTGAAACATATGAAATCAAAGGCCACTAGTTGAAACGCTATTGCATGTACATGCGAAGATATGATCAAAAGATGGAATGTGACACTTTGGGCACATTTTGTTCGAACGGTAAAACTTACTCATTGCTCGAGTCTTACGCAGACCATCAGCCGAGTAGGAGACTGAGGGTGGCACAATGGTTGCAGCACTGCAGGTATACCCCGGCCCAGGACCAAGCAGGAAAAAATTCTTGGGTGGTCTTACTGTTTTATTCGAGGTACCTGAATGCCCGACACTCAGCTGAAATGCCGAGACAGCAGCTGAGGGGTCTTGTCCAAGTGATTCCAACACACCACCCTTGCAGCAATCAGAAAATCTTTGGTTGTATGGAACCGTAGGAGGCAAGTCAACAACTGAAGGAATTTTTGAGCAGCTGTGTGGAATATTTCCTTTGAACTTGGAGCAGTATCCTTGATCAGTGGCTTGAGCTCCCGCCATGGACCAGATCACCTCCTTTTTAGCCCATGTCCATCCTAAGGTCAACCCTGGGCTCGTGACGGGGCGGTACATTTGGTTGTTGCTTATTGTCACTGCAGCCTGCGTAATCAAGGTAATATTAATAAGCATTTGTTTTAATTAACTTTTTGGAGATTCTAAATGCTTGAATATTTGCATTAATTAGAGCTTAATCAAAACTTAAGATAAACAAAATTCTAAGAAAATTAATAAACAAATAAGATTACAAAGTTGACCTTATACAAAATGGCTGGCATTGATTTGAATCATTTCTGTGTACTTTTTCGACAATTTTGGAGGAATATTCATTGGACATGATACTTTTTTCATATTTTATACTTGTTGAATTTATTAATTGTTAGGGTTACTCGAAGTGTTCAAACCAAAAACACAACAAAAAAGATGTTTTACAAGTTCTTGTGGCACTCACCACATAGCCATCAGAAGTCCAAGAAACAACATCCCATCTGATGTTTATGCTCCCTTTTGGATCAAACGGATCATAAGCCACTACAAACATGACCGGAACGAAAAAAAAGGCAAATTAGAACAAGCAACGATGCTTAATCAAGGAATCATATTCCTAATTAGAGTTCTAATTACAGTTAAAAATCTCACCTGCATAAGAAAATATTGTGAAACACACGACAGATGCAAACAATGTGCTTTTACACTTCCTAATCTCCATGGATTAACTTCCAGTATGCTGCCTAGGGTTTTTTGTACAACGTATTTGGTACGATATGATTGTCGAAATGTCAGTATTTATAAGCAACTAAGCTCAAACCAAATACTATATCTTGTGCTAGGGTTTTTACAGATGTCATGTTCTCATGTACTTGATTGCGACAAAAGTATATGTATATGAGGAATGTATATACTTCTGCAATATATAAAAATTTAAAGGCATGGAAGATTCCTTGTTGCAGCAACATTGATCCTGCCGGCCGGCGAAGGTGGGCGCAGACGATGAGGTGATCTTCCCATTTTTTCTGTGTTTATAACCAATCACTTAAGACGTCTGATCAGGTTTAAGATGATAAGCTGCTGATTAATGTTATAATTAGATACAAAATTGCTCATATTTTATACCAAGTTTAACTAGGTCAACCAAGCCCCTATGTTTTTAAGCAAGAAAAGTCAACTTCCTGCATCTATCAAGAGTATTGCTTAGATCAGAAAAATATTGGTCAAATAATTTAACGTTTTCTCCTTGTCCCTTATTCTCTTTACATTGCAGGATCTACAGTACGAGTATCTGCAGCTGAGGCCAAAATTAAATAATATTCAGGTGCTTTTTGGAAGCAGAAAATTGCTTTTAATTCACCAACCTACCAGTGCTTTTTGGAGACAAAGCAGTAGATTGCACAAGCTTCTTGCCAAATGCTGACTGTGACCTGCATAACTAATTAATTTCAGCTTTTTCATACTATTTTTTTGGTCTTTTTTCATCTATGTTCATCTATCCACGTTTTCTAAAACCATGTTAAGTGGCATCTTCTTGGAACATGATGTGCTTTGCCTAAAAGACATTTGTTTATCATCAAATCTGCAGATAGTTTGAGATTTGAACAGTGCTTGGAGTTGAAATGGAGGGACGGGCGGTGGGTCTTCGGGTTTGAGTGTGGACGTTATACGTCCTACTCCAAGAAGCTAATATCGCTTATTTTTCATATTTTTATTTATAAAACAAACAAAATTCAGACTGCTAAGATGAAGTTATATATGAAATTATGAATAGTGAGTAAAGTTGATGAAACGTATACATTGTGTACTAAATATTTGGTGATTAGAATGGTAGGGTACGTTGGCATAAATGATTACCAACTGCAAGGAACAATCACTTTGTGCACAATAAATACTAAATAGAAGAGACTCCGTTTAATTAGAGCAACTCTTATTCTGAAGTACTGAGAGTTTATACAAGATGTCTACAAATGACGTGGTTGGACACTTCTACCTAAATTTTTCTCCAAACCGTAGTAACGTTGTAGTATTGAATTTACCTTCTCCTGGGACCCTCTTAAATAGTCATTTTGCCATATCCCATGATTCCCATCTGGTTGTCTGCATATATAGTTGAACACAAACACCATATTTACAAAAAAACTCTAAGAACACAAGCAAAATTGATTTGGACTGGGCTTTCCAGTCTCCTCTCGGCCACCCAGGGCCTTAGAATTGTAAAAGAAAAGGCCTAATGACATTGGTGGTTGGTGGGTTGGGTTAGAAGCTCGACTAATATGGGCTTTCATGGTTGGATTTTATGCTCTTCTAAACTTGTGGAAAAGGCCTTAATAAGTTCAATTTGATTGTTTTTGTTGAAAATTGTAATCCACTTTGAAAACTTGAAAATTTTAAATTACAACTTTTTATGATAAAGCTCAATATCTATCTAATTGTGCAGAGTGTTAAGTTAGAACAATATCAGTGTAATTAGTAGTAAGTTATTAACCCGACTATAAAATCTTTACAGTTTTTATGCAAGCGATATTTAAATGAGAGAATAAGAGACACAGGACATCTGGAGATATTTCATTGGTGAAAGAAAAAAGAATTTGATTAATCAAATCTCGATGGGATCTAACTAGTATAGTTAGAGAGACAAATGATGAATCAAAAGTAGATTAGTGGGAGTTTCCCATATTCCCATTTGTTTTATAGCAAAAGCAATCATGCTTGCCATAATCTAACTTTTTTTTAAAATTAATCCCAATGATATTCATATACCCATTTTTATTTCTTACATACATCTCTTAATTTTCAATCATCGAACTGCATGAATTGAAAAAAATCAATAACAAAAAATTAATAAGAGTACATTAAAGATAAAAACAAGCATGTAACTAACACCGTCCATACACAAATGGTAACAAAACCACAAAAAATTATAGAAAAAAGGGATCAGGATCCTCTCCTGAGCTAAGGGTGAGGATCCTCCTGAGTAAGCCCATCGGGCCGTTCAAATTTTATCCAACGGTTACAGTTATTATAACTTTTAAAGGGACCTCCTGCTTGCAACTGTTGGATAAAATTTGAACTGCCCGATGGGCTTGCTCAGAAGGATCCTCACCCTTAGCTCAAGAGAGGATCCTGATCCAAAAAAAAAAAGGGAGTTTTAATGAAACACTCATAGTATTGTTCACTTTTAACGTTAAGGATATTTTAACTCTAAAAAGTTACTTCTAGTACTATCTACTTACAACATTTTTTTATCATTTTAGTTAAAACTCAAAATTTTCAATATATTTTCAATAGTTTTCGTATAAAAAATGAAAGGGGGTTGTATTTGTAATTTTGTATATGTTCGTTGGCAGGAAGTGGGCACCAGTTGGCATGTCGGTGGTATTTTAACAAATTTTCAACTACAGAAGAACATGTTCGCTCACGTTACAGCAAGTAAAAACCTCCCCACCTCACGTCGCCAATCCCGATGAGCTTCTATTTCTCTAATATCTAACTCCCTGACGACATGTCGTGCACTTCTACTTATTCTATAGTTTCTAGATTACCTAGGACTACTCTATAACTTGTAAGAGTAATTTTCATAACACTAGCGTTCTGTACTAATAATACAATAGTATATGTCATTTTTATGACACGTTTTTATTTGTTGTAAGAGTTTTTAGTTCAAAGTGATTAAAAATATTTATCTTTATACCCGAGATACTAAGTTCGACTCTCCCTTTTTCACTATCACTTGTATTAAAATAGAAAATCATTTCTCTGTTGTACTCAGCTGTGGTAGTGTGGTGGTGGTATTTCTAGGGATGGGATTCTCTTCGGATCTTACATTTTAGAGCCGGCAGACTATTCAATTTAAATTATGTGGTCTTTCATTTCACTTACCCACCTCACATTCAATCGCTCTCTAACACCCAAAAATCTCCCTTGAACGATCTAGATTGCTCGGTCCATGAATTTCAATTCTCAAGTTCCAATATAATCTATAATTTAAAAGGATGTGTGTGGCGATCGTGGGTTATTGCTTTTCCTCATCATTGCTGGAAGGGTGGATTTTGTTCTAAATTTTGAAGATTTTATGTGCATGAAATGAAACCCTAGAGAGTAGAGACCGAATTTTTGTAAGGTGGGGTGTTTGCTTTTCTGGTAAAGTTTGGTATGGTGCATTTACTATGTACCACCGCTACCTATTTACCTATTAAAATGAAGGTCAAATCAAACCGTAACTAAGAATTTGTTAGGGTTGTTTATCGAAATAATCTCATGTTATACAACTAACATACGTTATATGAACGGATTATACATTAATAGTACTACTATACTTTAAATTATGAATTCTCCATTTGTTCGTATAAGATTGTTTAGACGGTTACTATCGTGTGACAATATCAACTAGCATTTGGTCTGAAAGTAGTTGTCTTCTCTTAATTGGAAGCTCTCTCAAGTTCAACTCACAAAGATAAAAGAGGAAAATGAATACTTATGATAGGTTTGATATTTAATTAGGCGCGGTGCGTGGTTAGCCTAGTTGTAGTGGTTTAGTGTTGTTGTGAGCATATAATGTTAACCCAACTATAAATTGTACCGAATTCACACAAATATATTTATTGCTCTTATATTTATATAAATCGAACATGAGACCTTTTTCAACTAAATACTGCTAAACCAACTAATAACGTGCATGATCCACTAGTAATTTCAAAAACCATTGATTTGGAGTAGACCAAAATGACCAAACTATACCAAATAAATCCCACATTTCAACTTTGGGATCAACCCTTTTCAAAGAGGGGTAAACGGGTAAGAAGATGGTGAAATTCTACAAAACTGTGCAGTAAATGAAAGAGACAACTGGGGACCATCTCACTCAATACTCGAAGAAATTTTTTAATGTGTCCGAAACACGAATGATACACTACTTATTACTGTCTACACTAAAAGGGTGAGGAGTGGGTTAGTCTCATAATGTGCTAGCAATAATATGAATCAAATTCGCATTTAACGAAAATCGAACCTAGGATTTCTCACTTACAAGTGAATAATAATACCACTTGACCAGACAAGTATCTCATTACTTGCATAATGACATGTGGTGTACCACTTCGTATTTCAGACATACTGAAAAAATCTATCAATACTTGACCCTCAAAGAGTGAGCTTTTTTTGTTTGACGATGACACGATCCAGTACACCAAGTGTAATAGTATAATTATATAAAACTAAAAAAAAATTATAATCAATTATATTATGATACTTAATGTATCGAACCGTATTTCCGACACATCAAAATATCTTTATGTTACAAGTTCGAGATCTGCGGCAAAGGGGTTGGATCCAGTGTTCCTATTACTCAAAGTAGTGAAAGTGTCGGTCGGGAACACGTCGGGCTGGGGACGTGGCGGCGTCCTAATGGGTTCGGGAGTTGGGATTCCACAAGGACAAACGAGAAATTGACATTTGAAGGGAGGAGAGAAATGTCCAAAGATGCAAGAGCCGCCGGCGACTTTGAAGGAGTCGCCTACCCAATGCCACCGGGGCCGGTGGGGTTTCCCCAAATTAAACTCTTGTGCTTGTTTTTGCCAACGATCCCCGTAATTTAAGCTACTTTGATGTGATTGTACGTCAAAGTGTTACAAGAATTTAGAATTGACTATGATTCAAAGCGTGTTGATAATGTTCCATAGAAAAAGTAGAAAATCACTTTTGTTTTGTAAAAGCATTTGAACGGGTTTGTTAATTCTGAAATTTTAAGGCTCGTTTAGAAGTATTTTTAAAATGACTGAAAGCGCTTTTAGAAAAAATGTTTCTGGATTCCGAAATTACTTGAAGAGCACTTCAAATGATTTTCAAAGTTTCACTTGCGTTTTTACTAACGATTGGCTCCAAAATATTTTTATCAAAAGTGTTTTTAGTCAATTTAAAAACAATTTCAAATGAGCTTTTAATTATAGAATTTTTTTTTCAAAAATAGAAAAATTAACATCCAACAATTAAAAGTCCGAAATATCCCCAAAGGCACTAGAGAATTTTGTTGTAAAATTTCTTGAATATTGTTAATATGAAAAATTGGAAATTACATTAGATAATATGTCAAGTGGATTGTTTACAACTTTATTTGTAGGTTTATTGTCGTCTGACTAATCACACGATGAAATAGATAGACACATAGTTGTAGACAGTTAGTGACACTTAAGAATATCTTTTTTTTTTTTGAACAAACGATATTATCTACACTAAGAGGGAGGGAAGTGGGCTTAACCTCACAATGCACTAGCAATAATATGGTTCAAATTCGCATTTGACAAGAATCGAACATAAAACATCTTACTTACAAGTAAATAGGAGTACTACTAAACCGTAGTACTAAGTGGCAACACTTAAGAGTATCTCTTTGTCATACACAATTAATGATATTCAAGAATATGTCCAAACTTACTCTCAATATAATTCCATTAATTTTTTTCTTAAAAATTTATCCATGTTATTTTATTAAATAAAGGCCTACAACATTAATAGAAGAAAATCCCTAAGATCTGGAAGTACATTAAGAGAGACATTTATTAGAAGAAAAAAACTTAGTAAATTACACTATGATTGTTATTTTGCCTTTTTACTCTTCTACCAATTACATTTTAAATTCTAATTTTCTGTGCTCATTTTGTTTGTGGCCGGTTTTTATTATTGATTGACACATGTTTATAAACTTAACTCTCATTTACTTTATTATCATAATTTTAATACGTGTCAATCAATAATAGAAGCCACACACATAATGAGTAAAGAATATTTCATCCCTCTCATTTGACCCATTAAGAATTGGAATTTGACCAAATCTACTTCTCTCCAACATTTCAAATCCCACTTGAATTCTCTTCGAATTTTCACAATACCAAAACAAGTATTTCCTTCACTTCTAAATCCCACATAATCTCAAATTATGGTAACCTAATCAAAATCCTTACAAATTTGTAATTGTAATTACAAACTGTAAATTCTAATGCACCTCTCCTCCCTCTTCGCACGTGTCGCCCGTTTCTTCGCACGTGTCAACAAGCCTTCAAATAGTTCAAATACAGGCGCATCTCCCACACTCCCAACCCAACGCTCTCTCTGAACTCCAACCCATCTCTCCCTCTCTCCCTCCGTCGCTGAGAAGCAGCTGCAGCCATGGCGGAGTACAGCAAGGTCGCCCCGACCCCTCTGCTGAAAGACGAGCTCGACATCGTCATCCCCACCATCCGAAACCTTGATTTCCTCGAGATGTGGAGGCCCTTCTTCCAGCAGTACCACCTCATCATCGTCCAGGACGGTGACCCGTCGAAGGTGATAAAGGTCCCGGAAGGCTTCGATTACGAGCTTTACAACCGCAACGACATCAACCGGATTCTGGGTCCCAAGGCGTCCTGCATCTCCTTCAAGGACTCTGCTTGCAGATGCTTCGGGTACATGGTCTCCAAGAAGAAGTACATCTTCACCATCGACGACGATTGCTTTGTAAGTATCGGTTTCGAAAACTCGGGATCTTAATTGGGGCTGTTTTGGATGTGGGATTTGATTTTTGAGTTGAAAAGCTTGGATCTTGGTGGGTTTTGGGATATGGGTTTTGTTAGATCTTGTAGTTCAATTGAATTTCGATTCGACTCGAATTGACTAGTCTGTGCTGAAATTATGTTGCTTTTGTTGCTTAGATCTGTTTCTGTTGCTAATGTTTGACTTATGCTCTTCGTTTATTATCTTAATATGCATTACCTGCTTTGATATGTGTTTCTTTTGAGTTATATGTTAATATCTGAGTTTCTTTTGGATGGATCTGTTTCTTACCATGAGTTCTTTCAGTTGGTAAACTTAATGTCTTGTGCAGAGATGGGTTTGTTTAGTCATTGTCTTCTGATCTGGTTTCGGTGAGAGCATGTCAATTTAATTGCGCTATTATGATAGCAAAGCTTTTGAATGATAGGTTGACAATTGAGTTTCGATTCGTTTGCGTAAATCTTAATGGTTCAGCGCTAGGCCAATTGATATATTGTTACCACATTCACAGATCTCCACCCTGCACCCTATTCAGATTACTTTCGGATTTACACTTCATAGTTTCAGGCTATATATCTTGATTAAGTTGGCAATGTTGGATTTTGGTTTCACTTATCCGAACTTTGAGTGGTCAATGATCCTTGTTTTGAAACCATTGATGAAATTAGCAGTTATTGTGGTGCGAATGTGTTTCAGCTTTCATCGGTATGTACAATTTTGTGAAACTGTGGTGTTCTAACTGAAGTATGGTACTCTTTGTGAAAATGCAGGTTGCTAAGGATCCTTCTGGCAAAGATATCAATGCCCTTGAGCAGCATATCAAGAACCTTCTGTCTCCATCAACTCCATTTTTCTTCAACACCCTGTACGACCCATACCGTGAAGGGGCAGATTTCGTTCGTGGATACCCCTTCAGTCTGCGTGAAGGTATCCCAACTGCTGTTTCTCACGGCCTCTGGCTCAACATTCCGGATTATGATGCTCCCACCCAGCTTGTTAAGCCTCTAGAGAGAAACACCAGGTACAATGTTCTGCCATTTTCCATCCATAAATTTTGTATGTGAGTTTATAAAATACTTGCTGACTATAATGTCGCCGTGTTTTCAGGTTTGTGGATGCAGTCCTGACCATTCCCAAGGGAACTCTCTTTCCCATGTGCGGCATGAATCTGGCATTCAACCGTGAGTTGATTGGACCTGCTATGTATTTCGGACTCATGGGTGATGGTCAGCCAATCGGGCGCTACGACGACATGTGGGCTGGCTGGTGCATGAAGGTATCTCTCTCAAAATGACTTTAGAGCCCATAAATATGTATAGTCCTTTGTTATTACATTGCAATGATTTCGAAATCAAAACACCCTGCCTTGTGTTTTCGAATTGTAGTGGCTCACATGAGTTGTCATTGTTGGATTTACAGGTTATCTGTGACCACTTGGGGTTGGGAGTGAAGACAGGATTGCCCTACATCTGGCATAGCAAGGCAAGCAACCCATTTGTGAACCTTAAGAAGGAATACAAAGGAATCTACTGGCAAGAGGAGTTGATCCCCTTTTTCCAGTCCGCCACCATCCCAAAGGACTGCACCACCGTCCAGGGCTGCTACCTTGAACTCTCCAAGCAAGTCAAGGCCAAACTCGGCAAGGTCGATGACTACTTCATCAAGCTTGCAGATGCCATGGTCACATGGGTCGAAGCATGGGATGAGTTGAACCCAGTCGAAGGAAAGGCTGTCGAGGCCAACGGAGTTGTTCCGAAATAGGGTTGGTTTCGATATTCAGTCATAGGGTTGGTTTGTAATCTGATCGTCATCTTTTCCGAGCTTTTGGTTTCGAGCTAGGGGAGTATTTATCTCGCAGGTCGGAGAAGATATTTTCGTGTTTAGTTCTATGAGCTTAGAACAATAATTTGATGACGGATTTGTATTTCCATTATACATTTGAAAGTGTTAGCTAATTTATTCGATTCAACGACGACTCAGTGACAGTTTTGTTGGTTATACTGTTTGTTTTCTCTCTTTCGTTCTGTCCGACGTAATCTAGGGCAATTGACCAGGACAGTGTGTCCGTCTTTTTACACACAAATTTGAATCTCTCTTTCCCGTAAATTAGAATAAGTTCAATAGTTTTTTGTTTCTTTCGTTTGCGGACTTTTCGAGCCTCATTCCCGGCATCTAAAATGCTAAAGAATGAGTTGGCAGACTTCATTACTAGTGGGTGTAATGATATTTTAGAAAATAAAGCCGTTTGGAACTTTGGTACATTGGTCAAACATCAAGTACGGAATTTGGTAAACAAGTGGAGTTGTTTAAAGTTTGAACTTCGAAGGTATCTACTTCGGGGTTTTTAACCATCAGATATTTTGTTAAAAATATAAAAACTAAGATTCAACGGTTAAAATATCCGAACTACTATAGAATTTTTGGAAATTGCAATCTTTCACTAGTTCTTTTTCAAGGTTTTAAGGCATCACATCGATGTTAAGTTTGGTAGTATGTGTGACTTTTATTAATGTCGGTTGTGATGCCCAGGAATATAAACGATAAGGTTTTGAGTACAGTTGTCAAACGCAATGGATCATACACAAATGAGAAAATACATGTAGCACTTGAATTACATTATTCATATGACTATTTAAGTACGACATTTTTTTAGCTCAATCCGACAAAACTATGTGGGTCTGGTTTGGTATGAGAGCTGCCATTCTCTCTAGCTTGTATGATTTGCCGACGAAAAAATTCAATATCAAGAAATGGAGTATGGACCCACATAAGAGATAACGTTTTGGTCCTAAGTTCTTAATTATCTTACTCCTTTCACATGACTTTTATGCACCCCCCCCCCCCCCCCCCCCCAACAACATTTGGTTCAAAAACCTTCATGTGTGAGAGATTGTGGAAAAAGTTGAGTTTTGAAGCACTTCCCTTCTTAGTAATTAAGCACTTTTCTATCAAGTCCTTTCGTCCAAAAGGTGCTTTTCTCAACCACAAAAGCTATTTGTTTCTCAAATTTGAATTTGTGATAATACATCCAAACAAATTGATTGAGAAGCAAATGAAGTTATCTTTCCCTTTTCTTATTGCCTCGGCAGGAAAACATCACTCTCATCTCCCTCACAAATGGGAGAAAATCGTCGGTCAGGTTCATGTAACTTTGTTCACCAATCTCGCAAAAGAATATACATAATTTCAGTATTTTGGTGTCATATAACCTCATTCTCTAATCACGTTGAGAAAGTTGTCCTATGCAGCGGTCCTGCTTATGATTCTCTCCCATGGGCAAAGGAGATGAAAATAGGGAATGAAAGTAAGTGAGAGTAACTAGGGTTGTTTTAATAAATAAGTGAGACCTTTATAATCGCTCTGAGCAGAAAAGAAGTAGCCTATTTTGTAGTTGATGGCTAATTCTGGAGTCTTGGTTCTTTCTAATCACCTTGTGTGGATTTAGAGAATAAGACTACTATTGTTGTCGTATGGCCAAACCTTATGTGTAGTTCAACTCGCTTTATCTATTATTGTCCTTTAATTAATAAAAAGGAGACGAACTATAATTGAACATATCACATGCACTCACCCCACCCCTGCATCCTATTATTTCCCATTGCCACTGCCTGCAAGCCTTTATTTAAACTCTAATATTATGGATTGCCAGATTTGTAAAGCAGAGATGGATTCTGAAGGATACATAACTGCACAATTAGAAAAGCATATTCCTATATGCATAGCATCCATCCGTGCAGTGAGGAGTTTTTGTCAACTCAAACAGTTGCAACCGTCGAGAATAACTTGCACGCAACTAAGACGTCAATGAAGCGGCATTCAGGATTAATCACTTGATGCTATGTGGTCCAGTTAAAAAAAAAAAAAAAACGACGGTACGTGATAGATCTGGGATACCGCCACCATCCTTCTTTGCCAAAGAAATACAAATATATGTGATCTACAAGAGAACATTCACAATGCAGACCCTGCAAATCAGCCACCAACAACGTGTTCTAGCCTATTAAAAATGATTGCCAGATTGTATTGCAAGTTTCTGGGAGCTTGATTTGTTTTTCTGCAAGTTTTTGGTGCATCATTTTACCTGATGCATATCTAGCAGCTCTTGAACTGTCGTCGGTTCGATATAGTTTACTTACGAAGCAAGCATCCTTCTTTATTTTCTTCCGCGAAAACAAACTTTTGTGCTGCTTGCACTGCCTCGTGCTCCCGCACATGTGGCACACATGTGGCGGATTTTCAAGCCTACACGTGGACAACAACTGGGTGACGTGGAACGCGTGTGGCCGTTTGGCTTCACACGAGGACAACCCGCTCTGATACCATGATGAAATTGGGGTTCCACCGTAAAACCAATTGGCAATATGGGAAGTAGCCCAAGACCATATAAGCACATAACAAACCTTGTTCTTCATCGATGTGGGACAACTCTCAACAAACACATCCGATATGAATCAGTAAACAAGTTCATGACGAAATGGTATGCAGAAGGGTAAGAAACAGGAGGCTAAGACGATTATTTAACCACGTATATAAGTGAACTGAAGGGGTAGTTAGCAGCAGGTTAAAGGTAAACCAAAGATTTCTAGTTTCTTCTTACACACTCCAAGTGCTACTATCAATGTGTCTCAAGGAGATCAATGGTAGATTTCTTCATATCTCCAACATGCATTCACGCTTCACATCCTGTCACATCACAAATGGTATAATTAACTCTTTGATATCAACGGACGTCCAAGTTTGGATCCCCTTCCCCGTAAATTAGAATAAGTTCTCTATTTTGATTCTTTCATTTGCGGACTTCTTGAGCATCTTTTCCAGCATCTAAAATGCTAAAGAATGAGTTGGCACATTTCATTACTTGTGAGTGTAATGATATTTTAGAACATAAAGCCGTTCGAATCCTTGGAACATTGCTCAACATCAAGTACGGAATTTGGCAAAACAAGTGGAGTTGTTTTCAAAGTTTGAACTTTGAAGGTATCATGCATGGATTTTCTACGGTGCTCGAAGTATTGTGTACGTCGAGTTTTTTAACTATTAGATTTTTGGTTAAAAATACAAAAAGTAGAATTCAACTGTTAAAATGCCCTGAACACGATATAATTTTTGAAAATTGCAATCTTTCACTAGCTATTTTTTAAAGTTTTAGAGCATCAGATCGACGTTAATATTAGTAATACTTGTGCTTTTATTAATGTCATACGTGATGCCCTTGAATATATACTAGAAGGTTTTGAGTAAAGTTGCAAATGCAATAGCTCATTCACAAATCAGAAAACATATGTAGTACTCGGATCGCATTATTCATGCGACTGTTTAAGCACGACATTTTTTTTTCTCGGTCCTACTAAACTCAAGTGGATTTGTTCTGGGACATGGATCCTCTCCGGATCCAATTGTCCTAATCCTAGGGATCAATAAATCTGAATCACTGAAATTTGATCCAACGGCTACAAACAGGGGCATACTTTAAAAGTTATAATAATAACTTTAACCGTTGGATCAAATTTCAATAGTCCGGATTCATTGATCCCTAGGATTAGGACAATTGGATCCGGAGAGGATCCATGTCCTTTGTTCTGGTATGAGAGCTGCCTTCTTTCTCCATGAGACAGTGGGACCTCAACGTTACCCACAATTTCACCCATTGTGAATGAGTTTTTAAACTAGTATGTATGATTTGCCGGCAACAAGATTTCAAGAAATGGAGTATAGCCCCACGTAAGAGAGAGTTTTGGGCCAAAATTCTTCATTTTCTTACTTCTTCCGCATGACTTTTATGCCTCCACAGCATTTGGTTCAAAATTTCATGTGTGAGAGCTTGTGGAAAGAGTTGAGTTTCGAAGCATTTTCCTTCTTAGTAATTAAACACTTTCCTAGCGTCCTTTCGTCCAAAAGGTGCTTTTCTCAACCATACAAGCTATTTGTTTCTCAAATTTGAATTTGTGATAATACATCCAACCAAATTGATTGAGAAGCAAATGAAATTATCTTTCCTTTTTCTTACCAGAAGAGATACAAGCAAAAGAATTTCGGTATTTTGGTGTTAAATAACGCCACTTTAATCTCGATGAGAGAGTTGCCCTATGCGGCGGTCCTGCCCATGTTGTCTCTCCCACACACAAAGGAGATTGAAAATGGGAATGAAAGTTAAGTTAGAGCAACTAGAGTTATTTCAATAAATGAGTGAGACTTTTCTAATTACTCAGGAAGAAAGTAGCTTATTTTGTAGTTGATGGCTAATCTCAGGGTCTTCATTCTTTCTAACCGCCTTGTACGGGTTTAAAGAATAAAGTTATAGTCCGACAGTCTAACCTTATGTGTAGTTCAACTCGTCTAATCCATTATCAGTACTTTCATTTAAAAAAAACAAAAGGGAGACCAACTATTACTATAATTGTGCATATCACATGCACTCACCCACCCCTGCATCCTATTATTTCCCTTTTCCACTGCCAGTTTGCCTGCAGCCTTTGTGTGCAAAGTTCTGAACTCAAATATTATGGATTGCCAGATTTGTAAAAGCATATCTGGATTCTGAAAGATGCATAACCACACAATTAGAAAAGCAGATTCCTATATGCACAGTATCCACCCATGCAGTGATAAGAGTTTTTTTCAACTCAAACAATTGCAACTGTCAATAATAACTTACACGCAACTGAGACGTTAATGTTGTGGCATTCGGGATCAATCACTTGATGCTATGTGGTCAAGTTGAAAAAAATACGATAGTGCGTGATAGATTTGGGATCCCGCTACCATCATTTGTTACCAAAAAAATACCCACAGTGTAAATGGCGCCGGCGATCAATTCCTATGTTAATTTCTTTGGAGCTTTAGCCAAATATATGTGATCTACAAGACAACATTCACTATGCAGCCCCTGCAAATCAGCCATTAACAATTTCTGGGAGCTTAATTTGTTTTTCTGCAAGTTTTCGGGGCATTTGGTAAGAACCATTTTGCCTGATGCATATCTAGCAGCTCTTGAACTATCGTCGGTTCGACATAGTTTACTTATGAAGTCTTTATTTTCTTACCCTTTGCTTGTGCTGCTTGCACCGCCTGCAAACTCACCTGTTATCGAACTTTTCGGGGATAATCTACGCTTAACTAGAGAAGATTTAAGTCATAACTAGTAATATAAGATGGTGCAGTGAAATAATCCTACAACTTGATACAGCAAAACAATTAAACACTTCCGATATGATTCAGTAAAAAACGTTCATCTCGAAAGGTATGCAGAAGGGTAAGAAACAGAACTTATTCCTAAGGATGTCAGTTTCAAAGCAGCACTTATCAACGAAATTTCTTCAGAATGCAGAGAGTAAAGAGAACCAGGAGGTTAAGACGATTATTTAACCACGTATGCAAGTGAACTAAAAGGTCGGTAGCAGCAGGTTAAAGGTAAACCAAAGATTTCTAGTTTCTTCTTGCACACTCCAAGTGCTACTATCAATGTCTCTCAAGGAGATCCATGGTAGATTTGTTCCCAACACCGACGTGCATTGACGGTTCGCATCCTGTCTCATTACAGACGGAATAATTAACGTTGTGATATCAATGCAAGTTCAAAATAGTAAATATAATGTATTCAAAGAGAAACTGGACTGAGAATACAGCTGAGATTAATGTAAATTACAAAGTGATAGGTTCGTGAACTAGGGACTGAGATTTATTTCTCAAGTCGAGTCCAGATATATTTTTCGGACACATTCGTTGTTCAATGTGGCATATAATCGATGATACAAGGCAACATTTGGCTTTTTGATCGAACCACCGTGATAGAATTCAAATTTACAGTGGTACACATCAACTTACCTTATTTGCAGATCACTTTTAAGTGATTCTGAGGCAGCAGAAAGCATCATTTTCCTGCTTCGCCTGCATGGATTGCCGTTGATCCTCTACTTGTTGGAGCTGCGATGACAGTTGAAGCAAGTCGATAGTGGCTCCATCTTGACAGGGTAGACGATCTTTGGTGTTCGCAAAACCTGATCCTTGGATAATCCCATCTGAGATTCCAAAATCATTGGTATCATCACAATCATTAGATAGCAGTATGGGACTCAGGTGACTCCTAGAGCCAGAATTCATTCCTGAAGAAGGGAATTTATGGCTGGCTGGTATGACCAAGGGGCGCACGATAGGAATTCCTGACATATAGCTTGAAGAGTTCTGTGATTGAGATGACAGAAGAGAGCGAGCACAGCCAGAGTTTGAGATTCCTGATAATCCTGGAACTGCTGAAGCTGTGTTGAAAACATTGAAATCTTGACTTCCTAATGCGGTCTCATGAAAAATAGAATGTGAACCAGAACTTAGGCCTCTCACATCTTGTGGATATTGACCACCATTCTGACCGAATATGCTTGCAGTTAGAGGATTAGTTCCGTTTTCATGAAATGAGGGATACTGTTTGCCAATATCGTAAGAAGGGAAGACAGGTTTTGAATGCAGATGCCCGTTTGTAACAGGCATCCCCGACAAAGGCCTATAATGAGTCCCGCCTTCAAATTTTACGTGCCTGCAGCAGTCACCCATTCCATGTTTCTCAGGAATGTCAGTAGGGAGTATCTCTTGGCAGATAAAAGATGCAGTTGCTAACATATTCCCTTCAAATCTGCCACCTGCAAGATACGCATACTTTAAGATAAGCAATGAAAATCCAAATGCTTCAAAACAGTAGAGATGGAGTGATGATTCTCTAATTAGACACTCTGGGAACGGTAAGTTATAGAGGAGAATCCTTAGACTACATTCGATTGGAGTCTTATGAAACACGAGTCATGAGAACAACACATAACGTTTAACCGTTGGTGACTAGTTGGATTCATTTGTGAATGCAATTGCGGATTTGAAAATTAAACACAACTTTTGTAAATTTGGGTGCGCGTTGGGCCCGTTTGAAGGTTTTGAGTTGAATTCTAGAGAAATTGTAACAAAAACATATGATCATACAGAGAAGATGACTCTTATTTAAGGCTTTTTCATCCATAGTGGTGTTCAAGGAGGTTGACTTACTTAAAGAAACCATCTCTTACGTATTTCAATATAAATTTCAATTGTATATTAGGCCTAACTCTCCGAGGCAAAAAGTTTCAGCTCAATGTTGCAGCTGCAATATGCACCCAGTGGACACATTCCTCCATTGCTAAGGCTTGATTTTCGACATGGTAGTCGCTCAAAGCCTCAATCGTAAGGGAGAAATTGGGTCAGAAAACAATTTTTCATCGATAAGGGGGTCAACAATATATAGAGGACACGGATGCGCAAGAGATGACAGTGTGTTTGTATGCAGTTGAGGACAAAAAGGAGGGGTGGGGGGGGGGGGGGGGGGGGGACCAGGAAATGCAAGGATAGTCTAGATCAGAAATGAATTATTAAATTTTAGTCATACCATCAAATGACTGAGGGAACCTCCCAGCTCTTCCAGGATGACTCCCTATCTGAGGCTTTCTCCGCCGCTCGTTGTGTCCTGCAAGGCGCCTACGACAGCTACGCTTACCATCATCAAATTCACCCAACAAATGAAACCTGTATGGTCAGAAGCTAGTACATATTCTATCAGCAGGCAATAAGAATCGTAACATTAGAAAAGCAGTTCGATTCAAAATCCAGTTGGGATTAACTGAAGCGTGCAAAATATCAGAATGCCAAATGTTTGTGACAAACCGAAGAACAGGAAATTCAATCAAGAAAATATGAATCATGACAAACCTGCTACATTGTTGACAAAACCTCTGTTCTATGCCGTTGACAATAACTTTCGCAGTCTTCGAGTGAACCTCGCAAACCTTATGCCTCTTGTGGTAGTCCTTATAGGAGCTAAGATCCTTGTTGCAACCATAAACCTGGCAGTAGGCAGGCCGAGGATACACACCCAAAACGCGCATTCGCTTAGGGGGCGTTGATGATCCAGATGAAGACAACATGGGAGTTCCTTTAGACAATTTAGAGCTATGAACATCTCTGTGATCAGCCAATCTCCCTAGTTTTAAGTCAATGAGTGAAGAATCCCTACTGCTGGAGTCCACAATGGAGCTCGAAATCCTCGAAGAGGATTCGTCTTCACCGAAAAACAAATTCGGGGTAGACATACTTGTGCTCACTGCATCTCTAATTGAATCATTCTGCAAATGTTTGCCCACCATTTCTGGAAAACCCAACTCCCCAAAACCTTGACTTTCCATAAAAGTACAAGGGGTGTTCAATTCCCAACCCATCAAACCATTTCTACTTCTAGAAAGTGAATCAGTATGTGAAATTGTTCCATCTGACACAACAAACCCTTTCCCTTCAGAAATACAGCTCCAAGATTCCATTGCATGTAAAAATAAATAGAAATGACCAGATTCTACCCAAATCCCACTTCAAATTATGCCATAAAATTATCACACTTTTTACCCAAGGATCAACTGATTATTTATCTATAGGTTCCCATTGGAGAATCATCACTACCACTTTACAAAACCCAAAAAAATTCTAACTTGACCAAAAAAAACGAGGGACTGCACCAAGTTTTCTCCTTGGAGTTCAAATTCATGGGAATATCATTTTCTGGGAAGCCAAACAGATTGCAAAGGAAACCCCATCAGGATTATATTAAGATAAATATAACCAAACTCCAAAACAAGTTGAATTCAATCAAGAAGCATTGAAGGAAGAGGTAAAAAAACTATTCATGCTCAATGGAAAGCAAAAGAGTGAATAAAGTGGGAAAACAAGAGCCAACAAAACAGCACAGTATTCAAGTACTTAATGGAAAAACTAATCAGCACCTGATAGAAAGGATAACCAAAAGTTGCCCAAAAGAGAGAGAGAGAGAGAGTTCAGTATACCAGTGTAAAGGTGGAGAGTTGGTATAGTGTGGTAGTACGGGGTTGAGGCAGATACACCCAAATTTGGAAGAGCTTTAAATATTAAACTCCATGGAAGAGCTTGCAGTAGCTAACTTGCTAATTTGAGAGAGAGAGAGAGAGAGAGAGAGAGTCTGAGACCATTGAACTGAACTGCAACTTTATTTAATTTAGTAGACTAAAGTTAGAAAGCAAAAGAAGTTTACCCACTTTTTCCTTTGGCAGGCAAGCAGACCAAGGCATTGCTATTTCCACACTTCCGATTAACTACCCTATATTTCTTTTTCATTTCATTACTGCAAGACAATAATAGAGCAATTTTTTTTCTATATTTTAAACTATTTTAATTGATAAAGACGAGAACATAGCGATATATTTCATTGGATGTAGGAAAAATTAATCAAATAAACTGTCCCAATCGACTGGTCTAACATGAATTTTTTCTACAAAAGATATGGATAGGAGAGCATAAATGATAAATCTTGAGCCTATACTGTTGCTATATGGTGTGAGTGAGGGGAAAAATTTGTTGGTAGAAGTGAAACTTGCAGACAGAAGTTTGATTGAAAACACAAATTTAAATTTAAATATATATATCGGAGTGGATATAGAAAACATAGAGCTCATAAGCACCTACGCGAGAAATTTTAATAGGTTTGAAACACGAAGAGGTAGTCATATGTCATTATATAAGTAAAAGAAAGTTTTTTTTTTTCAAATGTTTTTTTATTTGTACAACGATATATGACTTAGGTTCCTTTATTCTGCGCACACTGAAAAAAAAATTATTAGAGGCCAAAAGCAGAGAGTGTGATTAGTTTAAGCAAGGAAAACATTGGCTCGAATTAAAAAATGCCCCGTGATGATGACCAAAGCCATGCGAACGACAGTCACGTCCAACAAGTCAATACTGTCCAACTATTTTAGCAAATTTGCACAAATGGCCTAAAGTTTTTCTAGTTTTTTGCAGTTACCATATAGATTAAAAGAATCTACAACTAACGACCCTCAATACAATTTGTCACCTATGCGGCTATGTCCAGTTCCATCCATCTTTCCGTCAAATGATGACGTGTAACAAGTACACATACCATTTTAAGGTGATTTTCGTCATGTCACTCAACTAGGGTTTAAATTTGTTGAGATTTTCTAGAGAAAATAGAGAAAATATGTTGAGGGAAGAAAAAAAACTGCATAACACATGTTTTTGTAGCAATAAAGTGTGCAACACGTGGTGATTTGACAAAACTGAAAAAATACGTGTATCAATTGTGCAAATTGCACAAATTATTGTTTGTCGCTAAACATGTGGTAACCTATCACTCCTGCCCTGACTGGCTGGAGCGTGCATGCAAATGATGTTGAAGGAGAATGGGGATGGAACAACTCACTTACAGATATGGGGTGCTTTCACAGAAGTCATCTCTCTCAATCTGCTGGGTATAAACTTTAAGATTTGGGTGCAGATCTTTCTTTGAATGGGGTGGTGCCTATTGCCTGGTGGATTAGTGGTGATGGTGCGAAGTTTCCCCCAAACCCAACATTTAACTTTGTCCTTGCTTTTGAAAAAAGGAAGATTTGACGTGCAAATTCCTACACCATCCACTCAAATGATCAAGGACCAAAATTTGCAACGAGTACAAACTACAAAATCGTAACTTACATGTTTTAGTTTGATTTTTATCCATTTTTCGGGTCTTGAATGGGCGTAAAAACACATTTTACTTTGATGGTTGTCATTTGTTATGACATTCGAACTCTAGGTTTTTGTTTATGATTCAAGGGATATTCTATTTACTTTTATTTTAGTTTGATTTTATCCATTTTCCGGATCTCGAACCGGCGTGAAAACACATTTTACTTTGATGGTTATCATTTGTTATGACATTCGAATTCTAGATTCCTGTTTATAATTTAAGCGATATTCTAATTGCTTTTATTTAAATCATAAAAAGAGTGATCCAAGTTTGAGTACAAAAGAGAACAATGTTTTAGTCAATGCCTAGTCTGCGAAATGGAATCTCCTTTAATAGCAAATACTACTACCGCTAAAATATATAGTCATGGGCGTATTTTCTTGTTAAACTAATCGACTATTAGCATAATTTCTCAGTTCCTAACATCTTTGTCTATTCTTATTTTAGTCAAACTCACATCTTTATCTATGTTTTTAGTTTCTCTCATCTCTATTAAGTTCAAAAAATAAATATGATAACAAGTACTAAAAATTCAATATTTACAACAAAGTTGAACTAAGTTGGTGCAGTCATTTCTGTTAAATTTGTATAAAATGTCACTTTTTATCATCGAGATTTCATTAAAACAAATCCACTTTGACTGTCGCCCCAAAGTGTTAAAATGTAAAACTAAATCGCTAAGCAAAAGAGTGTTTGGCAAATTTTTAGGACTTGATTACTTAAAAAGAATCATAAGAGGAAGGAATGTACGAATCAGAATGAGTATAAAATGACAAGAGACGTGTTCATTGAAGTGTTTACTAACTACATGAGAATTGAAAAGAAGTTCAATCCAAATATAAGTTATAACAATCAATATGGTGGATCATCAAAGAAAAAAGACCGGTAATATATGATGTCATGAATTTAGCACATCTCAGTCACTTGGACAAAATATTCCAACCAGTACAAAACATCAACCAAACATTTTCTTTCCAGTGTAATCATTGGGAGGTAGATTGTCCGTCCTCTTATTTTCATACTCTTTTCATCTCCTCCTATTTTGTGTGATCACGGTTAAATCACGTCAATATTTTATATTCCTATCACTTTTTGTTTTATTATTTTTATAAAAAAATCAATATAAAATGATGACATGATTTAACCGTGACCAAATAAATAGAAGAATACATAAATAATATGAAAATAGGAGGGCAAACAATCCATCTCCTACTCATTCAAATACTTGACTGACATTAGTCCTTCATTTACAAATTCTTTTGTTGTAAAGTACATTTAAGGACAGAACAAAAAATAATCCTTCTAGTTAATTAGCTGCAGAAAAGTATCCATATAATATTGTGGGGGTGTCTTCACCCCCCTTTGTTCACCAAAAAAGTATGACATAATATCGACCACAAATATTAGGTTTTGTTTTTATTTTATTTCTGCCGACGATGTAGGAAGGGAGAAGGAAAAAATTAAGAATAGTG
Organism: Malus sylvestris; assembly: GCF_916048215.2. Classification (NCBI taxonomy): domain Eukaryota; kingdom Viridiplantae; phylum Streptophyta; class Magnoliopsida; order Rosales; family Rosaceae; genus Malus; species Malus sylvestris. Next base: position 27,721,858 of record NC_062273.1, read on the forward strand.
ATATTTACACACTTATTTTTATTTTTTACATATTTTTGTTAATTTTTTATCATTAATATTTTTCAGTTCATTTAATCCGTAAAGCTGAAAATTAAGAGGCATATGTAAGAAATAAAAATATGTGAATACCCAAAACTAATCACAAAGACTTGCAAGGCTCCAACTAAGAAAACGAAAGTCTGGACAAAAAGAGGTCATGTCAAATGGAAAGTATTAATTATTCTACGTACTAAATGAAATTGAGTTTCAAGGAAAGATCAAAGGTATGCATTCAGATTAGATATTAGCGAATGTAAACCATGAATCAAAGTCAAATGCGACGCATAAAATGGTCGATAAAACTTTGGCATCAGAGTGAATGCAAAGTATATGTTGGCTGAAGAAAAGTGTGTGTTCACGTGCATCAGAGTGAATTCATCAAGCGACTGTAGATTGAGCCTTACAGAGTTGGGGCCAGAGACGAAACCCTACATCCCACTGCATTCTCCTTAACCAGAATACATAAAACCATAGACGGAAAAAAAAACTACGCACACCAGCTACAATTTCAGCCAGTTTGTTTAGAAATCGTCCCCTAACTAACTCATTGTCACGCGGTCCCCTAACTCTTTAACTTCCATAGTTTCCCTGTTAGAATCGAGAAATTCTATGGCTCGAATCTTTAGTATTATCTTATTTATTACCTGTCTACTATTTAGGCAGAATACCGTCACATATTGTTACTAAGAAACTGAAAGAAACCTCAGCAACGGAAGAAAGGGGGGAAAGTGAGGAAGAAACAGATGTAGAAATAGAAACAACTTCCGAAACGAAGGGACTAAATAGGAACAAGAGGGATCCGCCGAAGAAGATCCTTCCCCTTCCCTTTTTTTCGGAAGAAAAGGAGGATACGAACAAAATCGATGAAACGAAAGAGATCCGAGTGAACAGAAAGGAAAAAACAAAGGATCAATTCCACTTTAAACAAAGGAAAAAACAATTGATAAAAAAAGACCCGTTTATGAAACTTATTATCTGGATGGGAATAAAAAACAAGAAAATTCAAAGTTAGAAAAATTTAAAAAAAAAAGAAAGAAAGATATCTTCTGGTTTGAAAAACCTATTGTGACTATTCTTTTTTACTATAAACGTTGGAATCGTCCATCGCGATATATAAAAACAGTCAATTTGAGAAATTTGTAAGAAATGAAATGTCACAATATTTTTTTTCTACATGTCAAAGTGATGAAAAAGAAAGAATATATTTTACGTACCCACCCAATTTAGCAACTTTTTTTTAAATGATACAAAGAAAGATGTCTTTGTTCACAAAAGAAACATTCCCTTCTAATGAATTTTATAATCATTGGAGTTATATTAACGAACATAAAAAGAAAACCTAAGCAATTTTTTTTAATAGAGTAAAAACTATCGACAAAATTCTAGATAAGGAAGCCCTTTTAGTTGTATAGACAGAATTATCAATGCTGTATCTAATTTGGTACATGGAAAAGTTCTAAACTTCTTGGCTAAAATGGGGATAATTAGGATTTAAAATGTTAGAGAATACCTAGGGGCGCAAGACAACTCTCTTTAAGGAACTCAGCAAGATAGCCCCGTAACATTGGGAGAAGGGGTGTCCCCTCACAAAGGGGGTCGCAGTGACCAAGCCTGGGAACAAGAAGAGATCCATTAAGAGAAAGATTTATCCGAGAAAAAATATTAACAATTATATCCAATCACACACTACACGAAAGTCTCTCATCTTTATTCTTCATTGGACGGTTCGGATGGACTTCGCCGTTCTTTACGAGCTAAAATAGAAAAGGCTGTGATTCTCTAATCTCTAAAGAGAAGGGTCGAAAGAAGAAAGTCTAGACTCTCACAAATATGAACGACATAAAATGACAATGAGGTAAATGTTCTCTTGTTAGATGTAATATGTTTTATACAATACAGTTCAATAAGGACAAAATCTATCTGTAATAGCTAGCATAGTCTAAAGACTAACTGGAAATATTAATTTATTTTAGATTTTAGATTGGGAGATTAAAAATATATGTGGTAACCCTGTCTCACAAAATCGAATACAACCAACCTTAGGGTTAGGGCTTAGTACATTCGCTAACATCCTGTTATGTGAAGCCTGCAGCCAATAGGTTAGAGAGAGAGAGAGAGAGAGAGAGAGAGAGAGAGAGAGAGAGAGAGAGAGAGAGAGAGAGTTGTGACCAACCTATGACAAGGTAGATCGATATTTAGTTCTATGTTGCTCATGATGTACCCAAACATAGCTTAGCTAGTTGGGATGCTGCATTCATGGCCTAAAAAATATGTATCGACCCAGTTCATGAAGATGGGAAGATGGAAGATGCGGTACCAGCTACAGGCTGCAGCTGACAGCTAATTTCCAACTACAAACTAACAAAAATCATCAATACTTTTGTAGGTTAAATCAATCGCCGCTGGCATGATCGTCTTACAAAGCGACAATGGCGATGCCCTTACCCATTCTTTTGGAGCTGGTGGTATTTACGTACGTACGTATTATAATTATGGCCTCGTGTGTATATATATATATATACACACACATACACATACATACATACATACATACATACACTAGCCTTCATGCACGCGCGTGATACATACATACATACATACATACACTAGCCTTCATGCACGCGCTCACGCGCGTGCAAAAGACATTTTTTGAATCACGTCGTGCTTCGTGCGACTTACACGTTTTAAATGTATTTACATGTGTAAATTGACAAAAGGAAAGTCAAATATTTGAAGTAAATGAATAATCTTAGATCATACTGAAGGAAACCCCTCATAAACAAATTAAAGCAGCTGAATCCACATAATAAAATCGGTCTCTATTGAATTTATATTAATAATAGAGAAATTAATATTTAATAAACAACTTATTGAATCACATTATTGCTAGCCCACTGTGATGCTAAGCCCACCCCCACCTCTGTGTGCGAAATATTTTTTTATAACTGGTATTACACGCCTCTTAAGATGTTTTGAATGTGTTTAAAAGTGAAGAAAATAATATTTAATGAAAACTGATTAAATCACATTATTGCTAGCATATTGTAAGGTACTAATTATTAAAAACAAATTGTACAAAAAAAATTAATTATTTAAAAAACACTATTAAAATGACGAAAATACCCCTACCACATTTGATGCATTATTTTGAGTTGCTTTTGAAGTTTTTGGTTTGAGGGACATTTTTGTTTAATTTATTTTGGTGAAGCTTGTGACACCAAAAAATACTATTCATTGGGCCATTAGCTTTATATATATATATTACATACCATCAAAAGCAAATTAAGTTATATGGAAGAGGATCCTCTCTGGATCCACTTTGTAGGGATCATAGGGATTCTCACATTCTAGTTGTTCCTCATACATCGTACGGTTAGTTTTCGTCATATACTAATTGTGTATAATTTTAAATAACAAAATCAAATAATTTCTGACCGCACAATACACGATAAATGATTAAGATGTGAAAATTCCTAGATTTCTCACAAAGTAAATCCAGATGGGATCCAATTCCAAGTTATATATCGCGTTGCATGAAATTAGCAGTGCAACTGGTCAACCACCCAAAATCATTGTGTGTGTGTGAGAGAGAGTGAGAGAGAGAAGATGCATGTCTTCAAATTTATTTTGATAAAAGAACTTCTTCTCTGATTGCTATATAATAAGGCTACAAAGTTAGTCTACAGTCCCTTTTAATATGAACGATAATTTTGTATTACAATTACGTCTACATATCAAACACTAATCTTGTAAGAGTAATAATGATGCGATTCTATGTTATCAATTGTATAACCTTATTATCATGCAACATTGGAAAATAAATTTTGACGATTATGTTGTAATCTTATTTTTTTGTAATTCAAAAGTTAATGTTAATATTATAGTGTAACACCGTTAAATATAAAAAAAAATAACCTCAAAATGAATAATAATAATGACTGATTACATGACGTCTACTAATAACTTTATCAAGGGGGAAACATGGGGGGAAGGAAGCGGGGGTGGGGCTTAGCGTCGAGGGGAAATAGAGGGGGACGACTAGGAGAGAGTGGAGTGGCAGAGATAGGCTAGGAGGAGGGAGGAGAAAGGCAGCCATGAACCCCAAACCGAAGCAAGGGGTCGGCGACCATGGTTGTTGCAGATCTAGAGTTTGTTGTGTTCGGGAAGGAGAGAAAAGTTTTGGGGTGAGGAAACTCTAACCAACTGATAATACAAATCTGTCACAAAAACAACAAACGTTACCAACCTCTAAACTAAGGCACAGGCAATGTCATTGCCAAAAGCAAGATTAAATTCTAATTCAACTTTTTTTTCAAACTTGTGAGACAAATCTGTCACAAAACTTATAAGTAGTTGAATCACTCCATTAACTGCCAAATGACATTGAGACAAAATCCCTTTCTACTTTTATCAAACATGTGAGGATGCGAATAATTGATTCACCTTATAAAGTTAAAAAAAAAAAAAAAAAAGTCATGTGAGGGCTTATAACTTTATAAGGAGTTGAATCACTCCACATTGACTGTTAATTGGTTATGGAACTAAATCATCTCAACTTTCTTCAAAACTCTGAACCAATTGTTTTTTAATATTTGCTTTGTTGTTTGATAGTTGAATTGGAAAAATTGGAAAACTTGTAGCAATGCAAACTAACGCATTCACTTTGTTGTTGTAAAAGAATATCTAATAACTTTGGGTTTTGGGTTTTGATGGGTTGGGAGGGAACAATAGAGGTCGATGCCACTATCCTTGGAGCTATACCTACAATCATACACATTCACACATTGCTATAAGAAAATTGATAATACCACTATACCTTTTATCAAGTGAAAATGACCCCAATAAACCCCTCTTCTTTCATATGTCCCTTTCAAAATAATTCAAACACAACTTTGCATGAAGGAAAATTAAGAAAAAAGATAAAGCAGGCAATTTCTGGGTGGCTAGGGATAGAAAAGGAGCCACTCGATCGATGCAATATATACTGGAGCAAAGGACCCACCACCCCCACGTATTTTTAGTGTCCACTCCTTCCCTCTTGCCAAAGAGAGGAGCGCTGGTACACTTTGGCACCGTGTTGTTCTTTCTTTCAGGCAATCATGGTCCCTCTTTTTATGGATGGGAAAAGATCGGACTGACTGAAAGAGAAGACAACTCAGTCATGATCCTCCAACAAAATTTTTGGTGGAATGGTCCCCGCTAAGATCATATGTATTCATGCATCTCTTGACTTTTTCAAGGAAGTAATATTTGAAAATTTACAGAGAGAAGCAAACCCAGTAGCTAGATTAGTTTCAATTTTTTACCTTCCAAAACACATTAAATAAAGGCTAAATAGCCAAAATAGTCCTTGAGATTTGCATAACTCATCACTTTGGTCCCTAACATTTCAAATCAATCAAAGTGATCCCTGAGATTGTCCACTATCCATCATTTTGGTCTTTTCGTTAAAAATTCCGTTAAGTGTCCCGGAGCTCTTGGCCGGAAATTTAGGCAATTTTCAAAGCTTCGTAACTCAATCGTTTCTTAACCAAATTTGACCCATAATATATCAAAATAAAGATAGGAAAGTGTAGAATAAGATTATACTTATTTGGAAGCCCAATGGTTGCCGGAGATAAACGTTCATAACTTCTTCAATACTCAACGAAATCAAGTGATTCAAAAACTAAAATCATACTTCTCGACGAGATGAAGAGAATGGTACCTTTTTTTTTTATAGCTAAATCGCCGTGGTTTGGCCAGAAAATGGCTCGAAAGTGCATACTTCTCGACGAGACAAAGAGAATGGTACATTTTTCGACAGCTAACTCGCCGTGGTTTGGCCGGAAAACGGCTCGAAAATGGCCACTGACAGCCACTTTCGAGCCGTTTTCCGGCCAAACCACGATGAGTTAGCCGTAAAAAAAATGTACCATTCTTTTCGTCTCGTCGAGAAGTATGATTTTAGTTTTTACATCACTTGATTTCGTTGAGTATTGAAGAAGTTATGAACGTTTAAAGTTTACCCAGTTTTTGGCGAGTTTTCCAGTTTTCTCTCGGATCAGTCAACTTTGAGGCTATTTTTCGACCATCGCCGGCAACCATTGTGCTTCTAAATAGGCATAATCTTATTCTACACTTTCCTATCTTCATTTTGATATATTATGGGTCGAATTTGGTTAAGAAACGATTGAGTTACGAAGTTTTAAAAATTGCCTAAACTTCTGGCCAAGAGTTCCAGGACACTTACGGAGTTTTTAACGGAATGACCAAAATGATGGATGGTGGACAATCTCAGGGACCACTTTGGTTGATTTGAAATGTTAGGGACCAAAGAGGTGAGTTATGCAAATCTCAGGGACTATTTTGGCTATTTACCCTTAAAAAAATACGTGCATGGTCAAGTAGTAGACTAGCTAGTAGTCCTACTGACATTACTAGATCTTTTGGATAACAAACGATGAATACCGGAAGAATGAACATAGCCAAGTTGGCTAGTGTTAAGATAGCAAATGAAACTATGATGAATAAGAAGTTTTTCATTGATTGGATTGATTGGAATATTGATTGAATTACATAGAGAGAGAGAGAGAGAGAGTAATTCTCTTAGAGCAGTTCCAACGTTGGCTGGTGCTCGAGGGAAAGGCTGGTGAACAGGGCCGTAGAGCCCGAGTGAGAGAATCCACCGTGTGGCAGCCCGAGGGACAGGCTCGGCCAAAGGGAGGGGCCTGGCAGGAGTTGCCAGCCCGAGAGACCAAGGGCTTTATGACGCATGGCTGACGTCACCCAGATGTCAGCCACTTTTTTTATTTTTTTCTATTAGGCGCTTGCCCCTCAAGCGCTCGTATGGGCGCGTGGGCCAACAGGATTTCAGGAATTAGGGCCCGCGACCCACTGAAAATTGTTACCGTTGGGAAGCCACGTGGCTTCCCACGGTCCGTTCAATCTCAACGGCAAAAAATTTTGGACCGTCCGATTTGCAATGGTAATAAAAATAAAAAAACCTTATTTAATATCAACCATTGGATCTGAGATCAACGGTTGATATTATTAGCCTTTATAAATAAAAAATAGTTTTAAAAATCAGAAATGTTACCATTGTGACACGTGGCACAATCTGGAGTGTTGGAATTCAATTTTTTTTAAAATCCAACGGCAGAAATTAATTAGTTGAATAAAAAATTGTAAAAAATTGTAAAAAATCAGAAAAAAAATTTGTTTTTACTTTTCTATAAATACCTTCTCATTATTATCTACCTTATACCACAATTTTATATTTTCTCAACTACTTTCAATCACATTCCTATCTTTCTCAACTATTATCCGAAATTACAAATAAAATTATTTTGTAGTATTTTATAACTTTTCGGATAATGACACATGGCACAACGAGAACGATTAAAAATCTTATCCGAGATTACAAATAAAATTATTTTGTATTATTTTATAAATAAATAAAATACTAATATTTTATTGCTTATTGCCAGGGCTATTGAAGTGCAACGGTGGAGATGCAAAATGCGGTTACTGTTCATTTAGGACAGTTACTATTCATTGGGTGGATATCATAGTGTATTGCCTAGGAGGGAGGGCTCCCACGGTGGAGTTGCTCTTACATAACAACACTAACAATTTTTCACAATTTCAGCAATCCATCCTATACTCTAGCATCCCCTTCACGGTTGGAGCAGCAAATATTGTATGGAGCAGTCAAACATGAGATTGCTGCAAAGAACAGAGCACACATGTTAAAGGAGTACACCTAGTGTTAAGTTCGAATCATTCTCTCTGTAGTTTAAATTAAATTAAATTATTACCCGAATCAAAACTTCGAAGGCTTGAAGAGGATTAATCAGAAAAAAAGTACAAGGTTAAGAGGGTGAATAGCAATTGCTTGGCAAAACCCAAGCTCAATAATGGGGTCAAAATTGGCCCATCTTTTCTTTGTTTCAAATTAACTTCCGTTGTTCCCTACCCAATTTCTAAAGGCTGTAGTGGCCTAGGAAATGGAAGTTTTGTTTCAATTTTCATGAACTGAAATGAAACCCAAATCAAAACTCTCTTGGGCCTTTTGGCTGAAGTAAAGAACATGAGGGATCCAAAGCGACACACACACAACAAACATCTGCAAATTATATGAAAAAGGAAAGAAACCACCCCCCACAAGGAATCCAGAGCCATTGATGTGCCCTCACACCATGAGATGTTTAATGTGGGTATGTACTGCGCCCGACATTATACAGTAAACTTGGGGCTGGAAATTTTTCATTTCATTTGATGTTGCCCTTCACTAGTGTACTTTTTGGTTGCTATTAACAAGTGAACTAGTGAAGTTTTAGGAAATTCAGGATGTTTTTCTATTTAGGCAGATAATTGAAAAATCTTTTTTGGTTACATGGTCAGTCAGTCAAATCCTAGACTTATCATACTACTAACTTGTTACTCTGCAACTCCTTTAATATTTTGGCTAATCCCAAAAGTTTAAATATATAGGAGATTTTGTCTCGAAACGTTGTCCTGTGTTGAATTTATTGTTGGCATAATTTCTTATCTCTAACAATAAAAATCGATAGAAGTGATTTATGAGTTTGTCAACTGTAAATTATTTTGATCATTTCATGAAAAATCTGTTAATATTCTCGTTAAATTGTCATGTGAACGACCACGTGACAATCTTTTTAAGGATATTTTTGTCAAACCAACCACTCTGCTTAATAAGAATATTGACAATTTTTTTAATGATTTCGGTGGACACTCAGAGACCACTTCTATCGATTTTCATTGTTAGAGACCAAAGTAAAGAGTTATGGCAATCTCATTAATCATTTTAGCTAAAACACTTTTATTGTTTAGGTCATCTTAGTCTTGTGTGTATCAAGTTCACACTTGTCGTGAGTCAAAGTCACATTTTTTTATAAGAGAGTCCGATACAAAACGGACACTTATACAGGAGCAAGTCCGAGGCTAAAATCACCTTCAAAATATTCATCCTGTTGAAAAACGGTCTCTGTAAACCTTGTGAACATGATAAACATGTGACACAAATATTTTGCGACTTGCACGTTTTTTCAGGGCCATGTAGTCTTTTTGCCTATGCTCTTGAGTGTTGTTGTTCAAATAAATATTGATTCCGTCTGGAAATAAGTTATACCTAGTGCTCTTTCTTTGCAGTTTTGTGGGTGATCCTTCTTGCTGCAACCAGTTAATTACTTCAAAAAAAAAAAAAAAAAAACTGCGGTCTTTATCTTTTATTTTTCTAATTGCTTGGCTGCCAAGTGCTTCAATAGGATTTTATGACTCATTTAGATATACTTTTAAAATGTTTGAAAGTGCTTTTTGAGAAAGTGTTTTTGAATTCTAAAAACATTTAAAGTGCTTTCTGCACTTTAAGTCATTTTTCAGGATTTAATTGCATTTTTACTAATAATTGGTTCTAAAATATTTTCACAAAAAATGCTTTCAGTCAATTAAAAAACACATACAAACGAGCTCTTAGAGCAGCTCCACCATGTGGAGTAGCCCTAGCAACAGGCCCCAAAACAAAGGGTAATAGCCCGGTCTGCTTGCTCCAGCGTGTGCCAACCCGAGGAAGAGGCCTGGCACAAATTGCCAGCCCGAAGGCTTCCTGACGCATAGCTGATGTCGGCTAGACGTCAGCTTTTTTTTAAATTTTTTTCTATCAAGTGCGTGGGCCTCATGCGCATGTGGGCGCGCGTCGGCAGACAAAATTGCAGAAATTAGGCCCGCGGCACAATTAAAAAATGTTACCGTTGGGAAGCCACTTCCCTTAGTCGTTGGATTTCAACGGTAACAAATTTTGGGCCGTTGGATTTCCAACGGTAAAAAAAAATTAAAAACCTTATTTAATTTCAGCCATTGGATCTGAGATCAACGGTCAGAGATTAATTAGGTGAATAAAATTTAAAAAAAATGTAAAAAATTAATACAAATTCGGAAAAAAATTTTGAAAATTAAAAAAAAATGATTTTACTTTTCTATAAATACTTTCTCATTATCTTCTACCTTACACCACAATTTCATATTTTTTCAACTACTTTCAACCACATTCCTATCTTTCTCTCAAAGTTTCAATCCAATTTTTTTCCAACAAAATGACTACTAATGCAGGTATGAATTGGACGCTTCTTGAAGATGTTGCGTTGTGTAGTAGCTGGGTTGAAGTTACTTATAATTCGCTTACGGGTAATGAGATGCAGTTGCGAGAAATGTGGAGTCTTATTCATACCAATTATCTTGAGAAAATGGGTAGGAAAAGAACCAAAGAATCAATGTTCGGTCGTTGGAAAATACTTAGCCAATTGTTTAGTATGTGGAGAGATGCCTTGGCACAAGCTAGTGGTAATATTCGAAGTGGGGAAATTTTAGCGGATCAGGTAACAATATATTATTTGTTTGTTTGTATTATTTATTTGTTAGCTACTTTCATTATAATTATTTGTTTGTATTATTTATTTATTACCTACTTTCATTATAATTATTTGTTTGTATTATTTATTTGTTACCTACTTTTATTATAATTATTTTTTCTCCCGCATTGTGTAGGAACTTCAAGCACAAGTTTGCTGTAATGCCAAACGCAAAAGCAAAAACAAATCATTCACAAGATTGTCCTAAATTCAGAGTTGTGCCTGTCGGTCCAGAAGTTTTCATGAACAACACCCCTCTACACTCTATACCCGATCATGCCTCGCATGTTGATGAAGATGATGCAGAAGAAGTGCTCGAAATGCCCCCCTGAATAAGCGTTGTGGTCAACCCGTTATCCAATTAGGCCTCAAGGTAAGAAGGCTTCAAAGAGAAAAATGAGTGCTTCCAAGAATGAGTATGCAAAGTATATGGAAGAACTTGCTCACCAAGGTCAAATGACTTTGGCGCGGAAAATGGCGAAATTTAAGGCTGATAAGGCTAGAGAGAAGGCAAAAACTGCAGCTGTTGAGAAAGCATTTCAAGCTAATGAGAGGGAAATAGAGCTACTTAGGCAAGAAAGGGAACATGTTAGAGAAGAAAGAATGGCTCAACAAGATTGTGAAATATTTTTGGAAGTCGGAGAAAGCAGAAGTGGTGCGAAGGAGGCGTGCAAGAGAAGCGAGAGCAAGATGAGATGGTCCTAGCACGACAAGAAAATATCATCCTAGCACCACAAATTGGTTAAGTGATGATGAATAAAGTACTTTTTGTAATCGGAGCCCATAATTTTCCAATCATTTTGGGTTGTAATTTATTATTTATTGAATAGAGTACTTTATGTTGTTTCCAATTTATTGAATTTAGTACTTTATTTAAAGTGAGAGTAAATTTATTTAATTTAGTAATTTATTTCAAATGACATAAACACACCAAATAAAATTACATAAACATACCAACTAATAAAAAACTCACTAAATGAACTAAAAAAAAACACACCAAATAAAATTAAATAAACACACCAAATAAAAACAAACACACTAATGGCGTGCTTACATAGGGGGAAAGGATATGGCGGAATGGGAATCATTCTTCATTCCTAATTATTCCTCTATTTACCAACTTAAGCGGAATGAACAGTTCTGCGGGCCCCACATAAAATCCAGAATTCATCTCCTGATATTGTCGGAATTGGATTACCTAGAAGAAAGTAGTATTTGGATTCCGGGGAGAAGGCTCCATCCGGAATCAAATTTTCCTTCCCAAAATGTCATGCACCTTCAGTACTCTTTTCCATCTTCTTGTTGTCCTCCACCATCCTCTCCAGCAACTCTTTACTCCTCTGCCGCCTCATCTCGCTCCACCAACTCAAAATCCTCCACTTCCTCCTCCATAGGATTCGACACAGCAAAATCAACCTAAAAATGGCAAGCATACCCAAAGCTAAAATCAAATCTTCAGAAAATTCAGTAACAAAAGGAAACGAAAGTGACGGAGAAGAAAGTGGTACCAGAGAGGCCGAGGGAGAGGAGCGAGTTTAGGTGAGAGAGACACGAAAAAGACTTAAATTGGAGCTCAGGGTTGCGGAGTCCCACACTGAGGTGCAGGCTTTGACGCCTGCACGTCGCCGAAGAAAAAACGGTAGGAACGGTGATCTCTCTGCCGAGATGAGGCTATGAGCCGTGGGTTCTAGATAATGCCAATTTGGATGAGAACAGTGGGTTCTAGGTTTGTAGATAAGCACGAGAATTCCACTAAAAAATCTAAAAATAAAACAATAAAAGTTTTACTAAAAAATAAAAAATAATAATGGTTCTCTCTTAAAAAAAGAAAAAAAAAGAAAGAATAAAGATTTACTAAAAATAATTAGCATATAAAATAGATTAATTAAACTAGGGGTATTTTAGTAATCACAATAGTTTTCATTCCGATTCATGTGAATTAGTAAACAGTTATCATTCCTACTCCGATTCCAGACAGTTTTAGTAAACAACTTCAAAAGGAATCTGATTCTGATTCCCCCTCATTTCTATTCATCCTCAATTCAATTCCTCTCAATTTGATTATGGATTAGTAAACGCGCCCTAAATGAACTTAAGTATTTTGAGTTTGTTTCAATTCTCACTGGTGCTCTATCAAGTCAATTTGTCAGACATTGTGCATATATGGCATTTGAAGTGCAGTATATCGTTGAACGATCAATTCATTGTAATGTCAATCCCTTTCTAATGGCTCATGTTGCACGGGTTCTTTGGTGGCTTCATGAGCACAATATATACGTGTTCTTGAATTGTTCATCATGTCTGGCTCATATTCATCAACGGCATCATAATCGTACTCATCTTCCACAATCATGTTGTGAAGAATGATGCACGTCATCATGATGGATCAAAGTGACTCTACATCAAACATTCTCGCATCACCCCTGACAATCGCCCAGCGAGCTTGGAGGATACTAAAAAAATGCTTCACATCCTTCCTGCACCCCTCTTGACAGCTTACAAAGTGTTTTTCCTTTGCACTTCGCGAACGTGGTACAATTTTGACAAATGATGACCACCTTGGGTAAATGTCGTCTGCTAGGTAGTATGGCCCGTCGTACATATGTTCGTTGACACAGTACTTTTGGTGCCTTTCCTTGCAGGACATAGTTGAACATTGGGGATTGGGAAATGACATTTAGGTCATTTTAAGCTCCCGAAATCTCCAAAAAGGTGTGCGAAATCCATGTATCAAAAGATGCCACCGCCTCCATAATAATACTTTTTGCTCATTTTCTGTCCCCATAAGCGCCTTGCCATGTACTTGGATAGTTTTTCCACGTCCATTGCATACAATCGATGCTTCCAATCATCCTAGGAAAACCTCGCATCTCGGTCTTCTTTAGAAGCCTTTGCAAGTCCATGTTAGTAGGTTTTCGGAGGTACTTTGCGGTGTAGATAGATTCGACTGCTCCGCAAAACCTCATCAAGGACTCAAGAATGATTGATTTCCCCATCCTCGCTATCTCATCCACTTGGTCTGCAGATGCTCCATAAGCAAGCATCCGCATCGTAGCAGTAATTTTTTGCTCAGGAATGAGACCCATAGCATCAAAAACATCATTCTTTTGCACAAAGTAAGAATCATGGTTGCAAACAGCAATCATGATTTTGTTGAACAAATGTTGTTCCATTCTAAAATGACGTCTGAAGTACGTATCAGGGAATGTACTGTTACGGACAAAATAATCGTCTAAGATATTCGCACCTTATCGTTGCCTGTTTCTATCAAGGTTTCCGGAACAGCTGGGCCTGGATATCTAAGCCACAACTTGGATGACTCAACAGGAATGTGATGCTCTAGCCATTCTTGCTTCGTCATCTCTTCTTCTACGCTCTTCATCCTCTTCCATCTCATTTTGAGCCACCAAGAGATGGAGCATTCCTTCTGATTGGTTAAACAATTCTTTCTCTTGCTGATCAATTTCCCACATCATCCTTGAAGAAAAAGACATTGTAAGAAGGAAACAGAACCTATGAATAATGATACAGATTTTGATTTTGGTGAAGAATGAAGCATAAACTATGAATAATGATAGAGATCTTGAGAAAATTGGTGTGAGATTTCAGAGGATAGATGATGGATTATATGGAGGATTTAGGTTGTAGATAGTGCCACGTGACATGCCATCATTTGTTAAAAATTTGATCGAAATCTATCCTCAAAGATTCTGAAAAGGTAACAACATGTGCCACGACGGCATTGGATAAAAATCTTATCGAAATCCATCACCAATAATTGTCTTTTCGAATAATGACACGTGGTGCAATGAGAACGATTAAAAATCTTCTCCGAAATTACAAATAAATTTATTTTGTATTATTTAAAAAAAAAATTTATTACCTATTACCAGGGCTATTCAAGTGCAACAGTGGAGATGCAAAAGACATTTACTGTTCATTAAGGACAGTTACTGTTTACTAGGTGGATTAAATAATGAATAGTCTGGTTGGTTTCCCATAGTGATGTTGCTCTTAATTCAATTCCAAACAATCACAGAAATTAAAAAACTACAGCTTTCAAACGCGTGTGGAGGCTAGTTACTAGTATTGGCTTGCCACATAAAAAGGAAGGGGACTACGCTAATTCACATGGCAATGTGAGTCCACGACAAATTGACAATGACAAGTTGACAACACGAGCCGTAACATTGTTTATAGACTTGCTTCTATCTGGACCTTAGCTGGCTTCAGCCTTCAGAGTTGTATCTGAATGGTCTAATGTATATTATGTCATCAAATTCGTCCCTTTCAAATGCAATTATAATGATAATTTTTTATTATTTTCATACACTTATATCTTTAATTTTTTTGTTCTTAATTTGATCAATAATCCATGGAATTTACATTCAATCTGATGACTCTTGGGTCTTATGTGCATACGTCTTTATCTCGAGAATTCAAGGACCTTGTTTCCTCTGCCTTTATGGCTTAATGTAGTATCTTTTCAACCAAATAATTTCAAGGAAATATTTTCTTGCATACAACCAGGAAAGAATTCTCACACGCAGTTGGGGATATATACTTGTGTTAACATTTCATGATTACAAGATGAGGGATGTATACGAGAGGATATAATCCTAGTTATACAGCAAAATCTCTCAAAGATCAGAGGGACAAACAGAAGGATTGGCATATATATTGTAGACACAAAATTATCAACAACAATTGAAACAAGAACATGTGTACAAAATAATGAAAGGAAAACTAATGAAAAGGGCTTGAAAACTTTGAGTTTTAATGATAAGGATAGAATAAAGGGTAAAGTGAATAGTAGCAAATTTGACTTTTTAGTGTAAAAATATGGTTTTTCGTTAAAGTGAACAGTACCATGGGCTTTTCGTTAAAACTCCCAATAATGAATTTGTATTAATGAATTCAGGGACACAATCTTTGTAGCTATTCTTTTGCAAGAATATTCCTCTAATTCGATCTCCAAAGTAGAATTTGATTCAAACGTGGTGAACACTTGATTTTTAATCGGGCTCGTAATTTCTTCAAGGAACGTCGATGCTTGATCTTGAATGAAATGGAACCACGAGGAGCTTCACGTGATCAACACGTGTTTGTTGCGCTTGTTAATTATGTACGAGCTTGACGAATAACACAAGAGTGTTTGTATGTTTGGTGTTTGCATTGGCCAGATAGCTTTCTGATTTATCGTTTTCTCTGATGTCGTCTTTCTTGAAAATGAGCCTAGAATTTGTAGGTGATTGAGTCTTAGTTTAGAATCCCCAATCTAAATCCCATAATTTGCGGGATTGATTTTCTAATTTAAATTAATTTAAGCTAATTATTTAATTTAGCTCTTAATTAAATTAAAATTTTTAATTTAGGAAATTAAACACTAATTGATATAATTTGTCCCCTTTTGCATTTGATTTGATTTTTTTAGTACATCGATAATTTTACACTAGGAGGAGGGGGAGTTCAGCTAAGCCACACAATGGGCAACCTAATTTGGTATTGAATTCGCCATCCACGATATTCGAACCTAAACTCTCACTACTAAGCAAAGAGGAATATCACCAAACCGTAGTACTGAGTGGCTGTATTTGATTTGATTCAAACTAATTGATATAATTTAGTCATTAATTAAATCATAATCAATAGTTTAATAAATTAAACCATAATTGAGGGATTTGATCAATATGGTTAATTTGCTTTTTTTTACTTGATTTGATTTATTTGATGAAGGTCTCAAATGTCGACATGTGTCACTCTTAATGACTCGTCCGACTTGATGAGTCACATGGAATTTGGCAATATGCATGGTGTGCACCTATTGACCCTAAAAACTATCAAGCCTACGTGGCATGCATGCCGAGTAATTAATAAGCTAACTACGTCATTCGGTTGTGTGCGGAGCATGCCAACTCGTTTGCCGGGTTCAGCCGGGGAGTAAAATATGTTAATGTGGTGTTGGGCGCGCTGCGGACTTCTTGATCTTGCGACTGTGGCTGAGGAATGAACACGTCTCGGCCTTCGGGTTCTAGAGCTTGAAAACAAGGTTGCTAGTTCTGCAAAGTTCAATTTCAAATTCGACTTTCAATGTGCCCAATATAGTAACCTGTTAACACCTCACTTCGCTGAGAAGGCTGATGAGATGACCTACACCAACGAGGACTCAGAAATCCTTGTTGACCGAGACTTGGATAAATAACCAGTCGGTCTCGAAGCAATGTTGTCTATCCAAACTGAAGGTGCTTCTTGGTCGGCTGATTCTACGGCTCCAGTGTTGTCTATCTAAACTGAAGATGTCGCCAAGGTTGTTGAGAAGCTTCGCTCAATGCAATTTATATGTTGATTTTAAAAGAGATGTCCTCATTGCAGATTGTCCGTGTTTATAAACGTGAACTTTCACGATGACCAGATAACCAAGTTGCAGAGTCATCCGCGAACCATACCTTGTGAAATAATAATCATGAACTACCACACATTATCTTCTTACTTTTTGTGATATCGTAATGTTAATCACTGCGATGCATTGGATCTTTTAATCTTCACGGTACACCACCATCTTAACGTTTCAAACAGATAAAATGGCATATCCATATGCTAATCATCCAAAGTTGCATCCTTGTACCATTGTTCCACGTGGTTCTGTATGCAAACCCATTCAAATATGGAATCCATGCAACTATGGCTGGGCACTGGCTGGGTCGGGCCCAATTTTGAAGGAATCAAACCATACCTGTTTTAAAAAGTAAAGGGACGAGTAAGTCAGGGTAGAAGGATTTTGAGTTTTGAAACCGGGCTTTACCCGACCCGTTATTTACTGGACCCACGGGCCCCATAGGTCAAACTTTATTTTATTTTATTTATTTATATAATTTATAAACTAAGAATAAGCACAATCCGACTTCAACCGCAGTGTCGGTTCTAGGCATGGAGACCCATAATCTGACCACGACAGGCATCCACTGCTTTGCGGGAGTGGATGCAATTGAGTCTACTAATCGAATGACAACAATGGTGGAGGCTTCGTCGTCGTAGCTACAGCTAAGGCTCCGTCGTCGCAGCTACCAAGATATGCGCCTCTATCTGCAATCCATGCTTAGACCCATCAAAATGAGCAATCCCTTTTCTCCAGATCCTAAAACTCGCTCGGGTTTGATGGGTCAGCCGTCTTGTACGACCCAAACAAGGTCTTTCCTTGCCTGATGGTGCTCGCCGGGAAGTTAAAAAGAGAGGATGAATGGTCCACAAGTGGTGATGATGCTCGCCGGAATGTGCGCCATTCTGGTGGAGGTGGCGGTGAGGTGTGGGTGTGGTGTGTCTGTGCTCCTGGAAGGAAAGTTGTTGAGATGGGGGGAGAAGAAACAAGGAGAGGAATGAGGGAGAAGGTTCAAAGGATTAGGAAGGGGGAAAACACAGCGAAGTGGGGTGTGTGTGTTCTTAAAGGGGAAAAAGCATCCAGATAAGAGAGAGGAAGACAATGAGACAAAGAGATAGTGTTCTCGAGAGTGAGAACTGGTCGGTCCAGGTACCCTTTTTTTTTATACTTTTGGACCCGGCCTGCCCCTAAAATTCCAAAGCCCCGCCCCATTTTTCTTTTTAAAAATTAGGAACCGACCCCGACCAGCGGTTCTTGTACCCTTTTGCCCACCCATACATGCAACTAACTAGATACCATTTTGATTAGGATAGAATCCTAAAGCTGCACAGCAAGCCCTTACAAAACTCTCCTTACTGCCATATTGATTGTAAAGGGTTGGCAAGCAGCCAGATGTGCAATCTCCTTTAATTTCTCCACAATTCGATAAAACCTTTAATTATCTGCAAAAGAATCCCACACATAACTTTGTAAGCTTTAAGGATATTTTCAAGATAATTACTATGATTAAAATCAATAGTAATGCCAAGAAAATTCTCTTAATTTTCATAATCATCCAACCGCTTCGATTGCTTGGGCCGAAAATGTAAAATCGGGTCCAAAAAGCGCCATATAAGTCCGAACGAGTCAAAATTTAATTTGTTGATATATTTCACCAAAATTTCGATATCTACATATATAAAAATTATTGACATATATAGTTATACAACATAATCTCTCAGAGCACCAACAATATTTTGCTTCTAGCATCAATTATATTATCTTTAATTATTAACCCGGAGAAATTGGAAGAATTATTAAACGTATTGAAGTTGCACCTGTCTAAATTCAACAAACGAACTTTAATAGCTCTTCTATTTTTTTCTGGGTTAATAATTGACGAGAATATAATTGATACCAGAAGCAATATATTATTGGTGCTCAATCAATTACCGGTTCCCCTTCATCTCATAAATAAGATGTTGATTTCATTGTTCTTATAGTGCGGACCAGCCAAACACATTGGAAAACAACAAGATGTGACAGAAGACCCATGGATAAACCCCTGATGTTGCAAGGATGTTTGCTTAAATTAAGCAAGTATAGCGTAGATAGATTCTAAATTATCAAAGTTAAATTATTTGCGAGGCATGATTAAATACTTTAATCTAGATACGGCCAACCTAAACACTGAGGTGCTGCACTGCAAATTTTGTTTACCGACTTTGTACAACTACAATGTTTACAATACATAAGATTTGGCATAACCTAGCTAATTGTGGTAGAAATTCTAAAATAATTACAATTGTAAACTTAATAAGTACACAAAAAAAAAAAAACCCTAAATAAGGAGAAAATGACACACCCCGATCCTAGAATCGAGGCGTGCTGGCCATCACGTGGGAGTGACGTAACCATTTACACAGTTCGGAAGCAAGATATAACAGAAATATGAAGGAATTTAAACCAATCACTAGCAGTAATAACTCACTCTTTTATGCTAGTAGGTTATTACTGCTAGTGATTGGTTTAAATTCCTTCATATTTCTGTTATATCTTGCTTCCGAACTGTGTAAATGGTTACGTCACTTCCACGTGACGGCCAGCACGCCTCGATTCTAGGATCGGGGTGTGTTCCCGAATGAGGGCATGCTGGCCGTCACGTGAGAGTGACGTAACCATTTACACAGTTCGGAAGCTTTAGAGATACAATTACTAAGATATAACACCCGGGGGTGAATCCTACATTTGTGAATTCTGTCAAAACACCGCCAAAATATAATATGAATGCATCAATATAAATCAGGCGAAATAATAAATCAACCGGAGACCCTACACGGCCCGGGGCAAACTCCGAATTATCATGCTACGGTGGTGGAGTGGGCCCGGGAAGTGATCCGCCCCGGGCCGGGATGTGACAGAAAAATCCAAAGATGAATATTCTACTCTAACTTTGTTAGGTAGACGAAGATAAACATTATTTTCTTACCATTACGTTGCATATCTAGAATTGTAAAAAGGACTATGCTTTTGCGTATCATAAGAAAAATTTTATTCGAACGCATGTAACTTCACTCTACACCTAATTTAAACTTAAAATATAAATTGTCTTTTTTTACCCTATTGCATAATTATCATCAAATACAAAATGAAATTAACAATAATACTAAAATGTATCAATAAACTCACACTCAATAAGCAAACTTTACCATCATGCAACATTTATTCTACACCCTCATAAAGAAAAAAAAATCTTTTTGACAGATGGGTGGTGATTTTTAAGTTTTGAATCGTTCAACTAAGGTATTAATAATTGATTTATGCACCTTTTTTTTCATCTGATTTCAAGTGGATTTTTTTTTTTTGTTTTTTGTTTTTTTAGTGTTGAGCGTATTGCCTGCAAAAAAGGTCTTGTTAGTCCAAGTATGTGTGTAAAACAAACGAAAGGAAAAATGGATTATGCCAATCAAGTTTTTTCATTTGATTTTAAGTTTTTTTAGCGTTTAGGAGTGTAAGGTTCTAGCCGTGCGATTTTCCATGGTTGTAGCCGTGCATTTTTGTTTTTGTAATGCCTACGAAACTGTTCAGTTAAAGAGAGACTACAATATGTGAGTGATGAATTAGCCACATAAGCAAACAAGCATATTACCCTTTTTGAATAATCACTCACATATTGTGGTAAACATAATTCATTTGACTGCTCCCTTTACACCTTGAATGAGTAGCAGAACATTTATTTTGGTTTTTTATTTTCTAAATGGGTGTAAAGATAATTTACTTATTGAATTGAGTTTGTGAAGGTAATTTAAGTAATAAATTTGGGTTTAAAAAGATATCAATAGTTTTAATTAGAAATAATATGACTGTAGAGTATAAGTTGAATATGAAAAAAAATTATATGGATTCAAATAAAATTAAGAACTGTTATTAACACTCCAAAAATCTCATTCTACACTCCTCACAAGTGTATTTTTCTTTCTAATTATTGAAAGTTTGGAGTGCCAAATGAGATTTTTGGAGTGCTAATAACAATTCCCATAAAATTTCTCAAAATTATATTAGATAGAATTTACCAGAAAAAGAAAGTTCCTCTATTAAACAAACCCAGTATGACCATATATGTGGAAGGAAGACCAAACTCAAGCACATACACCATTTCATTTGACTCCCGAGGGATCATATATATATGGCACAAATGGTTAACAAGGTTGTTAGTTTTTTCATGCATATATTCTTTTCTCGATCGCCACTTCTTTTTTTTTTTTGGTTAAGAAGTTGTTGGTTTTCTCAAACCGAATCAAACCCTAATTATAATGAATTCTCCATATAGCTTTCTTCATATAACGTAAAACAGTAGAATGTTAAATGTTTGGTTACTTTAACAACGTTGGATGAACATGGATATTCATGGACATTCAACTGTGTTAGAGACTTGGATTATCTCGATAGGAAGCAACAGTATAAAACTTCAGTTTTTCTTTCGACATTTCAAGCTATTTAATTGAAAATAAATTGAAATTAATTGCAAACATTTCAAAATAATGAAAACTGAAAGTGTTATCAAACGGACTCTCAAATAGTCATTGTGGATGCAAATTTCTTCCTCCTTATCTTGGACAAAATTGCACCTACAAAATAAATAACACATTTGGTTATGGCCACAAGCCTCACGCGCCCACGATGAATGGGGGGGGAGGCTTTGGCCGAAGAACCTCCGATGCCAAAGTTAGAATTTAGAGAGAAATAGTGTTTAGAGAATTTTGGGATTTTTGCATGAGTATTGGAATGATCTTTTGGTGAAAATGGGAATCTATTTATAGGGATAGGGGTGGCCAGCCTAGCTAGGGTTTTTGTGTTTGATTTAGGTTTAAGTAGCCAATTTATTTGGCTATTAAACATAAAATGAATGTTTTGGTGGTTTTTGGAATTAATTGGCTAGTTAATTAGGGTAATTAATAAGGGAAAATAGTGGAAAAGGTGGAGAATAAGATGGTTTACTTTTCTTGATGGGATTGGCCGGCCACTTTAGTAGTTTTAGGTTTGGATGGGTGTTTCAATTGATAATTAAGGGATTGATTAGGTAATTAATCCCTTAATTAGTCAATTATTATGATTTTAGGAAATATGAAAGGAATAAGTATATTATTTAGCTAATTGATTAGCTAAATAATGAAATGGGAAATATATGAATAAATTAGGTTTTAAGTTGATACCTATTTTGGGCACTTTTGACTTGGTTGAGGGATAATTGCCTGCTGCTTACGCGTAGGAATCCCGTTATGCCTCAAGGGTAGTTTTGTCTTCTTTTGTCAAAAATCCATGTATCGCCTTGTGATTATTTTTGGCTCCACAGTCATTTTATAATGCTTATCCACCTAAGAAACTCTCATATCTCGTGTCTCATATATGTTTCTTTTCTCTCATCGTGTAATAATGAGATAGATAAAGAAAAATGGTTGTGACACATAACATATGCAAGTTTTTGTCCATCAAGCTATGCTACTCAAAGTTTGATTAAACTCGAGTACTTTTTTTTGGGTAACATAAGGCGGGGTGGATCAACTTAAAGAATTATTACAAATAGTTCTAGTCTTAGGGACTCCCATAATATCATTAAATAACTGAGTTGATCCAATCAAATCAGAAAAAATCTCGAGTACTTAGTTGTTTCTTTAAAAGTAAATCGCACTTTTACTTCAAAAGTTGGACATATGAATGGATTTGCCTAGTCTAATTTCTCTCTCGTAGCAAGCCATTATTGAAAAAAACTAAATTGGCATGAATAGGTTGTCTCTAACTTAGAAGAGTGTTTGAGAAAATTTGGGTAAAAAAGGACTTTAAAAGTTGTTTTAGCTCGTCTACCGAAGGCACTTATAACTGAAGAAACAGGTGGCCTTACTTAAACATTAGGTATTGTATATATCTGACATAATTTGAGTGCTTCCCAGTTAGGAGTCGACACGCATTCATCCAACCAAAAGCATATACCTGTTGCTTGACGTCCGCTAGGCAATACAAGGTAACCTAGAGGCCTAGACATTGTACAGTATTTACTATTTGCCAAAATATGAGTACAAGAATGTTTAGCTTTTCGTCGTGCTTACTCACGTATGAAATCCGAAAAGTATGAGTTTCCTATTAAATTTATAATTTAATACTTTAGAGTCAAGAATCGAATCAACTATATAGAATCGAAAAATGGTGAGTCTCTTTTAAAAGTTAATAATTAAATACTTAAAAAACAAATCAACTAAAAGGCCAGTCGGTCGGATTCTTTTTCCTTAATTTCTCTACTTTTAAATTATTATTTTTTTGGTAAAATCTACTTTTAAATTTTTTGATTCCTTCGTCCTCCAATTTTTGAAGAAAGAAAATTTATTTCGGAAAAAAATGAAAAAAGTAAATAAAAAATAGATGATGCAGTGGAAAAGCTGGACCATAGAGTGAAACCAGGCAAAACCCTCGTACGTATGGATGGATGGATATACGATACACAGAACACAAGGATATTTAATACATGTTTGTATAGTGAACACTATAGCTTGTAGCTACAGGAAAGATAAAACCAAACACCAATGCAAACACCCTTTTATCAAGGGTTTCCATTTTCTTCATGTTACCCTCATCTTTTTATCCCTTTTGGTATACCCTAAACACACAGCCTCCTGAAAGAAAGTTTGTCTACCTCTGATCTTAACCAAGTAGAGAGAGAGAGAGAGAGAGAGAGAGAGAGAGAGAGAGAGATGGGCAGAGGCAGAGTTGAGCTGAAGAGGATAGAGAATAAAATTAACAGGCAAGTGACCTTTGCCAAAAGAAGAAATGGGCTGCTCAAGAAAGCTTATGAGCTCTCAGTTCTCTGCGATGCTGAGGTTGCCCTCATTATTTTCTCTAGCCGTGGCAAGCTCTATGAATTCTGTAGCAGTTTCAGGTATATATATATATATATATATAAATATATCTCTGTCTCTCTTTTTCGGCACACTGAAAATTTTCTATACATTTTTTAATGTTAAAGATGCATTTATTTTACTTTGGATTTACGTATTTGATGAATGTGTGTGGCCTTTTTATTTTATGCCAGTGGCTGTAATGAGCAAAAATAAGTGGGTTTTCCCTCATTTTCTTTCTTCTTCTTGATTTATTCAGCTCAGATGTTGATCCGTTCCAAGTAATCATTTTAAGCAAGAAGATGCTCTCTTAATTATCGTTTTTCTCATAATTAAAGATCTAAACTCTTTTAATTTCTCATCTTTCTTAATTTTATTTCTTTGTAGAACACTTTTTGCTCTTGGATTTGTGTACATTATGGTAAAAGATAATTCATTAGGTTTTGAAACAATTGATGAATCAAATTTACTGGGTTGTTTGGAGGTTCACAATCTTAATTTTCCTATATTTCTAAATTGATCTTAGTTTGATCTTTATATTTAATTAGTTTTAAACACTAATTTTCCCAAATTTAAGGAAATGGAGTTTGTAAATCTAATTAATATTGTTAAGTTGTGAAATTGTTAACCTATCGATATATATATGAAACGCTTAAAGTTTCCTAAAATTTTAAAATTTTGATTTCGCTTTTAGTATTT
This sequence comes from Malus sylvestris, assembly GCF_916048215.2. Lineage (NCBI taxonomy): Eukaryota > Viridiplantae > Streptophyta > Magnoliopsida > Rosales > Rosaceae > Malus > Malus sylvestris. The sequence goes on from NC_062273.1 coordinate 27,746,247, forward strand.
GCTGCTTATAATATGTAGGATTCAGCTAATTTAAACAACTTTCCTGAATTGTGAACCATTTTGTAGATAGAATTGGTTTATTGTTTTTTTTTTTTTTAACTATTTTTATATGTGTGTATTTTCTTTACTCTTTTAAAACCAACAAGATGAACACTTTGATTCATGGTGTTTTCCTGAAAAAACAATTGACAAGAAACTTACAGATTCTTTGATCATTTCATTGTCGCCAGTCGAACTTTTATTTTTTAATGGGAGAGACCAGTAATACCCCGGTCGCTGTTATGATTCGGTGCAGGTTAATTTGATGTTTGATATTTTGTGAGTCATTATTGGGTTGAGTTCACTTTGCTGGTTTAGGTCCATTCATTCACCGATTATCCACATCTGTTTTTTTGTTATCTTTTTATCAAATTTTACTCAATTTTAAAATTAAATATAAGAACTAAATATTGTTTCTCCTTGTTCCTGCTCCAAATTCGTATCTTAAAATTTTCTTATATCTCCATCACATATTAACTGTATTAACTAATTTATGTTGCTGGTACTATATATATATATATCATATATACTAGTATGAATTTATAAATGTATAGAAGATGAAAATTCTTTGAACTATTTTCATGGATGATAGGAAGACTAATTTTTATTTATTTTTGTAGATACCTTTATCAGAGGTTATCAACTTATGATATAGGTGTCATATATAATGACATATAGGTATCAAAGCTAGAAAGCACATGTAGTAGAAAATTCCAATTTAAAGTATCAAAATTGTTAGCAATATCAACTTTTACGTCCACATTACCACCAAAAGCCCTTTTGTCCATAATATCGAACCTTAATGAAACCAGCCCAATGCAATTAAAAAATACGTTTACCTTTCAAAGATGCTATTTAAGAAGGAGAAGTAATGCGAGTGGCAATAGAGCCAAGCAGATATACAAGAATTTTAGGAATAATTTTGAACAGAAATGATGCTTATAGTTTCTGTCATCAGTGCTCAAGTAATTTGCATATTTTTCCTTCTTTTGTTTAATTACTCGTCTACGATTCATAGTGATATGTATTGGCTAATTGTTTACAACATTACACTGAAAGTACTTTGCAGACATTATGTTTCTATATATAGTTTTAAGTATTATATCTGGTTTCAAATTAATGGACATGAAGTCAAGATTTACTAGAAAAATGCCCAGCTAATTTTGTGTTCCAAACTTCTTTTTAAGTAATATAAGAGGTGCCATCCTTTATTTTAGGGTTCCAAGCAAGCAACTAACAATAAACATACATGAAACTGAAAACTCAGAGGTTCTCGTTTTTAATGTAGTACTAATCCAAGTCGCATTAAGCCAATATATATACGAGGTATACTGACAGACAACTTAGCACTGGATAGTAGCTCGTTCATGTTATCTCAACTGTTAAATGGTGTTGAACATTGTATTATGGATTAATTCAGTTTAGCAAATGTGTGTGTTTGTTGAGATTTAGAAGATTTGTTCGAGGAATTTTCTGTTGATTGTAATTATTAAATTAAACTGGTTAAGGGTTGAAGGACGGGGAGTGATCTATCAAGGGTCTGATACCTTCTAATTTTTAGGAGAGGAAAGAAAGTAGGCTCCAATAGTATGTCAAACACTAAGTTGTTAGAGATAGAATCTCACTTAAATGGATGATGGACTTTGTACGAGCTTATAAGTAAGCTGGACTACTCATCATATTGTTATTGGTTAATTTTATGATGGAATCTCAACTTTCTTCATGGTATATGAGCATTTTGTCCCATGTGCAAAGCTCAATGGTCATACGTGGTCCACATCACCTTGATTGTGTTGTCCATGTGTTAGGTTTGAAAATTCGCCACACATTAGGGGCATATTGGGATAGAATTCCACATTGATGGGAGGATAAACCTTGCGTGGGTTTATAAGTAAGTTGGATTATTCCCTAAATTACGAATTAGTTTTATGTTGAAATCTCAACTTTGATGACCAGCCCTAAGAATTTTGGTTCTCTAATCGTGATAAACAAGAAAGGAGTAATTACAGCCACAATAATGGTCCAATGACCAAACCCTATTTATAGTTCAACTCGCCTAGTCTTTTCATCACCTTTTGGTTTAGACTCCAATTTTTTTTATATACTGGATTGCTTAGTTTGAAATTGGTCTACGAAAATATGTGTTTACACATCTAAAAGTTAATATTTTTAAATTTTTTGTTCTCTTCTTCCGAATCTACATGTTTTATTAATTGTGGATTCAATGATCTATTAATTATTCTAAAAGTTTCCAATCCTTTTATTTTTTATTTTTTGTGGTTAAAAATGTGATCTTATTGTGATTTCCAATTGTTCATCTTAGCATGATGAAAACGCTTGAAAAGTACCAAAGTTGCAGTTATGGTTCCCTGGAAGCCAACCTACCAGCCAACGAGACCCAGGTAGCTCCTTAAGCTGGAGTACCATATTATGAGAACCAAAACAATCCAACTTTATCGAATAATTTCAATCAGTATTCGTTTGCGTGTATAATATTAAATTTTGTTGATTCGAGAAACCTAGCTAGAAACTGTTGATCTAATGACAAAATTGTATTTAATTTGTCCCCAAGCAGAACAGCTATCAGGACTATTTGATGTTGAAGGCAAGAGTTGAGGTCCTCCAACAATCTCAAAGGTATCACGGTTTGAATGCATAAATTTCATTAAGTAATTTTTCTCAGCTTCCAACTTATTGGTTTGAGGTGAATGTTTTGTGTCCTATATTGTGAAGAAAGTTGAGGTTCTACTATAAAACCAATAGAAATATGGAGAGCAGTCTAACCTCTTATAAGTTCTTGTAAAGTTTATCCTTTTATCGATGTGTGACTCTTTTACCTTCATATCCTCACACATTGTTCTACTCCAATGAGCTAATATTACCTAATCCTCTATTTTACGTAAAATTAAGTAGATTGATGATTTTTTTTAATTACTATTAGCCTTAAAGTGAGGGGGAACAGTTTGAAACTATTACAATAATTTAGGATGCAGATTGATGACATTCTTGAATTAACTAATATTGCAGAAACCTTCTTGGGGAAGATTTGTCCCACCTGAACACAAAGGAGCTTGAGCATCTTGAGCATCAATTGGAGACCTCTTTGAAGCAAATTAGGTCAAGAAAGGTAATTAATTAATTAACTCAAAGAGTTTTGGTTTCACCTACTGAAGCATGTTCATGCATGAAACCCTAATTTGTACTTCATAAATAAGGATTACAAATTTAGAAAGAATCATGTATTACTAATTAGTCCTTTTGAAAACTCCTGGCTTAACCCGGACAAACCTGGCCCTTCGCTCCTTGAGCCATATGTGCTTTTATGTGGATAGACTGAGGCATATAAATTTTATAGGTTATCTTCCTATATATGATTAGAATACTAGCTAGAATTTTTCATTCCAACTTACACTTCATTGTTATGCATTTTCAAGAGATCGAAATAATTTTCTGATAATTTCTTTTTGCCACTTGTTATTGATCAGACTCAGTTTATTCTCGATCAGCTTTCTGATCTTCAAAACAGGGTAAGTCATTAACTAATCTCGTTTTTGCATTGATCGATACTCTTCTACAATATACACAAGCATGATATCGCCTTTCTACGTGTGTGTGTGTGTGTGTGTATATATATATATTTCATATCTGGCCTTGCCTCTTGCTCCTGAGCAGGAACAGATGCTAGTTGAAGCTAACAAAGCCTTGAAGAGGAAGGTAAACAAACAAAGCCTTGCATGAATATGAATTATTCATCAAATTTGTTTAGGGTTGAAACCCTTCAGCATTTTTCCCCAAGTGTTTATATACATGTATGTATAATTAAACGTACAGCTGGAAGAAACAAGTGTGCAAGCTCCAGAAGGAATGGCATGGGAAGCTGCTGGCCATGGCCCCAACAACATTCAGCAAACTCGGCTTCCTTCCCACTCAGAAGCCTTCTTCCATCCCTTGGAAGGAAACAACTCCAGTTCCCAAATTGGGTAACAAATTTCACCTAAAAAATTAACCGCATTAATTATTTTTGTATTAATCAACAACACTTACTTTTGAAACTTATTTATGATAACGTCCCTGCAACTCAAGCGTTGTCTCACTTAACCTTTGAAACTCAAATTGTGTTATTTAAAGAGTTAAGTGACACAATTTAAATTTAGAAGGATAAAGTGAATAAATAAGCCTTCTTTTTAACCAATCTTTTCCTTTCTCTCTTTTTCTGACTACTTTGCATAAACTCACTGGTTATGCAGATACACCCATATGGGTTCAGATAATGAAATGAATGTTGGAAATCCGGGCCAGTATGTTAATGGATATATTCCTGGGTGGATGCTTTGACTTTGATTATGCATATAATATCCATCGTGACATATAATATACATATACATATATATATGTATATGTATGGAATAAAATTAGCAAGGGATCATGTTGATCAAGCTTTTATAATATTTTCTGTTATGATCTTATAATTCTATGCAACTTGTAATGATTCTTGAAACAATAAGAATAATATATATATATATATATATATATATATATATATATATATATATATATATGTTTTGTAAGTTGAATTAATGTCATTGAAAAACTTCTATGAAATGTATGAGACCAATTTGTATATATAAAGGTTTACAATCCTTCTTTCTTTTTCTTTTTTTATTTCGTCAAACAATAGGTTTATTAGATTAGATGTTAGATGGTCTTTTAGCCAAAATAGTTCCTAAAATTTGCCTAACTCCTCACTATGGTCCCTGATATTTGAAATCAATAGAAGTAGTCCTTGAGATTGTCCACCATCAATATTTAATCATTTTGGTCATTTGGTAAAAAATTATGTTAAATAAGGATCAAAATGATAAAATTACCCTTAATATGGTAAACAACATGCCAAAATGATTTGACAAAAATTGAGGGTATTTTTATCATTTTATCCTTAATTTATAGAGATTTTTCACGAAATGAACAAAATGATTGATTGTGGACAAACTCAAGGACCAATTCTATAGATTTCCATTATCAGAGACCAAAGTGAGGAGTTATTCAAATCTCAGGAATCATTTTTGCTAAAAAGTCATTTTAGGTTAAAGAGCCAACGAGTTCGAATTCAAGTCGCGATGCAAAGGCAACTCCTTTCTACCATTTTGATAAGAGGCCACTTGCTTATATCTTAAATTTGTCAATCCTTTTTATCACAGTTTGTATCTCAAATTTGTAAATTGCTACCATTTATTTATTTATTTTGCATTACTGACACAAAACAAACGCATGAGTACCCATTGTCCTTATGAAACATTGCACAAGATCATAATTTGGTTGTACTCTTTTCACTACAGCGAAAAAGTTCTCAAAAGGTTCAAATCTTTCTTTCACGGTGATCAAAACAATGACATGTATAGACAACCAAATAATGAGAAACCTTGGGCCTGGGCTCCCAGACTTACTTGTGGGCCCAAAGATTTTGAGAATGCTTTACCCAGTGGTAAAATTAAACTATTGGTCCTCTCATTGCTCTCCGCCAGGAAAAATTAACTACGGTATGAGGTATCCGGTATCCACTGATATTCTAAAATGATATTTTTCAACAGGATTTTGCCCTCCCTAATGACCCCACATCAGTTATTGTTACCTACTTAAAAGATTGGCTTTAGGTGGATATGATTTCCTTCATAAAGCCCCATTGAACACATGTTTTTTTTTTTCATTGAGAACCTCCTCCTCAGGGTTGAAAAAAGCTTATTGTTGATGGGTGTCGTTAGGGGGTGGCCAATTTCATTGACAACCTCAAAAACGCATTGAGGGCATGGGTCTCTAGTTTTTGTGCTAATTAATCTTGGTCAAGGTGAGAATCTATGTGTTGAAGTTTGAAGTGTTTTTATTGGCCTGCAACTTGCGTGGAATAATAAACTAAGAAGATTATAGTGGAATCGGATTCTGCACTTGCAATACAATTGATTTTAAGTGCTAAAATAGATAATCATCCTATGGGAAATTTGGTATTGAATTGTCGTGCTCTTATGCACAATGCACCAAAGCTAGTCTTGTGAATTTGACATATTTACTGTGAAAAGAATTTGTTGCTGATGATTTGTCTCGTTTGGGTTTATCGTGCAGTTTGGGTCTAGTCTTTTTTTAGCAAGCTCCTCCTTCTTGTCGTCGATTATTAGTTGCATATATCGCTAATGTTTAGTGGCCTAGTAGTATTTTTGTGTAATCTGTCTTTTCTTTCGGGTTTATGCCTCTGTGAGTCTTCCCGGCCTCCAAAATAGATGGATAACCGTGACTTATCACTAGTTGTCCCATTTTTTTTTTTTCGTGCAAGGATATATTTTTACACTAAGAGAGGGAGTTCGGCTAAGCCACACAATAGGCAACCTAATTTAGTATCAAATTCGTCATCCATGAGATTCAAACCTAATATCTCTCACTTACAAATAAAGAGGAATACCATCAAACTGTAATAGTGAATCCCAATTGTCCTCCTTTTAAAAAGAAAGAAAAAGAGAATTCGTGGGCCATAGAATACAATTTTTTAGCTCTAAGCAATAACATAATATTAAGAAGCAAACAAAAAAAAACTAAATATATTAAGAAGATCCGCGAGCCAACCTCATTATTTGAAATTCCGAACAAAAAAATCTCAAGTTTAAAATTCCCAACTTCTAATGGTGCATTGGAACCATAATTTATTCTTTTTTCATGGGTGGGAAACACAATTTTCAACACAACTATTTGGTTTTATTTTTAATTAGGAGACAACTTATTTGTCCAGCTTCTTACTTAAAAGACAATGAAGACATTTCCCTTTTGGATACTCCAATAACCTTCAACAGTCGATATCGACATAAAATTAATTTGGATCCCTTCGTTAACAAAAGTGCATGTCTCTTTAGTCAAACTAATACAACCAAATAGTTGAGAAGATGGCCATTTATCTTCCTACCAAAAAAAAGGACATGTATCAATCCATCAACTTGTAATTTGACCCTGTCTTAAGTCACAATTACACTGATGTGATTTGATAGGGGAAAATGATAAGCATATACTCATTGGGAAATTACTTTTGTGTACTAATTTTCTTGTACACTCATATTTATTTATAATTTATTTCTTATAAATAAATATAAGAAAAACTAATGAAAAGGGTTTGAAAATTTTAAGTTTTAATGATAAGGACAAAATAAAGGGTAAAGTGAATAGTAGCAGGTTTGACTTTTTAGTGTAAAAATATGATTTTTTGTTAAAGTGAACAGTACCGTAGGCTTTTCGTTAAAACTTCCATAAATATAAGTATGTGAGGATAAAAATGTGTAGAAATCATTCTTGTTTGAATAATTCTGTTATTGATATACGCATAACATATGTTACAGTACTACATGTGGCTGCAATCCAATGATCAGGCTCCTTATAGTTCTCCCAACACGAGATTCAGCAATCACTTTAACTTGCAAATCTCGTTTCAAATTTAGAAAGAATATGTCATTTGAGAAACTATGGGTTGGTATATATACGGCCTCATAGTATAATCAATCCACTTATATTATAGTATCGATCCAATTATGCCAGGTGTTTGTGTTTCAAGAGAAATTTTTTAGTGTGAGCGAAATATGGGGTGATACATTACGTCACGTGTCACTATATAAATAATGGAATATGTGTATTAAAAAGTATATAACTTAAAAAATAAAATTTCCTAAAACTTATATAAAAACACATGATGTACCATATGTGTTTCTGTCACAATAAAAAATTTCTCGTATTTCATCACGTAAAAGTAGTTTTTTATGTTAAATTAGTTTTTCATATATTGTGAAGGCAGCAGCATGCAGCTGTTACCAGGTTTTAGGTTTTGGAGTTGTACTGCTTTTATTTTATTTCCTTTTCCAGTCAGAATCTTGTTCTCACCTGAATCGGCCAATCAAGAAGGGGTCAGAAGAAAATAAAACGACAAGATACCTAACCTTTTGGGTGCAAATTGGGTTGAGCCAAAGCCCACGTGAAAAAGAAACCCTAATTTAATTAATCGACTGTTGAATGTTGGCAGAGAAAGAGAGGGCCACAGAGGGCAGAGACCAAAACAAAGCCAGAAACACACATAAAAACACATGTGCAACACCTTCCCCACTGATCATATTTTTACTTTTCTCTTCAGGTTATTGTTTAAGTACGTGCTTACTCGATTTTTGCCATGGCAGAAAAGGGTTCACCAAAATAGTAACATCCTTGCGATGCATGTGTGTCTCTCTGTTGGTGTTTTACAGTGAAAACAGGACTACACCAGAACAATCAACACTATATCACAGATTCCTATTTCGGAGAGGTTAATTATTACTTTACCCAACAAAATGCAATATTAATAAATAATATACATAGTTGAGTATGATATAGAAAAAATAATTCAAAACCATTTTTTTTCCTGCTTGCAAAGCCCTCATGAAGAAGTTGCATTTACCAGGAACGTTAAAATGATAGTAAATCTAACATTACGTATTTTAAGTTTCTTAAATAATATTGCATGATTTGTTTGAAATATTATCATGTTGACGTTCTTGTTTCATAGAAGTCCCTCCCCTTCTCTTGAGAATTCATTGTTATTTTGGAAAGCAATGAAGTTTTTGGCAGATGTGCTAATTTTGGTGCAATGAATAGTAATTTTACGTGGTGGGACTTGGTACCTGATTTTGCTAATGGGTCCGTGTCGGGCTTTCATTCTTCCGTTCGAGATCATGAGGAGCAAATTGTTGTTGCGGAGGTAGATACTAGCAGTGAAACTTAAGCAGCAAAATTATGGAAAATCAATTTCAGGTGACTGAAGCTGAAGAATTCTTAAACTAGAATATATGGTTTTCGTTAATTGTTTTTAGCGGGTATTGGCCTAGTCCCTCCGCTTGTTTTACTTTTCCTTTTTTCTTCATATTATTAATAAAATCTAATAGAGAGGGGACGGGCTGGGGTTTTTTGGGTACAATGGTCTTTTCTCCTTTGGGGGAGGTTGGTGCCTTGCACATGACTGTTGAAGATCTAATCTCGCCTAATCCGTCTCTACAAAAAAAAAAGGAAAATTTTTTTTTGAGTACTTCCATATGGGTAAATAATTTTCACACACTTCTCATCTACACATCCTGATCATTTGAAGTGTTTTTTTTCTTCAGAATTTACTTGTATTTTAACTAAAGATTAGTTTCAAGATCATTTTATCGAAAATGCTTTCAGCGTTGCTAAACACACTTTCAAATAAGCCAAAAAAATAAGCATTAATGTGCATAATTAGACAAAAATAATGTGAAAATCATTTCCTCAGTTTAGGCTTTGCTAAAACAAATAAAAAAGGTCAAAGCTAGCTGTTAGTAATGGGTCATCAAATCCTTTTTGAACCCCGCCAATGAAATAGTCAATTTTTTTAGCACGTTTGTTATATAGTCGAATCAGTTATCGCTCTTCCTTTTTGTTTCTAGGCAAGAGAATCTCTCACTTTCAAAATTTTTACTATTTTATTAACTTTAAACTAATATCTTCATATGACATGATTAGTTCTAATCAAATTTATAATGATGGTAATTATGTAGACGTGCATATTCCAAGTCATGGACAAAGAATTGTTTTTCCAAGTCAACTCACGGGTTGTAACTAAAGATGGCAAGTCATAGTCCAAATTTTAAGGCTATCTCTAGTTACGGAGGACTAAATTTTGTTCCTCTTCATATTTATTATTATTTTTAGCCAAATTTTTTGGTACTACATGTTGCCTGCCATCAAGTTAAAACTTAGTATGGTTCTTTCAGCTCTATTCCTTTAGCTTTTTGGTTGGAGACTGATTTTGTCAACGTCAATTTTAAAGCTAAATGTGACCTATAATCCTTAGTGAAGAGGACCTAAGCACAGCTTAAATATTGTATGACATAAAAAAAAATTATTGTTTCACCAAATATAGTAAATAAAATAGATTTATAAATTTTTGTAGTTACGAATTACACTATAACTCCCTAAGATTTTTTTTTTAGTACATCGATATTTTTACACTAGGGGAGTGGGGAGTTCGGCTAACCCACACAATGGGCAACCTAATTTGGTATCGAATTCGTCATCCACGAGATTTGAACCTAAGACCTCTCACTTCCAAATGAAGAGAAATATTACCATACCATAGTACTAAATGGCCCCTGAGATTTATTATATTTTCACAAAAAACCTCACGTTTGAGAAATAACACTAACACCCTTTGAGATTTTAATTTACTTTTATATCACCCCCTCAAAGATAAATTTACCCTTACAACTAATTACATAAAATTAAAAACTTTATAATAAATAGAAAATCAAGACAAATTAAAAGGTTCGCATTAAACATAAAACAGTAAAAGAAAAGAAATTAAAAAAATTAAACCCTAGCATCTTCTTCCCTATCTCTTCTTCTTTTTTATTGTCGGCAATACAAACCAAAAGCTAGTTTGACTATCCATTTTCAGCATCCATCGACACATATTGTTGCTCCCCAGTAACCTCTCCTAAAATGCTTTGCGAGTGGGCCAGCAACATTTCTCAATCTTTTTAGTGCTCTTTCTAAGCCATGTCTTCAACAAAAAGAAAACATATCTCAATTGCAGCCAGTGATTCTTCGTCTTGTTTATTCTTGTTATTTTGATATGTTTGTTGCTCTTTTGATTTTCGCGTGCATGTAAAGGATCAACTATAATGACCCGAATTCACCATCAAATTAGGCGTCATTGTAGATCATCTCCATCAATCCAATCACACTAAGAGCAATCATACAATTTTAGCCTTCTTAAAACAAAAATGTTAAGGATACTCTCTTAAAGTAATAAGATTGTTCATGAATTCTCTGCCACCTCATGTTTTTTATACTATATTTTATAATGTTGATCCGTGAATTGACATTAAATTGTAAGAGTCCATGACGTTGCCCACTTGAGAGTCTCCTTAGCATTTCCTTTTTAAGGTGATGCTAGGGAGATAAATTTTGTAAACTAAATGATATGAAAGTTGCCGGTTAAATTATAACCTAAGTGTTGAATAACGTGTTTATTTCTTATTGGTGACACAACATTTAGTTTCCAAATTTAATCTATCTAGCATTACATTTTGTCAAAATACGGTAAACCTTAGGGGATGAGGATCCTCTCCGGATCCTCTTTGTGGGAATCCTAGGGATCCTCACATCCTAATCATTCATCGTATATCGTACGGTCAATTTTCTTCAGGTATTATTTGTGTTTAATTTTTAAATAAAAAAAATTAAATGAGTTTTGACCGCACGATGTACGATGAATGTTTAAGATGTGAGGATCCCTAAATCTCTGCCATTTAGATTCCGATAGAATCCAAATCAAACCTTAAGGAGTGTCAATGTAATTATCCTGCATATTTTACCTGTCCTTGATTTCCTTTGAATTTTGGAATATGTTCAAAACTCCAGCTAGAATAGCATATATTCCCACGTGTTTTTTCTCAAACAAGATTTTTTCATAATCGTTATTAAAAAGGATGTGTGTACTATTCACACATATTTTTTTTTATTTTTCACATACATATTTTTTTACTTTTCATACACATATCTCAATTTTAAATATAGAATCGCATGAATAGATAAATATCAAACGACAAAAGGTAACAAAAGATGTGTACATAACATCATCTTTATTACAATTCATATACATGACCTGTTTATTCGCTCTTCTGTGGTTGTTATCGTAATGAAATATTATATTATTACAATTAAAAGTAGAAAACATATAGGAGCCAGTCATATTAGGACACCTAAGTTATCTGGCGACAAAAGAAAGATGAGAACAAAATCATCATGGTGACACTGTGGTAGTGGTACCACAAAGGATCACCAACACCTTGTGGTGGTTACTCTTTTGGGATAAATGCTTTGGATATTTTACAAACGGCAGGGCTCTTTACCTTTTATTAACTCATCACTTTACACCATAAAACTCAATTTTCGCTTTATTCTAATCGATCTTTATCTATTCAATAAATTACACTGACATAGAAGGGTAATAAAGTAAGGAACTTTAACCAAAAGCTCATAGTACTGTTCATTTTAACAAAGAATCATATTTTTACACTAAAAAATCAATTTTGATACTATTCACTTTACCCTTTATTTTGTACTTATCACTAAAACTTAAAGTTTTCAAACAATTTTGATTAGTTTTCAAATAAAGTAATTTCATTCTAAGTGTCAGTACCATTCTCTTTGGTGACGTGGCAATAAAAATAAAAAAATAATAAACCCACCTCCTCCGCGTGCCCACTCTTCCCCTCCCCTCTCCACTTACCATCACGAAATTTTTTTCTAAATAGTCAAAATTGGACCTTTATTTTCAAAAATATCAGTTTTTATATAAAAAAAATATCATATATAGCCAAAAATGAACTTCAAAAGACTTAAATACCCTCATCGCATATGAGCTCGTGGGATTTTTTCTCTCCGTACCTAGTAATTGTTCAATTCACGTATATATGCAGATGGGATTTTTTCTACTCTTCGTTTTTTTCATTTTTAGGGGTTTTGATTATTTCAATATATTCCTATCCAATAAGTAGAAAGAACAAAAAGAGAATGAGCAATCAACTTTTGTCTAATTCATCTATTAATTGATGAACACCTGCAACTATATATTCTTGCATGATAATCATTTGATATTTTTTTTCTGAAAACTTCATAGACCTGAAACTTCTACATATTTTCAAAATAGAATTTTTCATGTCTTCGTTTGGGTAGAAATCTCTAGTATACGGTTCCATGGCATTATGCATATATAATACTAATTTGGGGGAACACACACTTTTATAACGATCTAATTGTTGTTTCGATTGCTCCCCATAAATTCTAATATATCAATTTCTACTTCAATTTTTATACTTACAATGCGTTACGGTTTCACAATGGTGCAGCCAACATACATTCATGGTGTTTGGCTTGTTTGACAAGGCCTGCGATATCCCCGTTTGCCACTCCCTTCCTCATGAACAACGATGAATAAATTTAGAAGGCTGATGGCTTTTAGTTGTAATTAGGTTTTAATTTTGAGGGCAGTTGAGTATATTTAAGTAGAATTTTGGATTCAACTGAAATTCTTTATAAAAACTGATATTTATGGATTTAAAGGCTCAATTTTGGTTATTAATGATAAAATCCCATTTTTCAATGTATCCTGAATACGAGGCGGTATGGTTTAGTGTTTTTATTTATTTATTTATTTTTGAAGTATATTAATATTTTTACACTAAGGGGGGTAGTTTAGCTAAATCACACAATGGGTAGCCTAATTTGGTATCGAATTTGCCATCCACGAGATTCGAACATAAGACTTCTCACTTCCAAGTGAAGAGGGATACTACCAGACAATAGTACGGAGTGACAAAAAAAATTTGGACCATTTCTCGTTATTATAAGTGAATTTTTTTATTATTGAAATGTCCCTCTACTTGTATAATGACATATGACATAGTGTGCCGTATTCTGGATAGAATCCGGATCCTCTTTGTGAGGATTTTGGGGATCCGTGAAATCGTATTCATTTATCGTACATCGTGCAGTCACAAATTATTTTAAATATTTTTATTTAAAATTAAACACAAACAGTAAACCCCAAACCCTAAATCCCAAACCTCAAACAATACCTGACAAAAAATAATCGCACAATTTACAATAAATGAATACAATTCACGGATCCCTAAGATCCTCACCAAAAGATCCTCCGGATCCCGTTGGTTCTGGACATACTAAAAAATCATTCCCCGCGTCACCACCTTCCTTTACCCTTTATTCATAATCACAATACGTCCCTCTCTTTCTCTTCGATGGACAGCGACTGACGAGACTGATGTGGGTATGGCTTATGATGAGGAAGGTTGAGGGAACTTCAGCTGCTGCTGGGTTGGGTTTCTGTCAATTTATTCCATTTTATTGTTTTCCTTTCATAATTTTTTCAAAGAGTTTCAAACCTAATATGAATATCACCCATCATAAGAACCAATCTGTTTCTTTATCGTTGTGAATGGGATGATTGAAACACATTTTTTATTTTTCTCTTGGGCACAAACGTCGTCAGATCCACGGACCACAGTCGAGTGGCGTCGTTTCCATAGACGCACGCAGTGGGTAGATGGAAGAAGATCGAAGAGAAGGAAGAAGACTTGACGAAGGGTTTGGGGCTCAAACTTTGCAGCTGTTGTGTGAATTCGGGGTTCAAATTCCATTGATTTGAAGGTCAAACTCGCAGGGTTTTTTTAAGAAGGAAGAAGACATGACGATTTGACTGAAATACCCTTCTCTCATATGTTTAGATGGATCATGGACGCCGCATAACCAATATTTCTTCCACGCCAACGGATTCTGTTAATTTTTACGAAATAGACAGAATCCGACCAAAATGATATAAAATAAAAAAATAAAATAAAATAAAAAAAGAGCTACGGAATGCAAAGTGAATATATTTTTATTTCAAAGAAGAAAGTGAATTTAAATTTGAATTTCAGGTAGCGTATGACAAAAAGCCTTAATTATATTTAGGATCTTCATTCTCGTAAGTCGTAATGATATTCAAAAGCATGCAAGAAATCTATCTCATATCCAAATTTTCTCCAAACGAATAAATATCCTCAGTAAACAAATATAACGGATAAAATTATCATCTTGAGGATTGTTATATAATTAATATATATGTGTTAGAGGAATTATTTGTTGATATTATTATCTAAAACATTAAGTATAAATTCATCATCTTACTATATTATTACACATCAACTGCCGTTCTCAATAGTTTGTATCTGACTCCTCTTTATCAATGAAATCTATTCCATCGTTGCTATTTAAAAAATAAATAAAAATACACATCAACTAGTTGTACCGCACGATTGTATTCTAACATCTCACAATATTTTTTCTTCATATATATAACACAACTAATTAAGAATTAATGTAATTGACAATTTAAAACTGATCCGTTAAGCCAAAATAAATATTTCATTGGATTGTCCCCCCCCCCCCCCCCCCATCTTCACTGAAACAGAGCCACGTACGTATGCAGTCCCCAAAAATATTTCATTGGATTGTTCCCCCACCCCCATCTTCACTGAAACAGAGCCACGTACGTATGCAGTCCCCAAAAACAATATCTCCATGTCGGCCACAACTAGGCAAGTAGTACTAAGCAAGGTATTAAATATCGGTAATATCGGAAATATCGGTAGTCCGAAAACACGGAAATATCGATGGACATATCGGTAAAATATCGATATCGATAAAAATTACATGGAAACCACGGAAATTGTAAGAAAAACTTGGAAATTTTAATTGAAACTTTGCAAGATGTTTATTTAGTCAATTATCTATTAGTTTATCATAAAAAATTGGAAGGAAATGCATTGCATGATGGATTTAACTGATTTAAATTGATTATATAGCGAGCTGGCAAACATTGTGAGTGTAAAAAATATGTAGTAATTAATGAAAAAAGTTTAAAGACACCACAATCATTATATACAATGAATTAGTACAATATTTTACACTTTATATATTGCATTTTTTTTTCTCTCAGATAACACACACAGACTGACACATAGCCTGGATATTTTGAAAGCAGGTTTGGATTTTTTTTTTCTTCTCTCGGATAACACACACACACCCCACTTCTACACACACACACTTCAAAGTGCACCCCACTTCTACACACACACGCACATACACACTGTAACAACCCAACCCCAAATTTTTATATATTTTCGTGGTTCCCCAAATAATTATGAAATTATCGTTTTAGTCCCCTATCTTAACCAAATCTGGACCATTCATCTTGATTTCCAAATTCTCTCAAGCTACCACATGGCAGCACCCTAGCACCCTCACGTATCTCTCTCTCTCCCCACCCCGTGACCTCTTTCTCCTTCTTTCTTCTCTGCACTCACTCTCCCTCTCTCGAAGACCCTCACTCTTTCACCCTTTGACCCACACCCGAGAGCACCCACGCACACCCTTCGTGGTACTCCGTCGACGGCATCGTCATCACCTTCTACACGCCGTCGTCTCTCTCTCTCTCTCTCTTTCTCTCTCTCCCGTCGCTACGCAACTCGACGAAACCCCAAGAACCTCCGGCGAGTTCTTCATGGGTTATGGTTAGGTAAGCCTCGAACCTCTCTTTCCGTGTTGGTTTGTTGCTTGGATGTGATTATTGAGGTTATTCTGTCCTTTTTACCAAGGATTTAGCACGGAATCAGCCCGGGAATAGGCGCACCCATCTCCGACGAGACCGTGGGTGTCGAGAGGTTTTCCGACCACCACGGGTCGTTTCACGGCAAATGGAAGGTATAAACGCACTCCTCTCGTCTCGTGCTTTTGTTTGATACCTAGATCGGGGTCTAGAACCCTTGTTTGTGGTCGGCAGGAGCTGTAGAAGCTCCGGCGTTCTTCTCCGAGTAGCACGGTTAAAAAAATATCGCGATATTTTACCGAAAACCATTTGGATACCTATTTAAATATCCATTACCTGAAAAACCGATAATATCGGCGATATTTCGCCGATATTATCGATATTTTCTTCCATGGTACCAAGTAGCAACTGCTCAAGGAAATTGTAATAGCAATTTAGTGGTTGTGTGGAATTATAAGCCTGTATTTATAATGGTATGTTTTGAATTTGATTCTAACGTTGATGAATCACACGGTGATGATTAGGAGAGGTTGAAATACCTCAGTAAGTTTTTTTAGTCTCCAAAAATATAGACTGATAAGGGGAAGCAACATTGGTTCCTTTTTTAAGAAGAGAAAGGAATTGTCACAATAAGATGCTTAGATTAGTAATTACTAGAAAATTTGCCCGCACTTTGCTGCAGGTTTTGAAACCATTATCTACAACATGCATGAATAATTTCCATAGAAAGTAACTAAAAAGACGATCTAGCGCCTAAGAACCAATGAAGTGAAACTTTGCTTGCTATATATGGATATGCATGCTATAAGAAACCATTCATATTCAGTTCTAACAACAATATCACTTTTCTTGAGTCCTTTTTTAATGATATTTCTTGTGGCTTTGGATCAACAATAGTACTTATACAAAAGATTCTGAAACATTTGATTTTGATTATGTGCTGTATCAGGGAAAAGAATGGATGTATTAGAGGTCCAAATAAATGTAGTTATTTCATCACAATTATGTCAAAAATTCTATTATGTACTGATGTGACACATAATGGGTCACACAAATCTAATTAAATTAAAAAAAAAATTACACAATAATTTAATAGTTAATAAAAAGTTGTCAACCCAAAAACACAGTCTTGCAATCACCTTCGATCCCAGTCCACATTCCTCTACCTCCGATTCTCTAAAAAAAAATTTCAATACACCCATCTTTACACACTTTAACACTCTTCACCGAATTGAACTTGGATCTATATCACCTTTGGTGATGGCTTGGCCGATTAGCAACGACTTCTGGGACACCTATTTTCAAGGACAACATTCATCGATTTTCAATTTTAGGGACCATCTTGATGGTGTGGTCAATTTCAAAGACCATTTGTGATAAAAACTTGTAAATCTTGTGGGGCCCATTTATGCGCCATATCAGCTAGGGCTGGGCACGGGCCAAGCCGGGCCCAAATTTGAAGGAATCGGACCTACCCGTTTTAAAATGTAATGGGTCGGGCCGGGCCGGGCCGGGTAAGAGGATTTTGAGTTTGGGAACCGGACCTAACCCGACCCGTTTCAAACGGGCCGGTTCGGGACGGGTCCACGGGTCCAATTAATTTTTTTTTTCGGTTTTTTTTTGTTGGGTTTGGCAGTGGGCTGGTTTTTTTATTAAAAACAACACACATTTACATTTAGGCCCATACACAATACAAACCCAACAACAAAAGTATGGAGTATGGACCTACAAAGGACAACGAAACCAAGCCCAACAAAAAAAAAATCCTAACAGGCTGCACTGCATCATCCGCCTCTGCATCCTCAGCCGCTGCATCCTCCGCCGATGCTGCCATTAGTGGCCTGAAATCAAGCAAAATCGAGCCCCGAAAGTGGATAAAAAGAAGACTTCAACAAGTCCAGCAAGATCCTTTACAACATGATTTTCCAAAGCTAAACTAAAATCAAAACCAAAACCAATTAAATCCAAAAAATTTAGAAATTATATCCCTAAATTCAGTAACTTAAAATTTTCAAAAATCCTAATTCAAAAGCCCTAAATCCCTAAACTAAAAAACCAGATAATTCAAAAAACCCTAATTTAAAATTTACCTTAATTTCAGAGAAAATGATATGATATTTCAAATCGTAGTTTGACGACGGTGATGATGAGGGTCGCAATACGCGGGCAATCTTTCGCAAAGTCTTCTTTAGCAGCAAATCCCTTATGATGTCTGCCACCCACTTGCTTATCAGACATGGTGACATGCATGTCTGCATTGCTAACATTGGCTGCCGAAGGTGGTGCCGATGGTTCACAAGACCTTGGGTGGTCACGTTTGGGAGAAGACGATGGCGATAATGGTGTTCAAAGGGTCAGTCTGGACTGTGGGAGAGAGATAATATGAAAAATATTTTTCATATTTTTCTTTAAGAAATCTTAAAGGTATGTTGTTAGGGTAACTACCCGGAAGGTAAAACCCATATCCGGATTCAAAAATCAACAAAATGGTAAAAGCACAGACCGTGAATCGATGAGAAATGTCCATTCTTCAATGTTTGAGTCAGATCTGGGAAAACCCAGAAGTGAAAATACGCAACAAAAACAAAAAATCAGCACATTTTCCGTATGGGTTTTCAACTTCAACCAAAATTCAATCACAAAAGCTAATCAAAACCATAACTTGCACATCATTAAAGATCTATAAACAACCAAATAAGCAGCAAAAAATATAAAAATTCCATCTTGTTCTTTTTACCCAAATGAAATGAGGAAGGGTCTGCATGCACTGAAGTGGGGTGGAGGGCACGAATTGGGGTTTTCTGGGTTGCTCCGGGCTTTGCAGATGAGGAAGGTGGGGTAAAATTGATGGTGGTGGTGCTAGAGGAAGAAGCTTGTTGGTGCGGAAGTGATGGGGGAAGGGGTGGTGATGGGAGAATGGCGGCTCGGGTGGGGAAGGGGGTAGAGAGAAAGATGAAGAGGAAGGATGTCAGTGAGATTTGTATGTGTGTGTGCGTGTGTGAGAGATTTGAGAGTGAGGTTTATTGGATACGGTTCGGGTCGGGGATCTGTGACTTCAGAAAATTGGATCCGGCCCGCCCCTCTGTTTACTTAGACCCTACCTGCCCCGTCCCGTTTTGTGTATAAAATAATATGGACCCGCCCCGAACCCACTCCGAACCGCTAATACCCGCCCCTACCTACGGGCTCAGGGCCCGTTTGCCCACCCCTAATATCAACACTTAACAAAAATTTTAACAGATTGTGACGAAAGGACCACATTGATTTGTGATACCTATTTTCAAGGACTACATTAATTGATTTTCAATTTTAGGGACCATCTTGATGATGAGGGTCAATTTTCAGGGACCATTTGTGATCAAAACCCAAAATTAAAGTCAAATTTAGCCAAATGTTAGGTACATATATATAGTAAGTCCTCAAGCTCTTTGGTGGACTCCAACACGTGCATTCTATTTTTTTTAGTACATTGATATTTTTACGGAAGGGAGAGTTCGGTGAAGCTACATAATGGGCAGCCTAATTTGGTATCGAATTCGTCATCCACGAGATTCAAACCAAAGACCTCTCAATTTTAGTGAAGATGAATATCATCAGACCGTAGTAATGAGTAGCAACACGTGCATTCTAAACTGAGATGGACATATTTAGCCTTGCACAGTTGGAGATAGAAAACTTTAACCTACATTATTTTGTAAATTATTAATTTTGAGGGACCACGTTTAGCCTTCATGAGAGGAGATGACCTAAGAAGAAGAATAAATTGGTATCAAACTTGTTATTTATGATATTCAAATCTTAAACCTCTTACTTAGAAATAAAAAGAAATACTCCTGCAACTATGCTGCAAATATACAAAATGTGAAGAATTGGTCCTTGAATATTTACTATAGTTTAGATTTCGTCCTTGAATATGACAAAATGTGGAGAATTGGTCGTTTCATCATAACTTTGTTAGATCTTCCGTTATTTCTCTTACGTGGTGGCATCAAAATTTAAAATAAAATAATAGTTTTATTATAAAACTAGTATCTGAAAATAAATTTAAAAAAAAAAAAAAAAAGCTTGAAAAGAAAAAATCGTACCCAGACCTCTCTCCTCTCTCTCTCACCGCCTCCCATCCCTCCCACCAAATGCTTGCGACTTCACCACCGTTTCTCTCTCTCTCAGATTTTAAATAATCAACATATTTTACTTTCAAAAAGAGCTAAGGGGTGGTGTGGATGCGAGATAGGTGGGAGATAGGGGGTTGGGCGGGTTGTTGGAGGTAGGGGTTTGGGGTGGATGGCGGGAGGTTGGGGGCTGGGGACCTGGGGTGGTTGCGGATTGCTGGAGGTAAAACTAGTTTAATTGTTTTTTTCTTCTTTTAATTATCTCTTTTCTTTGTTTAATTTTTCTTATAACATTTTAGAATTTGTATAAAAAAAAATTAGATTTTGCCAGAAAAGTTAACAAATAGACCAATGCTATATGTACTATAAAATTTAAAAATTAAAACTAACGAATTTTTAATTAAAAAACGAAATTAATTTCATAATAAAAATATAGGAATCAATTTTATAGTTTCTCAATAAATTTATGGGTAAATTACATAGTAGTCCTTTAGGTTTGAGGTTTATTGCAACCTCATACAACATCTTTAAAACATTTCACTTTCATACCTCAAGTACTATTTTATTTCAATATAATACATCCATTTCATTTTCCATTCATTGATCCGTTAAGTGCTGACGTGACTGCCACATTTGTGCTGATGTGGCTACCACGTGGCAAAAAAAAAAAATTTATACATAAAAAAATATTATAATTCTAACCCAACCCAGAACCCATCTTCCCCCCACCCACTCCCTCCCTCGCAACCCCCACCCCCGACGCACTCCCTTCTTCTTTCTCCAACTACCCCTCTCTCTGCATCTCCATCCTTCCACTTTGCATCTCCACCTTCCATGGAAACACCTTCACATCCCTCCCAGATCCAAACTCCACAATCCCTCTAGCATTTAGCACCATGAAAATTCTTTTTTCTTAACAAATCCCACACACCCAATTTCTCACTCTCACCCCCCTTGAAAACTCGTTAGCATCGATGGTGCAGTTTGAATGATGTACAACTCAGTTGGTCGCCATGGCAGAGATGCTGAGAGACGAAGGATTTTGGGTTTTGGATTGAATCTGAGGTTGCAGGAGTTGGGCATTAATGGCATCTCGCTGGATCTAAGTGTTAAGGGAAGAAAATTTCGAGATGGGTTTGTGATGGTTCAAGATGGATTTCGAGACGGATTTTCGAAATGGGTCATTACCGGAGAAGTGACATGGCGGGGGGATCCTTACCGGAGAAAGGGAGTTACCGGAGGGGGAGTTGGAGATGGGAGGCGAGGAGGAGGCGATGGGGTCAAGCGAGGCGAAGAACTCGACTTGTCGGACCTTGGGGTCGCTGACTGTGCGGGACGGCCGGCGAGGGTCCATTTGGGAATTTGTGGGTGTGGGTTAAGGGTTTTGGGGTGCAGAGAGAAAAGTTGGGGGGTTTGGATCGTTGGATTTGATCGGCGAGGGAGGGAGAAGACGGGAAGCAGCAAAGAAATGCAGAGCGCGTGAAAAAGAAGTGGGGTGGGTTCTTGGATGGGAGGGGGTGAAGAGAGGTTTCTGGGTTTGCTTTTGGGGGTGAAGGGTTGCGAGTTATAGTTTTTATTTTTTATTTTTTGATATGATTCAGTTTTTTTTTAAATTAATTTTTTTTACCACGTGGCACACATGTGGCAGCCACGTGGTACAAATGTGGCAACCACGTCAGCTCTTAACTGATCAATGGATGAAAAATGTAACGGAGGTACTATATTGAAATAAAATAGCATGAAAGGTATGAAAGTGAAATGTTTTAAAGATATTGTATGAGGTTGTAATAGACTTCAAACCTGAAGGGCTACTATGTAATTTACCCTAAATTTATTTAAGGGTTTTTATCACAAATAGTTTCTGAAATTGACCAACCACATTAAGATGGTCTCTGAAATTGAAGATCAATCAATGTAGTTCCTGAAAATGAGTGTTGTAAATTAATATGGTCATTTCGTAAAAAAATTTGTTATATGGTGATGTAGCACATAACTGGGCATTTATCACTTGAAATTAAAAATATTAAAATATTAAAAAACTATTTTTATTTTTGTATAATCGAAAACTTTAAAAAAAATAAAAGAAAAGATGAATAGACATCTTCTTCCCCTCCCCAATTAAAACCTTCATTGCCTTTTAAAGCTTTCAGGATTTCAGAAATCCTTCACACTTTGGATAGATTTTGCTACTAGAGTTTACCACATGATGAACCCCCAATTTGGTTGGTTGGTTAAACAGTTAACATCAGCATCACCTTTTCTTGGGCTTCAGCTCCGGTGGCTTCCATTCCTTCGCCACAACCATCGCCTTCTCTTCCTCATCGGAACTCGCTGACAACTCACCATCCTCAACCATGTTTGTCCCACCCAGACTCAATCCCGACTCGCCGTCGCTGAACTCGATCCGTGGCGCAGTCGAATGCCAGACCCAACTCAAAACCGAGTTTTTCCATTTTTAATTTTTTAAGTTTTTAATTATATAAAAATATTTTTTTAATTATTTACATACTTTTAGTTTCACATGATAATGTTTAATTAGATTTGTGGAACCCATTTATGTGTCACGTCAGCCTGTAACAGAATTTTTTACGAAATGATCACATTGATTTGCGACATCTATTTTCAGAGACTATATTGATTGGTTTTTAATTTTAGAGACCATCTTAATGAAGTAGGTCAATTTTAAAGATCATTTATTACAAAAACCCTTTATTTAATTTTATATTGAAATACTAAAATATGATAAAATGTACTCGAATAGTTTAGTAGATAGGGTGGTGTTATTTAGATACTTATTATTTTATTTTTATACATACTCTTCTTAATTTCTAATCACAAAATTGAATTAATAAAAAAAATATCAATGAAAAATAATTTAACAAAAATGTACAAAAATACAGAATGAACGTGGAAATAGCACTATACCCTAGTAGATATTGGATAAAATATATTATGGGTTTAAAATTGAAAAAATATATGTGGTTTCGAGCCATACGGGCCCGGGAATGACCGACTGTTGCAGTGCCTCTGGCCAATCCCAACTCGACAACGTTTTTGACGAAACCACTCTGGTTTTCCAACCCCACCCATTTCACTCTTACAGCGGTTTTGAAATATCCTATAAATATATCATATAAATACAACAGAGAAATTTTTTTTTTTGGTCAAAATATACAACAGAGAATTGAGTCACTCATATATAGACAGAGAAGGAGAGAGACCAGACCCCTACCTTAGAGAGAGAGAGAGCAGAAGCCATCTGTGTGTCAACTGGTTCTTTCTCTCCCATTTTTCTTGGTTTCTTGGTGGGATTTCTGGTTTCTCTAAACTAAGAGATCAGTTCAGCAGGAACAACCGTATATATATTACTAGGATTATTAATTATTTATTTATAATAATAAATAATTGTTAGAGAGATTATGGGGAGGGGAAGGGTGCAGCTGAAGAGAATTGAGAACAAGATCAACAGGCAGGTGACCTTCTCAAAGAGAAGGTCGGGGCTGATGAAGAAAGCTCATGAGATTTCTGTGCTTTGTGATGCTGAGGTTGCTTTGATTATCTTCTCCACCAAGGGCAAGCTCTTTGAGTACTCCAATGATTCCTGGTATAATATGCACCCTCTCAACTACTCTTTCTTTCAACTACCATAGATTTTTTTTTTTTCCAAAGAAACCTCGGCTGTACGATTGAGTTCAACGTTCTTCTTGATTATATATCTTTTTACTTTTTGGTTTTTTAGGGCGTGCTATATATTTCAGTTAAATTATTTGCGTTACATTTATTTCATGCAGTGCTGTTGATGATAACCTTCCGGTTTATGGTGTTGAATTTTCCGAAGTATACTGATAATTTTGTGTCATTATTTTCTTGCTCCACAATTGTGAATTAATTTTTAAATAATATTTAAAGTTTCTTGAGTTTCTTTTGTGGGGATTTTCTCTCTCTTTTAATTTCATGCAAATACCAGCTGTTCGTTGTGTACCAGTGTACATTGAAAGAAAACGATGTCTGTGAGAGGGAGAGGGAGAGAGAATATATATTCCTCCGGGTCTATGATAAGGTACGATAAACCTGTTCATCCATATAAAACAAAAACGGAAAGAAAAACACTTTTCGTTATGATAACATGTGGTGTCTTTTCGCTAATCTGCTTGGGGAGAAAGGGGATTATCTAGATAGGTTACTGTAAAAGAGGCTAAGCGAGGAGATTAATTAATATGGTTTGGATCCTTAATTCCAAGTATCTCCTAGTTAGATTTTGAAACGTAGACCAACTGGAATATCCTACATTTTCTTTCTTCTTTCAGTGAATATATATATATATATATATATATATATATATATAGAGAGAGAGAGAGAGAGAGAGAGAGAGAGAGGTTTGTGTGTGTGTTATAATTAATATATATATAATTAGTAATTAATGAATTGTTGTCTGAGATTAGAGTATAAATTACACTCGCTAGCAAGGTTTTGTGTGTGTTATTTGGTTTGTAAGTGGCATTACTTACTTAACCATTTGTTTCTACCTTAGCTCGGATATCTTATAAGCAAATAGTACATCAAATCAGCATGAAGCAGCTTATTAAGAACCCATACCTAAAACTATTTCAAAAAGCTAGACCATAAGACCTATTTCTTCTTTAATTATTATTATTGGTTGGTTGTCTCCCAGGCGATTCCTTTAGTTGAAAATTAATTGATTTTCCATAAGCTTATCCCTGGAAGGATGTATGGATTGAGATTGTAGTGTACGAAACAAAAAATTTTTAACTATGAAACATATCCCCTTTATGTGTGATACATGGGGTGTTTGATGAGTGTGTTTCTTCTAATTAAAGTTTAGCATGCATATGATTCAATATCCGGTGGATAGGGTATTGTGTTTCCACCCATGCGTCTCAGGTTCAAAACTAATAATCATATGCCACTTGGTATGATTGTATTGATCGGTTAGTTGTAAAGGAGTGAGTTGGTAAAAGGTCGTATTGTAATTGTAGAGTGTCGGGTTGCTGTTTAACATATTGTATGACTCATTGATCCTTATCCCGTAATAAGCAATACAATTGAAATCCTCTTTCTCTCTCTTGTCCCGCTCATCTCTTTCTTCTTCCTTCACCTACTGTTAATAGAAACTCCCCCCTCTCCTAAATTATTGTAATAGTTTCGTACCCTCCCCTCCTCTTAATAATAATTAAAAATTAATAATTGAAAAAGGGTTGAACATGCATGGATGAGGGGGTTTGGAGGGCTTAATTTGTCTGTGATTTCCATGAAGAGCTAGTTTCCTATGTTTTGTAGAAATATTTCCTTTGTTTTATTAATTGTCACTTAATCATGGTATTTTGAGAAAGCTAACCGAAGTACAAATATGGTTTACAAATGAGTATTATATGATTAGCTTGAAAAATTTCTAATTTATTCAGTTTATAATTGGCCATAAATAAATAGGAGCTTATAATGTGCGTAGAAATCACTTTCCAAAAATATAACGTATGCATAAGATTCTTACAGCGCTTTTGGTTGCTAGAGTTCAAACTTCTCCAGTTGTCAAGTCATACGTATTTGTCCAACGTTCAATCCGGGTTAAGCAATTATATTTGCATTTGTTCAACTTCTTTCTATGTCACAATTCCTCACTGTCCAGGTTATATAGATGTCGAATTTAAATTCGTTGGTTTTGTCCAGTCAACTCTCATATCTTTTCCCACCACAACACTAACACTTGCAAATAGCAGCATATATAGCAAAAATCAACAACAATGTCAGTTAGGTGATAATGTTTTAGCTCAACTTTCTGTATGTAAGCTAAAGAAGTTTCTACGCCACACACGATCGATAGTATATAATGTTACATGTTTCCTCCTTAAATTCATTTTTTCAGCATTTTCATGCTTGTTATTTAATATAAGAACACAATATTTGTATTAAGTTCATAGTTTTTATATGCATGAAATGAAGGTCTGTCTTATATACTATGACTACTTACTGGTAGATAATTTCCTAAATTTTTCGTATTAACAGCATGGAAAGGATCCTGGAAAGGTACGAAAGATACTCATATACAGAGAGGCAGCTTCTTGCAAATGATAATGAATCCACTGTAAGCCACCACACCCTCCTCTCTATCATTTATTGATAGGCAAATAATTTTAGATGAAACTTTTTTTTATCTTCTTTTCTTGTTTCAAGCTATACAAAGCTAACTTGAGTTCTGACCAAATATGGCTTCCTGCCTGGCTTTCTTTCTTATCTGAAAGCCAAAAGAATCACCATGAATTTGTTATCCATTACCTTGTTGGTGTTAGCTTCCTCTAGAGGAATCAGTTTCCTAGCCTACGGACTGTACGATAACCATTTCGTTTGCAGCTTTTATTTTTCACATTTTCTTGATAGCAAGAGAAGGAATGTAATGGAGGAATGTGGAATGAAAGGACGGTGGAAAGGAGGGAGAAATGAAGGAGACCGTAGGAAACAAAAACTAGAAACGAAAACCTACTAAAAATTGTTGAGTTTTTAGTTTCCATTTTGTCTATTTGAACCCATGAACATTTATGTTCCACTTCCTTCCCACCACCCTTCCTCCACCTTTGCTCATTCCTCTTTTCTCCCTTGTATTCCCCCTCTATTCCTCACAAAAAGTAAAAAATTAAAACTAAAAGCAAAATGGTTATCAAACATGTCCTTCCCTAGCATTACGCATTACTTTTATTGCGTTTTTTATTTGAAACAGTTCATTCATATATGCCATATTTTTATTCTTGTTTTACAGGGAAGCTGGACTCTGGAACATGCAAAGCTCAAGGCTAGGGTGGAGGTTTTACAAAGAAATCAAAGGTATACCAAGTGGATCAATTTAAGTACAAAATATCCCTCTTTATTTCCGTTATAATTAATAATTAAAGATCAAGTAATCAGTACTAAAGATACTACTTTCACTGATCTTGGTTGGTTTGCAGACACTATATGGGAGAAGATCTCCAATCCTTAAGTCTCAAAGAGCTTCAAAATTTAGAGCAACAGCTTGATTCTGCACTGAAGCACATAAGGTCAAGAAAGGTAAAACCAGTAACGAACAAATTAACCATCAAGTATTTGGTACATATACACTAGATTAATATTGAATTTTTATTTGTTTTTGTTTTTCATTTTTAATTTAAAGAAATAGGCTAACTAATTGGAGTATGATTTTCATCACACACAGAACCAAGTTATGTACGAATCGATTTCTGAGCTCCAGAAGAAGGTAAGCCTAGAAGGCATTTATATATAGGGAATGAGAACACACCCTTTCTCTAGTGCGCTACACATTATTGTTTAATTTTGCTTGATTTATTCGATGACTAAAATTAAACTGATGTATGTAAGAAGAGAGAAGGGTGTAGTGCGATTATCATTTCACTTTATATATATATATGCATGGAGTTATGTATGCATGCAAATACATGCATATATAAATCCATATTTCTTTCACAGTAATGGTAGAACATTGTCTGTGTGTGCCTTACATGGCAGGATAAGGCATTGCAGGAGCAAAACAACTTGCTGGCAAAGAAGGTACGTAACAATATATATGTAGTGTGTTATAAAAATGTTTAAGTTCGTAATTCTCATCGTACTGGCATTGTGTATATTGTGTATTTAACTGAACCATATATAATTAACTAGGTGAAGGAGAAGGAGAACGCAGTAGCTCAACAGGCCCAATTGGAGCATGTGCAGGAGCAGAGGTTGAACTCCTCTTCCTCCCTTCTTCCACGGGCATTGCAGTCCTTGAATTTCGGGTTAGCCTTTCTCCATGTTTAGTTTGGCTTTCATTTTTTTTAAAAATAGAGATGGAGAGAATATATATTGGAAAACGAGGAATGAAAAATAACCGGAAGGTGGTGGAAGGGAGAGAAGAAAAAAATGAAGAATATTATGATTGAAAGGAGGGACGAAGAAGAGCGGAGGAAATATGTTGGGAGTGATGTAGATGAAACGTTAAGGAATGGTACACAAAAAGAACACTAAAAATTAAAAAAAAATATTTAAAAAGAACTATTTCAAGTTGTTAACACTTTCAAAATGTTTTCATTCATTCTTCTTTATTTTGTTCCCTCCCTCACTCAAGCCTTCTTCATCCCTCATTTCTTCTTTATACTTTCTCCATATCTCAAGCCCAAAAAGTAAAAACTAAAAATAAAAACCAAAATGGTTATCAAATGGACCCTCAATCTTTTATTTTTTGTTTTCACTTTGTATGTAATTCCTTTCACATTTCTTCCCCCGTCCAATCTTCACTCTTGATTTGGCTTTTTAGCCAAAATAATCCCTAAGATTGACATAACTTCTCACTTTGGTCACTAACAATAAAAATCGACAAAAGTGGTCTTTGAGTTTGTCCATCGTAAATCATTTTTGTCTTTTCATGAAAAATCTATCAATATCCTCGTTAAATAGAGGGGTTGATCTAACAAAAATACCCTTAAAATGGTGATCACGTGGTCGTTCACGTGGTAATTTAACGAGGATTATATTGACAGATTTTTCGGAATGACAAAAATAATTTACGGTAAACAAACTCAAAAAAACTTCTATCGATTTTCATTGTCAAGAACTAAAGCTAAGAATTATGTCAGTCTCATAGATCATTTTGGCAAAAAAATCTCTCGATATTCGATATTTTGTTCTCCCACATTTTTTTTCTTCCTTATATAACATAATATTGAAAACTAAAACTAAAAAAAATAGTTATAATACAAGTTAAATTAATTCATAAACGTGTGAATATATATTATATTGCAGCAGCGGGTCCAATTACCAGGCCATTAGATCAAGTGAAGGAATACCAGGAGATAATCAGCAGTATGGAGATGAAACCCCAACTCCACATAGACCTAACATGCTGCTGCCCGCTTGGATGCTCCGCCACCTTAATGAATAGAAGAATTCATCACCATGAAATAATATTATCTCCAAAGGGAATAATATTATGTGACATCAATTAATCAAGTAAACATATTATACTTATATATATATATATATATATCTATATATCTATACCAAGAAATTAATTGGTAATGTGCATGATGAAAACCCTAGACTCGATCTATCTCTAAATGTGTATCGTATGTTGGAATTCATTAATATATCTTAAGGGCTTGTTTGGTATTGTTGTGCTTTAAAAAAAAATTAAAAAAAATAAACTGTTTTTACTATGTTATGAAAATAAACTGCTGTGAAATAAAGTAGTAAAGTGTTTGATAATTTATAATTGTAAAGTGCTTGTAGCAAAAGAAAAAAAAAACACAATGTTAGTGTTTAGTAAGTTTGTATGTAAAACATCTGTGGATGTGTAAAGTGATAAAAAAAATACTAGATGTATTATTAATTTAATTGTTTGGCAAATAAAGATCAATTATTAATTTTTTTTTTTGAAAAAAATTAATAATTTTTATATCTTAATTTGAACCTATCACAAATACTAAGTAGTATGACAAATTATATTGAAATATTTCAAACTGAAGAGCTAGGATTCATTAGCACAACATTGTTGAGGCACTTGAATTACCATCAACCAAATGATACATACGTCAAATAGAATAAAAATCTAAATATTATTCAATATAAAAGTAGTCTAATTAGATGCATTTATCAAACTGTATGGCTATGCTATTTCTCAATGCTTCTATCTCATATGATCCTTGAGCATGATAAGCATGGTATTCTTCATCATCATCACTAGCGCTAATAGTGATCATGTTCAGAATGCCTCTTTATGTAGTTATGAAAAGTCATTGTAGCAATGACAATCTTACTTGCTTATTGAATGAATAGTTAGGCATATCCCTTAAAATTGTCCATATTTTCTTCCATACCCGAAATGTCTATTCAAGGACGCTCATCAGCGAAGTATGCATGTGCTTGAATACCTCTTTATGACTTGTTGGTTGGGCACCCCTACAAAAGTTCAGGAGATGCTATCTTTCACCTTATATAGTCCAAAATATCGTCTCATTTATGGGTACCCCGCATCTACCAAATAATAATTTCTTGTCAAATGGAAAATTTGTTTTCAAATGTAATAACTACACAAAAGTGAGTATGAAAAAT
Source organism: Malus sylvestris (assembly GCF_916048215.2). Classification (NCBI taxonomy): domain Eukaryota; kingdom Viridiplantae; phylum Streptophyta; class Magnoliopsida; order Rosales; family Rosaceae; genus Malus; species Malus sylvestris. The sequence continues at coordinate 27,776,670 of NC_062273.1, forward strand.
ATTAATAATAAGTATGAAGATTCCAGACAAATAATTACAGTAAGAAGTTTACCACTTGGAGGTTTTGGAAATTTAAATTTAGATTCCGTAACACCGAAAGAAAAACCCTTGTATCCAAATTTAAAAACCCAACAAGAAAACCTAACAAAGAAAGAATGAAATAAACTGAAATTTTCAGAGAAGAGAAGGAAGCTTACCAGAGGAAAGATACGAGCTAGGAGATGAGAGAGATCAGAGCTGGGAGGAAGGGCGTGAAAAATTTCAGATCGGGTCTGCCTATGCAATAGCGTACGATGTAGAAAAAAAGGGGGGGGGGGGGTAGGATAACCATTTTGAAAAATTTAATTAAGTGGTACTATTCACTCAAGTTTTGGGATTAAAAAAAAAAGGAAAAGGATCATTGCCGGATCATTTTCCTAGGGATCCCACAATCGTATCCGTTCATCATACATCGTGCGGTTAGTTTTCGTTACGTACTATTTATATTTGAATTTTAAATTTTAAATTGTAAATGATTTATGACCACACGATGTATAATGAATGGATACGATTGCAAAATCCCTAAGATCCACAGGTAAAGATCCGGCGAAGATCCTTTTCCGAAAAGAAAAAAAAAACCGTTTTTCAAAGCTACCTCTTACTCGTTCAGCTTTTTGAACTTCTTTTCACCCTCAATTGTGTAAAAAAAAAAGGTTTTAATATGGTTACCAAACGATAAAAATACCCCGGCTTTTTTAATACCCGCTTCTAAAAAATTTAAGCAATATCAAACTAGAACTTAATAGCCCATAAACTATGTAAAGTGTGGCCTACATCTTGTAATTAGTACATTTTACTTTCAAGGTACTATCTTTCAAATTAACTTGGGAATTAGACAAGTGCTGTTGATATATACTACAATATATTGGACACGTATGTACGTGTATGTTCCCTTTACTTGATATATGTGGATTTGGTATTCTGCTTAATTCTCCTGTTTCTTCTACGTGCATACACTGTGGTTTTTGGTAGCTCTTGTGATCGAGCTGAATCTTGCAATATGAAGGTTGACAATATTAACGTCACATATGCGAGTTAAGCCAATCAATCAACGTGTATATTGTACTTATCTTCTTATATCTGAATTCGGATCTCTTTCATGCTAATTAGTGATATATACTGCAGCACTTTGGAGTAGTTTAGTCTAGGATATTATAACTCTGTATAGATGTCTTTTTTCTTTGGTCGGATCGAGTAGATGGGGTACATGTCCAGCTTATATCAACCTCAATGTTCTACTGCCAAAAGTGTTGAATTCCCTGTGATTAGCTATGGGCTAACTAACTAAATGCTAAAGTACTAAAAACCAAACCCACATTTGAAAACAATTTAAATTTAAACATATAACATTGTAGAGTAGTCGGCCCTTATCATTTTGGTGGTACATGCAAATACAATGGGTGCGTTCCTCCATTATCAGTTTCCTCCTCTCACAATCCTTACGGTAAAACATAACAACTTTTATAGTACAGATACACTGCTACCGTAGGTTCATAGCCGAAGATGCCATGGAATCCTTCACTCAAGGGAGATGTGGAGAAGGATTCTGATTAAAGAAGTGTCTTGCGTACGAAAAGAGGAGCCCAAGTGCAACTCTACAACTATAAATTTGAAGCCTAATGCTATTACATAAACTTAGCTAGCTAATTACTCTTCATTGCATTTTTCTTTCTTTCGTATAGAGAAGAATTGAACTTAAAACTAATATATACGAGATAAGAAATAAATATTTTTACCAAGAAGAGTGAGATTCTTCATAAATTCTCTGACACAATAGTTTATAATATTAATACAGAAATTAACATTAAATTGTTAAATGAAAAGTCCGATTTCCTAAACATTCTCTATCTTTACCAATCTAAACTAGTAGTGTGAACGATGAGAGACAGTTGAGACTTGTGATTAATAAATAAATATATTATATATATTCCTAATACAAACAAATTCATCATAAAGTCTGCCACGTCTGCTTTGCACTTGGCCATAGCGGTTTATTTATCTTCTAGAATATATTACAAATTAATCATGCGGTTGACATTTATGTCCCAATGATCTGTGCTTTCTGTTGGCTAGTAATGTATTGCTGATATATTAATCATCCCACACGGCCGGATGCTTAATTAGCCAATACATTTGGCAGACTGGCCGGCGACATTCTTCTAATTAATTTGGCTCGCAAACTCTCTCACTCTCTCCCAATCCCATATAGTTAACTTACACGATCGAATTATTGCCTCAACAACCAACCATTTGCCTCGTTTAATTGGTGGAATGAACCTTATTTTACATCTAAGCAAATTGGAATGAACCTCCCTATATAAGTACATTCTTTCTTAAAAAAGGATTGGCTAGTGGCTTCTCCACGGTAATTCACCATTTTAGGAGGCCGGAAAGACCCAGAGGCATTTCAGCATTTCCCTAGGCACCATCGTGTGATTCACCAGCGTCAGAAATTAAATCCAAGAATATACGTGTCAAATATAAACCTAAAATTCGTCCTCAATAATGTTATATACAAAAACACATCAACTCAATTGAAGAAGTTCTTCATCTATCTACTTGTCAAATTGAATTTTTTTCCTAAACTATTGAATTTTAAGTGTTTTCCTCTAAGAGAAATGTTATCAAAAGCCTATATATATATATATATATATATATATATATATATGAAAAAGCCGTTGTAATTTGATTTGATTTATTTAGTTCGAATAGGCAAGGTGTAAGAGAGTTAATGTTGTTGTAACATGTTCAAATTTTTTATGATGATGTTATCCATACACTCATTTTTACATTCCACACACTATCTACTAATTTATGTCATTTAATCTTTTTTAATTTATTCGATCTAACAGTAAAAAATTGAGAAAAATATGTGTGGATAGCACTACCCTTATATAACATCAATTAGAAACATCATAATATTACACCGTTTGCCTACAAATTGTTCAATTTTATATGTTTTTATTTCTTTCTTGAAAATTTGTGTTTTACCATCCCTTTTGGCCTAGCTAGATGGGTGCCTTATTAATCCGAGAGACTATGATGTGCTTAATTTGATTTAAATTTCATTAGAGGCAATGATGCATCTTTAAACTCCTCCACTTATTCTCTCGCCATATAACTGATCATGTTAATGTAAAAGTATATATAGTTACAAGCATACTCTATTAAATTTGGATTTATATGTATCTAGTAATTTAGGTGATGGGAACTATTCAAAAGTATAATATCATATGATTCCATTTTTTGGGAAATTAGTCAAACTCTCAACAACTGGTTTGCTTCTAGGGTGGGATGTATGGGAACAAATAACTATATATGAAATGAAGCCGTCAGATTAATTCATGGCAAGCACGTCACAAATAAACAAAATAAGGAATAAATGCCCTTGAAAAAACAAAAGGTTCCAAGTCTAGGCCTTATTATTTGTATATATATGTACATGTACAGCCAGCCATTTTTCCAACCAGCAAAACCAATATTGTCAACGAAAAATGAGCAGGAAATATGCAAGGTTGTGTGGTGCCCGGCCGACTGTTTGTCTTCCAATCCATCCACTGTCTCTCCGGTCGAAACACACGTCTAGACGGCGTTCCGGTTCTGTCAAAGCTACTACTGATCATAACAGCACAGAGTTTTTGAACAATATCAGCAGCAGCGGGGATGATGACTTGAGTAGTACTGCAGAAGATATGAAAAGTGGGAACAAGATTATGGTTGTTGTGGATTCAAGCCTTGAAGCTAAGGGAGCTCTCGAATGGGCACTATCCCACACTGTCCAATCCCAGGATACCATTGTTCTTCTTCATGTAGCTAATCCCTCCAAACAACAAGGTCAGAAAATAGTTAATTATCAGATTAATCTCATTGTTTTTAATTATCTTGTTTCATTAATGTTAATTATCTTGTTGCATTAATCTTCTTGCAGACTCAAATGGGAAGACTAATTTGAAGGCTTTTGAACTGCTTCACTCTATGAAAAATGTTTGTCAAAGAAAACGGCCTGGGGTAAGTTTAATTAACAAATTCTTTGTTTTCCCCAAATTTGTTTCTGCATAACAGCAAAACTAGTAATGAATATGTTTAGTGATAGAATGTAAGTATCTGATCCTGAATCAGATAACAATGATCGAGAAACCCTAAGATCATTTAAACTTTCATACAAGGCTTTCATTTTCCCGACGTCGTGAGATTTTACTCTCATGTGCATAACCATTCAATCTAGTAGCACTCGATCTCCATTATAAAAGTCTTGAGTTCAAATTTTGGGGCGGACAATCATTTATCGACAAAAAGAAAGACGTTTAGTTCATCATCGACTTCTGTCAATGAAGATCAATCATAGAGATGCCAACTATATATATTTATACAAATAAAGATCTCTACTGACCATTGAAAATTGAAATAGGTGACTGTGGAGGTAGCATTGCTTGAAGGGAAAGAAAAGGGCCCAATAATAGTGGATGAAGCAAGGAGACAAAGGGTGTCCCTACTTGTTCTTGGCCAAAAAAGAAAGTGGTCGAACTGGTGGCAGCTTATCAAGAGGTGGACGAGGAGCAGATCATCGGGGGAGGTTTTTGTGGAATACTGCATTCAAAATGCTGCATGCATGACGATTGCAGTGAGGAGAAAGAGCAAGAAATTGGGAGGTTACTTGATCACCACCAAGCTTCACAAGAATTTCTGGCTTCTGGCTTGATTGAAATATGATCACATGGTTCTTAGTTACGTTTAAGAAGTCATTCATTTTTCAACGGAAAATCAGAGTCTGACGCATATACAAAACTATTTCACTGAAATCCGAAGAAATATGTTTTTGCATACATGTCAAATTCTGATTAGAAATGATTTTAGCACACCTCTTTTCTCCCCTTGCATACCTCTATCTATTTGTGGTATTTGAATGTAATAAGTCAAAAAAGAATCGAAAATCAAAAATCAACAGGTGTGCAGAAGAAGAAAAAAGGCGTGCGCAAATCATTTCTCGACTTTGGTTGTTATCTTCAATGAAGAATGACGACTTGTAAAAAAGCCAAGTATTTTCCAACCATACAAGACGTGGTTGTTGGGACTACAAAAATGCTAGTAGAAATTGGATGTCAACGAAAAGTACCCCTTATACAAGAAGTTTAAGGAATCTTGTTGAGTTTGCATTGTAGTTGTCGAGTCAAAGCTTGGTGGTTGACACAAACTGCATAGCAGCTTCCAAGTTCCATCTCTGAAGGTTCAATCTCCTTCCTATTACACATGCTCAAGCCAAAAATCAAGTCCAAAACTCAGTGCAACTTTTAAGATAAAGAGTTTTTCTTCTCAATCAAGTTACTTCAAATACTAAGGCGGGCGAAATCGTGTTCCCCATTCAATTTGCATACAAATTGGGATTGATTGTGGCTTTTGAATGAAAGAAAAGAAAAATCCTTTGACAGTTTGATATCTTCTCTGTATTCCCCATCTTCACAAGGTATGATGTCTCAGCAGCGAAAAACGAGTTCCGAGCTCTGAAATAGAAAAGCTAATGAAACTGAAGAGGAATGATTTTCCTGTGTAAATGTGGTACCTATCCGTTAAATTGCAATCTGATACAAATAATCGAATATAATTTATTCAACTGTATAGAGGGAGGACTATGATTTTCCTTAGGCATTCCAGGAAACAGCAGTGGCAATCGATCAACAAATATTCTTACCTTGTCCTGTTATTTTCCTCTTTGCCTCTTTCTACTTGAATTCTGAATCAATCTCTGTAAGCATGAATCAATTGACGAGGTATATACAGATCTCATGTCTGAAAGTTCACTTGAAAACTCCCGGTCGTGGCTCAAAAGAATAACCATGTATATGTCCTATGCCCAGGCTTTCACTCGAAAACTCTTTCATGTGGCTCAAAAGAATAACCCTGTCTATGTGTCATGTCCAGACTTTCACTTCAAAACTCTTTGCTGTGGCTCAAAGGACAAACCACGTTTATATGCAATTCGCTGCAGCTGATCATATCCTGCAAGTACCCCAGCTCCAGCGACCCCTAGAAGCATATTTGCAGTAACTCCTCGAAACAGTGCTGTGAAACCCTCAAGGTAAACAATCTCCCGAAATGCATGCAAGGCGTTACGATACTTTGACGGTTGTCCTGATGTTAGCATCATTCTCCGCCGAACAGTATCAAATGGATAGGCGCAGACCCCAGAGACTGTTGTTACACTCCAGCCAAGCAAAAAACTAGCTAAAAAATTCCCCTGAAAAAATTCAAATGATATAAACTGAGGCTGAGGATCATTCGAGAAGGGGAGCACATTAGCAGTTTGAACCAAGAATGATTACACAAATTCAAATCCCAAAGTACACATGCATGCGAATACACTCGCTTTGAATTGTTCAGATAATACTGAGATGCTTACCTCCAAAGGACCAACCAAAACAACAGGCTTCATGGTGTCATAAATCCCAAAGTACATTCCTCGATACATCGTAATTCCAATGATCGAAGCGCCAAATCCTCGATAGAGCCCAACTATTCCATCGCTTGATAAGGTTTTACTGTAAACATCTAGAATCCCACTGAACTGGCGTTGACCACTAACTGCAGACCCCCTCCCATCGGTGCCTAGCCGCGTACGTGCATAGTCCAGATGATATAGAAATAATGAAGTAGTCGCTCCAGCAGCACTTCCTGAAGCCACATTTCCAGCAAACCACTTTATGTATCCATCTTTCTCTTTTGAGCAGCCAAAGATGCTTTTGAAGTAACCTCTAAATGCAAAGTTGAAGGCCTACAAGCATTCCAAATTATGTTCGGCGAGGACTGTCAAAACATGACATTCATTGGATTTAACATAGCATACCAAAAGTTTGTGAAGTTTCAAGCAAAAATGTTGAATGATCAACTGTCCACTATCTTATGAGATGCCAAGTGATGGAATTAAGAAAAGTGGGTGGAGATCTCTACGATTAAGATGGTAAAAAAAAAAAAGTGTACTAAGCTAGTGGACTTTCCATCCAACACTGGTTGTGAACTGAAAACCCAGAGTATATATTTACAAGATAAATCTAAGGTCTATGAAAGCACACATGGCAAACCTTTGATAAGATAGAGAATCCAAATACGGTTTGAAATTCACCGAGCATTCCGGTTATTATATCTTCTCAAACTGACCGATATCTGAACCAACAAACCAATGCAAAGAAAGAAATCGACTAAGGGGAAAACGTCTTGAAAATTTAACACACATCGTGCAATTGCTTGCTTTGATAGAAAACTAAACAAATGCATTAATCACCGAATGGTTTCACTGAAAAAATCCAAATACACCGATCTAATCATTCAATAGTTTCAGGGTGGGAGAGTGAAGCAGATGAAGTACCTGAGTAGGAAAATATCGAATAACATTGGCCTGGTTGCCTCGCCAAAACGACAACACGCCTTCCTCTCTAAACACCCTTGTAAAGCAATCACCAACACCCTTATAAGGTCTCTTAATCTGCCCTCTTTTTATCATCTCTCCCTGATTCTGCAGGAGAAGCTTCACTCTCTCAATGGGTGCTGCTGCACTCTTTGACACCAAGGCTGCCATTCCCCCCATCACAAAATCCAGAGAAAACTTCTCTGACTTTGTTGCCATTGCCAACCCCCTTCTCTCTCCTCCCTCCCTCCCTCCCTCCTTCCCTCCTTCCCTCTCTCTTTCTAGACCTGAACACTCCAATCAAAAGTAGAAATGAACCAACAAAACCAGAAATACAATCAAATGGGTGAAAGATTAAGTCTTTTTAGAAATCCAACAACAACCCAATGAAGAAAAAAGCATTTAATTTCATATAAATTTCCAAAAAAAAAAAAAAACTAACAATTTCCAATCATTTTTCCATTTCAGTCAAGAAAAAGCATGAAACTTTCTATCCCAAAATCTGCTGGGAATATTATAAACCAAAAATTAGAGATGGGGTTTTACGTACCTTGAAGATTTTTGGAGAGAAATTGAAAGGAGAGAGACGGTGGAGTTGATGGGTGGCCGTGGCGGGCTTTTCACTTTTAGCGCCGGATAACGGGTCGCTCTCCCACCACCCGAAATTACAAAAGCGGCTTTTTCCAGAAGTAAAATTTGGAAATTAGATGGAATCGCAGTTCGCCGTCGGTTCGATCGGTTGACTAATCGGACTCTGGCTTCCGAGGCGAGTTCTGGATCGTTGGATTTATGAGAAAAAAAAAACTGAAATAATTAAAAAATAAAAGAGAATTGTTATTGACATCCTAAAAATCTCATTTTAAACTTTAAACTTTCTATATTTGGAAAGAAAAATACATAGGAACGTAGAATAAGATTTTTAGAATGTCAATAACATTTTTCAAAAAAAAAAAAAAAACAGATTAAGCTGCGTTTGGTATGCCTGTTAATGCTTGAAGGTTCAAACATAAGAAAAACGCAGTTCTGTCAAACACGACCTTAACAAAAATTGGCAACATCTACAACCACGATTGAGTTACTATCCAGCTCAGAATTGATATATGAAAAGTCAATATTACCCTTAATGTTCTTTGTGCTATAGACTATTTACTAATAATAAGGCTTAATTTTAGCTATGTTTGCCGAAACTCAATTTTGACTCCAAAGTTGTTCTTCAACTTCTTCTTCACCATCAAACCCAACTCAATTGAATCTAAATGGGTACCAGCTGAGCCCTATTCATTCTAATCTTCTCCAAAGTGATAAAATTAGACAGTAAGGGGACGTTTGTTGCGTCGGACTATCTCGGATTGGAGTAGCTTCAAGGACTAAGCTGGACTGGCTTAAACTAGACTAAGCTGAACTAACTTAGTGAAGCGTTTGGTGCAGTGTTGGACTAAGAAGTTGGATAATAACAAATTCTAATATTATATTATTTAATATATAAATTATTAATATTTTATTATGATCTAGGTGACCGGAGATGACGAGGAGTCTATCGGGAATGGTTGTTGAGCATGACGAGGATGAGAGATGATAGTCTTAGCTAGTCCCATGATTATTAGGGGATCTTGCTAAGACCTCTTAGTGAAGGGTTTTGTCCATGTTAGTCCCCTTTAGTCTCATTAATATTAATCCCATCATAGAACAAACACAGTATTGGACTAACAGCTAGTCTAGTCCAGTCCAGTCCCACTTAGTGAGGGCAAACAAACGCCCCCTAAGAGTTTTCTTTCTCGTCTAATCTTATACCATCAATATGCCTTTAACCCAATTTAAAAAATTATCCATTCAAATCCAATTGTTACATTAAACTCACAATCTTAAAATACAGGACAAGTTGTATCCGCTTGTCAGTCCTGAAACTGATAACCATGAAAAATGTTTCCAAAGACCCTGTTGTCTTTACAGTTCCACTAATCCGAAAGATTTTTATAAAGAAGTGAGTTAATATTGATGGTCTTTGTTGAACAGAGAGTGAATGGGTGACAAGTTACTTTGATCTCACGCGAACCTATACTTCGGCTACTAATAAGGGTGTAGGGCAAGAAGGGGGCTCCTAGCTCAACTTGTCCTGTTCACGAATGAATCGAAAATAAATGAAGGAGGCCGCCTTAAGAACCTTGTGTCGTCAGTCTTGTCTCATCCCATTGGCAATTTGGTATCCATCGACCAACTTCCTTGGTTCGTGCCGACATTGTAACTTAGAAGTCAACTCTAATGGAGTTCAAACTTGTTTTCAATCTTTTCAAGAAGTGCATCTTAAGAACTCAGAGGCCGACTCTATGTTAAAAGTCCAAGCTTGTTTCCAAGCCCACACTTCCTAGTGACAAGCCTTTTGCCTGCATGGGTTCGTAATCGTGGGCTCTGATACCATGTTGAAATTTTTTAAATTGACGGGCTCGTGGGGGTCCCACTCTAACGACACCGATACTGTCTCCAACTTTACCATTTACCCAATCCGTCAAGTGTTGGGTTTTACCACAACAAGCCTCAGCATTAGTTAGAATGGGGTAATCCTATTTAAAGTCATTGCTTTTCTTTACCCCCACCGATGTGGGATTCCAACATATTGCCCCACTTTTCAAACCCCTCGAATCTAGTCTTTTGGATTTGGTTAGCAAGGTATGTCAATGACTGTATATTTCATCTAGCATGTACGATAGTACCATTACTATTGAGTTTGTTTAGTATGGACCAGCCAATAACGTCATGAAGCCTAGCCCAAGATTTCTGGGCGGTGTATCCTTAATCATTGGATCCTTGGCTAAGGATCGGTCTCATCACTTTAGTCACAATCTATGTTGCATATAGATCGGTTTATTCTAGAATTTTCAATTTTGATTACTTTCTCTGCTTTGTTAAAGAAAGTCTCGAATACTTCATACCTCACACCACCATGATGTCAATTTTAATCACAGGGGTGAATCACATTTTGCACCTAATAACTCATCGTTGAATTTGTATTGCAGGGGCTACTAAGCCAAGAAAAATTCGACTCTTCCAACTTGCCCATATACTGCCCATATGCGGATGAGCTGGAGAAACTTGTACAAGAAAATGGGTGCTTTGATGTATTGGTTTTGGAGACACAACCTCAGATGCCTAGCGTTTTGCGTACAGCACAAGAATGCAGAGCTTGCTTTGACACCCATACAGTATTTCCATTGCAAGTGCAGAAATATTGTAAAATACTCTACTTGGCCGGATTCCCATAAACCATAAACTTGCAGTTCTAGAATCGCTACACAAAACTAATTAGTGATTTAATTTTTTTTACCTGTTTTGTTAATAAAATGGTATTGTTAGTTTTGTGTTTATAAAAATTGACATCGTTGTTTGTGTAAACCCGTTAAGTTGATGTTTTATTCTTTCATTCGTTCTTCTTTATTTATTCCTCTCTTTCTCACCATCCATCTTAAGATCTCTTCTTTTGCTTTATACGTTCTTTATATCTCGAGTACAAAATTAAAAACTAAAAACAAAATAATTATCGAACAATCGGATCCTAAAAAAGCACCTCATGCCTTCACCTTCTAATTAAAGTGACCAGTCCGAGTGTGGTGACTTTTTTTTCTTTCTAAATCTTGCTATGTAAACTTAACTTTGGCAATCGATCGGTGGAAAGTGCGAACTCATATGCCATATTCCACATGATAGAGTGTGCTTTTGTAGGCACGTACATATATACTTGTGGTCGGGTTACAATATATAACACGGTTCGTTCTTCTGTAAATTATGCAAGAAGGTATATATGGAGAGAAATCCTTTTGCTAGTACCATGAAAAAATGCTTCAAGAGGGGCTTTTTCAGTCAGTACATCTTCTTTTGCTTCCAAAAATGCGTATAGGAACATAGATACCCACTGATAACTACATTTCTCAGTTAATTTTCTCCCTTGTGTATCTGTCACATGTGATTTGTAGTCAGAAGGCAGATGGCATGTCCCTCTTCCACTTAAACAATCAATGTTTTCCAGTAGTTAGTCTAAATCTCAGATACTAATTTGACAATAACAGATGGAAGAAAATTGAAATCCTAACTAGCAACAGAAGCGCATCGGATCTCCTAAAAGTGACGAGAAGTCCAAATCTAGTGACTTTGCTCTAATCTGTTATCTAGTTAAGTTAATAGTTAAAGTTAAGGTTTGCTTGTCGGTGGAGACTTCATATCTGACACTTGAGATGCAATAACTGGTTGTTAGAGATGAAGAAATTGGGATTGCACTATAAAACTAATTAATAATTTGGGGGAGTAGTTTAATTTTTTATAAACTTTTGTAAGGTTTCTCTTTTTACAGATGTGAGACTTCTTTACTTTCGCATCCTCACATACTCTCACATGTGACAAATTTTCAAGTTAAACATATGAACACAAATGAATTGGGGCTCTTGAAACACATGTGGTCATTGGGTTAGGTGACTTGGAGCACGTGTGGTCATTGAGGCTAAACATGTGGACACAAATGAATTGGATGACTTGGAGCACATGCGGTCATTGAGTTGGGTGACTTGGAGCAAATGTGGTCATTGGGTTTCACATGTGGGCCAACCTGCCCAGATAAAAAAGTTAAGGTTCTACCATAAAATCAATCGGCAATATAGGGAATAGTCCAATTACTTATAAGCATATGTGAGATTCCTCATTTCATCAATGCATTATTCATGCCCTCTCACGTTTGACAAATTTTCAACCTTAAAATATGAACAGCACAAATAAAGAGTCATAAAGAATGCGTGACCATTGAATTTCACACGTTTATTCTAAAAACAATTTTCGAAAGTTGAAGATATATTGATCAATCGCTTTTATGCTGTATATCGCCCATCCCATGTTAATGTATTGGCCCTTCACATTTCATTTTATTAGTTGATGGCCCTTTTGAAAATAATTATCTAGAAAGTACTTGTGCTCATAAGACACTTGTATTTTAGAAGCATGTTGAAATTTTTATTAATAATTAAAATAATTCAAAAAATACTTTAAAATGCTTTCTAAAAGTGCAACTAACCTTCGAGAAAATGTTTTCAAGTGCTTTTATAAACACTTCTAAATTTGTATTTCGAATATCTTGAAGAAACACTTACTGTCTAAAAAAGTTATTTTAAAAACGCTTAAATTCTAATACAATTTCAATTAAACCCGTAACATATATGTTTCAAACAACGTGAACAAGAAATTTGAACCTGTCACCTGTTTTTTGCATTCCAAACAAAAACCTGGTACATTCATGCATCCAAACAAAAATAAAAATTGGTAGATTTGTATGGGAAAAAAATTGGTAATTAATATTAGCAAAAGTGGAAACTAAAAAAATTGCAACCTTCTTATTTGTAAATTTATAAATAAATAAATAAAAAATCACTTGGTCTCATGTGACTGTTTTATTTTCCCTCCCCAAAAACATGACACACCATCTGCTATCGCTGGTTAATATCTTCCGCTGTCGTCGAAACCCCAACACACACAGTGACGACGACAGATCGCAAGCTCGATCACTCTTTGCTCTCTCACCCAAGAGCTAAACGCTTTGATTGTTGTTGCCCATCTCTTCAATTTTTCGATTGATTCGAAGCTGCCCGCCAAAGAGTGGGAGAAAAACAGAGGAAGATATCGATTTCGGAGGTGTGATTTTTGTAGGCTTTTGCTTGAAATTGCGTGAAGGTTGAGTTTTGATCGGTTTATCGAATTGGTGGGAACATTTGGTGGATGCCCAAGTGAGCAAACCGAGCTGATATGCTTGGAGGGCTTTTTGGTGGTTTTTTGATCGAATCTGGGTCATGGGTCGGTGCGGATTCGTAATGTCGTGGTGAATTGTGGAGGAAATTAGTCAAAGATGCGGCGGCGGGCTGCCGAGTATCGGCGCCCGGTTCGACGGAGGTTTTCGTATTGGATCTGGGCGCTTTTTGGACTCTTCTCTGTTGCAAGCCTGGTTTTGTTAGTTGTGAACCACAACCAGCATGAAGATCGGGTCGAGCAGCCGGTGCTGGTATGATTGCTCAGCTCTCCCATTTGCTGCTTTTGTGTGCGTTTTATGATCTTGATTAGATGAACTGAGTGTTTAATTAACATTTTAATTTAGTGTTGGTGGATGGAAAGTTGGTATGCTTGAACTGTTGTTTGAATCTATTTAAGGCTTTTGATGGCGAAATTTCGGATGAAGTACCTGAACGCAAAATTGGGTTTTTCTTTCTTTCTTGTTTTGGTTACACATTCTGTTGGATTTGAATATTTGATTTTTCTTTTAATATGCAGTCAGGGTGTATATAATCCTTTTGTGAGTGGATCTCTAGTTGATGGAATTTAGGAAAGAACTGAACACTTTTCCGACAGCGATAGCAATTCCTGCTGAAGCAAGCGTTGCAGCCCTTTAGTTGGCTCTGTTATGATATGATCTTATTGGTTTCTGGCTGCTACTCTTTATATAATGTTTTTTTATTTTATTTCAAGTGTGGATTATATTTATAGTTAGCAGTTCAATTGTTAAGCTAGAGATCATATATGGTTTGCAGACAACAAACCTGCAAGCTAAGAGTTCAATAGAGCTTCCATTCCACGTGTATAACTGTACTTTTACTTGCTGATAGTTGGGGTTAAATTGCCGTTCCTGTTATTGGATTGGTAGATTTATCTAACTGTTTGTGGTTTCCACAAGAAGCAAACCAGGCCGCTGATTGCTTAGTGCTGCTTGCTAGACAGAAGTTATGTGCCGGGGCATTGGTTGATAGTGCCCCAACTTCCCTTGTACTCATCTTACTACGGGATGGCCTTCCATGCCCCAACCAGTGTGATTTTGATCATTGGGGAGTTTGTGTAATGGTTCTCCTTTCTTGTTTTGCTGTTTTTCTTTTTGCATCTCCTGACTGTTCCTCTTTGATCAGTCCTTGCTTTCGTTTTGGAGTTTGGCCTGCATGTCTTTTCTGTTTGTTCATTTGGGCCTGAGGTCTATTGTTGTGTTCTTTTCATTGGAATGAAAGTTTCATTGGCACAGGAAAAAAAGAAGAAAAACCCTGTCAAGGGGGAATCTCTTGTGCTTGGATAAAGGAGGAGGGGGAGGGCGTCAGGTAGTCGACAGCCGGCACTCCATGATCACGTCGAATCCTTATGAAAATGAATCCAGAACAAAATCGCGCTAAAGCTAGGGCGTCACCCGTAAGTGGCGCGCTGTGTGGCCCGAGCACAGTGATAAGTGAGCAAGGGTCGCTGTATCTCCATCGGCACCCGGATGCAGTGTTAAATGAGCAAGGGGGCCATAGAAACTTCTTTTCGAACGACTCCACTCAAAGTTGTTTGGGAGCATATGCTCCTATCAACTTTACCCGGGACACACAAAAGAAGTACTTTGATCCTATTAGACGGGGGAGGGTGAAGAAGCTAGGACATAAGGGTAGAGTTCAAGAGAGCAAAATGCGTTTAGGAACGTGGAATATAGGAACCTTAACGGGAAAATCTATGGAAGTAGTGGAAGTTATGGTGAGGAGAAGGATAAATATTATGTGCCTACAAGAAACTAAGTGGGTTGGTAGTAAGGCAAAGGATCTAGAAAACTCAGGGTTTAAACTTTGGTATTCGGGCACAAATAGAACGAGAAACGGTGTTGGCATCATCGTGGACAAGACCTTGGTACAAGATGTTGTAGATGTCAAGAGGGTAGGAGATAGAATCATGGCAATCAAGATTGTAATAGGACAAGAACTTATCAATGTGATTAGTGCGTACGCACCTCAAGTAGGGTTGGATACGAGTTCGAAGGAGAAATTTTGGGAAGATCTTGGAGACTTGGTGCAAGGAATTGCTCAGACGGAGAAGTTATTTATAGGAGGAGATTTAAATGGACACGTGGGCAGGGAGACAGGCAACTATGGAGGTTTTCATGGTGGCCATGGTTTTGGGGAGAGAAACGAGGATGGGGAAGCTATCTTGGATTTTGCAATGGCATATGATCTCTTCTTAGCCAACACCTTCTTTAAGAAGAGAGAAGAACATGTGATCACCTACAAGAGTGGGTCGTCAAAAACACAAATAGATTTTCTTCTAATGAGGAAAGGGGATCGTATAACTTGTAAGGATTGCAAAGTTATACCAGGAGAGAGCGTGGCTAATCAACATCGCTTGTTGGTGATGGATGTACATATCAAAAGAGTAAGACAAAAGAACAAGACTTGGAAGTGCCCAAGAACTAGATGGTGGAATCTAAAAGAAGAAAAACAAGCCATTTTCAAAGAGAAGGTAATCACCCAATGTGTGTGGGATAGAGAGGGGGAAGCTAGCCAAATGTGGGATTCCATGGCTAGTTGTATCCGAAAAGTAGCAAAAGAGGTATTAGGAGAGTCCAAGGGCTTTGCCCCACACCAAAAGGAATCTTGGTGGTGGAATGAGGAGGTACAAACAAAGGTGAAGGCTAAGAAGGAATGTTGTAAAGCCTTATACAAGGAGAGGACCGATGAAAATGGTGAAAGGTATAGAAAAGCGAAGCAAGAGGCGAAGAAAGCTGTCAGAGAAGCTAAGTTAGCGGCTTACGACGATATGTATAAACGACTAGATACCAAAGAAGGAGAGTTGGATATCTATAAACTAGCTAGAGCAAGGGAAAAGAAGACAAGGGACCTAAACCAAGTGAGGTGCATCAAGGATGAGGATGGAAAGGTTCTTGCTACAGAGAACGCGGTTAAAGACAGATGGAGAGGTTATTTTCATAATCTTTTCAATGAAGGACATGAAAGGAGTGCTTCTTTAGGGGAGTTGAGTAACTCAGAAGAGTGTAGAAACTACTCCTTTTATCGTCGAATCCGGAAGGAAGAAGTGGTTGTAGCTTTGAAGAAGATGAAGCATAGAAAAGCAATAGGCCCAGACGATATACCAATCGAAGTGTGGAAAGTTTTGGAAGAGACAGGTATAACATGGCTCACTGACCTTTTCAATAGGATTTTGAAAACGAAGAAGATGCCAAATGAGTGGCGAACGAGCACTTTGGTGCCTATCTACAAGAATAAGGGCGACGTACAAAATTGCATGAACTATAGGGGTATTAAGCTAATGAGTCATACAATGAAGCTCTGGGAGAGAGTCATTGAGCATAGATTGAGGCAAGAGACACGGGTTTCGGACAACCAATTCGGGTTCATGCCAGGGCGCTCAACCATGGAGGCAATCTATCTCTTACGAAGATTGATGGAAAGATATAGAGATGGGAAAAAGGATTTACACATGGTCTTTATAGATTTGGAAAAAGCGTATGATAGGGTCCCAAGAGATTCTTTGGAGGATTTTAGAGAAGAAAGGAGTACGAGTAGCATATATCCAAGCTATAAAGGATATGTATGAAGGAGCAAAGACTGCCGTAAGAACTCATGAAGGACAAACCGAAAGCTTTCCCATAACTGTAGGATTACATCAAGGCTCATCCTTAAGTCCTTACCTTTTTGCGTTGGTAATGGATGAGTTAACAGGACATATTCAAGATGATATTCCTTGGTGTATGCTTTTCGCAGACGATATAGTGTTGATAGATGAAACTCAGGAAGGGGTAAATGCAAAGCTTAACCTTTGGAGAGAAGTGTTGGAATCTAAAGGTCTTCGCCTAAGCCGATCAAAGACAGAATATATGGAGTGCAAGTTCAGTGCAAATGGAGGCCAAAACGAGTTAGGGGTGAGGATCGGAGATCAAGAAATACCAAAGAGCGACCGTTTTCGTTACCTAGGATCTATCTTGCAAAAGAACGGAGAATTAGATGGAGATCTCAACCATAGAATACAAGCTGGATGGATGAAGTGGAAGAGTGCATCCGGCGTGTTGTGTGACCGCCGTATGCCACTGAAGCTCAAGGGAAAATTTTATAGGACGGCAATAAGGCCGGCGATGCTGTATGGCACAGAATGTTGGGCGGTGAAACATCAACACGTACACAAAATGGGTGTAGCGGAGATGAGGATGCTTCGTTGGATGTGTGGGCACACGAGAAAGGATAAGATTAGGAATGAGGATATCCGGGGTAAAGTAGGAGTAGCCGAAATTAAAGGAAAGATGAGAGAAAATCGGTTACGGTGGTTTGGACATGTGCAAAGAAGGCCTACAGACGCTCCGATTAGAAGATGCGACTATGGGACAGAGGTTCAGGGCCGAAGGGGTAGAGGAAGACCTAGGAAAACTTTGGAAGAGACTCTAAGAAAAGACTTAGAGTACTTGGATCTAACGAAGGACATGACACAGGATCGAGCACAATGGCGTTCTAAGATTCATATAGCCGATCCCACTCAGTGACTTGGATTTTCCAAGTCTCCAACCAAGAAGTTTTCCTCACTCGGGAAATTAAGGGAACACTACCCCAACCTACATGCTCCACTCAGAAAGCTTCAACATACAAGCTTCAACAAAAGAAAATTCAAAGAACTTAGCGAAGAAGGCTTTGGTGTATTTAACACAATACGTTGAAATGAAGGAAAGCTTATTTATTGATATCCCCGATAAGCTACAAATATGTACATATACATGAGTCAAAATAAACACACAAGAGGGAGCCTTCACAAAGGTTGCTTAGGAGAAGTCTCAGCAGTCGGTAGAGCCCCAGAAAGAGAAGGCACCGGAGGGGGATCATTTGGAGCCTCAGTACTGGACAGAACCCTAGAAGGAGGAGGCATCAGAGGTTGATCATTTGGAGCTTCATCACGCGGTACAGCCCCAGAAGACGAAGGCAATAAATGCCTTTGGAACAAACCCACAAATCTCTGATGATCAAGTAAAACCTGACCATCAGTTTCCTTCATCTGGTCAAGCTTCCTCTTCATGTTTGTAGCATAGTCATGTGCGAGCCGGTGCAACTGTTTATTCTTATGCTTGAGCCCTCTAATCTCCTGTTTGAGACTCATCACTTCAGCCGCCAATGATTCAACTTGGCGGGTTCGAGCAAATAGGCGTTGGGCCATATTAGACACAGAACCTGCACACTGAACACTGAGAGCCAGCGAATCCTTAACAGCTAACTCATCAGACCGTTTGGAAAGTAGTCTGTTATCTTTGGGAGTGAGAAGGTTCCTGGCCACCACCGCAGCGGTCATATCATTCTTCATCACGGAATCCCCAACGGTAAGAGGACCAGTTGGGGAGACGAAGGATGGGCGCCATATGTTGTCTGGAGAAGGCGGGGCTGCCTCTTCAACAAGGTTCAAGTCAAAACGACGGTCGGAGGGGCCAGACATTTTCAAAGGTGTTGAAGAGAGAAGAGGTCGGACAAATCAAGATCTTAGAAGTGCAAGAATGAAGCTTCTACTGGTGGAGATTCAAGTGTGCTTTGGAACTTAATGCCAGCCTCTATAAAAATCTGCACTCGACGGAGCTTCAGAAATCAAAGAGGCGCCTGCTCAGAAATCGAAGAGGCGTTTGCTTTCTCAAAAGTTGGGCTGCTTAGAGATCACGAGGGTTGATCTCAGAAATCGAAGAGCCGTTTGCTTTCTCAAAAGTTGGGCTGCTCAAAGACCACGAAGGCCGATCTCAGAAATCGAAGAGGCGCTCGCTTTCTCAAAAGCTGGGCTCCCTAGAGACCACGAGGGCCGATCTCAGAAATCGAAGAGGCACCTACTTTTCCAGCCTTGTCAGCACCTGTCACACGCACACTCAGCTTTGCGGAAATTATGGGCATTCTGTCAAAGACTTCTGGGGAAGTAGAAAACACATGAATCTTACTGTTCAATCACCCACTTCCCACACGCAACAATAGCTCATGGGTACCACAGATAACTTTGCCAAAGTTCTCTGCCAAAGTTGAGCACGTGAAGCTTGCAGCTCCCACTACATCGCTCTGACCAAGAAGGGTAAAAGAATAGCAAAGAAACAGCACTAACAAAGTTTAGACCCATAAATTTTGAAGGTTTAGCTACCATATTATTACCCATAAGGGTAAAGGAACAGTACCACTGCTGGATAATTGGAAAGTCCATGTATGTCAACCTCTGTGCTTCGTGGCAAGGTAGACTAGCAAACATGCCCAACCTTTACTCACATTCGAGAAAACACTCCCAATAAGATTGCTTGCTCCAAAATCGAAGAGGCACCGTCCTCCGAATCTAAAGAGCCAGACTCCCAACATGACTACTTTCTTAAAAATCGAAGAGATGGTAAAGGAACAGTACCATTGCTGGATAATTGGAAAGTCCCTGTGTGTCAACCTCTGTGCTTCATGGCAAGGTAGACTAGCAAACATGCCCAACCTTTACTCACATTCGAGAAAACACTCCCAACAAGATTGCTTGCTCCAAAATCGAAGAGGCACCGCCCTCCGAATCTCGAGAGCCACTCTCCCAACATGATTACTTTCTCAAAAATCGAAGAGACACTGCTCCCCGAATCTCGAGAGCCAGACCCCCAGCATGATTGCTTTCTCAAAAATCGGTGAGGTACCGTTCTCCGAATCAATCGAAGAGGCGCTCGCTTTCTCAAAAGCTGGGCTGCTCAGAGACCACGAGGGCCGATCTCAGAAATCGAAGAAGCACCTACTTTTCTAGCCTTGTCAGCACCTGTCACACGCACACTCAGCTTTGCAGAAATTATGGGCATTTTGTCGAAGACTTCTGGTGAAGTAGAAAGCACATGAATCTTACTGTTCAATCACCCACTTCCCACACGCAACAATAACTCATGGGTACCACAGATCACTTTGCCAAAGTTCTCTGCCAAAGTTGAGCACGTGAAGCTTGCAGCTCCCACTACATCGCTCTGACCAAGAAAGGTAAAAGAATAGCAAAGAAACAGCACTAACAAAGTTTAGACACATAAATTTTGAAGGTCTAGCTACCATATTATTACCCACAAGGGTAAAGGAACAGTACCACTGCTGGATAATTGGAAAGTCCCTGTGTGTCAACCTCTGTGCTTCGTGGCAAGGTAGACTAGCAAACATGCCCAACCTTTACTCACATTCGAGAAAACAGTCCCAACAAGATTGCTTGCTCCAAAATCGAAGAGGCACCGTCCTCCGAATCTCGAGAGCCAGACTCCCAACATGACTACTTTCTCAAAATCGAAGAGAGGGTAAAGGAACAGTACCATTGCTGGATAATTGGAAAGTCCCTGTGTGTCAACCTTTGTGCTTCGTGGCAAGGTAGACTAGCAAACATGTCCAACCTTTACTCACATTCGAGACAACACTCCCAACAAGATTGCTTGCTCCAAAATCGAAGAGGCACCGCCTTCCGAATCTCGAGAGCCAGACTCCCAACATGATTACTTCCTCAAAAATCGAAGAGACACTGCTCTCCGAATCTCGAGAGTCAGACCCCCAGCATGATTGCTTTCTCAAAAATCGAAGAGGCATCGTTCTCCGAATCTCGAGAGCCAGATACCACAGACCACTTTTTCAAAGTGCTCTGACATAGTTAAAACATGTGAAACTGGCAGCTCCCACTACCGTGCTATGACCAAGCAGGGTAAAGGAATAGCATTACTACTTGTTGTTAGGGAGACTCCTATATATGTCGACCTCCATCCCCAACGGACAGGCAGACCTGCAAAAATGCTCAACCCTTCATCATATCTGAGAGGGCACTCCCAACAAAGCCTTTCGAAATATTCAGCTTTCTTTCCCCCCGATAATACCTCTGCAAACAAGCTATACTAGAGCAAGAATATCTCATATCATCAGGGTTAAAAGCAAGAGTATCCCATATCATGCTTTTTCCCTGTTTTTTCTTTTGGCCTTGTTTTTACCTGCAAGACAAGGAGAAAGAGAGCAATCAGTCAGCACTTGGAATCAAGCTTCCAGCCAGGAACTGACTGCCTGGAACCCCTTACCTGATTACTTACCTGGCATTGCTCTCGAGTACTCATCTTCATCATCTTATGTTTCCAGGGAAGATTCCGCATCTGCTTGAGGAACAGATAGGGTAAGTGCGAAGGATACAAGGAAGCATGTGGAGACAAGCGTAACAGCACACGTGCCGATACATCCATTACTCTGTCAAAAGCAAAAGTATCCCATATCAGCAGGGTGGAACGTACTCTAGATTTGATGGACTTGTTTTGACCCTCAAATTCTTCAGTCGGCCTTATACTCTGGAGGAAACCAGAAAACCCTCCAGCTCAGTTCAAGAATAAGCCTGTGGAAAGTTACTTCTTCAAAAGCAAAAGTATCTCATATCATCTATTCTCATTTTTCTTCTCTTTATCCTTCATGCTGCTGCAAGATGGGGAGAAGGTGAACAATCAGTCGGAGCTCTGATTGCTTACCTTGTCTGTCACCTCTTTCAGCAGACCCCCTAGCTCGGCGACTTGGGGGACTCCTACTACATGGTTTGTATCGCGCTTGACCAAGCCTGAAACTACAAGTAAGCTTCAAGTGAAATTGATACATTACCTTGTGCATCTCCACCAGTTAAAGATACCACCCCTGGATGGAGGAAGAGTACTTCCAGAGAAGATGCCACATCTACCTATGAGACAGATAAGGCAAGTCAAGACGACACCACACTCCGATACTTAGAAGTTTCGTGATTACGAGATCATTCTCCCACAATATTTCCTAATGTCATTTGTACTAAATCATTCACTCCTACTCACTAAAGGAGAGCTTGAACCTATGTACTTGTGTAAACCCTTCACAATTAATGAGAACTCTTCTATTCCGTGGACGTAGCCAATCTGGGTGAACCACGTACATCTTGTGTTTGCTTTCCTATCTCTATCCATTTATATACTTATCCACACTAATGACCGGAGCAATCTAGCGAAGATCACAAAAAGCGACCGTTTTCGTTACCTAGGATCTATCTTGCAAGAGAACGGAGAATTAGATGGAGATCTCAACCATAGAATACGAGCTGGATGGAAAGAGTGCATCCGGCGTGTTGTGTGACCGTCGTAGGCCACTGAAGCTCAAGGGAAAATTTTATAGGACGGCAATAAGGCCAGCGATGTTGTATGGCAGAGAATGTTGGGTGGTGAAGCATCAACACGTACACAAAATGGGTGTAGCGGAGATGAGGATGCTTCGTGGGATGTGTGGGCACACGAGAAAGGATAAGATTGGGAATGAGGATATCCGAGGTAAAGTAGGAGTAGCCGAAATTGTAGGAAAGATGAGAGAAAATCGGCTCTGGTGATTTGGACATGTGCAAAGAAGGCCGACTGACGCTCCGGTTCGAAGATGTGACTACGGGACAGAGGTTCAGGGCCGAAGGGGTAGAGGAAGACCTAGGAAAACTTTGGAAGAGACTCTAAGAAAAGACTTAGAGTACTTGGATCTAACGGAGGGCATGACACAAAACCGAGCGCAATGGCGTTCTAGGATTCATATAGCCGACCCCACTTAGTGGGAAAAGGCTTTGTTGTTGTTGTTGTTGTTTTTTTCTGATTGAATTGTTATTTGTGTGTTTGTGGTTTTTTTTTTTAAGGTATGACTTTTTGTATCTCATTGAAAAGTTTTCCCATGTGCTACTTGACTTTAGAGATCTAACTATTTCCCATGTTTAAGTTCCCGCCAAAATATACCTTTGGAGTATAGAACTTCTGACCATTTGACTATGGTTTTATCTGTTCGTACAATTATAATGTGCATCAGAGAGAGCACAATAAGAAAATTCCATATTTGGGAAAATTCTAGTGATACGAGTGGTACGCTAACTTGAATTAACAATATGACATTGTGGCTTATATAACAATATGACATTGTGGCTTATATGCAGCTGAACTCTCACCCCATACTTATAGACGTAATTTGACAACTAATGTCAAAGTTTAGATGGTCTCTAGAGGAAAATGTCTGAATTTGTGTTTTGTTGATAACAGATGATGAATAATCTGTTCATCACTTTTCACATTGAGCCAGCTATTTGGTTTAGCAACATTTTCATGCTTTGTAGGTCATATTTATGCACTATCTTTAGTTTGGTTTAGTAGTGTTGGAATTGGAAGCGAGGCCCCGAGTATTTCCTCCTAGGTTGATGTGAATTGACTTTTATTACTTTGTGATGTGGCTTGTAGCTTTGTTCAGTGTTTTACTTGAATGTGACTGCCGTTTTGCAGGAGAGAAATACGAGACTTGAGCAGGTTGCTCATGAGAGTTTAAATTTTACTGAAGAAATATTGAGTGCTAGATCGTTTTCCAGGCAGCTGGCTGAGCAAATGACACTTGCCAAAGCTTATGTTATTATTGCCAAAGAGCACAATAACCTTCATCTTGCTTGGGAGCTTAGTTCAAAGATCCGGAGTTGCCAGCTTTTACTGTCAACAGCTGCCATGAGGGGGGAGCCTGTGACATTAGAGGAAGCGGAGCCAATAATTAAAAGCCTATCATATCTTATATTAAGAGCCGAAGATGCACATTATGACATAGCAACCACAATAATGACAATGAAATCTCATATCCAAGCCCTTGAAGAGCGTGCAAATGCTGCAGCAGTTCAAAGCATGGTATTCGGGCAACTAGCTGCTGAAGCATTACCCAAAAACCTCCATTGCCTAAATGTTAAGCTCACAGCTGATTGGCTTAAAAAGCCATCTCTGCAACAACTTGCAGATGAGAAGAGGAATTCCCCCAGACTCATGGACAACAATATCTACCATTTCTGCATATTTTCAGACAATGTGGTTGCCACTTCTGTGGTTGTTAACTCCACCGTGTTCAATGCTGACCATCCAAAACAGCTGGTCTTCCACATTGTCACAAATGGGATCAACTATGGCACAATGCAGGCGTGGTTCCAAAGTAATGATTTCAAAGGGTCCACAATTGAAGTGCAGAATGTTGACGAATTTTCTTGGTTTAATGCTTCTTATGCTCCTATCGTGAAACAGCTCCTTGATGCAGATTCGCGAGATTTTGGTGGATATCAAGATATGGATGTTGTGCCAAAGCTGCGGAGCCCTAAGTATCAATCTTTGCTCAATCACCTTCGATTCTACATTCCAGAGATCTATCCACAGCTGGAGAAGGTTGTTTTTCTTGATGATGACGTTGTTGTCCAGAAGGATCTGACCCCACTTTTCTCATTGGATTTGCATGGACATGTGAATGGAGCAGTGGAAACTTGTCTGGAAGCATTTCATCGTTATTACAAGTATCTCAATTTCTCAAACCCAATCATCAGCGCCAAGTTTGATCCACAGGCATGTGGATGGGCCTTCGGTATGAATGTCTTTGATTTAATTGCTTGGAAGAAAGCAAATGTAACTGCACGGTATCATTACTGGCAGGAGCAGAATGCTGATGGGACACTTTGGAGGCTGGGCACTCTTCCGCCCGGCCTTCTAACATTTTACGGTCTGACAGAGCCGCTTGACAGGAGATGGCATGTATTAGGACTGGGGTATGATCTGAACATTGACAACCGATTGATTGAGAGTGCAGCGGTGGTTCACTTTAACGGGTACATGAAGCCGTGGCTGAAGTTGGCCATCGGCAGGTATAAGCCTCTCTGGGAGCGGTATGTAAATCAAAGCCACCCATTTCTGCAAGCTTGTGTCACAAGCTAGAATGTGCTGCTTCTCGATTGCTCGTAATTCATGCGATCTTCACGACTTTTAAACTCTCGGCGGCGCCGGAAAATATGATCGCCGTTATTGTAAAGTCAGAAGTAGAAAATTTTGAATTTTGCTAGACAGTTTTCCTTTTGCATCATAGTTTTCTGAAAGAAAAAGAGCATTGTTTTCATACAATTACAAAGTTTAAATTGATTTTTGCCTGATGGGGTTTTCTTCCCCCCCCCCCCCCCCCCCACTCTGCAAACTGTAGAATTGTGGAGTTGTTTTTCTTTTTTTGAATCTTTTCCTTCTACGATGGCCTGAGAAGGGAAGAAATGAAATGTTCTGTTAAATATTGTTAATTAATTGATCGTTTGCCGTCACTCGTAAGTGGAAGGTCTTGAGGTTGACGAGTTCGATACTGATTAATTATAATTTGCTCATCGTGTGTTTATTCCGAATCTCTCATTTGCAGCCCTTCTATTAACAGAACGGGAGAACTTGGAATCGTTTTGAACATCATCTCTATAAAATACCAATCAAATCGAAGATCGTTTAGTTATTCATGTGTAGAACAAATTTAGAGTTGGTACCAAATAACATATTTATGATTAATCATCTATTTATTTGGTATGTAAAGATAACTAAGCGGTTTCTAGTTCAAATGACTTTTTGCAAAGATGATCTTTGAAAGATAATTAAGAAAACGAATAGTTTTGATTCGTATGATGAAAATATGTAATTCACAAATGGCGGATAAGGCAGTGCATGGGTTGAATGCCAGTATATTTAATTAGGGTAATGTTAAGACGACTAATTTTGGAGACAAAATTTGTAAACTAAATGATGTGTTACCAATAGAAATGAACACGTTTATCAACTCTTAGGCAGTGCACCCTATGGGTTGAATGCCAGTATATTTAATTAGGGTAATGTTAGGGCAACTAAATTTGTAAACTAAATGATTTGTCACCAATAGAAATGAATACGTTTATTAATGCTTAAGTAATAAACCAATCATCAACTTACATGTCCTTTAGTTTCTAAAATTTAGTCTACAAATTTAGTCTCTCTAACATCGGCCATTAAAATAGTATCTCTTAATCTAATGGTTCAAAATTTGAGTAAGAAAATTTATATGGATAATAGTTTTGTGCCACTCATGGGAATCTACTTATCCCCCTATTTATGATTAATGTATTTTCACCATACGAATTTCATAATCGGAACCGTTCATACTTTTTATCATCTAATGATTATATCTGGTAAAAAAATCATTCAATTTGAAGAGCGTTTAGTCACATCCATGCGTGTCAAACCAATCGACAAGTATCATCCTCATAATGAACCGTCCATTTGTTTGATGCATATGAATGTTTAAACGATCTCCAAATTGAATTATTTTTGTGCAGATATGATTGTTAAGTGATGATAAAGAGTATGAACAAAGTTCCTGCAGTGAAGATATGTTAATTATAAGTTGAGGAGGGAACTCAAGCATTATTCAATTTATATAGTGCCATGGATATTCCTTCCCCATATAAAAGGTTTCCTAAACCTGTAAACTTTAGGTCCTGAATCCTTATCGGATTATCAGGTCTTCAGCCTCCCAATTAGCTTCTGAGGCATGCCACAATATCTCCAATGACGATGAGACGGAAGACAAAGCCAACCGAGATATTACTACTTGAGCTCAAGTGTTACTGCCAAGCATTCCGAAAGACAAAAGCTGGAACACTGCCTATCTAAGATAATAATTTCTAATTATTTGGCACTAAATAGCAATTAATTAATGCATGTGTTTCAATTCTTCCAAGTCCTTAGTCACTTTAGTTTAAGCCGTTGGATAAATCAAACAGTCAAATATGTGTCGATACTGAGTGCCTATAAATACTCAAGAAAACTCGCTTAGTTATGATCTCACATCAATGTGCCTCTCGACAATGCATTTTTGTGTTGGAGTATTTATTAGTTTACTTCGGATATGCAAGAATTCTGCATAATTTCAAGCTCATGGACTAGTCCATGGAGTGATTTTTTTTAACTACTAATATGAAGGAGAGGGGAAGAATTCAAAACTATTACATTAATTTAGCATAAGGGAAAGGTTCAAACCCGAGACGCATGGGTAGAAACCAAACGCCCCAAACTATTACATATTACCCTTACTTGTTAAGTTTCTAAAACTTCAAACTAGATGCCCCAAACTTTTGCTCTGTGATTTTGTCAAGACGCTCGAGCATCTCAGGCGTTAGGTGCTTCTGTGAATCTCCGGTCTCACCTCGTCTGAAGAAGACATCGTTGCTGAATTTTTCATCGGTTTTCGGCCCCACATGATACGTCCCACTTTTGTTCACCTCCAAACTACTCAAGTTCTCAAAACTGCAAAACTTTATTATTTTTTGCACAGCCCCTTCTTTCTCTTCTTCTGAAGAAAATGGATATCCTATGAACTCTGCCAACCTCTTTACGTATCCTTCTGTATCAGCTTTCAAATCCTCAAACTTAAAAAATAGCACCTTATTAGGGTTTTTCAAGCTTGCTTCCCAGTACCCTAGTACATGATCCCAAAACGGGCCTGCAAGTGCAACCCCTTTGCAAAACAACTCAAATCCTTCTTCTAGAGGGAGAGGAGGGAGTCTATATACCTTCGACCTTAGTTTTTCGGAAAATGCCCATAAAGAAACGAGAACATCTTTCGGGTTCCTTGCAACGTACACAACCCGTGTATCTGAATCCAAAACGGAGTTCGGCAACGATGAGTGAGGGACGTGGGTTGCAAGCAATCTAGGTGAGGCCATAGAGTCGAGATACTCAACTGGATTGTCTTGGTGAACAAGCAACTCTATGTAGCGCACAATATCATGAGGGTTCTTTGTGAGTAATGGATGTGACGAATAATCGCAGTCTTTCCGGTTTTTTATGGCAATCATGAGAGCCTTCACCCATGTTGTACCACACTTGGGAAAGGTGGCCAGGAAAACGTCAGAGTCCCTAGCCCTAAAATCCTGTTGTGCCCAAATCACACCTTCAAGAAAAACCTGGGGGTACCAGAAGTTCTGGTACTGGTAGTAATGCTCAGCTGCCCAGCCTGTGTCTTTAGGGAGGGTTGAGATAATTTCTTGATCAACACCAAGAGAGACAGAAGCCATAATCTAATTAAATGACACGAAACAATTAATCTTTTAATTAATTAATCTAATTCACAAGAACCACGACATTTTATAGGGTCAATTTGTGGATGCAAATGTGTTTAGTGTTCCCTTAATTCATGGACTTGACCCAGTCATGAAAATATCATATCCGCAAAATCATATGCAACCACTTCAAGCAAAACAACTCCTTGAAATTTCGACATTTAAGAAATCGTTTTCTTGCATTTTGAAGCAAAACCATCAATTATAGCATCATAATTCGAGTATCATACCGAATTCTTTTCAATTCATCAGATTCGTAATCTATTTAGCCCATTTTGAATTAAAGAGGTCTGCAAGTAAAATTTTAATAATTTCAATTTTAGATAATTACTAGAGAGTTGATTTCTAAAAGAAATAGCTTCAATAAAAATATTTCGGATAATTTCCTACACGCCAGATAACAAAAACTTCCAATTCAAATTATCATTTCAACATATAAATTATCAAAACATTCCAACTGCATTGCTAACCATCCTTGGTTGCTGGTCAAGGGCCGGGGCTGTTCCTCAGTGGCCAAGCTCGAAACATACCTGTGGTACTGAAAGGCATATATGGTGACTTCACCTACGGCAGACACAGCAACCAGCCCTACATTTCCTTTTGGAGCACCCTCCTCCACGACCGCGACATAATCTGGTGCTTCTATGAGAGAAACACCTTTGAACTCCATAAGAGCTGCCACATCCCTTGCAACCGTGCTACGAATAATTGCTTCAACGTAGCAGAAACTGCGCGGAGATTGTTGGCATATGTCCATGCACCAATGATGGGCGTGTCACCAATCCGGCCAACCATCTTGTTGACTAATCCGCTAGTAGAAGTTGTAGAAGCTAACAGTCCCAAGTTTACTATCACCATCAGCGTCTGGAGTTTCTTCCTTCTCATCTTTGTGAAGGGCTTGTGGTAAGCGAAAAATATTCGCGTATAATACCTCCACTTTTTCTAAATTTATATAAACGTTAAAACCACCAAAATTGGCCTATTAGCTCAGCTGGTTAGAGCGTCGTGCTAATAACGCGAAGGTCGCAGGTTCGAGACCTGCATGGGCCATCTTTTTGCTTTTTTTTTATTTTATTTTTTTTACAATAATTTTTTTATGGTTTCACAGAATACAAAATGCTGGACACTTTTATTCTGCTTTTTTAATTTTGTTTTTTTTATATTTTTTACAATAATTTTTTTTATAGCTAAACTAGTTTCTACATGTTTCTAACCAAAGTAGAGAATCAAATTATTGATATGTTTTTCAACGAGAGGGAAGTCATGAATCGAGAAATGAAATTAATATGAAACCAACTAGCTCACATAATTTCTCTGTTTTCCAAATTTTTAGGTGTAGGATTACGAATTCTAATATAAAATTCTTACTTTTTTAACTCATGAAGAATTAGAAATTTAGAATAATCTGCTCATGTTTTAGTAAACACAATAATTCAAGAATCGAAATAATTCTAATTCGCATTCCATAAAAATAAACATGCCGTAAAAGCTTTGATGGCACAATATAGTACTGGGTCAAGAATCAGAACAATTCTAAAACAAAACTGATGAAAAGAACTTGAAAACTTAGAGTTTTAACGATAAGGACAAAATAAAGGGTAAAGTGAATAGTATCAAGATTGACTTCTTAATGTAAAAATGTGATTTTTAGTTAAAGTAAACAGTACCAAAAGCTTTTCGTTAAAGTTCCCTATTTCTAACGCTAATCCCAGTTTAGCCTTATATAAAACATTCCATCAAGAAATACTACAACGTAGACTACAGGGGCTGAGAAATTACAAAGCTTGTTTCGACCAAATAAAATAAAATAAAACTGCAAAGCTTGTAAACCTTATTGTTCTATATACCGAGAATTCGAAAGAATGAAGTTAATCCGGTCAGTATCCCATTTAGCGTTAGGGATGTGGTGGTGGTGGTGACGGTGATGGTTGTAGGTACCCATTGCCAGTTCCTCTACTTCCGTCTTGCTTCACCGAAGATTTCAATGACTCGGGAGATCCCCGCGTGTTTAAGTTTTCTTCTTCAAGAACACCCTGAATGGACAAGAAAACCAGTCAACACAATGACGGGAGACAAACTAACATAAACGGATACAACAACAACCACCTTAAGGATCATAATTGCTGTCTCCCTATGTAAATCTTCATTATATGCCTCGCACGCAAAACTCTGCGACGCAAAATGTTTGAAGTTACTTCATGGGGGGAGAGAGAGAGAGAGATAGAGAGAGGATAAATATAGAGAATGTGAGACATACTTGTACACAGTTAGGGCAGCCACCAGATCTTGAGCAGCTGCAAGACGAAAGAAGTTCGATAGCAGGAGTAAAGAGCTCCATAAATATCGGTTGAACCTATTACATGTCCAAGTATATCAGTTTCAACAGAGGGTCAACATACATATTGCTGTCCAGAGGTCAGCATTATCTCCGGAAACCAAGCCAGGGCGTTGGAACAAAGCTATCTTCTGATGATTTACGAATTTGAACAAAGTTTCATCTAACTCACCTGTACAGAGACACCAGTCCCTCCACGATGCTGGTCATATAATAGAATCCTTTCTGGAAAATAGGATTTGTCAGTAGGGTATGGACACTCTGGAGCCAAGTCAGATAAGTTGCATATTATCCGTCTGCACATGACAACATCAAGCATCACAATGCAGTCAGATGCTTTAAATTCTTAAGAAAATCTCAATGGCTAACAAGAATGTTATATAAGAAAGAGAAACGTAAGGGACTCACAAAGGCACAACGTGTAGAACAGCATGTGTTGCAGCATGCAGTCCAGCACGGAAATCAAGGTCTTTCGCCTCCACTGATTCTCTTATCCAATGTGGAACTGGAACCCACACTGCCTGTTTGGATGAAACGATGAAACATTTTATATATACAAAAGAACCAAACAACAATTCAAAGTTAAAAAACACCAAACAATAGAACCATTGACAAAGTTAAAAAGTACTCAGGTTTACCTGTGACTCATAAGTATATTCCGGAAGTTTAAGTTCAACTGATTCAAGTACCTCGTGCGTTGCTTTACATATGCTAAAGTATCCAAACCATCTAGTTGTTACTTTGCAAGAATCTGTTCGGGCAGATGTTCTGGAAACCTTAGGTGGATGAGCCTACAACACCAGGACATGTAGCAGGTGAGCGTTTTGAAATCATCATAACTCATAAGCATGATGAAATGCCATAGAGAGGAGTATGAGACATAAACAAAAACAAAATTCCAAGTTAATGAATTGAAAAATTGCAGAGATAACTGTTTCAAGGCACTGAACAGCAGCCAAAGCTGAATGCTGGCCTCCTCATTGTATGGGGGAGAGATATGGGCAATCCAGAAAGGGTGTACTATTGAATACTTTGATATCAGATATATGAGCCTACTCCAAATATCTAACAATAATCCTGTATAACATAAAAACTTATCTGTTCCTGTATTAGTATCCAAATTCTGAGATACAAGACCATCATGCATTTCCAATCGCCAGATTGACTCATGCAATTTATGGAAAGGCATTCAGGAACAACAAACAAATGTCAAGAGCTGACATACCATATTACCGCCCATGATATGAACTCTTGTGCAATCACGGGGTTTTGTGTAATAATCCAACTTAGCTGCTTTGCATAAAGCTTCCTTACTCCAAGTATCTAAGCTTGTGACCAGGTATGTATTTCCTTGGTTCATATAAACAGCACCTTTATATACCTGGAGTGAAGTATCATTAAATTGTCAAAAGAAAATTAGTAAAGATATAAATGGGGTGTGCAGAATACTTGATACATTTCCGACAAGATAGCAAATGTACTGTTAATGTGCATTATAGTTTACCTGAAAGAAAGCCTTGCCCTCCTCGATCTCTTCAAGGATTTCTTTCTTTTGCTGGTCTATAACTTTGTATTTCTCAGAATCTATTGATCGGATGCTTACTGAAAGTGAAGGCATTTTCTAGAAAAATATGCACAAATAATGTCATGTTAAAAACCAAAGCCAGTCTTCCTTAAAATATATACACAGAGCGCACAGGAGCATATGCTACAAGAGGGAAAAAAACTATAACCAAAAGAACGGAAAAATCAACTCAGATAATGCAAAGAAATTGTGTACCTCTTGCCCAGTATAGTTCCAAATCTCGGCAGACGAATTACACGATGGATCAAGACTCAAATACCCTTTATTTTTAAGAGGCACTATGGCACTGTTCATACTAGAGCCGAAAAACCTTTCATCATAAGACGAACTCAGGGGGTGTTCTAGAGCAGCACAAGCCAAATGCTGTGCAAGAACCTACAAGGAAACAGATATCAAGAAGCACAAAATCATTATCGCCATTTCTTTAGACACGAACAAATGGAAGGAATATTGATGATAGAAAATTTAAAACCATTTGGTTCTTAGCATCGACATGGCAGCGCTCGATTGGGCTTCCAAAAAGTTTATTTGGTTGTTTCATGAAGTATTGATCAAGGGGCCCTTCAAATGCAACATACACTGCAAGAGAATGTCTCTCTCTCCTTCCAGCCCTGCCAGCTTGTTGCCACAAGCTATTAACAAAGACAGAAAAGAGCAAACAATTATGGAAAGCAATAAAATACTAAATCGTAACAATTTGAACAATAAGCTAAAGCATTGATGGCCTGGAACTATACCTAGATATACTACCAGGAAAACCCAAATGAAGAGTTGCATCTATGTGTCCAACATCAATACCCAATTCAAGGGCATTTGTTGCAGCGATACCACAAAGTTTTCCATTGAAAAAATCCCTCTCTATCTTTCTCCTATCCTGCTCCATCAGTCAATCAATTAAAAACCAGCTGTATACCTGAACCAAAATCACATACTGGCAGAACATAATGCGGGGCGAACAGCTTTTACTAACCTCTGCAACGTAACCACCACGATAAGAACATATAGAATCCGCTAAATTGGGCGCGGTCTCCAGAAGAATCTCACGCCTGCAGAATTATATTAATTTATTTCATGAAATAAACCATCTTTACTATATTAGCAGTAAGTCCAAACACAAGGTAAATAACAAAACCATGGGGCTAACAATGCCATAAATCTTTAATCATATCATGTAGCATTTAGTACTGAAAAAAACGAAAGTGATTAATTATACATACGTATAGCACAACACAAGTTCACAAAGCTTGCGTGATTTGCAAAACGCAATGCAACGTAGACCATGCTGTACCATTTCAGCGAAGAGGCATGAAAGATCCATCATTGGGCTGCAAAGATTAATTAATGCATCAGGTGTTGAGGTTCCAAAACCACAAAACGAAATCTGCATCATGATTTGGCCAAAAAAATATTGAGAGAAACAGAAGTGAATACCAGAATTTTAAGGTACTAGCAGTGTATCACATGGTAAGGTCCAACGAAACTACCATTTGCAATTCCAAGTAAGCAGCTTAATTTAACTACTAAGATACACCACTACTTAGTATGAAATATGCTAAATGTCTACTTCATAGGAGCTAGGAGGCATGTAATCATTCTTAGCAACCAAGCCACTCAAACTGCCCTATGGAGACAGATCAACCTTCTTAGGGACCATGCTCATGCCCTGGATGCCTCTTAAATTATCAGGGAAAGAAAAAGAGGCATTAAAACTATGGCAGTCCAAAGATGGGAAAAATCACATAGTATAAAACTTTTCAAGCTACTCTCATTGCTAACTCAGATTTAGAATGGCATGCAAAACCACAGATCATGGTTAAAGAAATTACTCTCATTCTGCATGGCCTATATATATAGCAAGCTTTTACCTTGAAGTATGGGGATTAGCATTTTCAACAGCAGAGTTACCATTATCCATAATATTATTGGTTGTCGTCGACGTCTGTAAAGAAACAACACTAGGCTTTAGCAAATTAACTAATATCTGAGTTGAACACAAAAAATAGGATATAGAACACCAACAGTTTGTCTTTGTAGATTCGCAATAGGATTCCAAAGGACGAAAAGCTTTCTTGCAGACGGACTTCCATCATTCTGAATCAGCTCTAAAGTTGGTAGACTAGCAAGTTCCTGAAGAATCAGAATAGGAGAAATTGACAACTCATCTCAGCAACCTAACAATACAATTCAACAAGTGGAACATATGCATGCACAAAATTCGTCTAGTTAGTTTAAATGTCTTCTCAACACCCCAAAACTATACAGGTTGAGCTTCCGCACCAACAAGGCTATGTGCTGAAACAAAATTATACAATGATAAACCAAATTTATTTTCTAAACTCCAGGCGGTCTTGTTTCTTTTACTCATCGAATCAAGATAATTGCATACTATTGAGAACAAGCTCATAAAGGCACAAGATGAAAATCATCAAATAAAAAAAACCCATCAATGTCGAACTTTGTATAATGAGATAAATGATTTTATAATTCAAATTGAAAATCTTTACCATGCAATGATCATGAGGATTTGCTGAAGTTGCAGTAGAAAACACAAAAGAAGGATCACTTCCATATACTGCAAAGAAACAAACAGCTATTTAGCTTTCCAATTTCAATGGAAAGTAAACAAAAAAGTCCCATATTTTGTAAACTCAAAGGGAAAGATATACCATGTGAGCAGAGCCGGCGAAGTCTCCTTAATATTAGAGCAGTATGACAACCAAATGCTCCCTTATACACATGTGCCTCATCAATGACTACAAACCTAACGTATCAAATATGAAATCAATCTCTGTGGTATAATTAATGTAATAATATACCAATAAAACTACATACTGCTCAAATAACCCGTTAAAATAACTTAAATCATAAAACACCAAAGAAACGTAAGAGCATGGCATGCAAACACACGCGCACACAGATAGATGAATCACCTGGTGACAGAAACGATTCATGAAAGTCCAAGAGATAATACCTGAGATTTTCCAAAATCCGCCGAAATCCTTTATGGTATGGCAGGAGTGATACATGCAACATATCTGGATTTGTGATTAGCTACATTCAAGCAGATAAGAATTTCAGCATAAACTTAGGAGAGGAAGCAAACTAAGTAAAATGCCAAAAATCACCAGCCTAGCATTTTGACGCAGCCATGTCCTCTCCTCCTGAGGAGTGTCACCGTCATATACACCAATGTTTAAGTCACAATTGAATCCTTTGGTCATAGCCAACAAACTTCTTAGTTGATCCTGAGCTAAAGCCTGCATCATAAATAATTGAGATTTATAAAAAAAATTAAAAAATTAAAAAAAAAACTTATTTGTTATCAAACGCAAGACCAAAGAAGATGGTTTTTGCATCCTATGTACAACCTTTGTTGGAAATAAATATAGAGCGCATGCAGATGAACTGTGGGACAGAGCTTCTAAGACCGGCAGATTGTAGCAAAGAGATTTCCCACTCGATGTCATTGTTGCCACAACAACATTCTTCCCAGAAAGTGAGGCTTGTATTGACTCTGCCTGTAAATATCATGAGGAAAAAAAAAAGTTGAAACACATTAACCAGCTGGTTTTCCTCAGAAGGGCAGTAGCATGTAGCCTAGAAAATATCCATACCTGATGAGTAT
The DNA here is from genome assembly GCF_916048215.2 of Malus sylvestris. NCBI lineage: Eukaryota > Viridiplantae > Streptophyta > Magnoliopsida > Rosales > Rosaceae > Malus > Malus sylvestris. The sequence continues at coordinate 27,812,335 of NC_062273.1, forward strand.
ATAATTGAGTGATTCCAGTGCTACGAAGTGCAGATCTCATGTTTTCAGATAGTTCTTGTGGAACTTCTACATAAGCGGCTCTCCGAGCACTAATGTCTTCAACATGCACTATCTGCATCCACAGTTTCACAGTGCAGCATTAGCAGAGGTTACAATGTACTTACTGTTAGAGACATGACAACATGCCAGATCCAAATGAGCCTTAGGGGTATAAGTTGTGAACAAATATTTTATTTGGAAAATGTTTCATAGCTTCCAAAAACCCAAAGTAATTATCCTACAGAGCTTCTAACTTCCCTACTTCAAATTTTTGTGTATTTCACCTTTTCATTTCCCAAAATTAAACAAAAAGTTACAAGAAAAGTGTAGAGAAAACCTGTCCTTTCGATCCAAGTCCCTCTCTAAGATGTTTAATCATCTCCTCTGGTTGGAATGAACCTGTTAACTGTTGAGATAAAATAGTATTACAATAGTGTCATCTCTCATAGCATACAAAAAGAACTCCGCACTTTGAAGATCAAAAGATATTGATAACTCCAGTGAGACATAACAAAACAATTAACGTCCATTAGTCAAGGATCTGCTACCACTTCTTTTCTGTAGGTAGAAATCCTCCATCAGGTGTTATTGTCATTCATTATCACATTAGTAGGCAGTTAAAGAACATCTAACAATAATTGCAGCCTTTTTCTAAATACTAAGCAACTTCTATTCTACATGTATTAATACCAATGGCTATTGGATCAAATGCAATCTCCTCTTCCTTTAGGTACTAACTGGATGGAGGCACCAGTTAGTATGCCAGTTGTTGATGCACAAAATCAGTGGGGACTTTGGTATAACAGAAAATGTTAAGTTTGTGACCTCCACTAGATTGCTCCGGTCACTAGTGTGGATAAGTATGTAAATAGATAGAGATAGGGAAGCAAATACAAGATGTACGTGGTTCACCCAGATTGGCTACGTCCACGGAGTAGAGAAGTTCTCATTAATTGTGAAGGGTTTACACAAGTACATAGGTTCAAGCTCTCCTTTAGTGAGTACTAGTGAATGATTTAGTACAAATGACATTAGGAAATATTGTGAGAGAATGATCTCTATTTATAGAAGAGAGTTTCTAGTTTCATTCTGACATTGACACGCGTCGTGTTGTGATTGGCTTCTGATGTTGACACGTGTCGCGCTATGATTGGCTTCTGATGTCGACACGTGTCGCGCTATGATTGGCCTCCTGGTTGAAGGGAAACTCTTCTGGGTCCTTGACGGTATAACGTTGACCGGTGCTCAGTAGTTTCGGGATTGGTCAAGTATAGTACAAACACCGGTAAATTCACCAAGAGCACAAATGTTGGATTACAGTACAAAAACATGTCAACTCTCTACAAGTTAATTAGATGATATTGAATTGATATCACCTTCTATTTTATTTTTCCACCTCTGTAGAGTATGAAGATTGAACATACAACTTATGATAAACTAGGAAAACACAAAAACGGAACCTGAATAAAGTAAGTTGAGGATGAAAAGTTGAAAACCTACACAACATCGATGTTTTCTTGAAGCTTTAGATTGATTTCGGTCAAAATAATTATTTGAAGCTGCACGTGTTACCCTTAGTCGCTTTGCTTCATTTCCTCTTGCAGCAGGACCACATTCCTTCACTGATTTGAGCAAGTGTTCCAAGGAAAAATCCATGGAAGTCTCATTTCCAGTTTTAAACTGCCATGAAAATTCATATCAAGTTGTAATCTATAGAATTAGAACACTAATAATGCTCATAAAACACAGGCATAGAGAGAGAAAGAGAGAGAGAGAGAGAGAGAGAGAGAGAGAGAGAGAACAATTAGACATACCATTAACAACTCTACAGCCTCCCACAAATTACTTCTGAAAGAACTTTCCCGTATTTTCGATATACTGATAATCTTTGAAATATCCATTTGCTTGCAAGCTAGCAAACATGAACATGACCATATGTAAACAAAACTATCCAGTTAAAAGCCCATATATTTATTTTAGAAAACTCTGGAAATGGTATAAAAAGAAAATATATCGCACATCTTCACAATACCATATTTATGATGATCTTCATTTCGACCATTCTGTCCTGTTGAACCATTGATAATAACAAGCACATTACCAGAACCTTCCAGCTCTGCATTCTCATTTGCAAAATGTACTACCTGCATTACCAAAGATCCAGATGGCAAAGATTATATTACACACAGTAAAGATGTACTACCTGCATTAACAAAAAACCAGATGGCAAAGATTATATTACACTCAGTGTGTTCAAACAGCAACATAAATTACCTTAGGAGAAATAATGGAAAGATGTTCTATGTCCTTCATACCAAGCCTAACTCCAAATCTCCCAAGCTGGTGCAATGCTTGCTCCAAAATGATTGAGGTTGTTCTCGCCTGCTGTAATTGAAGAAATGCAGAAAAAGTGTTTAAGAAAGCAAATGCCTTCATAATCATCTTCAACCACGCTGGACACAAGCATGAACTACTATTGCCTTTATGCAGTCCGGTGCCAAAGCCCTGTTGCCGCAAAACAGCTCTTCTCCACAACAAGCAGTCCCGGGAATAAGGGTCTGATAAACAACTCACCGTCTCCAAAACCTCAATAAACCTTTTAAAATTCTGTTCATCAAGGACATTTCCGTTTATACTAGAACGCAATATATCCAATACAATGTCATCACAATCAAAAGTTCCCATTTTTCGCTTTGCTCCACAAGCGCGAGAACTAGCGGCTTCATCATTTACCTCACTTCTACCTCCAAGATTGAAACTTCCTACACTAGGCCCCTTCGGAGTTTTATCATTTGAATTGTCATGTAAAAAGGTTAAGTCTTCCATCATATCAGACCACGCCGAATCAGCAAACTTCTTAATCGAGCTTTTACTAGGACAATTCGCTGGTGTTTTCGTTTGTTCAGATTTCGGGGTCTCATTACAATTCGGGTCTTTCTTAGTAAATGGGGCAAGCACTAGAAACTCACCCGGACGAATGTTGAGCCTTCCAATCTGACTCTGCAGCCTCAACTTCTCACCCTGACACACAATTACACACCAAAAAGATAGTAAATTGCAACATTTCCCATGTTCTCCAAATTAAGAAGGGTGTTTTTATAAAGTATTCCGCTTTGAAGTGCTTTTCTCTTAAGTGTAATCCCGTCAAAGACTTAAATGTAAAAGACCCTAATTTGAAAACAAAGAGAAGGAGAGAAAGAATTGCTACCTTGAAGAAAAGGTGAAAATTGGGGGAGTTTTTGGCGGGTGGGAAAAATTGCTTGAGAAGGAGCTTGAGGCCGTCGATGGTTTCGTCGACCGGGACCGAAACCGTGGCCGGTTTGCCTTCCAGCGCACGGACCTGGATCTCAATCTGGCCTTCCGCCATGCTCCAATTGCTTCTCTCTCAAGCTTCGGAATTCTCACTGGCAGCAAGGGTTTCTTCTGGTTTTTTTGCCTTTTGGGTTTGGCGGGGGAATTTCAGGCTGTCACTCTCTCTCTCTCTGTGATTGCAACTTTTATTTGACGCAGGTCACGTGCGGTTTTGGCGCTTGACACGTGACATTTCACTAGGCCCAAATGATGTTCTATCCTAGGCCCAAGGGAACATCAAAAACCCAATGGCAATTTTGTATCTTGTGGGCCAGTTTTTTATCAATCATGCTAACAAACTTTCAAGTAATTCAGTTGGTTATGAGCCATTTTTAGCCCGAGATAATTTTTCTGCTTCAACTTTTTTCGGTTAAATTTTTAACCCGAGATTATTAAAGAATAATTTTAGGATAATTTTTTTGTTCAACTAACGTTTTAAAAAAAAAATTATGTAGACTATTCTAATTTAATTTTATGAACATTTTAACATAAAAATATTTAGATTCCGATAAATATTAAAAAAATCACTAAATCGACTCCATAAAACTCGTGGGACACTGAATGAATATGAAACTTATTAAAAAAAAAATTTATTATTATTTTAGCCGTTGGATTTAAATTTGGACCGTTAAATCTTTTTTTTTTTATAGTTGGATTTGATCACATTACATCTTAGTTGTTGGATTCAATGAATTTATAAATATAAAACTAAAAAATTGCACATATATGATTGGCCAGCCCACTAAACGGGGGGAATCCTGGCCTAAATTTGCCCCAGAAATGAGTTTTGCGTTAAAACTCATATTTGCCTCTAGGGTTGGAGCAAATTGGAGTAAGTTTATAACCTAAAATTTGAATTTACTCCAAAGGTTGGAGTAGGCCTTAGTACTACAGTTTAGTAGTATTCCTCTTCATTTGTAAGTGAGATGTCTTAAGTTCTACTCCCGCCAAAGGCGAATTTGAACCACATTATTGTTAGCCTATTGTGAGACTTACTTCACTCTTCCAACCCTAAAGTAGAAATATTGTTTGTTAAAAAAAAAACCTTAGCTGGTTAAATGCATTTAGTTTTGCAATCGAGGTTACATGTCCTGAATGTTCTCCTCCAATCACTCATCATGCTCATCAACACTCATCCTTGTTTATTTTGTTGACTTTTTATAGCCTTATTTAGGGCTGGTTTGGTATTGCTGTGCTTTGAAAAAAAGCTGCTGTGAGAATAAGCGGCTATGCTGTGAGAATAAGCGGCTGTGAAATAAATCAGCAGAGTGTTTGGTAAACTTTTTTGTAAAAGTGCTTTTGGAAAAAAAAAAGCAGTCTGATAGTGGGTCTTTTCATTAAAGGAGCACTGTAGTTCTGTGTGCTTTGAAAAAAAACCAGTTTTCCAAAGCTACAAATTGCAGCTTCAGCTTTTTCCTTTGATTTCAGCTTATTCTCACAGCAGCTTCCAAAATAAGCCATTTTTTTTAAGTTTACCAAACACCAAAAACATTCCCAGCTTTTTTTCATAGGAGCTTTTTTTAAAATCACCTCAACCCCAAACTGGGGCTTAGTTAAGTGCTTAATTTCTTAATTTTCTTTGACAATAGTAATTTTATATCTTAAACCCCTCTTTGTTTATGCCAGTCAATTTTCTTTTCTTTCTTTTTTTTACTATTGAAGACTAGAAAAAGGGGAGGAATGTTAGGCAAGTGAGAAAAAAAATGATAATTACATTTTTTCTTCTTCTATGCACTTTTCTTTATTTATGATTCACTTGTAAGTGAGAGGTCTTAAATTCTATTTTCGTCAAAGACGAATTTGAACCACATTATTACTAGCCCATTGTGAGGTTTACTTCACTCTTCCAACCCTAAAGTAGAAATATCGTTTGTTAAAAAAAAAAAAAAAAATAAAATTAAAAAAAAAAAAAAAAAAAAAAACTTAACTGGTTAAAAGCATTTAGTTTTGCAATCGAGGTTACATGTCCGTAATGTTCTCCTCCAATCACTCATCATGCTCATCAACACTAATCCTTGTTTATTTTGTTGACTTTTTATACCCTTATTTAGTTAATTGCTTAATTTCTTAATTTTCTTTTGCAATAGTAATTTTATATCTTAAACCCCTCTTTGTTTATGCCGGTCAATTTTATTTTCTTTCTATTTTTACTATTTAAGACTAGAAAAAGGGGAGGAATGTTAGGCAAGTGAGAAAATAAATGATAATTACATTTTTTTCTTCTTCTACTCACTTTTCTTTATTTTTTATCATCAGATTGAATAAATTAAATATAAACAACGAACATGATTAAAAAGAAGTTCGTATTTTTGATCCACATAATAAATAAATCAATTATAAACAACGTAATTAAAAAGAGGTTTGTATGGAGAAAAATAGACATGCGATTCTCATTTTTTATGCGAAAATCACTTGCCTAATTTTGACTTTCATTGTATTCTTTTGACATTATAAATTGCCTAATTTCATTGTTTTGCAGAAATATTATTCTTTGCCAAATTGAATGATCACCGACCAATCACCAACCTATGTTCAAATTATTTGAAATGGCAGAAGAAACAATGAGTAGTCCATAAGCGTGACGTTTAGGTTTCACACTTACATGCAAAGTAATATTCTGGAAGATATATTCTAGCCCAACGTATTTGAAGGGGAACAACGTTCTTCTACATCCGTGAAAAGCCTACCAGAAATTAACATCATGGACCATTCTGCCCTTGAAAAACATAGTGTGGATGAGTGGATCTATATATACACGTATACATATACATATAGATGCATATATTACAATCTGCATTATTAGCAGCTACAGAAATTGAAAGAAAGAAGAGAATCCGCCATGGCTGCTGTGACTAGCAAGCTCCTTCTTCTCATTGCGGCTCTTGCATTAACGTGTTGTACCCCTACCACAGAGGGCTTGAAACGCAGCATCACCAGAATGCAGTTCTACATGCACGACGTCGTAGGCGGGCCAAACCCGACCGCAGTAAGAGTTGCAGGCCGGTTGTCCAACTACACAGGCACGGACCCAATCGCCGCCCTTTTCGGGTCAGTTTACATGATGGACAATCCTCTCACGGCCACGCCTGACCCCAAGTCCGCCCTGATGGGACGGGCGCAAGGGATATACGCCATGGCCTCGCAACGGGACGAGTTCAGCCTCCTCATGACACTAACGTATGGGTTCACTGGTGGAGCTTACAACGGCAGCACATTTAGCGTGGTGGGTCGGAACCCGGTGATGAGCGAAGAAAGGGAGATGCCGGTCCTTGGAGGCACTGGCATGTTTAGGCTTGCTTGCGGATTTTGCATTGCAAGAACTCATTCTGTGGACCAAATGAACGCAATTATTGGATACAATGTCACCCTCATACACTACTAAAAGATTTATAATGTTACACATAATTTCTCAGATTAATTAGATCATACCGCTATATTTGGTAATAATTTTCGATGTGATGACCGCCACTGTATTAATATACCATGATTTATTTATTTTTTTGGCATGAATTAGACCATCTCCAACCCTTGGGCTAAAAGCCAAATTTTTTAGCCCGGAAAATTTAGCTTTTAGCCCAGAAACATCTTTTCTGCTCCAACCCTTCTACTCTAAAATTTTAGCCCGGAATTATTAAAGAATGAAATTAGCCTAAATTTTTTTCTTAAATCAATTTTAAAAAAAAAAATAAATATGTAGATTATTGTAAATTAATTTTATGAACATTTTAATCTAAAAAAATTTAAATTCCGATAAACATTTCGCATTTAGCCCGGGGGGAATTTGGGGGGGAATTTGGCCCAACTTTAGCATTCCCCTTTTAGCCCAATATTTTAGCTTGGGTTGGGGGGTGTTTGGGGGGAATTTTGGGCTAAATATTTGGCATTTAGCCCAGGGTTGGAGTAGGTCTTAGGGGATCGTTTGCCAGCAATAATAATTACATAATTTTCTTTTCTTTTTCGTTTTACAATGTTTGGAAACATAACCGACTAATTATGGATTACCACTGTAACTCCCTTGACATTCATCCCCCTTTTTTCAAATTCAAATAGTCATTTAAGTTTTGCCTCCTCTCTCTCTCTCTCTCTCTCTCTCCATCTCAAATTAAGATAATCAAAATGTGCAGCACACCATGGACAATGACAAGGCTAGTGAGATGGCGCGTGAAAGGCTGGGCTTCATGTTTCTTGGCTTGCAGGTTTCCTTTGGGTAAGCGCAACGATCAATAAAACATTCAAATAAAACCCCATTTAGGAGATATTTGATCTTAACTATCGTAGTTTATTTCAAATCGGGTAATCCTTTTTGTTTTTCTTCCTCTTTTTTGTTTATATAGATGATGAACCAGCCGATAGATTTTGCCCTGCAACGCCGCAATTGCCAATACGAAACATGGCTTTTGATACGCAGGGCGAAAGCAGAAGCAATGAGACGGGGAAAAAGATGTCGAGGCACAAAAAGTGTGACACAGAGCGACGATTAAGACACGGTCCTAAACAAGTTAAAGACAGCAGTTCCCCGGTCGAAAATACGAGTTCTAATGACTCAAGCTGCAGGCCACATATTTCAGATGAGGAGGAGTATATAGTGTTCTGCTTTAAAGAAGATGGAGCGTTTGAAGTTGTGAAAAATGGCAAAGTGGAAGCGTCGAACGTGAGAGATTGCGCGTCAAGAAACTCGCCGAGGCATGTCAATCGGAAGGTTAGGAATTGCGACGGTGTTGATGACTGAGAGAAAGGGAAATTTTCCATTTAAAAGAAGGTTAATTTGATTAATTTCTTTTGCTTTTGTTTGATCAAAACAGCTTCGTTATGGGGAGGATACAAAGGCAGTTGAAAGGTGTAGCAATGAGGAGAGGTTGACTGGAAAAGCTTATGATATTTACCCCACAAATGATGGAAAATCTATCTTCTTTGACCAAAAGGTAGAGACCCTTCTTTTATGTTTCAATTTTTCCTTTCCAAAGAATATGCACGTTCGTTATAAACTGCGATTTGTCTGTAAGAAGGAATGACTGTTTACATGTAAAAGTAATTCTACCTTATATCTTCTTTCCTTGAAATATAATTATTTTGCAAAGGACGAGGAAGACGAGGAAACCTTCTCCGGTCAAGAGCCGCCTCCGAGTATCAATGTCGAGAATCGTCCGACCGTGTCAGTTGAATCAAGCGATTCAAATCAATCGGACGGCAGCACAGGCTCCTTCGCGTTTCCGGTGTACGTTACAAAATACATTGTTTTACAATATAGTTAGGCAATTAATTAAATTAATACATGATTAACTCCTGATAATACTTTGGCAAAATCATGAACGCAGGTTGGGATGGGAATGGACTGGCAGTCCTGTGCAAATGCCGAAACGAGAAGCTATGGACTTGAGAAAGCACAAGGCTCGCTGCATCGGCTTCCAGTTTCAATGCTGTAGATTCTGAAATTTGCAATGTGTTTCTCTCAATTTTTTTACCCCTTGAGATTAGATTAAGCATAAGCAAATTGTTGTGTCTCGTAGAAGTAATAACGCGATCGCGATTTACGGTTCATACGTTTGTGCTTGTATCTTTGGACCGTATTTAGCTTCCGATCGACTGGCATGACATCCAAACTGCGGAATTCGAACAGACGAAGTACCAATTCATTGTGTTTTCAGAAAAGAAATTCGATTTTCATTTCGTGCGAGGGAGAAATCACGTACGATTATCAAGAAAAATCACGTATATCATCCCGAAAACTAGATAAACAAGAAAGGAAAGACTCACATTTCACATAACCCAGCAAAAGGGAAGAAATAAAATGAAAATATACAACAATAAACAATAATTCAAGCAGACTCACCGCAACGCAAAGCCGGTAAATACCTAGTGGCGCTAAACCTAAATCATGTGAGAACAAATGACTGAAGATGTAACCTTGCACTGGCTGCAGCGGCAATAGATTCTTCGTCTTGCTTTTCTTTTGCAGCGGCAACAGCAGCGATGTATGCTCTTCTAGCTTCTTCCATTTTCTTCATCTGTGCCTCATCCAAATCATCCTGTTCATTAAAGCAAGGATCTTTAAGTTGCAAGGAATGCAGCAGCCAACACGCAGATACACATACATGAACAAACAATTCTCAACACACGCGATTCGGTTAACCACACACAGTAACCAAGTAATGAACAAACAGATATCTGAAAATTTAACAGTAATGATACAGGAATCTGATTGCAACGATAGAGGTGTCTCAAGCAATTAGTTAGTATATAAAACAACAAATGACAGAACAAACCGAAAAATATATAAAGGAAATGAACCACCATATCCAAGGGGCAGGGTTGTGAACTTACAATGTGAGGAAGATGGTCCACAGTATTCATTGAAATATCATAATCTTCACCGTATACAACGGGATCAGCTTTCATCAAGCTTTCAAATAGAAGCATAAATGATGAAATCTGTCCTTTCAAGGAGTCTTGCTCTCCTTGGAGCTTCTCCACTTTCCTGTTGGATGTCATCACTTCCCACTGTAACTTTTCCAAAGCAGCTTGCTTGTCTGCAAGCTTAATCTGTGAAAAAGAACAGATGTTAATAACTTTAAATTCACAAAAAAGAGTTGCGTGTGTGCATCAGAGAGAGAGAGAGAGAGTCCGTGATGATATTCCAGTTTAGGCAAGTGGCTATATTGTGGCCTAGATTAAACCAAAAGTAAAAAAGAAGATCCGAACATTATAGAAAATAATAAGGAACACAGATATCTGTTTCTGCATTAACACAAGTAATGTTTCAGACAATCGTGCCAATTTGGATAAAGATCAAAACTAATGTCACAATAATATTACAACCACAGTTCACAAGTGCAAAATTCCAGATTGAATAATGTCATTAGTATCGCAATGAAATAAAATATCATGAGAATTCTCTAATCACCGCCAAGGCACCAAGTGATGCATGAATACCTTTGCATCAGAGAGTTGTTGCTTAACAGCTTTTATTACTGCGTCTTTTTCTGCAACTTGTTGCTTATATTCATTTAGTTTTGCTTGAACAGCATTCATTTGGTCGTTTGAGATCTCCGATGACTTTAAAAGTTCCTCCTTCTCTGCTACTTTCTTTTGTAAATCTTCCACTTGTACCCTTAATGTATCCAACTCTTCTTTTTCCGCTGCCGAAGCCCTTGAGGAAAAACTTGAAAAGCTGTCAGCATCAAGGCTGCCAGCATTTTTGCTTGAGTCCTTGTCTCCATGATCCCTCTTCTTTCTCGCAGGAATGGATTGAGCCGCATTCCTCCCTTTCTGTTCAACCTTTAGAAGATAAGAAGAGAGGAACATTAGGAACCCATTTGATGAATCATGCAAAGAAACAAAATTGATCGAAGTTAGAAATACAGAAGACTTTTATAACCCTTAAGAAAACTGAATTGACATACTAAGTAAGAGCTTTAGAATCAAAATGAAATCCCAAGGATGATTGGTAAAGGAAATTTGGCATCAATAATCCACCAAATCGAACGAACCTCTTAGATTTTGCATTACTTGTTTCCTCGTAAGGAATATACAAACTAAACAAACCATAAAGGAAAATAAATTATTTGAGGCCTTGGAACACTCTCAGATGTCAAATTCTTCGAACGACAACAATCGGTAGTCCAAACACCACCAATTTTACATTCCATCATGGTAAAAGCGAAACCTAGATAGTTTTTTACTACAATTGGATTTACTGCAACTATAAAAGCACACAATTTTCCCTCATAAATCACAGTTAATTGTTCTTAAATTAATAAAGCTATCAAAACAATACGAGTAGCAAGCATTACTTGTGTGCACAGTAACTGCAACAAAATTTAAAAAATGCCATTGTACATCACAGAGATTAACAATCACAAGTTCCGAAAACCGAAAATCATACTTTTTTGGATAAGGATTCTCTTGAAGGTGTCTTGGTGTACGCCACCGAACCCCGCCGCGTAAACGAACTGCTAGCTTTCCGATCCTGAAAGATTTTTTCCATGAAATCGTGAAAGAAGCAAAAAAAAATCACTAATTTCAAAACCCCCATTCAATTTTCTTCAAAACCCAATCAGAAACAAGCAAAGCAGCAACCTTTAAAACTACCCAATTCATCCCAAGTCCGCCAGTAACGGCTATTTTCCCCAATTTTCTCGGCAACCAAACACATTGGAAAGAAAATCCCAGAAAGCCCTGAAATTCACAGTTCAAGAGAGAGAGAGAGAGAGGGATTACGATGAGGGACTGGACGAGAGGCACGATCTCGACGAGGTCTTTGAAGAGGACGCGATCGAGATTGCTGTTGGTGGCGGTGGAGGAGTGAGCGAGTGAGGACTGAGTAGGGAGGTGAGTCGGGGACGAGTTGGCATCCCCGGAAAGCCACGATTTCGGGTCCCCGAAATTCCTCGAATTGTCTTGCGATTCCAGGAAGTGCTGCGGGTCGTACATCCTCCTTCTTCCCCGATTTTTTTTTTCTTTCTGAAAACAAAATTCAAAAATCTAAAGTTGCGGAGATAGAGTGGCACGGTCGGGGACAGCGTTTTCAAAAACAGTTTCCTTTTCGAACGATCGATTTCTCAACGAATGGTGCGTTTTACCAAAATGTCCTCTCTTTAACCAACAAAAGAAATTAAATTGGACACTTGGCCAAAATAAATATTTTTCAAATCTCAATTGCTGAGTTGAGGAGTTTTTCGCTATGTGATCGGTTTTTAGGTATTGTGTCGTCAAATTTTTATAATTATGTTGTTGATATTTAATTGATTTTTATAAATTAAATTGAACCGATTTAACGGCAAGCTCACATTCATATTTGGTGGTTCATTGAGTCTACAATTTGAATAAAAAAGTTCGAATTTTTATTACAAACTTTTCAACACATTTTTTGGAGTCTGAACGGCTTCGGATGCCCCAAATCAATTGTAAATGACAACAAAGTAGTGAGTTTGAACTGGGACATTGCACTCTTTTTGGTAAGGTATTATGCTCCTAAACTAGAGCTCGTAAACCCAATCTATAAATTCTCGTTGTGTGTTACGTCTTTTATGTTGCCATATCGGTTAAATTCAATATTTTCCAACTTTAATTATGCTTTCCATAATTTGAAACATTTTATTTTCTTTAATTTTCTTCGTCGAAATTGATCCATATTTTGTCCTACATCAAACATATATCATGAACTAGTTAAATTGATCCATTTTTAAGTTTAAAGTAATTAAATCTGTTCGGAGTTTCAAGTAATTAGGCAGATACCAACTGCCAAGTGTTCAATTTTGTTGATTATTTATCTGAATTCTCAAGTAATTCTTTTTCAAGTATTTTTTTGTTGTTGTTAGATTTTATAGCAAAGTCACCTGCAGAAGATTGCTAATTCATGGGAAAATTCTATTTATTCTTTATTTATTTTTCTTTTAAAATCCACCTGCTTTTATAATTCTTTTGGTTTCATAAGTAACCACCTGTTTGGTTGCCAAGAAAATCCAGGTGAAAGGAGTAAATAGCAGATAATTGTACTTATTTAGTTGGACAGGTGGGTCTGTCCCCAAGAAAAAAAAAAGGGAAAAAAAAAGGAGATGCCACCAAGGAAACATAATCTACAAGATTCTGTGTTTCATTCGTTTCTTCGACTTTGGATACATTTTTCATTTATACAAGCGATACTCGAGATGAGAAAAGCACAGAACCTCGATGCAAATATAAATGTTTGGAACCGCTTGAGTTGTAAGCCCCTCCCATCATTGGTGGAGCCAGGTTAAGGGCTGCCCTGGGCTGTAACCCAAGTAGCTTTTGGTGAAAAATAAAATTTTACATGTAATTTTAATTGATTTTCGAATGTACCCCACTAAATATTTAGTCACTAATCCGAATTCTCTAGGTTTAACTATATAAAATTATATAATACAGTTTACAAACCATATCTTTTTCTTACATCATTTTTCTCATCGCTTCTTGTACATGTACAAGTTTGGATTTGTTTAATTTGTTCAATTTTGTTGATTATTTATCTGAATTCTCAAGTAATTATTTTTCAAGTATTTTTTTGTTGTTGTTAGATTTTATAGCAAAGTCACCTGCAGAAGATTGCTAATTCATGGGAAAATTCTATTTATTCTTTATTTATTTTTCTTTTAAAATCCACCTGCTTTTATAATTCTTTTGGTTTCATAAGTAACCACCTGTTTGGTTGCCAAGAAAATCCAGGTGAAAGGAGTAAATAGCAGATAATTGTACTTATTTAGTTGGACAGGTGGGTCTGTCCCCAAGAAAAAAAAAAGGAAAAGAAAAAGGAGATGCCACCAAGGAAACATAATCTACAAGATTCTGTGTTTCATTCGTTTCTTGGACTTTGGATACATTTTTCATTTATACAAGCGATACTCGAGATGAGAAAAGCACAGAACTCGATGCAAATATAAATGTTTGTAACCGCTTGAGTTGTAAGCCCCTCCCACCGTTGACAGAGCCAGGTTAAAGGCTGCCCTGGGCTGTAACCCAAGTAGCTTTCGGTGAAAAATAAAATTTTACATGTAATTTTAATTGATTTTCGAATGTACCCCACTAAATATTTAGTCACTAATCCAAATTCTCTAGGTTTAACTATATAAAATTATATAATACAGTTTACAAACCATCTCTTTTTCTTACATCATTTTTCTTATCGCTTCTTGTACATGTACAAGTTTGGATTTGTTTAATTACAAATTTTATTGGCTCACCTTGTGAATATTTTTTTTAAGCTAGTTGGTACTATGAAAAATACGGTATCAAGTTTCTTTATTTATAAGGATTTGAATTTTTAAGCTAGCCCACCCGGTAAAAAATTCCTAGCTCCGCCATTGCCTCCCACTCGACTATAAATACATGCATTATGGTTGAGCATACATGTAGATGCAGAGCAGCACGGAAGAACCTGCTTGGGATTCATCTGGAATGATAGAGAGGTAGGTAAGTTTATTTTATTTATCAATTGTAATTTAATTAAATGATTATTTTGTCGAGTAATTTAGGTTGTGAAGAGTTGGTGAATTGAGAATCCCATCTTCCTAGTATCTGTAGTTTTGGTATTTTCTGTGGCTTTTTAAATACCTTCTGGTAAAGATTTAGATCTTAATGCAGCTTAAGTCAAATAATTAACTTTAGTTAGTAAGGGCTTTCCCCAAATATAATTATTTAATCACCAAAAGAAAGATATTTAACTCAATAATAATTGTAACCAAAAAGTGCTAGAAGGAGCTTTCATGGCTACAAAGCTTGGATTAGAGAAATGAGAGATAATACGAGAGATCATTTCAAAGTAGGATTCTCAATAAACTCTCTGTTATCTTACAATTTAACATTACTTCCCATTTTAATATTATAAAACATTATGTCAAAAATATGAGGTGACAGAAAGTCTTGAAGTCTTCTACTTTTGAAAAAGTCTTCTTAGCATTTCTCATCTCGAGACATGCTCCCATTAAGTACAATATGACGATGTTTTTGGCTCTCATTAAGTACAATATTCACAATGTTTTTGGCTAACATGACTATTTATGAACTCTGTTTCACCTCGTATTTTTTGCATAATATTTTAATATTGTTGGCACAAGAATTAACGTTAAACTGTGAAGTAATAAAGAGTTCATGAAGAGTCAATTTAGCATTTCTCCAATGAGATTGAAGAGTTTTTAAACTATTCTAACTTAGATCGGAAAGGAGATTCGAATAGCAAGCGGTTAGACGCACTACACAAACTAACTGACCTAATAGGTTTACTTCCCCATCTCAACTATCTTTATAACAACCCGAAAATTTTGAAAGAAAAAACATTGAATCATGGGTTTTTCCTTCTCTTTTTTTTGGTAACTTAATTAATGTATTAACCAAAAAAAGAGGGCAACATATTCCAGAAAATTAGTTGGCAGAAGAAATTTAAATCAGGATTATATGTGACGTTCAGTTCACCTAATAGTAATTAAACCTCAACCATACGTGTTCAAACAAATACACAAATTCCCATGTGCCAGGTAACCATGCTCACGCAGCGAAAATTTTTAGTATGCTGAGAACATGATTTGGTATCTATAATGTGCCGAGAACACGATCCGGTATATCAAGTATAATAATACAATTCCCAGCACATTGAATAATTTTTTGCTTATATGGGAATTTTCATTCAATTTGTTACACAAGTTTGAAAGTTTATAAATTTCTGCATTTGCTCCTGGTAAAAAAAGTGTCCAAATTCAGGACACCTTATCTCTTAAATTCATTCTTTGTGTTGAAGCGATATTCTAATCTAATTTAAATTACAGGAGAGAAATCAAACTCTCGAGAAGAGGGAGTACACTACTTCAATCAACTTTGCTAGGCACGGCTCGTTTGTTTATGAAGAGTTTTCAGTAAAACCTGTTTGCTTTTAAAAGACGGAAGGAATCGGTCATCTTCTTACCTCGTAAGCCAGATTCGGCTTTTCCCTGCTTTTTTATTTGAATACAAAAGTGCTTATTTAGCAAGTTCTTATCCTTATATTTGTTGCTTCCTCCTATTTTTCTTCATGGTGATTTGGCCTCAGGACTTTGCATCAGCCCTCCAACAGCTGCACTGGTGAGTTAATGATTTTTGTTACTTTTTTCCCAATCTCACCTGCATTCTTGACGTCTATTTATGTGCATTAAATTAAACAGCATAAGTTTTAATCCCGATTATTAATCTGTTGAAACAAAACCCTGCCTCTGAAGTACGATTTTCGCTAATGCAGGTCGCGGAAGGATTGTTAAAATCTGGATTGTTTGGAGAAGGTTCTGATGAAATGGTGGTGTCTTCTGTTTAGTAAGTTTTAGCTTTTCTTTCGTATTGATTACCAGTTCAATAGGGAGTCCATGGATGGCCATTCAACCGCGGTCTTCCTGCCTGTTTACAAGTCCTTCAAGTTCAAAAGTTCCGAAGCCACGAAGGGATTGAAGGTGGAGAAAAGTACTAGTTCGAACGATGATAATCTGTTCATTTCCGATTTGCTTAGTCAAGACAGTGAGGCGGTTCTAAAACCACATCCAGATGACAGTCAGAATATGCACGCTACAAGGGACGCCGTGACAGCAAATGATTGTGCGGCTTGGACGAATTCTACTAGAACGGCTGCTGTGGACTATGACTTGCCAGAGTTGGTTGCATTCCTTCAAGGGAGCAGCAACTACCAGTTCTTTAAGGACATTGGCATTGACAAGGAAGTTCGATGCGAGGACAAGTGTTTCGTACAGCACTGTGAATCCTATCATAGTAGCTTTTCTTGCATACTTGATCCTGATCCGTACAGCGAGGGCGAGTCAATTAGAGAATCTCTGGACTCGGAGTCATCCACTTCAACCGATGAGAATGACGGCAAAAAGGATGATCTTTCAAATGATCATTCAATCAAGAAGATCATATCCAAAAAAGTGATTTTGGTTAGACAGGTAAGTCGCTAAATATTTCGTTGCTCGAACTAAATCCCCTTGAACATAAAAATCTTATTTGTTGCGTCTTCGGAAAACTGTCAACTGACGCATTTTACCTTCGAGTGAGTATGATGCAAATGCTTACAAATTAGGATGCAACTGTTGAAGGATAATATGCTCTTCTGTCATGTCTTAAACAGTCGCAGTAGATTAATGCCACCGACGATACTACCATTTCATTAGGTTTAAGGGTCAGTATCGGATGGCAAATCCGACCAACCAGTTGGATTTTATTTTACGCGTTTTGAGACATTAGAAAAGATATGTTGAACCAAAAGATTGGTTTTGGATTTTTAATTGCTGTCACATTTTTGTGTCATTATCTAGAGACTTGCAAACTTCCAGCACGAATCAATGCTGGATCACCACTGCATAAATCGAGCAATACGGACACATACATACTGGAAACATCGTACTCATACACTACTAGTACATACCTACTTGATTCCGTTTCTAATTTCGCGTTGTTTAGGGTACAAGTAACGCGGCCTTGGCCGCAAACTCAATGGGACGATCTATAACTAAGGCACTTGGCGACAACAGCCGGACGAGCAATGCCTCTTTAAAAGGTGACCTAGAAAATACAAGCGGAGCAAAGTTTCTTGCCCCAGAAACGGAAAACTTGTTGAGGCATGATTCGTTGAAAGATAGGATGTCAGATAGCCTAGCAGAATCGTGTCAACGACACCAGCATTGCCGCGGAGAATCCAGTTCCTCTGCATCCGAACTTCCTTCGGGCTCATTTTCGTACTTGGGAGGAATACCGGGTTTTGGCAGCATCTCTCATCGGTCGAGCAGCAGCACAACTAGCTCCGAGTCTTTCGCTTTTCCCATGTAAATTCTCATAACTTCACTAACCTAAATTTCTACTGCTTGCTCTTATATATTTTCGTCAGTTATCGTAATATGTGATTATGTGGATAATCATAGTTTTTCTATTTGAATTTTGACATGATGAGTAGATTATCCTCGGAATGGAATGGCAGCCCGGCGAGAATGGGGAGCGCTGACGAGCGACAATTGCACCAGCACCGGCACTGGGTGATGCGATTTCTCTGCTGTAAATTCTGAACGTGACACACACACACATACATTTTTGGCTCAAGTGTTTCGTCCGGGATGTTAAGCCCTTGTGTCTTGCCTTATAGATCTTACACACATATTCTGATGTAAACAATAACATCATAATACAAATCCATTTAAAAATATTTGGATTTTCTGCATACATCAAGGTTTATTTTATGGACTCTTTTGGTATCTAGGATTGGATTTGAGTGGCTAAATCAATCATTATAGATGATGGATTATTCATTAAAATTATCCATTAGAATCATCATTATAGTTCTAAAAAACTTTAAGCGCTAGTCAGACGACAGATTGGGACCTAAAAATTGATTTTTTAAGTTTTTAACTAATTATATTATTATACTTGATGTATCAAATAGTGTTTCCACTCACTAAAAAATCTCTCATCTCTCACACCACCATTTACCCTTCCCATGATCCCACCTTAGTTATATCGTTGCCCTCCGTTGACATCATTTCCCCACCACCTCCCTCCATATTTCTCCCTTAATTCACCACAACGCCATTCCTCTGGCTTTCCCGGCGATGCAAGGCCTACGGCGTTGCTCCAACGACGTTGTCCACCTCGGCCTCCTCACTTCCTCCCCTCAAACCACTCTTCTTCCACCCTGTCCATCGACGTCACCGAGTCCGCTTAGACCCGCATCCGCCCCCTCATCTACGAGCACCCTGTCGTCACCTTCAGCTGAAACTCCTGCTGCATGTGACACGTCATGAAGAAGCTCCTCACCACCATTGGTGGTGTCCACCCGCCGTCATTGAATTGGAGGATCACGAGATCACTGCTCTCCCTTACGACGACCAGCAACAACAGTCTTAATACTAGAACCGCCTAGATAAAGGCAGCCGCCTAATCCCTCTCCAATTTTAGTCAACGTTTTAGCCAAAATCGCCAGGGTACTCCACCGCCCAGCCTCTCGGCGGCCGCCTAATCCCTCTCCGAATTTATACAAGTTTTAGCCAAAATCGCCACGGCACCTCACTGCCCAGCATCTAGAGGCTGCATTAACGATTTTAGTGAAGGTTTTGGCCAAAATCACCACGATACTTCACTGCCCAACGCTCGTCTAGGCCAATTTTTAGAGAGAACTTTAATAAAAAAATCTTGGTACGGTTCATTTTAACGAAAAATCACATTTTTACATCAAAATGTCAATCCTGGTACTATTCACTTTACCCTTTATTTTGTCCTTATCGTTAAAACTCAAAGTTTTCAAGCCATTTTCATTAGTTTTCCTATTTTTAGAACAATGTCCATTACAATCCCCACAAAATGGTAAATTTAGAACAAATAAGTGTTTTTCATGTTTAATAGACTAATTCCCTTAAAATGAAAAATCACTCATCTACTTATTGATCATCCATTCTTATTTGGTCATAGACACCATATGAAACCTAAGATTATTGATGAGCATCCTTCTACAAACCCTCGACTTATGAAAAACTTTTAAGTGCATGTGACGGTCACATACATATGGTGTTACTAATTCATTGTTCGTATGTCATGAATCTACGTAACTAGTTAAACATGAGTGGATTGGTAATACACATTGGAGTGGAATATATAGTCATATTCTCAAAAGGATAATGTTAGAGATACTAAATTTTTAAACTAAATGATGTGGTTATTGATGATTGAATTATTACGTAAGTTTTTATTAATGTGATTATTTCTTATTGGTAACACATCATTTGGTTTGCAAATTTAGTTTAAAATTTTAGTCTCCCAACCTTTCTCAAAATAATCTCCAAACTGGTTTATTGACAAAGCTAGATTAACACTAAAAGAAACTTAGAAGTTAGAAATTAATAATTGAATAAAAATAATCACATACATAATAAAAGCAATATTAATGGAAGAAGATTCAGAGCTTTCATTGCAGAAGATGAGCAATCTTAACAACCCGAGCTACAAGCCCATTGCAACGCAATACTTGTCGCACTAGGCCAAAACCATAATTTTTTCCGCAACTTCCTCCTCAAGTTGATGACCTTAAAACTCTTATAAATATATAGGGTGGTAGTATCCACACATCATTCTCAATTTTCAGCCTTTATATCGAATGAATTGAAAAGAATTCACGGACAAAATTTGACAAGAGTATGTGAAAAGTAAAAAAGATGTGAAAAAAAAGCACTACCCAATACACATAGCAAGCTCCATTGTCAAAGGCTAGATGTTTGGTTGAAAGTAGAAAACCCTTAATATGGCAAACACACGTAAAGGCTTCCCCAACTATGAATGTCAAAAGAGAGAATCGTCACGAAACAGAAGGCCCACGACAGCCATATCTACCCAACTGTGAGGTTCTTCAAAGTTCTAAGTACTTGCAATGTGAGGTGACAAACCATGCCACACTGTTGCTTGGCCGCAACATGGTCCGTGGCCTATTTATTCGTCTTTAATGGCAGTTCTTAGGCAAGAAAAGGGGCAAACAGGTCACATCTTGATCCTCTGGCCTACAGTTATGGTGGCGTAGTGTCGTACCCCTCGCCCATCGACCATTGCTTGCTTGGACCATTGCAGCTTGCACATGCGTCGCAAACAATGTTGATTGATATCTCATCGAGGACGTTGCATACTGGATTATGACAATCACATCATAACTCATAGCAAGTGTATGCCTTTTATACTTTAGTTCAAATTTCCTTCCAAAATGTAAAGTTTCAAAATACCATTGATTGGTTTAATTTTGGGCTCAAAACATGAGATAACCTACTTTGTACGACGAAGGAAATTAAGACTCCATTCTGAAATAAGTAACTTAATTGCTTATAAGCATATGTAAAAGTCTTTTAATTTTCCAATGTAAGATCACAATTTCAACAGAAACCTTCTTACTTCAAAAACTCGACCCACCTTCACATATAATTTCACTCGTATTCCTTGAGTCCTACGTCATCCAAAAACTTCCCTCCACCCCAATATCATTGGCATGGTTTGCCTAATCAAAACATATAAAATTCCAAGTCCTCACGAGACACACGGACACCGAATGCGTGAGTCATGGGGGAGAAGAGTGAGTCAATCACTGAGTCAGAAACCACTTCCTGTTCTGAACTTGCCCATCTGGACCCCACTTAACCCCGCTCACTAGGGAATTGGATCCTCTCCTGTGCAGGAGATCAGGATCCTCCTGACTCATTAATACGGACCGTTAGATTTTGATCCAACGACTACAATTATTATAAATTTTAGAAGATTCTCTGTTTGTAATCGTTGGATTAAAATCTAACAGCTCGTGTTAGTGGGTTAGAAAGATCCTAATCTCCTGCTCAGGAGAGGATCCAATTCCGCTCACTAGTACCCGTTTTTACCAGTCCCCACCAACCCACCAACTAACCTAATCCGGGTCCATCGGCATGTAGTATCCACGTCACCATCATCTCCCCCGCTCCTCCATCTTCTACAGCTCACTCCAACATGCAAACGTTCGTGTGTCCATGTCTATCTACACCCCTTAGTTGATGAGAAGAACCTCCATGTAACAAGAGCACCAATACATCATCTTAGATCAATAATACAATGTCAAAAGTTGAAGCATTTATATAAGAGAGATTCACTTTAGATCTATGTATCCGAAGCTTGAGGATCGTGAGATACTCAATTTCAGTTGTATGACTCCTATTAGCTGGCTAACTGGCTCGCTTTACAATAGTTCAAAATCTTGAACAGTCGAAATCTTTTTTTTTCTCTTGAATAGTCTAAATCTCTTGGTTTACAAGCTCCAGACACAGAGATAGCGAGTGGATCACACTCCATTTATACATAATATTATATTATTGACTAAGATGCCACATTACTGTCCTAACATTTCAAGAGAAGCATGCAAGTCATTCCCTTAGTTAAGAAGAATGACATACACAAGTGAGACGCCATTGTAGAAATAATAGTAAGCTTATTATTACATGTACATTAGTAATAATACTACCATATGTAACTTTCACACGCAATAATGCTCGATCAAACGTAAGATATGTGACTATTGTGCATACTAGTCAATAGTTATACGTAAGTTTCTCTTTCTCAAATCAAATTTACCGAACAATAAATTAGAATTTATAACTAGAGAATGAGAGTACATTCTTACCTTTCATACCAATATCACTGTCATCGCATGATTCAATAATATATCCGATTACATTTAAGATTTTGTTCGATTAGGAACTCAGTTGTCACTGTCAGTGACTGTGTGTGAATACCACTCTACAACAGAGTAGGCGGGAGAGCCAGGACAAACCGACCTTCCTAAGCCCCTGGCACATCACGTAGGCCCACGTGTCCTCTTTCGTTATCATCCAGGGCTCCCCCTCTTCCCCATCCCTCCGCCACGTGGAGTCATAATCGCTCATCTTCCCGATCCAAGTGGGCCCCCCTCCCCCAACCAATTTGCCAACCGAGTCGCCCCAGTACCCGCGCACTGCCCAAACCTCCCAACCCGCCAAAATTAAAATAAAAATAAATTTCTAAACCTAGATTACCCCCACAAAGAAAGCTCGGCTGCTGAAAAAATCAATAACAGCTCTAGCGGGCTAGCGAATCACGAGTAAACATAAACATGTATTTAAATTATGATTAAAAAATCAATTATTTAAACGCGTGTTTACTTATGATTCGCTAGCTGCGGTTGATTTTTCAGCAACCAAGCTCCATTCTTATCCCCCACTTCACTTTTAATCCTCATTTACAGTGATGATGTGGCAAACCCTTAAGTGTGTTTAAATGATGATAAACAGCTACTAATTCTAATTAGTAAGTGGACAAGATAGACTGCATATATGAAAAACTCAACTAAAATTAAGAGGCACGACTTGAGTTAGGCAAGTTGATCAGATCGGACCGTTCGTCTTCTCGTACTTATGTTTGTAGTAAGTAACTAGATAGACTATGCATGTATGAATAACTGGACATGATCTATACTAGGTCATCTGATCAAATCAAAGCGTTCGTGTTTTCATGCTTAAGTTCGAATTTTTACTCCATAAATTCAAAACAACATTTCAATAGAAAGAAATTGAAATTAACGAAGAAAGTAATCTGAGACACGAGTAAGTAATTCTAACATCTGTCTCTAAATATTTGATTAATTCAAATTCGTATACATTAGAGACAAATCCAAAAACAAAATTATTAAAAATAAAAACCAACACGAAGTTGGTTGCAGATTAACCTCGAGAGGCAAGAGTGAACCCAAACACATTCCAAAAAAACTACGAACTGTCATTGACATTTCAAAAATTTTATTTTCGACTCCTCATGTGTATTTATTTTTTTTAAATCCGAAGTGTCCAATAAAATTTTTAAAATGCTAATAACAATTTTTAAAAACTAAGAAAAAGTATAATAATTATAAGTCATATTATTTAATCCATAATTTTATCTCAAAGTTGAGATTTTTCCCATTTTTTTTTTAAATGGGTGTTTAATTAGAGTGAGAGATTTTACGGGAGGTAGAGAGTAGGGTGGTCTTGATCAGCCCATTGACCTTGACTCCAGTCTACGGTGTTAGGAAGATCAAACAAACCTTGATCAACTGATCCCGGTTGCCAATCCAACGGTCCAAATTCTCCTCCTCCGACGCCGTTGGATCTGTTTTGGAACACTGATAGATCGACCTGCGCCGTCTGATCCAGCAATCCACCACTGATCTCCTGCATCTTCCCTTCCTGGTTCTGCTGCCCCCATTGGTTTTGATGAACTTGATTGTGATGATGATTACCAACTTGGGCTGGCTGATCAAACGGCGAGCCGTTGATGTTCCCGAAACTAAACGGCACGTCGTTGGAAGACGTGATCAAGCTCGTGAAGCTCCCAATCTCCGAGAACAATCCGTTAATCTCCGTAATCTGCTCCAGCAGCGCCGCCGCCGACGCGCCGGGCTCAAAGCCACCGTTCGCGCCGCCTTGAGAAACGAAGAATTTGGATTCCGGATTATGAATATTGGTCAGTAAATTGGAAGCAGAGCCGGTCGAAGACGGCGCTGAGACGGCCTCCGTGGCAGCAGTAGCGGCGGTGGCGGTGGGGTTGGTGAGGCTCGAGCTCTCGCTGCTCGAATGAGAGCTGGATTTGTTCTGATCGGCGCTGTTCGGTTGCGGCGGAGGAGGAGGCGAAGACGATGTCGGCGATGACGAAGATGAATTTTTCGGCTTGGAGCGTTTAGTTTTGCGACATCCGCCGCCGACTGGGACGTTGCGGAGGACGCCGCCCTTGGTCCAGTAGCGGCGGCAGGCCTTACAGAAGTGGCGGGGCTGGGAGAGGTTGTAGTTGTTGTAGTAGCAGAACTTGGTGTGGAGAGAATCGCACCGCGGGCACTTCAAGGCCTGCTGGTTGGGGTGCTGGTGCGGCCTCAGCCGCCGGTCTCCTCCTCCCGAGCCGCCGAAGAACCTCCCTCCTCCTCTCACTGAATAAATGTCTTGCATTTCAATTACAGTATTTGACGGATTCTGAATTTTCCGGGAAAATTGATCGATCCCTGAATTTTCCGGGAAAATTCCGCTCACATTTGCGTAAGAGTTTGAGTGTGCAATCTTTTCCTTCCCACACACTCTGTTTTCAGTTGCTATTCTAGAGAGAGAAAGTGAGGAGTGAGAGAGAAGGCGAATACGAAATTATAAGCTGCGAACACCGACAAATATCCCTCCCACATATCTTTCCAAACTCTTTCCTTTTTTTTGAAATTACCAAGTTAGCCCCGCGACGCAAGCAAATAACCCAATGACACTGACCAATGCTTGGAGTAGCAAAAAGACCGAAACAGCCTTTCGATGTCCAAGTCCAACTGTCGCAGCTGCCGTGAAGACATGGGAGAGGAATAAGATCTGGCCGTTGGTTTACGACACGTGGACGGACGGTAGAGGAACGGGAGGATTGTCGCCTTGTCGGCCAGCCTAATTTTATCGGCTGAGGAACATAACTGGAGGAGAGAGCGCCACGTTGCGGAATGTTACTGGGAGTTGTGGAAGTACGTGGAGATTACTGTGTGATTTATCTGACGTGATGTTGTCTGTTGAGAGGCTTCGAGAGTTGGAAGTTGCGTGATGTACGGTCTACTGTGTACCCTTAGAGTGATGTACAAGGATTGTCTGCTTTTCAATTCCGATGCCCTCTTTGTGTCTTTTTATTTATATAGTTACGTTTAAATCACGTCAATATTTTATATTACTATTCATTTTTGTCTTATTATATCTATAAAAAAATAATATAAAATGTTGACGTGGCTTAACCGTGACCACACAAAACAGGAGAGCACGGGGATGGCACTGGAAGTGGAGGGCAGACAATCATTGTCCTTAGTTGAATCGAACTATTTTGAATTGGACTAATTTTATAGATTAAGTTGGATCAGTTTGGCTTGATCTAAATAAAATAAGAATAGTTAAGTATTTGGTGTAGTGCAAGACTAAGTTATAAACTAAAACATATTTGGAACTCAAATTTTTTTTTTTTTTTCATTTTCTAAATCACCTTTCTCGAAATCCAATCCTCCATTTCAAAAATTCCAGAATCTAATCCAAAAACCCAGGACACAATCCAAAAAACCCAAAATCTTCATTTCAAGAAACCTATAATCCAATCGAGAAAACCCAGAGACGGTGTAGTCCGAGATGACAAGGACGCGAGAGATAAGGGGTCATTGCAGTCCTATGGTTTTTTTTTGGGGGGGGGGGAGGGGTGTCTCGCTAAGACTATCTAGCAAGCCCTTAGTCTAGTCGAGTGAAACTTAATCCCATTAAAGGTAGTCTTTGTGGAAAACAAACAATGAACTGCATTAATCTTTAATCTAGTTTAGTCTAGTCAGAGCTAACAAAGTCAAACAAGCACACCCATAATTTATAAACTAATTATTGTTGTTTGACAAGAAATTCTTAGTAAGCGTGAGTCATCAACTCGTGTTAACTACGCCTTTGCCCTTTGGCACATCGTTTGTCGCTCATACTAATTGAATAGTATCGTGAAGTGTTCAGATCGCAACGATGTGGGGTGACTCATTGCCCGCGATGTCGCGAGAAGTGTACTGAACCTTGCCATTTAGAGGGAAAAGTCATAGCAAAGTTTTCGTAGATGAACTTGCATAAGGATCATTGTCGAACCTGCCTAGCAAAACAACTCGAGAACCAATTTTAACGTCGTTTGTCGCTCATACTAATTGAATAGTATGGTGAAGTGTTCAGATCGCAACGATGTGGGGTGACTCATTGCCCGCGATGTCGCGAGAAGTGTACTGAACCTTGCCATTTAGAGGGAAAAGTCGTAGCAAAGTTTTCGTAGATGAACTTGCATAAGGATCATTGTCGAGCCTGCCTAGCAAAACAACTCGAGAACCAATTTTAACGTCGAGGGTTAGGGGTATGTGTTGATGTCAAAGGTGCCCATAATTTCCTATAACTCACTTGAAAATCAATATAAGTAGAGTTAATCACATTTACATTCTCATAGTTTGGGACTTATAACAATTTCATAGTAAATTCGGCTTCACAAGAAGTAAAAATGAGTAATTGTGTTTGATTGACCAGATTTGGACCCGACTTGATTTATTTAAAACTGAACCTAAAACGACATGGAGTTAATTAACAATATGATAAGCTTGTGCGTGTTTATACTAGACCATTTTAAACGAGGGGTATAAATAAAACCACCCCAAGTCAAGCCAAATTGATAATTCTTACAATTAGTTCAAATCAAGCCAATCTTATGTATCAAACTTGTCCTAAGTGCGTCGTAAAACTCGTAACGTAACAATTCATAATTTTACAAATATTTAAAAAAATATGGACCAACGTCACCAAGCTATTAGTGGAATTATCTTCTTCTTCTTCTTTTTTTCTTTTTTTTTGAATTTGGTCATTTTGCACTAAATTATTGATTTCAATGACAATAATATTTCTCCCATTTCTTATTCAAAAGGCGGACCCCTCATTCTAGTTTGGCGACCTAAGGGGGCTTTAGTCTTTTGATTAGAGTAGGGGTCGCAAGAGAGCAGAGCATACTGCCATGCCATAATTGTGAGTTTATTTACGGTCCTGATTGTTGCCATAGTCTACAAGGTTGAAACTTTTACGAAAAAAATATGGAATTTTGAGGACGATCTTCCTGGTAAACTGACATGACCATACATATTCTAGTGCCAAATGCTAGAAACAAAAAAGAATTACTACATTTGAGAGTGGAACCCTCCTGACTTCCACTATAGCCGACAATTAATCATCAAAACTTGACGGTGAAGGCTTTAAAGGGAAGCATAGTATTGCCCCAAGGAGGAGGTTATCCCTCAATTGGACGAGGGATAGGCTTTCATGTACTAAACAAAGCATTGACAATTAATTTTTAGGCAAAACTTGATCATTGAGTACTAAAAGAGAATTATCTTCCGCTATATACCAGGGGATTATTATTGGCATTTCAAAAAAAATTTATTTTGCACTCTTTACGAGTGTATTTTTCATTCTAAAAATAGAAAAACTGGCGCGCACATTTAGAGTTTGGGATTGTTAAGAACAATTCCATGTACCAAAATATAAAATTAAGAACACCAAATTTGGTTGTTCAACACTCTCTGGGGGAGAATAATGTTTAAAGATGCCATGTCGTAGGACCATTGTGTAAAATATCGGTATCGATGGAAATATCGATATGCAAATTTATGGAAATATCCATGAATATATCAATATTGATATCAGTTGCCTTAGATGGAAATTTGCTAAAAAACTTGGACATTTAAATGAAAGTTAGGGAATGTTATATGGCAATTTGTCGATATTTAAGTATGTCGGAATTATTAACGAAATATGTCGATTTAACCAAAATTTAAGAGTTTTTCTGATATCTTGTGAAGTTTAGACTTCACCACCATTTTCATATATTTTTCTAATATTTCCATAGAAATATAGCATGTATCGAATAAATTCATACATTGAGTAGGAGCAAATCACAACCAAGTCAAAGGTAGAATCGCACGTTAGGCTTTGAATCGTGCATGAGAGAATAAAGGGACTTCACATGCGTTTATAATTAAAGAGCTAGTTTCACATATTCACGTGTTACGACTCTAAATCTCACATCAAGGTTGATAGATACACATTAGTGCAACTAATTATTTCCAAAATGGATTACTTTCCACCTTATGATCATGAAACTTGACATTTTGGCAAAGAAATCAACCAACCTTGAATTCCAATTTTAATTTATCCAACTCATACAAGTACAAGGACCAAAAAATTATTGCAGAATTGTACACTAGCTAAAATTGGCCCTCCTACGCTTTGAAATGCACGCATTTGATCGAAGGATGGATGTACGATCAACCCTCTCTCTCGTTTTATTAACCATAAATAATGCTTAATTGCGGTCTGGATCCATTTCTCTTAATCTACCAAATCAAAGAATCCGTTTCATTGAAATTTGATCAAAAGATTACAAACAGGGACCCATTTTAAAAGTTATAATAATTTCAGCCGTTAGATCAAATTTCAATAACATAAATTCTTTAATTTGATGGATTAAGAAGAAGGGATCCGGCCCTTAATTGCTAGCCGTTGTTATTACTCGTGTACACTACATATTAATAATTTTGTGATATGATGTTTATGGCTCCTATTGTACGGTCCCGATCAACCGCCATTTGACTTCTTTTGGAGCGCCCAAAGTCTTACTCATTCTCTCATTTAAGACTTGATTAAAAGCATGATATAAAATATCGATGATATCGGAAATATCGGTAGTCCAAAAACATGAAAATTTCGATGGAAATATCAGGATATTATCGATATCAATAAAAATTGAATAAAAACCACGAAAATTGTAAGAAAAACTTGGAAATTTTTATTGAAACTTTGGATAATGTTTATTTAGTCAATTATCTATTAGTTTATCCAAAAAAAAAATTAGAAGGAAATGCATTACATAATGAATTTAATTGATTTAAGTTGATTATACAGCGAGCTGGCAAACACTGTGAGTGTAGAAAATATGTAGTAATTAATGAAAAAAAGAATAAACACACCATAGTCATTTATATGTAATGATTTACTACAATATTTTACACTTTATACATTGCATGGTAAGATACATGAGTGATTTAGTACCACATAAAGTTCCTATGAGGTTCAAAATTTTCACTATCTTCATCATCTCTATGTGTAGAGT
Organism: Malus sylvestris; assembly: GCF_916048215.2. NCBI lineage: Eukaryota > Viridiplantae > Streptophyta > Magnoliopsida > Rosales > Rosaceae > Malus > Malus sylvestris. The sequence goes on from NC_062273.1 coordinate 27,841,411, forward strand.
AAGTTTATTGTGAAGAGTATTCATCAAATGATAAATCCCCAAAATAGTTTTGCATGTAATTGTTAACATGCCACTCATATAAATATAAATATTTTAGCATATTATCACTAAAACATAAGTGATATATGGTGGTTACGGTGTTGGAGGAGTAAAATGGGAGGGGTTAAAATCCCCTTTGTGTTTTTTTTTTCTCCTTTTTTTCCTTTTTTTTTTTTTCTTTTTTTTTTCCTTCCTTTCCATCGATATTTTCGATATTTTAGCGATATTACACCGATATAGATATTTTCCGATGTTATCGTCGATATTGTCGATATTTGTACGATATGTACATGGATATGTTCCAAAATATCCGTGATTCGAAAAAACCGAAATATCATCGATATTTCGTCGATATTATCGACATTTCACACTATGATTACAAGTGATTTAAATTAAAAGAGAAACAGTAATATTAATATTTTTTTATTTTATAAAAAATAGCAATATATCCATAGGATAAAGCTTAAAATAGAAGCTTTAAAACTCCCCCAAACCATCTCCAACCATGGGCTAAAATAAGTTTTGAGGAGAAAATATATCTCTGGGCTAGATTCTTTCTAGGATTTAAGTCTGACTTAAGTTATTATGGACTCACCAAACTGTTATATTTCAATTTTTGTTTTTGTTTTTGTTTTTTACTTATAATCTAACGGCTATGATCAAATGAGATCATATCTAATAGTAAAAAAAAAAAGATTTGACGGTCCAAAATTAAATCTAACGTTTAAATAATCAAATTTAACTTAAAACTTTATAAATTTCTATGTATTTGTATGATTTTTAATTACTTATTAGAATTTAAATATTTTTAGAAAATGTTCATAAAAATAAATTAAGATAATTACATAAATTTTAATTTAAAGAAAAGTTATTGAAAACAAAAAGTTAGGCTAAAATCATTATTTAATCATCACGGCCTCACGGGCTAAAATTTTAAGCCATAAGGGTTAAAGGAGAAAAACAAGTTCTGGCTTAAATTTTTAAGCTTTATCCCGAAGGGTTAGAGATCATCTTAGAGAGAGGAGAATCGGTGAAAATTGAATATTCACCATGATGTATAGACATAATTACTTTCTGTCATGTTAGTAAAGTGCATTATCAGTATTATTCATACGTACAATACTAACCATAATGTTGACCTTACAATTGCATGTAGGACTTTTATGGTTGGGGAAGTTGCCAACTTTTTCAGTCAGATTTTCTCGTTGTATGTAGGACTTTTATAGTTGGGGAAGTTGCCAATTGTATGTAGGTTTATCTGTTTATTAGACAACCACTACATGACTAAATAATTTTGAATTTAGTTGATCCTCAAGGGGTGATAACCTACAAATTAGATGATTTAAATCATCATGTAACATTACAAAATGAGAAAGATAACCGAGAAGGTTCAAAGAAGAATGGTGCTAGCATTTGTCACGTATTAGAAAGTGTCAACAAGATAATCAATTTTTATGCGTGTCAATGATTATGTGTGTCAATAAGAGAAATCAAAATAAAATAAAATAAAATAAATCTCCATTAGTAGCTAGGTAGCACAAATCAAGGGTTCTTGTTGGGTTGATCAGTAGAACTGCAATAACAATAATGGAGACGTTGGGGTAGTGTCAAAACTGAAAGTGATGGAGTGAAAACAATTGGCATCGATTGTGATTGCTTCAGTGAGTGTGAGAGAGACTCATGAATATATATGATTGAAAGTTTGAAACAGCTCCACATGCACATGGGCGGTGGTGTTGTTAGAAAACTTGGGTCTAATTGTTATATTAAATCACATATAAAATCAAGAAATAATTTATGCAATTATATATCTAAGTAATACATGCACATGAGTAACCAAATTTAAATGAACATGACATAATGGACTAGAAAAACTTGGAAATACGGTCGAAGCAAATGTTAGACACTTTGTCTTTAAAACAAATTTATGTCCCACTACAGTGCTCATGGTTGATCGATGCATGTCTCCCAAGATACAACGATCACATCTTTGTAATAGTAGCACTCCAAATCACAAGGCTCCATGAACCACGATCGTGTTGAAAACTCTCTCATATGGATTCAATGAGACTCTCTAATATTTAGTACATTCTATGTATGATTATGTAAAATAATGAAAAATTATTTTGTGATTATAGGGGGCTTCTCTATAGAATGTGAGATATCTCTTTGGAAATCATGTGACTATTCATGAAAAGTCAAAAGTTGCAACTTTTCATTTGAGTAGACACATCTTTCTACCAAAAAGCTCCAATTCTAATTTCCATTCAATTAATAAATTTAATATAATAATATTATTAAATTTTCCAACAATCCCCCACATGAATGGAATTTACTCAACACTATACAAATGACAATGCAGACACTAAAGAAAGAATTTAGTAGGAAAAGTACCGCATAGGGATAGGTGACTTTTGGCTTTGAACCTTTCGTGGTGAATTACTATCGGATTTACTTGGCTAATCAGTGAATGCGATGTTTTGAACTGCTCAGCCGTTTGTGTAAACCAAGACAATAGTAATCACACAATACCCTTCCAGACACCCCGTGATTGCTCGGTTGTGTTCATTTTGGCCCTAAACAATTCTTGGTTTCTCATGAGTGCTTTTAGAGAACTAAGCTCTTCAAAAAATTCTCATAGGAACGGCCCCATTCCTCATTCAAGATAGGTGACTTCCCATTAAGAGTATTCTGCAATACCCCATTTGTTATTTTCAAGTATAGGAATCATTAAAAGCAAAACTTATCCTAAATACGTTGCAGATAACACTGTTTCATCATAAGACATGGGTAGGAGATTATCTCCGCAGTGCTCCCATTGAATCATCCACAATTCGGTTGTCCTTTTGAACCTAGATCTTGGGATATCCAGTCAGCTAGGTTGGGTTGCCATTATGGCGATTATTAAGTCGTAGGCTTTTAACCCATTCCCCTCTATGATACAACTTACTCTCTAGTCAAACCTTTAATTAATTGGATCCACTAGGTTGATGACTATCACTTATGGTGCGCACTTCAATTTATGAAATTATATTTCATTCGAGAGTAGTTGTTTTCCAACGTTAAGTCCTTCAAAACATATGTTAGGACTTAAAAAGTAATTTGCTAATACTTGGGTTCATTCCCCCGCATTTAAGGTATTTGCTAGAAGATCTCCAACTTTTCAATACCTTAAAACTTCAATTATAAGAGATAATTGTTATCTCTTTCTAGAAGCAAGTTACTTTTACATTATTTTTAAGTATATTCCATTTCTCAAAAATAGCTAAGTCACCCCCACAATTCTCTCATATTGTGGTTGCTTTTAACGCTATTAATAAATTATATTTCATATTAAGAGGTATGAATATTTTGTAAAGATAAAATCTCTTTGTATCTTCACCTAGGCTTTATAAAATCTACTTGTGTTTTTTAAGAAAAACACTTGTTGGCGCCATTCAACAATGCTTTTGTGTCGCCATTCAACAACTTAATGATATTATGACCAATCATGAGTTATGCAAAACTCACTTGACACTTTGGTGACGGCCATCACATTATTTCGCCTCTCAAAGGATTCATGTTTCCTTTTAGGTGAATGCACTTATGTCATAGTGATCAACTTGCCTCTTCTAAGTGGTATTATACAAATGAAGCACAATAGTTTTTGCCAATCTGCAGTAAGACATTCTACCATTCTCAAATAATTTGGAGAACTATTAATCTCCCAAATTCATCCAACATATATACGACCCTGGGTTTTGGACACTTTGCTTCTGCAGCATCTCAGAAATTTATGTGCATGGGAACAAAAGCAAAACCGTTTGACTAGAATGCATATGCATTTTTATTTTCAATTATGCTACTAATATCATATAGTGGCATTCCACGTATAAAGAAAATCAACTTATGCCACTCAAAATTCCAAACGACACTATTACTGTAACCGATATGGTCACAATCTGAAAAGAACCAAACTAGTGACCACGCCATCTCTACACGTAACCAGTGACCGAATGGTTCACCAATTCATTTCCGTATCGGCATAGAGATACAAACGGATCAAGATTCAAAGTTCTTAATCAAGTGGTCTTGCTTTGAAATGGTGAGACTCTTCTTGGAGTCGCTAGAATTAAATCTACATTTCCAGTTCTTCCGTGTGCAATCTGTACGATTACATCTGCATGCAATGCAAGAACTCAAAAGAAACATCCATTCCAAATTAGTTCCCACTACGAAACGGTGCAACTATCAGAAGTCACATACAGTTTCTGCATTGAGTAACAAAATAACTGACATTTTAAAAAGTCATAAACATGTAATCGCTTAAGAATATTATAAAGATAGTTAAGAAAGAAAGTATATTCTTATATTCCTGATCACTGTGTGCATTTGTAAATTACTTGCTAACAGAAAACAAACTTTGTATTTTCAACACAGTCACGTGTGGTTATTAGGAAACTAAGTAGATAAATTGGAAACCAGCATAAACAAAATTGAAAATAAGTATCATATATTTCTGTCTAAATACCGTGTCTCTCAAAGTCATATCAATAAAATGAACCAATAGAGAAATATATGTACAAATAACGACATGCAGATCTTAACAACTTGAAAAATGAATCAATTTAAGCAAAATTCCCAGGATGCAAATGTGTCCCCTTTAACCAAATATAAATATATCGTTTCTTCATGTTTTCAATCAACCATAAATATACCAAATAAACCAACAAACATATCGTTTCTTCAATGTTTTCATTCAACCATAAATATAGCAAATAAACCATAAACTTGTCTTAAGATTGTTGGAAAACTTGGGTCTAATTGCTATATTAAATCACATATAAAATCAAGAAATAATTCATGCAATTATATATCAAAGTAATGCATGCACATGTGTAACCAAATTTAAATGAACATGACATAATGAAGTAGAAAAACCTGGAAATACGGTCGAGGTAAGTGTTAGACACTTTGTCCTTAGGACAAGTTTACATCCTACTACGGTGCTCATGGTTGATCAGCGCATGTCTCCCAAGATACAACGATCACGTCCTTGTAATAGTAGCATTCCAAATCACAAGGCTCCATGAACCACGATTGTATTGAAAACTCTCTCATATGGACTCAATGAGACTATCTAATATTTAGTAAACTCTATGTAGTTAATGTAAAACAATGAAAAATTATTTTGTGATTATAGGGGGCTTCTCTATTTATAGAATGTGGGATATCTCTTTGGAAAACATGTGACTATTCATGAAAAGTCAAAAGTTGCAACTCTTCATTTGAGTAGACATATCTTTCTACCAAAAAGCTCCAATTCTAATTTCTATTCAATTAATAAATTTAATATAATATTATTATTATTAAATTTTCCAACAATTCGTGGTTCATGGAGCCTTGTGATTTGGAGTGCTACAAGGATGTGGTCGTTGTATCTTGAGAGACAAGCGCCGATCAACCATGAGCACCGTAGTGGGGCGTAAACTTGTCTTAAGGACAAAGTATCTAACACTTTCCTCGACCGTATTTCCAGGTTTTTCTAATCCATTATGTCATGTTCGTTTAACATTAGTTACTCATGTGCATGTATTACTTTGATATATAATTGTATGAATTATTTCTTGATTTTCCATGTAATTTAATATAGCAATTACACCTTATTGGGTCTCCAAATTAGGTCTTCAGGTATTTGTCCACCTCTATCTCTCTCTAAAATTATAGAAGAAGCTCTACTCTACATGCTTGCGGGTTAACATCCTCTCTGGATCTTAACTGTTCGAATCCTACGGATCAACCAATCATGATGGTCTGAAAGAGATCGTGCGGCTAGGAATCAACATCAAGCAGCAGCCCTCCGCCGCTGAAAACTCAAGGCCACACTGCAATACAGGGTCGACAACGTCTCTCGGAGGTGCGCAACTACTTCTCCGACAAAGTCAAGTCGACAGCCATGTTTAGATTCACGTCAAGCGGATGGACCTGCTCCGGCAACTAGGACGAGGGAGAACGAAGTGGACGACCCTGTTTGCAGCCGGGAGGCTCCTTGCTGGACCTGGAGAGGATATTAACCCCCTTGCATGCCTTACTACATATATGCACAAGTAGAAGCCCTCCCTATTTTTTATGATTTAATTTTACAATATTATTGCAAAATTCGTTATACGTAGGGACGTTGTCTTTGTCCCTAAATCCCTAAAACCTCACTTTTAATTTTCAAAATTGTTAATTACCGTTCCTAAGTACGATTTTAATTTATCTTGCAATATTCATATAATAAATTGATTTACGTCGGAAAAATATTTCAAAAGATGCTACGAACTTATTGTGACATTTGAGTCGTCCCTACAACTCTAAAACCTCATTGTCATACTATTTAGTTACGTACGAGTTTCATAACTTTATTAAACTCGCTTGCTCTAGAAGCACCATCACCACCCAATCGAATAGCCATCTTCTCCGTCTAAAGCACCCACCTGGAGTTTTGGTTGAATGCAATCTCAGATCCGTTGAGCTCTGGTTTGACATAAAAAATCGAACATTTTCTGGGTGGCTAGAGAAAATTAGGGTTCTGGTCGGCCGAAGGGGACGAGCCAGTATCTGCTTTCTCTTGCCTCCTCCTCCATTCTCATTTCTCAATTACGCAAAATTCAGCCTTTGTGTGAAGGGAAGAGAGGCCAACATTTGTAGTTGGGAAGAAAGCTAATGGAGAGAGAGAGAGAGAGAGAGAGAGAGAGAGAGAAGGGAAATGGCAATGCAGAGGAGAGAGAATGTGAGAGTGAGAGAGGAAGAAGACTTGTTTCCGTTTTTAGCCAGGTTCTCTTTCTCATTATGCAGAGGAGGAGAGAGATACGCCCGATTGGTGATAGCATGCCATACGTGTATGATTGTAGAAACAATCATATTCCCAATATGTATCCTTGAGGTTGTTAAAGTTATTAGGGTTTTCTGTTATCGCTAGGGTTTTTCTGTTAGTGCTAGGGTTCCTAGCTTTTAGGGTTGTTATTCAATAATCCCTATACTTAAGGGACAAGTATGCATTTTCTGTTTTGACATAGTCTTTACCACGATTCTAGGAGCTGGCTGTTATCCTTTTTCAGTTTCATTGTAAGGCTATTTAACAGCCACAAGTGTTATTCAATCTAATAAGAATTCTCCCTGAATTGTGAAAGCTCTCTAGTGTTGCATTGCTGAAACTCGTGTGGTTGTTCTTTGGTTCTAACATCTGGTATCAGAGCCCCGATACGGGGCCTGATCAACAGCTTGCAATCTAGGTGCTAGAGTGAAGAAACAAACATGGCGTCCGAGAACAGTTTCGTGCAACCAGCTATTCCAAGGTTCGATGGTCATTACGACCATTGGAGTATGCTGATGGAAAACTTTCTTCGTTCCAAAGAGTATTGGAACCTGGTGGAAAATGGAATTACTGCTGCAGCAGAAGGGTCAGAATCCAGTGAAGTACAGAAGAAGACTATGGATGAACTAAAGCTGAAGGACTTGAAGACGAAGAACTATTTGTTTCAAGCCATAGATCGATCAATATTGGAGACTATCCTGAAGAAGGATACTGCGAAAGATATATGGGACTCCTTGAAGCAAAAGTATCAAGGAACTGCACGTGTAAAACGTGCTCAGTTGCAGGCTCTGCGCAAGGAGTTTGAGGTACTCCATATGAAGAATGGAGAAACAGTCACTGATTATTTTGGGAGAACACTAGCCATAGCAAACAAGATGAGGACTCATGGGGAGAAGATGGATGATGTGGTAATCATAGAGAAAATTTTGAGATCCATGATTTCAAAATTTGATTATGTGGTTTGTTCCATCGAAGAATCTAACGATCTGGACACCTTATCCATTGATGAGCTTCAAAGCAGTCTACTGGTCCACGAGCAAAGGATCAACCGACATATGGTAGATGAACAGGCTCTCCAAGTCACTCATGGAGTCCAACAAGGAGGGCGAGGACGAGGAACCTTTCGAGGAAGAGGAAGATGACGGGGTAGAGGGTTTGACAAGTCAACCCTAGAATGCTATAATTGCCATGCACTAGGGCATTTTCAGTGGGAGTGCCCTAAGAAATCCAAGGAAGAGAAAGCAAACTTTGTGGAGACAGAAGAAGAGATGCTACTGATGGCACTCGTGGATATCAAGGAGACAACAATGGAGCATATTTGGTTTCTGGATTCCGGGTGCAGCAACCATATGTGTGGCAAGAATGACCTGTTTTGTGAGCTTGATGAGAGTTTCAGAGAATCAGTTAAGTTGGGAAATGATTCAAGTTTGACCGTGCAAGGCAAGGGAAGCGTGCGAATGGAGGTGAATGGCATCATACATGTGATCACAAATGTTTTCTATATGCCATATTTGAGAAACAACTTGTTGAGCATTGGTCAGTTGTAAGAGAAGGGACTTACAGTTCTCATTCAACATGGAAAATGCAAGATCTTTCACGCTGAGAGAGGATTAATTATAGAAACCACGATGAGTCACAATCGAATGTTTGCAGTGTTGACTCGCTGCTCTCCAAAGGAACAAAAGTGTTTCTCCTCTCTCACCACAGATCCAGCAAATCTATGGCACAATCGATTTGGGCATCTCAGTTGGAACGGGCTGAAAGTACTACAACAGAAGAACATGGTGAGAGGATTGCCTGAGTTCATAGCCTCTCAAAGGGTGTGTGAAGATTGCTTGGTAGGAAGGCAACATCGAGATCCATTTCCCAAAGAAAGCATATGGAGAGCCTCCGATCCTCCAACTGATCCATGCAGACATATGCGGGCCAATAAACCCTACTTCAAACAGCAATAAGAGGTACCTTATTACGTTTATTGATGATTTCAGCAGAAAAACATGGGTTTATTTTTTGGTAGAAAAGTCAGAAGCCTTTGGCGTATTCAAATCCTACAAGGCACGGGTTGAAAAAGAGACTGGAGCATTTATAAAAGGTCTGAGGACAGATCGAGGAGGAGAATTCAACTCACATGAGTTTGCAAACTTCTGTCTTGAGAATGGAATTCACATGCAACTAACTGCAGCCTATACTCCCCAACAGAACGGGGTTGCAGAAAGGAAGAATCGCACCATCATGAACATGGTGCGAAGCATGCTGTCAGCAAAACAAATTCCTAAAACTTTCTGGCCTAAAGCAGTGAATTGGACGGTGCATGTGTTGAATCGATGCCCTACCCTTGCTGTAAAGAACAAAACACCAGAGGAGGCTTGGAATGGACACAAACCATCTGTGGATCACTTCAGGATTTTTGGTTGCATTGCACATGCTCATGTTCCTGACAATAGAAGGGTAAAGCTCGATGCCAAAAGCTGTAAGTGTATCTTGCTTGGGGTGAGTGAAGAATCTAAAGCATATCGACTGTATGAACCTGTTTCTCAGAAAATAATTATTAGTCGAGATGTTGTGTTTGAAGAGGATCAATAGTGGAAATGGGGAGACAGTCACAAGGAAGCCATAGTGACAGAACTTGAATGGGACACTGATGAAGAGAATAACTCATCAAGGGAGGAGAATGACCCCGAGTCTGATGAAGATGAAGCTGTGGGAGAAACTGAACCTGATTCGGATTCCAGTGACTCATTGGTTGAACGGGACATGCAAAGTAATGAGAGCTCACCCCACGAGGGACGAACTCAAAGACCACCAGTGTGGATGAGAGATTATGAGACGGGTCAAGGCTTATCTGATGAGGAGGGTGCTAGCATGGCTCACTTGGCGTTGTGTATTACACAAGATCCCACTGCCTTTGAAGATGCAGTGAAGTCTGAGAAGTGGAGACATGCCATGGATCAAGAAATACAGGCCATAGAGAAAAACAATACGTGGGAATTGGTAGAGCTACCACCAGGAGGGAAAACTATTGGAGTGAAGTGGGTGTTTAAGACAAAGCTGAACGAGAATGGCAAAGTGGACAAGTATAAAGCTCGTTTGGTTGCCAAGGGCTACTGTCAACAGTATGGAATTGACTATGCAGAGGTGTTTGCACCAGTAGCACGTCTAGATACCATTCGAATTGTCATCTCTCTCGCTGCACAAAGGAATCGGGTGATATACCAGCTTGATGTTAAATTTGCATTTCTGCATAGGGAGATTGATGAAGAGGTGTTTGTTGATCAGCCACCGGGATATGAACAGAAGGGCCAAGAGTCAAAGGTGTATCGACTCAAGAAGGCTTTATATGGACTGAAACAGGCCCCCCGAGCCTGGTACAGTCGTATAGAGTCATATTTCATAAAGGAAGGATTCAACAAGTGTCCTTATGAGCATACTTTGTTCATAAAGTCAGCAGAAGGAGGTAAGATTTTAATAGTATGTCTCTATGTTGATGATCTCATCTTTACTGGAAATGATTATGCAATGTTTGAACAATTTAAAAAATCGATGATGGAGGAATTCGACATGACCGATCTTGGCAAAATGAGATACTTTCTTGGTATTGAAGTAAATCAAAGTTCTGGAGGGATCTTCATCAGTCAACGGAAATATGCTCAGGAAGTCTTAGAACGATTCAACATGGATCAATGTAACCCAGTACTAAATCATGTGGTTCCCGGCTTTAAACTCACGAAGGATGAGGGAGGTATTGAGGTGGACAGCACTGTCTATAAGCAGATGGTGGGAAGTCCCATGTACCTAACAGCTACACGACCTGATCTAATGTTTATTGTAAGTTTGATAAGTCGATACATGGAACGACTAACTGAGTCTCATATGCAGGCAGTAAAAAGAGCTCTGAGATATGTGAAAGGGACTGTTGATTTAGGGATATTCTACAAAAAGGAAGGAACTGAAGGGCTTACTGGATATACCGATAGTGATTATGCAGGTGATCAAGACGATAGAAAGAGCACTTCAGGTTATGTGTTTATAATAAGCTCAGGGGCTGTTTCTTGGTCCTCAAAGAAACAGCCAGTTGTAACCTTATCCACGACAGAAGCAGAATTCATAGCTGCAGCTTCGAGCGCTTGTCAAGTTGTATGGTTAAGAAGAATTCTTAACAGTCTTGGTCAGGAACAAAATGGTCCCAGCCTAGTGTATTGTGATAATGTCTCAACAATCAAACTTTCAAGGAATCCTGTGATGCACGGTCGTAGTAAGCATATTGATGTAAGGTTTCATTTTCTTCGAGACTTAGTTAAAAGTGAAGTTCTGGAGCTGGTACAGTGTTCAACTCTAGAACAAATTGCAGATATTTTCACAAAACCTTTGAAGGGTGATGTTTTCTTGAAGTTGCGAGGATTACTGGGCATCTGCAAGTTTTCAGAAGTAAACTGAATGTTTGAAGTATTCAGTTTAAGGGAGGATGTTAAAGTTATTAGGGTTTTCTGTTATCGCTAGGGTTTTTTCTGTTAGTGCTAGGGTTCCTAGCTTTTAGGGTTGTTATTCAATAATCCCTATACTTAAGGGACAAGTATGCATTTTCTGTTTTGACATAGTCTTTACCACGATTCTAGGAGCTGTAAAATCGTGGGCAGCTGTTATCCTTTTTCAGTTTCATTGTAAGGCTATTTAACAGCCACAAGTGTTATTCAATCTAATAAGAATTCTCCCTGAATTGTGAAAGCTCTCTAGTGTTGCATTGCTGAAACTCGTGTGGTTGTTCTTTGGTTCTAACAGAGGTTAGGGTGGCCTCTATATATATATTATGTATTCATATGAATACACACACGTATAATACATGTATGGACCGTATATCTTGAGTTATTACCGATTCCTTTCCGTGATGAATTTTTTTGTTAGAGAAATACGGTCGGTCATAAGGAAGAACTTGTAAAACTAATTAAAATTGCTGTAAAATAAATAATATTGGATCTTGTTCCTTGGAGATTCAAAGTTGGTGGAAGCAAGCACATGAGCTAATGATATGTTATTATATTTACAAGTGAATGCTTGATCATAATGCTTTTGGTCGATAATGTTTTCTATCTCCGACGTGCGGTTTCTGTTAGGGAATGAGATATATATACTGTTCACCATTGTCCCTCCATGTCTATATTATTATTTAGAGTTTTTGACAGATCTCATTATGCACTTTTAGAATTCAAGAATATTTTGCCCCATTTTATCTTGTTTTTTAATCATATGCTATGCTAAATTTCCTTTATAATTGACACACTTGGAGTTGGTTTAAATAAATAAAAAAACAAAAGAAAACAACCTTCAGCCGACACAAACTGAAATATAACTCAATATCGCCTCCAACAAAGTGTAGACCGAATGTCACAATTCTAAAAAAAATGATCATTAACATGATCACTGATCTGTACTTCAATTGTGATGAGAACCCAATGCATATATGTACGAAAGTTAATTAGAAGCAAAAAAATTCAAGTAATATCAGTTCTAGATCGAGAGATCTTCATTAGTGTGTGTATATATTTGCATGACACATTAGCCATAAAATCTCTAGGCAACGTTGATTGATTTTCTTTTTATTTATAGAAAACGAAATCTTGAGGGAGGGGGAGGCATATGAATCCAGTGAGGTGATATACAAATGCAGTGGTCAACATTTTGGTCCCCATATGGCCACATGATTGTCTCTTAATTTGTATTATCCTCTCTTGTTCACACTGGCAATTTGGAGGAAGATGATGAACCCTAATAAGATCTACGGTCTACATCTGGCTGATATTATACAAATACGTCCTTTCTAACACAGTGCCATGTCACTCTCATTCTCCACTAAATCTAAGCCCATATCACATTTCGAGACCACACATTTTGATAATCTTCTGCTTTCGAAATTGATTAGTCTATGATTATTTGGAGTCTTAACACTTAATCATGCCTAATTTTGCAACTATGGTTGTTTGATTCTCTGCAGGTCACACCAAGAAACGGGGTCCTCTAGCTAGTGGTTTAGTGTTTAGCATTTTGAGCCAGCATATCGTGGCAGATGCTAATCATTCCATACTCAATAAAAAATGTCATATGTACGTATGTATTGCATCAATACTCAATAAAAAAATATCTCATACGTATTTATCAAATCTGATGCTCATAAGTCATAAGTTAATATTGATCGACCATGTCAAACGTGAACAATGAAATAGTTAATAATGTAATCGCAATTTTTGCATTCTTTTGTAAGTGTTTATTTCATATTTATTTTATTTTTTACACACAAAATAACATCAAAACATTATGTTGCTATAGGAATAGGAAATTAAGTATGACACATCATGCTATAATAAATAGGGAATCTAGAATTCATCAGCAATTTTAGTATTAAAACAATCAACTGTCATTGAAGACGGTTAAAAAAACAACATGCTTCCATGAAAAATTTAGCATTGATAGTCCTTTCACATTTTCCCCATCGTCAGTGAATTTAGGAGACAAAAGATTACAACCGTTGGAACCAAACATGCATCCAAATTCATGCAAAAACTAGTGATCAGTCCTCTCCCGGACTCGGTACTGTGGATTCTCTTTCAACATGACAAATCAAATCCTTCCAAGATGGGAGACAGGGGGGTACACTTTTCAGTAGCGAGCTCCGCTCCTAAAATTGGTTTTATTTTATCCACATGCTCAATTAGCTGATCAAGGTCTTCAACCACCACTAAAAGGTCGAGAGCTTCAGGTTCGGCATTGCGCTTCATGAGAAAAGCGTCAGCTTGCTGCATTAATTCCATTAAGGCAGTGTTTTTAACTAAACATGTTGTGTTTGATGAAAATTATTTTACGTTCAAAGAGTCCAATGTTACTTCAGCGCCTCACCTTGCTTCTCCATCTACGAATCCTATCCACAAACATCCCCACCACAGTCCACACCTCAACCACCACCTAGGAATACCATTGCCTCTCCACCATGGCAGGTTCCAACAATCAAATTCCTTCGTCGACTATCACTCCCTTGATTCCCGTTGTTAAATATTTATATACTACTCCTGAGGTAAGGGTTTCTCATCCTATGACCACTCGTGCAAAGAGTGGAATTCATAAACCTAAACCTAAATATGCAAATCTTACTACGTGCTGCTCCTCCTTTGGTTGAGGGTACATGTTATAGTCATGCACAAAAACATGAAGAATGGAGAAAAGCAAATGGCAGCTGAATTCAATTCGCTGAATGTACATCCAAATAAATGGGTTTTTAGATTTAAAGGACGTTCAGACGGATCAATTGAGCGTTACAAGGCTAGGTTGGTTGCTAATGGCTACCATCAAGTTACCTATGGTGAAACTTTTAGTCTTGTAGTGACTCATTCCACTATCAGATTAATCTTGGCCTTAGATGATCAATTTTCTTGGCTTATCAGACAATTGGATGTTCAAAACGCTTTCCTGTAATAGTCTAACTGATGAAGTCTATATAAAACAGCCAATGAGATTTGTTGACCTTCAATGCTCTTCTCATGTCTGCAAGCTTCAAAGGTCCTTATATGGTCTCAAACAAGCACCGAGGGCATGGTTTCAATGTTTTTCTGATCATTTAGACAACCTGGGGTTTGTTTCTACTTTGGCAGACTCTTCTTTGTTTATCTACAGACATGGGAAAAGATTGATACATCTCATTTATGTAGATGATATTTTAATTAAAGAAAACAACTCTACATGTGTCTGTAATTTAATTCAAGAAATGGGTCGTTTCTTCTCCATGAATGACTTGGGATCACTCCATTATTTTTTAGGAATGGAGGTTCATTGCTCTAATCATGCTATGCATCTGCAATCTAAGTACAGTTTAGATCTCTTATCTCGCACCAGAATGCTTGACTGCAAGCCTATCTCTACTCCAACATTGCTGGAAAACGTCTTAGTCTTCATGATGGTGAACCACTTGCTGAAATTCGAGAGTACCGTAGTGTTGTTGGTGCCTTACAAAATATCTCACGTTCACAAGGTCTGATATCATTTGCTGTGAACCATGCATGTCAGTTCATGCACCAACCTACTACAACTCATTAGGTTGCTTAAAAACGCATTCTGTGTTATCTAAAGTCCACTCCTACTCATGGTTTATTATATAAACCTAGTGCACTCTCTCTAATGGCTTATGCTGATGCTGATTATGCTGGTGATCCTGACATAGAATTTCAATACAAGGTTATTGTACATTTCTTGGCCAAAACTTTGTTTCCTGAAGCTCGAAAAAGCAACGAGGTGTCTCACGGTCAAGTACAGAGGTTGAATAGAGACAATCAGCCTACACTGCTGCAACTCTTTCATTGTTTTGCATGTTGTTTAAAGATCGTCATCTTCATCTGGCTTCTCCAAAAATCTGGTGTGACAATGTGTCTGCCGTTTCAATGGCTTCACGCACTCACCATGTGGAAGTCGATTATCACTATGTCAGAGAGAAGGTCACTCGAAAAGAATTGCTGGTGAATTATGTTGCCATCAAAGATCAAATTAATTGTTGATTTTCTCACCAAAGGACTATCCACTGCTCTTTTCAATTTGTTGCTTGTATTTTTTCATTGCTAAATGCTTATTGGAGTGGTGATTTACTTTTACAGTTTTAACTCCTAATTCTCAGAGTTTTTACTGTCACAGACTCACCAATGTTAAGTACAATATATGGGGTTGCTGGAAATTATTAATATTTTCTCGCTTCTGCTACTGTATCTTTGGTGGATGCAGGGTTTAGGGTTTAGGGTTTAAGCATTAAGAAAAAAATAAATTGGTGAAGCCCAAAAAGTATGGAACAAGGCGGATAATTACAGAGGCAACCCAATTGATGTACAAGGCCCATGCTCATTGCTCACTTGTATCTTCTTTTTCCCAAATACAAGTAACTTTGGGAGGGGGGCGATTCGGACAAATATTGTGAGATGATTTCTGTTGGAAACACTTTTACCCGTTAGCGTTTATATATCTTACAAGTCTTGTTATTATAAGTATTAACAAATCTTTATTAAAAAAAATAATAATTTACAAAAAAAAGTACTTAAAAGCTCTTCTTAAGAAGTACATCCAAAAAATGTTTTTACGATTCGAAAACATTTTTAACTTTTTTTTGTCAAACAAAATCCGAAGCCCTTACCGTCATTTCTCGTCTTTAGAAAATAGGAAGGAGACTTGAGTGGTGTATATTAAAATGAATGGAATTGGAACATCAACTACCGTGACTCATTTAACAATTATTGATTTAATTTGGTTTACTTTGTTGTTTTAATGTTCGAAGAGAATTCATTCCACTAGGATGTATGATATATTTGCTATCAAATGATAAGGATTAGTCAACCACTGGAATTTCTATGCTCTTGGTCAAATTACAAATGGAATTTTGTTTATCATGACCAATTATACTCGGGTCTTTCCTTAAGAACAAGACAATAATTCAGATCGAAATCCCACCAGAAAAATAAGGGCAGAATAAAACTTCGTGTATTTTATTACATTCCACTCATCACATGATAATATGTGATGCTATGGGTGAGGAAGAGAGAATTTATCTTACATTCAACAAATTTTGTGTAAGGGATTAACAAATACATGTAAGAGAGAAACTTCGATAGAATTTTTCCGCAAAGTAGCTTTCAAATGCGGTTGGATCGAGTGAATGTCAAACAAGACCAAATTATAGTATCAGTGAATTGTCATACATGAACAAAAGTTATCTTATGATGATGCGATTGGAATGCCCCTAGACAAGTGTTTCTCAAAATACAATAAGCAAATACTTTAGTTAGACTTCCCTACTAGGACAGGTCTCACACTCGGTCGAATCGCATGAGGTCAAGCAAGACTAAAATGAAATGTCAATAAATCTCATACTTTTGTAAAATATATCATACGAATAATGTAATCGGAATGATGCTACACAATTCTTTCTCAATACATCATGCAAATACACGTTCCCTACATCTTAAAGTTGCATGGTTTTTAATCTATTGATCGAGTGAACAAGCATGAAGCTTGAAGAATGACATAAATAATTAAATACCCCTCACCTCACCTACTCCTTTACCGAAGACCTACTCGGTGGGAGATTTTTTTAAAGTGCTCAGAACAGACAGTACGTCATCTATTATTACACAAGTGAAGAGAAGTTTTATTTTCAAGTGTCGCTCCACTTGTATAATGACATGGCGTATGTGCTTGTGTTCCAAACACAATGAAAAACCTTTCATAGTCAACAGATGCATTACAAGTCACAACTTAAGAATCCAAATTCCTTCACAAATTAACCGCATAATCTTTAATAAATACAATTATTAAGGGATTTATAGCTCTAATACTTTTCTAGCTGAGACAATTATTAAAGGTTTAATGTAATGGCAGCTAATTAATGAACTTTTTCCCCTATTTTCTAACAATGTTGTGATTCGGAAATTCATTAATTTAAAGTTTCAACCAATAACCATACATATTAATTCAGTCCAATAATTAAAGGTCGCATTATTCTGTATTTGTAGAAAAATATTATTGGGTTCGATGGATATCTGTCAATGTGTCATATTTCAAAGCAGAAAATATGGACATTTGGGATAAAAATTAAATTTCGTTTACGATACGTCCCCCACATGCATGTGCATGCTCTTTAGTATTATCAACCCTACGTACCAATACATGGCTTAATAGCATGACTAAACAAGTAAAAAGGTTCTTATGCAGGAGATATTTTTTAGTGTGCTGGGAATACGGAGTGGTACATGCATGTTATTAAATAATTGAGGGGAAAGTTTTTTCTTTCAAGTGTTTCTTCAATTGTATAATGACATGTGTTGTTTCGCCCCTTGTTTGGACACATTGAAAAATATTTTATTAGGTGGATTAATTGGTAAATATACTTTGTACTTAGCAGATAATTTGATTGAATGCATGTTTCATTAATCGGGAATATTCGACATTCATGAATGGCAAATGAATACTCTCTTTGAGAATAAAAGTAAGAAAAAATTGGTAACCAAAGTGTATATAATTATAATTACTAGGATTTAAGGTTTTATTTCCAATAGAGGGCTTGTATTTTGAGAAGTATGGTACTGGAAACGAGTTATAACAATTTTTTTTCAGCTAAATAAATTCATGGATTACAATAATACAGTCATATTGTTTTAAAAAAAATGTGAGTGCTGATAAACTCATCTTACTATCTTATTTTCCCACTCAGTTTTTAATAAATAAATAAAAAAACTTATACCAATTTACCTCTTGTAAATGATATCTAAGAACCAACGCAAAAAAGAAAAAGAAGATTCTCTTCTCTATTCACCATCTCTCTACAACTATCTCAATTAATTCTTTCAAATAAATATTTTGTTTACTTTCTAGTTTCTATTCCTCTAGCTGAATTATATATAATAGTTGTTCAAAACATTTTATTAATCAAATAATTATTTGAAATTTTGAAAAATGAAATGAGAGATCAAAAGAAGAATTGGGCTTTGAAGGGGTGAGATTAGGTTGTCGTGAATTTAGAAATGGGACATAAGGATGAGATTTTTGGAATGCGGCGAGGTTTGGTCAATTGGTTGTGAGATTTGAAAAGGGGAAGGGGTTGCGTTGGGGATCTGGAGAGAGGGAAGGAAGGAGAGTTACAATCACTTGGAGATCTAGAAAGTGAGCGCATTCTGTAATTCTAACCGGAATAAAAATCAGGAAGAGAGGCCTTAGCGGTGAGTGGAGGCTCGGCTAGGCTTATCAGCACTCTAATATTTATTCTTATGAAAACTATAAAAAAAGATTTAGATATATATTATAGGTTATTTTAAAAATAATAGTGGGTGGAAAAATAGTATATTAAATTTTCAACTTTTTGTAGTGAGTGAGATTATTGGTGGAGGGGGAGGTGGAATAAGACATTTGGTGGGTCTAGCAGCACTAAAAAATGTGTAGTAATGGAACATTGTCGCGTGATATAACAAATTTACCCACATTTATAACAATATAATATAAACTCATCATATACTCGCATCATAACACATGAATTTTTGTAATACCATATGATTGTATTCCAATATGATATCCTAATATTTTCAACATAAACTTATAACTAAATTATAGGATACATGTCATGTGTGAATATAGAAAACTACATCATTGAAATGTATGATCTTATTAGTGAAAGAAGATATCAAAGTCATATAGATTGAGGTTTAGCTTAATGAAGACGAGCAATGTACACCCAAAACTTAAGATTGGCTTGATAATTTTGGAAGTTGACTTGCCCATTGCAATTTGCAAGATTGGCGTGCTGGGATGCACAAGGCTTTGCCACAATTGAAAAATGGAGCAATGTGCGCACCATGCCATTGCCACTACCCAAATTCATACATCATTTAAAAATGGTGAGTCGACCACTCAAATTTTCAAGTCATTTATTTCTTTCCAAATTAGTGGAAGAACTAGAGCATGTCAACGACCTTCGAAACCTAAGTGCGAAATATATGAAAAATCATAGAACCCCAAATAAGGTAGCTTTCTAGTACCATATCGACAAGGAAATTTAACCACCACACTAAGCACCTCATTCATTTCCCATCCGACTTCTTCCATACAACTTTCACCATCATTTATCCCAAGACTACGATATGTAATTTCTTGGGAGTCATTTTATGAAGAGATTTTTCATTGTGCTATGAACACGAGCCGGTACAATAAGTGTCATAACACAAGCTAAAAAGTGGTTGGATACTTGAAAAAATAAAAATAATTTCATTCACTTGTATTATAACTTAATGTGACAGGCTGTGTTTCAGCATATTAAAAACTTTCTCAATTTTTTATGTGGAATAAATAAAAAAATAAAGATCTTAACACTTTATATACTGGTGTTTGAGCTAGAGCTAACTAAAATTAAAGGTTTTTTAAGCCAATATGGTTATGGAGATAGACATTTCTTACTTTGGTTTTTGATATTTGAAATCAATAAAAGTGGTATTTGAGTTTTTGAAATTTGAAATTAATAAAAGTGGTATTTGAGTTTATCCATCATTAATTATTTTGATCATTCTATATAAAATTCTGTTAAATAAGCACAAAAAATGACAAAACGCTCTTAATTTAATAAATAATGATCCAAAATGATTTGAAAAAAAAATTGAAGGTATTATTGTTGTTTTATCATTATTTAATAAAGATTTTCACGGAAAAATTAAAATGATTGATACTGAACAGACTCAAACATTAATTCTATTAATTTCGAATCTCATAGACTAAATTGAGCAGTTAAGCAAATCTCAACGATCATTTTGGTTGAAATGTCAAATTTTAATTAGGAATTAATTAAAGAAATGTTCACTAACTATTTTTTTAGGAAAGTAAATACCCACTTGAAAGAATGAGTGTACGGCTCCAAGTATGGAGAAAGATCCGCTGCGGGCTGTGGATATCCTCTTATCCAACAGTCCAACTCAACCACTTGAGCACGTGACCCGCACGCACCAACAAAACCCAGCCACGTTACCCACATCCCCGCCCACAAAGCAGAAGCGCGCGTGGAACATCTACATCCCCTCCGCTGCACACTTTGACAATGTACTTACAAACAACCCAGTCCAATACGATTACCATCGGGACCCACAGTCCCCACTTCGATGCGTCTGATTTCAACACGTGTCCCAAGACCCCCAGATCTACGTAGAACCGGACGGCTCCTCCGAAAACGACGTCGCGCCTTGCGCCGTACACGGCACAGCCAACGGTCGGAGGGTGCAAAGTTGCTGCCACTGTACTTATCGCCAAAATACCGTCCCACGTTAAGACAATGTTAAACCATTGTTGGCAATTAACTACCAACCAACATCGTGATTAGAACCCCCTAATCTACATCTATCTATATTATTAAGAGATGTTATTAAGAGAAGAGGGATTGTTAACTTTTTATCCCATTTTTTTCTAATTTTATCCTCACTTTTGAATACACAATGCTGACATGAAGATGGTAAAATAGTAATTTTGTATTTTAAAAACTTTTTCTTTTTTTTTTCTTCTTATTTTACTCTCACTTTTGATACAGAATATTTACATAAGGAGGGCAAAATAGTAATTTTATATCGAAATATTTACATAAAAAATATGCACTTATTAAAAGAAATTATCTCACCATCATTTTTTCATATACGTAAGTGAAATCATGATGTTTTTTTCATAGTTTGAATGAACTGAAGCGATTGCGCATAAGGAGAACGTAGAGAGGTGAAAGGTTTTTTCCTCTTTTTTTCCTATTTTGTCTTTACTTTTGATACACACTATCGACAAAAAGGAGGCAAAATAGAAAAAAAAGTTGACAATGAGGTTTCTCTTAATAATAGTATAGAAAAAAATATGCACTTATTAAGAGAAATTGTTACACATACATAAAATGTGTGCTATCTACTAGTCACAGAATTAAGAGCTTAATCCTTAATTATTAACTCCAGGTGCGGGACCTGCGGAACGATAAAAGCCAACTTATCGCGATAAATTGTCGGCGTGCCATCGAACCGGCGACAACGAACCGCCATCTGATCCGGAGCCACGATTTCGCCCTCGACGTGTCCAGAATGGAATGCGGGGATTTTCGACACGTGTTCAAGACAATAATTGGGGGTGGGCCCAGCGGGACCGCCGTATAGCTGGCTGGCATTTATTGGAGGCTTCGGGCACTTTTAAGCATATGTGTTAGCACACAAACGCCCACTCGACCCCGTCGGTGCACGTCACGCACGCCTTTCACGCGTTTTTCGTTCCTCTCTCTCTCTCCTCTCTCTCTCTCTCTCTCTCTCTCTCTCTCTAGAATTGCTAGCAACACATGATGTCATGACACCACCACCACCACTGCTCGTCTTCTTCCCTCTCTCCTTCGCCTACATCCCAATCTCTCTCGCTTCTTAAATCGCTGCCCCCCCGCGGCGAAAGCTGCGGCGACTGATATCGCCGGAGAACACGGCGGATCTGGGAGGGGATTGCAGCTCGCATTTGGGGTTGGATTGCCCGGGTCTGGAATTCGAGTGTGGCGGCAAAGATCGGAGCTTTGCAATTTTTTAATTTGGGATTTTTGTTTTTGCTGTGAGAAATTAGGGATCTTGATGCAATTTTTGGAGGGAATCTTCGAGCGCGAGAGTTTTGGAGCAAATCTTTGAGGAATGTGGTGAGCATTTTGGCTCCGTTTTTGGAAATCGGGTTCTCGGATCTTTGCTGTTTTCTATAAATAGCGGGAGCTCAAAAAAGGAAAGCCATTTTTTTGGATCCGGTATCGGCCAAGACGCACCGTTTTGGGCCACTGCGTTGATGTTTGTAGGGGGAGGAAGAGAGAGAATATACAGAGATTGATGTGCAAGGTGGAGAAGAAGGAGAGGAAGGGAGTGATGGGAATTAAGGTACTGGGAGGCGGCGGAGGAGGGGAAAAGTTAAAGAACTCGGTGCTGGTCACGGCGGCGTCGTCGCCGTCGAGGTCGAAAATGAAGCTGTGGATGATACGTGCGACGACGTCGATTTTGTTGTGGACGTGCATCGTGCAATTAATGGCGTTGGGGGATATGTGGGGGCCTAGGGTTTTGAAAGGCTGGCCTGCTTGTTTCTCTCAGGAGTCCGCCGCCGCCTCCTCCGTCTTGCAAGACCCATTGCCTTCTCTTCCGGTCAGAGCTCTTCCGCCCAAGAGTGAGTCTGTTATTATTTTCTACATTTTCAGGAAATTAGGGGCGTTATGAAGTTTTTTGGATGTGGGTTCTTGTAAGTAATTGCTAATCACTCCAAATGGCAATTGGGTTGTTTTTGGATGATAATTATATGATTGTTCTGCGTTTTCTGATTTTTTGAAACCAACCCAAATCCTCACTTTTTGTGTGTAATGCAAACTAGTACCTGGAGAAGTCTAGTGTCCCACCAAAATTAATAGCTCAGCAGCTGCTTTGGCTCCAAGCAATGAAATACTAGAAGGTAGAAACTTGTAATCCAAAAAGCAGCTAGCTAGTTCAAATTAACTAATTCATACAGGCAGTTACAAACCGGTGGAGTATGGTGATATGGTGATAGAGTTTGAACTACTAATGTAAATTACAGTAGTCTTTACCCCTTTTCATCTCTGTCCTGACTTTGTTTGTATTGGTCTTTATATTTTTCTTTGGTTTGGGATGATTGTTGAATCGGCCTTTAATCTAAATTTGTTTTGTTTGCCATCAGGAGTTTATAAAAACAATGGTTACCTTATGGTCTCATGCAATGGGGGACTCAATCAAATGAGAGCAGCGGTAAGTGGTTGGCTGTTTACTTTGTATTTAACCGGAATTCATCGCTGTTGATAACTTACTTGACGTTTAAGTGCATGATTACAAGTTTCAATTTTTCTTTCTTGGTGGTGATGTCTACAGATATGTGACATGGTTGCTATCGCAAGATATTTGAACGTCACTCTTATAGTCCCTGAACTTGACAAAACCTCCTTTTGGGCTGATCCCAGGTATGCCAATATATTTTTCCTAACATTTTCAAGTTATTGATTGTTGTTTAAACTGTAAAAGGGTGACTAGGTTTCTTCCACCCAGTATTGAGAGTTCTTACCTTCTCTTGATATGGCAGTGAATTCAAAGACATATTTGATGTGGATCATTTCATCACATCCTTGAGAGATGAGGTTCGCATATTGAAAGAGTTGCCTCCCCGGGTAAAGAGGAGGGTGGAGCTAGGAATGTTTTATACCATGCCACCAATTAGTTGGTCTGACATGTCTTATTATCGTAATCAGGTTAGTTGTTTGCATTGTTCTCTATAACTTAGCTGGAAATTCTATATGGTGCCAGTCTTAAACATTTATAAACCACATCATAATTGATTGAAATAAAATCCTTATTCTTCTTTCTGTTTCGTACAGATTCTTCCTCTGATACAAAAATACAAAGTTGTACATCTAAATAGAACTGACGCTCGACTTGCCAATAATGGACAACCTTTGGAGATTCAGAAACTTCGCTGCCGAGTAAATTTTAGTGCTCTGAGATTCACTTCTCAGATAGAGGAGTTGGGTAGAAGGGTTATCAGGCTTCTAAGGAAAAATGGTCCATTCCTTGTACTTCATCTTAGATATGAAATGGACATGTTGGCATTTTCTGGTTGTACTCAAGGTTGTAACATCGAGGAGGTGGAAGAGTTGACAAGAATGAGGTAACTTATACTTGATACTCAATGGATAAAGTGCAATAATATATTAATTTGTCTGTCTGATGGTTTCATTTTGGCAGATATGCTTATCCCTGGTGGAAAGAGAAAATAATAAATTCCGACCTGAAAAGGAAAGATGGTTTGTGTCCTTTGACACCTGAAGAAACTGCTCTTACATTGAGTGCCCTTGACATTGACCGCGATATTCAGATTTATATTGCAGCTGGTGAAATCTATGGTGCAGAGAGGAGAATGGCAAGTCTTGGAAAGGCTTTTCCAAAATTGGTAAGTACAAGAAAGCTGAAGCCTTCTTCTGTATTTTATATTTGGTTATTTTTTAGTTTTCAGTTCTTACAAGTTGTCTTTGATTTTGTTCAAACAGGTCAGAAAGGAGACACTGTTGGAACCATCAGACCTTAGGTTCTTTCAAAACCACTCATCCCAAATGGCGGCATTGGATTATCTTGTCTCATTGGAGAGTGATATTTTTGTTCCCACATATGATGGAAACATGGCTAAAGTTGTTGAGGGCCATCGCAGGTACTTTCTGCTTACAGGGTAGTTTTCTTTTGTTCATAGAAAAAGTTATATGGAAAATTTTCAATGCATCTTGTGGATTTGTTTGGCGTCGGTTGGTTGATTTTATAATTCAAACCCCAGCCAGTTATTTGCCGTCCCAAATTGTCTCTTTGAGGAGACGATTATTTGTGGACACTCCTATGCACCAGTCAAGACTTTTTTTTTTTTTTTTTTTTTTTAACTTTTGAAACAACTGCCAGTTTTGGAGCTTTAGTTCATCAACAGGTTCATATATTGGAATCCTTGATATTTGTGATGAAGGATGTATTTTCTACATGATTAACTTCATGCTATTTTCCTCAGTTTAACTGTTACATGATCGGCTGCCCTTATTTCTTATTAATGGTGAAAGTTGTCGTCTAAAATTAAACATTGTATGTTCATGATTCTTCAGGTTTCTTGGGTTCAAGAAGACGATTCTACTGGACAGAAAGCTTCTTGTTGATCTGATAGACCAGTACACTAGTGGGTCATTGGGTTGGGATGAATTTTCATCTGCAGTAAAGGAAGCTCATGCAAATCGCATGGGGAACCCAACTAATAGGTTGATGATTCAAGACCGACCTAAAGAAGAGGACTATTTCTATGCCAACCCGGACGAGTGTTTGCAACCATCAGATGATGAACTAAGTAGTACGTGATACATAATGTTAGACGACTTCTGACACTCATCCGTGTTCTACAGCGTTGGCTACTTTCCCACACAGATCTATTAGAAAAAAATTGTCTACAGAGGTACAGCCATAACGAGCGTTTTGTCCTGAGGAGGCGATGGAGATTGTCCAAGTGGAAGTAATCTTCAAGAAGAGCCCGAGGGGATGCACGTATGGTACGAGCTGTAGTACATCTTTTATCTTTTGTATAAGCCGAAATAATCCATCCAAATCATGTATAGAAGCTACCCTGCCATTCAGGGGTGGGAACGAAATTAAACTGCACTCTGTGTGGGGAGGGAAGATCATATATAGCTTTGGTTTTTTACTGGAACTGCGAAAAATCATCAAGAGGTGAATCCCTATTCCTTACATTTTTTATTTTTTTTTGTAATTTTTTTGTTTCTTTTAGATCAAACCCTATGGTATTGTGATTCCCTTAGCATATTATATACTACATCCTCAAAGTTTTCTGCTTGCATGCACAGATCGTTCTCACTTTCCCCCGTTTTGCAACACCGGTCACCGGTCTCGGTCCAACTCGGAGAGAACGGCCAGGCCGGCCGGGATCCGATGATTGTGCATTTTTACACAAATACTCCATTGATTTATATTGTTCCATAAGTGTTTGGTTTACTTGGAGATCAAGGTTCCAATTCCATGTAGATCTCATACGACAATGACAGGTCAAACATGTTGCCCTAACCATACGTCGGCTTCCATTTTTGTTGACAATTTTGTTCCCAAAAAATTGGTGGTGTTATAAATTGGCAAAAGTTAGAGAGATAACCTTTGCTAGGACATGAGCGAAGCGGGTGTAAAATATCACTGTTTAGTTTCGTAACTATAACACAAAATGATTGCAGGTAAAAAGAGGAAATGAGGGATGATGATATTATTGCTTTCAGTTCTTTTCTTTTGCAGTGTGTATTGTGATCACACACGGAGTGCTCTTTATATAGAGCAACATCCGTGACAAACCAAACAAATGAAATGATTGCCTATTTTGAAAACATTACACAACAACAAATACATCACTATTTTCAAATCTTTCTCACTGTGGGCATTCATTCTCACAATTTTACAATAGGTTGGTGGAAGGGCTATTTTTTTAAATGGATTTGGAAATTTGAGAAGAAAAAAAGGAAAGAAATATAGTTGTGGGAATATTTTTGTCGGTGGAGATTTGGTTTTCCGTGTGAAGGGAAAGTGAAAGGAATGATTTGGTCCCTTGATTTTCCTTAGCTGGCATTGGCATGGGAACCTTGTTGTATATGGCAAGCATGTGATCGGGATAGCTTTGTGCACCCATATTTTGGGGAATGGAATGCAGGTGAGTTTGAGTGTTTTTTTCGTTTAAGGAGTTGGTTGTTGAGAGCATCTCGAAATGATGTGTTAAAACTGTCACATTGATATACAATAGTAAAAAATGACAGAAAATTCTTGCTAACTAAACCTTCAATTTCTTACTTGGAGATGAGCCAATTGAAAGTAAGCCTTCTGGCGTCAAATTTGACAGCGGTTGTCAAATTGATTTAATGATTTTTAGAATAAATTGTTGGAGCAATAATAGAAAATATGAGAAATAACAATATAATTCCAATGATAATAATCATAAAGAAATTCACAACATCAATTATATATGAGATTAATATAAACTACTAGAGTGAAAGTTAGAATAACTGACAAACTTGGAGATTGAGGCTTGCATAAATGCAATGTCCTAAAGATAGAATTTCGCCCCTACTCTTGTACTCGTAGTTCAATAGGCGTCAATCTCCCAGGATTCAACAATCTATAATCCGAAGTCAAAGCACTTCAATCTTCGGACTCTGGCGAACTTTATATATTCCGTACTCTCAAGACACGACTCGGAATTTGACACACGAATCATTTGAGAAACAAAGTTGGGGAAACCCTATTTCTCAAGAGAGTAACAATTAACTCTATTTTTCTATATTTAATGATAATGGTTTCATGAGTTTATATAGAACCCAAGTACTTTTTGTTAAGGAGATGTAACTTTTCATCTATAAGTATACATCACTTATAAAGAGAATACACCTAAACAACATAACCTTTCTAAGAAATTGGTTAACACTATTTTTCATTCAATTATTAAAATTATATATTACAATATTTCATATTATAATATATAATTTCCAACATAAATAAATAAATATTGTGTGTTTAAGTATTTGACTGATTGTCTCAATAATTGGACTCCAAAAAGAGCTAAAAAGAATTATAGAATGATATTTTTATTTAACATATCGGGTGGAGCAAAAAAATGTATAAAACGTGAAATTACCACATAAGCCGTCAAATATCGTTTTGATGTTTTACATTTGACATCTCATTTGGTGATGTTTTACCATGCCATGATCATTTTTCTTTTGCAAATAAATTACAACTTCTTGTGCGTATATTAATTCTTTTTCTTTTTTGTGATCTCTGAATAAGCTACTTGGTGTCACAACTCACACATTGAAGGGAAAATTTTGGATTCAATAAGAGAGGTCAACTATTAAATCTAAATCAAATAAAAATCAAAGCCAGACAACTTGATTCTTTATATACAAAAATCAAACTCACATATATCACCATAAAAAACGTTCCAAGCCCTAAAGTATTGAGCTAAATTATTATTATTATTATTAGTTTGGTTAAGAAAACTAGTGGTTCTTTTCCCATAGGACAAACAATAACCACCACCACAAGAACCAAAAATGATCTCATCATCTCAATTAATCGGAAAAATAATACAAAAGATACCTTGATAAATACAAAAGTGTCTTTTAATATTTTCATCATTGTTTTAAATACTATTATTTTGTCTTGTTTCGATAATATATATATATATATATATATAGTTACATACAATATATAAGTCAATCATGATAGAGAAGAGATGCCCAGAGTTTTATGTGCTTTTTTCTTCTCTTATAAAAAATTTATATAATATTTTGAGAATAGTTTTGAGATTTGTATGATCCAAGAAATCCACAGTGAACAAAGAGCAATATGTCTAGTAACTTATTGGTCGATGCTCAATGACCCCAATAACCACCAAGGGTGGTCCATTGGTTGGGAACGAATTCCAAACCGTATTCCACACAGCATATCCTGGGTTCGATTATTTTCGTTAGTAAATCGCACGATGATGGTCAAATGAGACTAAAATGCCTTTGTGAATCCTTTCATTAAGCAGAGTTTAAGTTGCTTTCGCTGTACGTCGCCTTGAGTATGAAGGGAAATGCAGAAACACCATAACTTGTATTTGAAGTCAATAAATAAGGAATCATTATCTTTTACTGCACGAGTGTGATGGTCATAAAACTCAGATATCATCTGTTCGGTTGATATTATATGCATATTTTTTAGTCATGGTTTTAAATGAAATTGTTGAGTATATTATATAATGTATATAAAATTATAAGTTGGAAGTTTTCTGGGTTTACGATGCTCTTAGGTAATTCAAGTGAGAAAAAGTCTTCAGAAGACGATCCCTATGATAATATTCACCCGATCCAATGTTTTAAAAACTTGATCCAACCATTTATTTACTAATTAATTAATAACTTAATCACTCTTATTGGTTGCTGAGTTTGGTGTAATCTTCAAATTATGCTATTATCATAATCTAATTAATCATGAACAGTTTAATTAATAAATTATATAGTTTCGTATCAATGAACAATTTATAAGATTGGGTCCATGTTAAGGTAGTAGGCTAGGCTGGCATACCTCTTATTGGGTTGGCCCAAATCATTTGAAGGAAAAGAGTCAACGGAAAATGATTTTCGCACTCTTTTTCTTTATGTTTCTTGCACATCCTTATTTGCGTTTCTTGATTCTGTTTTGAGTTTTCAATTCAAAGCTAGAAAAGAAAGAAAGAGGCGTGGAGTCACTACCCTTATGCATGTGATGTAGTCTCTTGTGCAAATCCCTTCGGATCCTCTTCGGATGCATAATCAGGTGCATAATTAAGTGTCGAACTAAATATAAGGTAGAATACGACTATGAATTTGAGAAAGCCAACAGGATCCTCTTCGGATCCTTTTGGTGAGGATCCTAAGGATCCATAAATCGTGTCTATTCATCGTACATCGTGCAGTCAGTTTTTGTCATGTACTATTTGTATTTAATTTTAAATAAAAATATTTAAAATGATTTCTGACCGTATAATGTACGATAAACATATATGATTCATGGATCCTCGGGATCCTCACAAAGAAGATCCGGCATGGATCCGGATTCTTGAGAAAGGTACGATAAGTGATCAGCTTCATGATGAGAAAAATATACATTCTCGCAAACAACCACTGCATCATGTGCAAGAACAGGTTGTTGTTTGACCAGCCCAAAAAGGGCTGCATGGAATAATTATGATAAGAAATAAGTAAGATAAAAAAAAATCATTAGTACTTCATTCACAAGAAATAAAAATTACAAGAAGAAAAAGCAGCCTCAACTGGAAATAGCAAAAGCAGCTTCTCAGCATTAGAATGGAAGCCTTAACAATAAAAGAGATTTTGTTTACACTCAAATCTCGTCTCTGGACACCAAAAACAATAAATAATTTTTCGGTTGGGAAATCTATGGAATTTGGATCCCAACTAACTAAATACACTGTAAGAAATGAGAAACTACATGTACATTGTACACAATAAATCTCTATCTTGATTGGGTAGGTTAAAATACACCAGCATAAGACATAAACAACAACGATAAAACCTTATCTCATTAAGTATGATCGATTGTATAAATCCTAAGATGTCATTGCGCTCAGTTTAGTGCCAAGTCTTCCGCCACCAGCAAAAGACATGAATAATTATAAACCCCATTCTTCATCAAAGGGGTTCTTAAAAAATGAATTAATTATATTTAAAAAATAATAATTAATTAGTTTCTGCATGTCTTGAGTTTCTTTTGGGCGTGTTCAGATTCTTCACTGCTTGCAATTCCAGAGTGCTTTTTCCCTAAAGTGCTTATGGGAATCTCATTTTCCTGCAGCAGAACGATAGACAAGTTTAGCTGTGTCAACTTCCATGCGTTTTGTGACAGCTACACGAACATGACATACCTTAATAGCAGATTTTGGTATAGGTGATCGCCTATTTGCTCGCTTCCCTAGCTCGATTTGCACGGAGATGCTGGCCAGTGACAAATCCACGCCGGAACTCTGCAGGGCTTGTGTCAGCGTATTCAATAACCTGTCCAATGCCGAAATCCGCTTATGTCATTCACTCGTATATCTATACGCATCTTAAACGTTGAGATTTCAAGGTTTATGATTTGCACAATTTCGAAATAAGCCCAATAAACTCGAAACAAACACGGAAAGACCGATTGAATATGTAACTTAGAGCACAAGAAAACTCACCCTTGGGAGTAGGCACTCGAGATGTTAATTCGACCGCCTTCAATTGTCAGCTCCTGTTCTTTCAGCTTATCCCGAGTAGCAGCACCATCAGTGGTACGTGATATCGTCTGACATAACATAGGGTGATGTCGAGATGTGTTCTCTGTATCAGATGGCAATCTAGGTGGAACTTGAGGTACTGCGGCGGCAGTACCACTAGTCCTGACAGGAGTGAAGAAGTTTGGCCGCGTTGACGAAGGAAAGGGCATCGGCTTGCTTGTTATTCCAGGGTGGTGATCCACTGCTTTGAAGGTAGTTTCAGTACTTGTGTCGGATTCTACAGGGTTCTGAGCGCAGCTTCCGGGGATTGCTGGTGAGACAGAAGTAGGTTTCTCATCAAACGTTGCAGCGAACGCTAATGCAGGAGCAGACCCACCATTCATGCCTCGAGATTGATCGCAGTAACTTTCCCTAAGCTTGTGATTGTTTCTCTGTTTCGAGAAAAAGATTAATGAGTCTACTAATAGGTCGCGGTATGAGCAGCATACATGCCGCAAAGCATAAAGGCCTGACTTCTTACCAAAGGCATCAATTTTGCTGGATCAGGATTCCATCCTTGATATGAACCCTCGTACTTGTTTACCCGTTCCTGTAAAAACTGAATGTATTCGACAACCTGGGAAGTGAAAAGATTAAAATCCGGTCATTCAAAAATTCGAAAAGAAAGGAATAACTTACAACAAGTTAATAATTGTACGTACCTCTAGTAAAAACGACGCCTTATCTCTCTTTTGATCACTGTGAGGAATGAGCTCTCTCAACATTTGGAATCTGCACATGTAACTTTCAAGGGTCAATCTACGACTATGTTGGCAAAACCGCCAAGGAGCTATCATTAGATTTTTAGGAAAACTAATGAAAATGGCTTTAAAACTTTGAGCTTTAACAGTAAGGACAAAATAAAAGGTAAAGTGAATAGTAGCATGATTGACTTTTTAGTGTAAAAATGTGGTTTTTTGTTAAAATGAACAGTACCGAGAGCTTTTCGTTAAAGTTCCCTAGATTTTTATCATGTGAAATCAAAGATAAACTTGCCTGTCATTTATTTTGCTCCTCCTTCGCTGCTCTGTGGCAGAATGTTTGGATCGTGGCGTGTTAGCCTTCTGATCAGAGCTCTTAACATCAACTTTTACCCTCAAATCGCCTTCAGAAACACACAAACTCCTCGGTGAAGATCAAAAAAAGGAGGAGAACAATAGGGTAAAGAATTTCAAATGAATTTTATCTATCTAACTACGAGACATACCCTTATAGGGGGTGGTGGCATTGGTGGTAGTGGTAGAGGTCTCTTTTTTTAGAACAAACTCTTCTTGATCGTCAAGTTCGTCTTCCCGGGTACTACCCTTGGCGGAGGACTTCATCATCTCCATGAAGCTCAAGTTCTTCTGCCCAGATGACCTATTGACATTCCATATATGTATCAAAAACTGCATATATGATATCGAAACCAATAACACCGACAATAGTAGAGTTTGAGATGGTTAGGGACTGACTGAGAACTGAAGCAGCTGCGATGATTGTTGGAAGATGACTGCGCAGGCCGCTCCGAAGAGGTCCATTGTCCTGTCAAAACCCCAGTAGCTGCCATGAGTTTCATTTCCATCCTTTGTTTCTTCTCATTGCATTGAAATTTAAGGTACACTAATTATGCACCGCATGCATGCAAAAAAACAAATTAAGTTTAATTACCTCTCACGGTACCCGCGGGTCTTTCTCCCACAGCATTCTCCTTCCCTGTCTTTCCCTTATTCTTTGCAGATTCTTCCCACAAAGTAAATCCACTTCCGGTGTAAGAACTACAGTTCGAGTTTTCGTCAACGTTTCTCTCGGTACTACTTGCTTGTGCAACTTTAAACTCCGGCGATCCCTCTGGTTTCGGAACCCCTTGATTGAAATGCGAAATGTGGCTTATACTGTAAGTCCCAATCCCACCGGGGAGAATGTGCTCCACAGAAGTAGTCGGCTGCGCCGCCGCCTGAGACGGTGGTTTTTCAGTGGTTGATATCTCAGCTGAGGTCTCTTCCTTAGCAATGCATGGCTTTCCCATTCGTTCAAGTGGTTGTAGGAAATCGTGTGTTTCAAGGTAGCCTCCTGAAATCACATAAACCAAAGTTAGGTGTTGAGCGGAGGCAGGAAAATTGCCTCGGGTAGTTTGTAACGCTCTCCACCCAAATTCGAACCCAGATTTCCGTAAATTAGTAGCTCGAAACATAATTAAAAAACTGAAACATTCCGGATTCAGTCCTCACGATCCAGTTTTTCGGATTCATATTTCAGATCCAAGATTTTGAAGAAAACATGTTTACAAACTTTAGCCACAAAATTTAATTAATATGACAAAGTTTTGTAAAATTAAACAAAAATAACCCTAAAAAACATGGATTGTCAACTTCACAGCCCACGCTTCATACCGTGCACCTGCATCAGGCGTGATATGCGACATGTTAAGTGTCCAATCATGCCTAACTTCCATGGGTGGGCCCCATCAGGCGTGGTAAAGGGTTGCCCTTTGCTTTTTCGCATTGGCAGCCAATTTTAACTGTTTCAAGGCTGGCCTACAACATAGATGGCCCACATTGAAAACAACCAGATCCACGATTCAATTGCGCTCACGTGCATGCATAATCCTCACCCTTTTATATTTATCTAATTTATATCTTACGAATTCGACGTGAAGAACAAAGTATCGGCTGTCGATTCTTGACACGCTTTCTTTTTTTAATTATTCGGACTTAAGACTGGTAATATAAGATCAATTTACGCAGATAAAATTTATATTTGTCTAAACAAAATACATATTTCTCTTGCATATTAATTCACACATACAAACAATCGGAAAAAAAACACTAAAAAAAAAAAAAAAACTATCTTTAAGAGGAGAAGAAATAATTTTATTTTATAAAAACGTTAAGGTGATGGTATCTCAAAATCATTTGTAAATACGTGAGAAGATTAAAGTACGAGATAATAAATAATTAGCTATCCACTGCTGAATTTGCACATCGTAACAAAAATACAAGATAGAAAAATCATCTTGAAGAGAATAAAGAACTTATGTTGCACACATGTCAATGTGACGCATTTCGAATCTACCACGAACTGTAACGTAAATAACGAGCTTAAGATGCGTTACAATGGAATCGTGTACCAAAATTTCTCTCGCGGTGTAAACGAAGAATTATAATTGTTTAAATATTTTTAAAAATAATTAGAAGAAAAAAAGGAAGGGTACCTTGAGCGGGTGATCTTGGATCTTGCTGGGCAGCTGAATGACTGTAGAGTGACAGAAAATCATGCGTCGATTTTCTTCCTGTAGAAAAACTTTGAAATTAAAGTTAAGAAATCAAACACATTTAATTCCCTTCCCATTTCCTAATATTACTTTCCAAAAAAATAAAATTAAAAAAAATTCAATTCCAAAAAACAAAAACCAAATACCAAAGCTCTTTAGTCAAAATAATATTTGAGAATGTCGTGTAACTCGACTTTAATTCTAAGATTTAAAATCAATACGATTGGTCATGTAATTATCCACCGTCGATCATTTTCCTTCTTTTCTGAAAATCTTCATTAGATTGAATAAACCACCATTTCAAGCAGATGAGTTGATTGGATCAAAATACTCTCAATTTACAAAAAAATTAAAATGATCGACGGTGGACTATCTCATGAATCACTTTAGTTATCAGGAGCAAAGGAAGGAGTTATAAAAAAATTCAGCGACTATTTTGGCTAAAATGTAAAAACATCCTAATAATTCTTTTCGAACAATGAAATACCTTCCGTTCCAAACGGCCGGGGCTGAGGAAGCTCCATATCCGCACAGGCCGCCGGCTTTAGATATTATTTTCCAGGAAAAATTCGTAATTTTAAACGAACTTCAGTGATTTCTGCTTCCGTTTTCAAATTCTTTCGACTGCTTCAGCTTCACAGATTCGCGGGGAGCCTTCGAAGTTCGGAGGCACATTCGATTTCGCTTTCAGAAGACGAGAAGAAACAAAAAAATCCCAAGCTTTGATTCGAATTCTCCGAATGCTTTTCGATACCAACTGCTTTGCTTCGCCTGCAACTCTTAAATTTTCGGCACGAAATCGTCAATTTTTAAATTTTCCCCATACATATCAAGCAAATTCCAAACTCGAATTTTGCGTTCGTTGATCAGATTCTTTTAGATTATCGTCTTTCAGTAAAGCAAAAGAATTTATTAAAAAATCAAGAGCTTGAAAATCACAAACCGATAAGATCCGAATAGAATATCGAGAAATTCAAATCGATCAACCGGAGAAAATTCGAACCTGCAGTCTCGGCGATTTGAAAACTGTGAATTATTGCAGCAGTTCACGTGAAGATTCAGCTCCACAGTCGGAATTTCACTGCAGAAAAGTGCTTTCAATTCAGATGGAACAAAAATGCATGACAACAAAAAGAGGGAGAAAAATCGGCTTCGATATTTTTCGAGCATAAAAATCTCACCTTTTCCGAAATTCTCATCACCTTCGTCTTCTTTTTCCGAATTTCCGATGACGAACTGTGCGCCGATAGTCGGACTCTCTCTCTCTCTCTCTCTCTCTCGCCTCTCTTTCTCTCTCTAAAACTCTGTTTCTCTCTCTTGGCGAGCTTGTGAGCTCTTTGGCTGGAGATCTTTTATACAGTCTGCGTTCCCTTGCGTTCTGTAATTTTTAATGTTTGTTTTGGTTTTTTTCCGTTTAGTCAAAGCCGCGGTGGGGATAACGACGTTGCGGCAGGGTTGACGGCGTTAAGTGAGTGAAACGGAGGGTTAAAGCCTTAAAGGGTACTGTTTGGAGTGCACTCGTAGGCCGTTTAGTCTAACGGAGGGTCAAAAAAAAACTAATGAAAATAATTAAAATTTTTGAATTTTAACAATAAAGATAAAATAACAGATAAAATTAATAGTATCAGAATTGATTTTTTAATATAAAAATATAATCTTCCGTTAAAATGAATATTACAAAACTTTTCGTTAAATATCTTTATTTTTTTCATTTTTTTATTTTGGGTTCACGGAACTCAATTATTTACTTTTTGGGTTGGAGTTTTTTATATTTTCGGCAATCCCTATTTTTATTTATTCTTTTTATGATCTGGCAATCCCGAGTAATAGTGTTTTTATGTGTTCTGTCCGTTTGTCCACATACAGGAGAAATTTTTTATTATAATCAGAGCACGGATAGTATATTACGTGTTTTTATATAGATGGTGAATATTTTTACTTTTTAACACATATATTCTACCATTTGCATAGTGACATGTGATGTACCATCTCCTGTTCCGTTCACTTTGAAAAATCTCTTCACATACAGTTAATGACTCTAATTTTGTTTTCAGAAAGAAAAAAAAAACTATGGTTTTTTTCTTTCTTTTCTTTTTAGTTATGGATTTTTTTATTTTTTTATTTTTTATTTTTTATGATTAGAAAACACTCGTTTTTGAGATTTCAGGCGTTATCAGTGAAATTTTAATGCTAGAAAGTAATAACTTAAATTTGAAGTAAATTTTAAAAGGAAAACTAATGAAAATGGCTTGAAAACTTTAAGTTTTAACGATAAGAACAAAATAAATGGTAAAATAAATAGTACAAAGTTTGATTTTTTAGTGTAAAAAGGTTTTTCGTTAAAACTCCCAATTTTAAAATTCATACTAATTATAAAGTTACAGTGAGATCAAGAAATACTTAAACTTACCGATTCCATCTTAATATATGTTAACTAGTAAATACATTACCTTAATTAAAGTTTGCATTACTCTAACTACTTGATCTATTTTTTTTATTTGGGAAATTCTTTTCGTCTTCGACTGGGATGAAATTATGAATTAGGATTAAATGGTGAGGGCATGGAAAACAGAATAATGTGGGAGTTAGAACAGGGACGCGGCAAAAACAATTGACATACAAGTTTCATTTGTAATTGTACTTGCAGGTTACACTTAAGTATTATTGTTTGTTTCAACGATATTATATAAACTAAAGAGAGGTGAAGACTTTCCACTTGTAAGTGAATAGTAGTACAACTAAACTTAGTACTAAGGTATCATTTGGTATGCAGATGGGATGGAACGGAACGGAGAGGGAGCAAAGATGCCCTCGGATGGAAACAAGGAGGAAGAAGAAGGAGACGGAGAGGTTCTAATTTTGTGTTCCACGGATGTGGAACAAGTCGTTCCAGGGGTGAGGCGGAACGAAAAATCACCCAAAATTCGTCCCGTGAAACAGCGCGTTCCATCCGTTTTAGGCGCACCAAACGTGGAACGGAACACCCCATCCCACTCCTTTCCGTCCTGTCCCACATACCAAACGGTACCTAAGTGACCACAAAAGCTATTATCAATTGCTATATAAATCATAAAAGTGGAAAGAAATATGACAACGTGCCCGATGCAAGAATGGTGGTCAAAATATGTCAAGAACTGTAGTTGGCGTTGTTGGAAATGTAATTCTCCTCTTACGCTAGTAGTAATGCAACATCGTGGAGATGATATTCCCCATATGCAAACCCATCATTGAATATAGTGCGAATTCCTTCTTAATCAGTAAATATCGTACTTTTTCAGAAAATATAATTATCCTTAAATATTCATCTAAATTCATTAGATAAATAGATCCGCAAATAAACTCTAAATTTTTGTTGAATTAGCAAGTAAACCCGTCAAAAAACTATTTTAGCTACTTAGTTATCCAACAACCCTCCTTATTTTAACAAATGAGAAATATTTTATTATTAACAATTCAAACTTAACCCACCTATTTTCTAAAGAAACATGCTATGAAGACTCTCTCAAAATGAGACTTTCTGTCACTTCATATTTTATCGTAAATTTTCGTGCTGACATTATAAAACATAATGCTAAAAACATGAAGTAACATAACGTTCACGAAGAATCGACGGTTGAAATTTATTTTGAAATAAGATTTTGACTGAATGAAACAGTGGGTGACTGTGGAAGTAGGGTTAGGGTTAAATGAATGCACGTGCATTGAGGGGGCAAAGGCCACAAAGAAAGGACACTCTCTGTCTCCCTGCGGTTTTTGGGAGTTTGGAGCTTCGAAGCAGACATAACTTGTGGAAGCAAAGCAGCAGGAGTCCTGCCATGACGAGCAGAAAGGGAAGGCAACGCAAGTTGCACCATCAGGATAAATTTTTAGTTGTGAGAGAAATATAGGTTGTACATCCTGTATTTTTATATAAGTGATAGAAAATTTTATTTTTTAAATTGTTAACTTTTTAATACATATCTAACATCATTTATATAATAATACGTGATGTATCATTTCGTGTGATGATCACACTAAAAAATCTTTCCACGAGACGGACAGAAGCAAAAAAATGGCCAAAGAAAATAAAGGAGAGTCCCGTGGTGGGGTAAACTAATTAAGCGTTGACGTGGGAACAGTAGAATGTTGACCTCCGTTATCTCGGGATTTAATACACACTTGAGTGATGATTAGTGGCACTAATCCTCACGAGTTCAGTCGCTGATGTGGCTTTAATTTCATCTGTGCCGGGATACGCAGGGACTTATCCGTGAGCCGTCGCATTCCACTTCCCGATGTTAACCCATGATGTTTTTGTTAACGAATAATGCGAGCGAAATTTAATTTAGAAATTAAATTATGTGTTATCAATAAAAATAAGTATGTTTATTAAAACTTAAACAATAAACCAATCCTTCAAACTTTAGTCTCGAAATTTAATCTTTCCAGCATTACCTTTTTATTAACTTATATAAGTATATTGTAGGGATGTGCTATCCACACACTCTTTTTTACTTTTTACATACTTTTCTAATTTTCGATTATCAGATCGATGAATTAAAGAAGATTAAAAAGCAAAAATTAACAAGAGGTGTGAGAGAAATAAAAAAGAGTGTGAGAATAGCACACCCCAAATTGTATACCTCCCTTATAACGTTTTTGATAGACTTGGTAGGTCCAGGTTTACCATCAACACAACATTAGTAATGCTGTTTCAACTTAACCACATATTACTAGATATTTGAGTTTTATACAAAAAAATCTCGGTGATATTAAGTGTGAAAACTCCATATATTAATTGTATATTACTTTGTAATATGGCCGACCTATTCTCCAACAGTTTCATGTCAATTATACAATTCAATGTGTAGGAAAATTTATACCTAATATTGAATCATTGAAACGTAACATCACGGTAGTTGTTTATGCTTCTGTTATATATGTTAGAGAAATGCTAAAAAGCATCTCTCAAAAGCAGAATTCTTTATGAACTCTCTGTCACTTCATATTTTTTGCATAATGTTTTATCACGTTAGCACAAGAATTGACATTAATTGTAAGGTGCAGTGCGTCTATGAAGAGTCTTACTTTAAAAGAGTTCCATTAACATTTATAAGTTATGGAATATTTACATTTTTTAGGACACTATCATAAAGCCCATAGCTAATGATATCATGCAATGTGTTTTAACTTACACATATCAATTCTTATTGTATTATTAATATCGTACACTGTTATTGCGATTCGTGCATGTAAGTCTCTCTCTCTCTCCGTAT
Source organism: Malus sylvestris (assembly GCF_916048215.2). Lineage (NCBI taxonomy): Eukaryota > Viridiplantae > Streptophyta > Magnoliopsida > Rosales > Rosaceae > Malus > Malus sylvestris. The sequence goes on from NC_062273.1 coordinate 27,880,685, forward strand.
CTCTCAAACTAATTTCCAAGTTTTCTGCAAATACATTTTTCTTTCAGGAAATTCTCACTGTACGTTTATTTCTTATATTTGTTCAATGGTTGGAATTTCATTTGAAATTATCCATCTGTAAATGCTAATACAGTAATCACAAATAAGATTGTGTTCTTTAAAAGTAAGGAAAAATGGATAATATGTTCTCGTACTTCCACATGTTCATGGAGAATCTTAATGTTAATTAATCAAGAATTATGGTTCTTTATCTCTAAATTAATCTCCGACAATCATGCATGCCAATTTTTAGCATTCACATTGCGATCCAACAGCTTGGCGTGACAACATCTTTTTTTATCTATTTTCCATCATATAAATCTTAGAAATAATATATTAAAATTTGCAGAACATGGCTCTCAATTCACAAGTCGTACAAAAACAAAAAAATAAAAATTAATAAGTCGTACGATTCATGTTTAAGTGGTCGTTTCACGTGTTTTAATAAGCCGATGATAAGTTTTTTTATTTTGATAGAAACATCGGTGATAGGTTTATACTTTATACGTCTTACTTCTAGAGCATATTTATTAAAATAATTTGAGTAATATAATAACAGTACCTAATCGTGTTATTACACCCTCAAGTAATAATGATGACCACCCTATTTACTAGCGTTAGATGAATTTAAACTTTGAGATATGTGTAAAGGATAAATATAAATCTTAAAATTTAAATTCACCTAACGATGATAAGTAGTGTGGTAATTCTTACCACTATTTGAGAGTGGCGAGCAAAAATACACCGACTACCTAATACTTTTATTCCTTAAGAACTTTTTTGGATACCTCAAACCTGTCTTAACTACTTGAATATTTATTTTAACTTGTGGTTTGCCAAAATATATTGGATTTGATACATTTTTAGGGAACATGAGTAATAAGCCAAATGCCGTGTCAAGGTATATTTATATGTTTATGTGTTGTAATATTAATTATATTATATGAATTGTCATGTGATGCCCATCCAAAAGAGGACCCAAATTATAAGATGCTTGCAATTGCAAACACTTGCTTTTCTTCAAATTAATTACTTAAATAAGTCACATTATATCTTAACTAATTAATTAGTATGGTAGCACTCATGTTTCGTAAGAAGATGTAGCTAACACCGTGTCATCGTGTCCTAATTATTAGAATAATTTTATCATAATTTAATAATTATTTTAGAAGAGGATGAACTAGGAGAGAAACCGGACGCAAAAATGGACCTAAAAAGACGCGTTATTGAGAGAAAACTATAGATTTGTATATTAGAAAGTAAATATTCCATAAATTGCTGTCTTATCTTACATCACCTGCAGGACAATGCTTAGTTGATAGTTGTGTTTATAACTTTATATTAATTATCAAGCAACCCAATTGGTTAGCACATTAAGTATAGCGTGATAGTAATATAAGGGAACGCATATGGTTCAATATCTGAATAGGGTGTTAAGTTTCTACTTATACGTTTCGAGTTCGAAACCTATCTTCTTTTAATTTATTATAATAGTTTCAGACATTTCACCCTCCAATTAAAATATATATATATAAAAGAGAAAGGAGAGTCGTGATACTTTGAGATATAGTATTAGTACATAACAAGTACATGGGTGAAAGTTTATATGCATGGTTGGCATTTCAGTTTCACACAATAATTTTTATCAATATACATACGTATTGTAGAGGTCATATCATATGACTTGCGTTTTTGTGTCATGACTAATAGTGGAGAAAGTGTGGGTATGAGTATCTAACCATGTTATCCGAAGCACGAGTCTCCATTTTTTTCAATTCTATGGTAGTTTCGCCTCGTGCGTGGGCTGTTGTAAACCAACAATGCTATTCTTACCACATTAGTATACCACATTAGTATACCATATTATGTGGCATCTGATGTGACTGTCCACATCATTTAAATTAATCATAATTTAATTTAAATGAAAACCCATTTAATAAACTAATAAAAAATAAAAAATCTGAAATTAAATAGTAATTGTGGTATACGAGCAGTCTTCTCTCCTTCCTTCCCATTGCTTCTTCTCCCGTTTCTTCTTCCACGCCATTTTTTTGTTTCAGCCCAGATTATTCTCCTATATTTGCTCTCTCGTGTTCTTATATTGCGATACAGCCTTCTCGTATCTGAAGGAGAAACAAAAGGAACCAATCATTTTAAAGCGAATGATGACACTGGGGGTTGAAGAAGAACCCGAAAAATTGGAGGACACTAACCACGTGATGATTATTAGCAGCCCCATATATGAAGGTAATTAATATAGCATTGTATGTGCTTGTTTGTATGCATGGGGAGAGCAAATATAGGAGAACAATCTGGGCTGAAACAAAAATAATGGCGTGGAAGAAGAAACGGGAGAAGAAGCAATGAAGAAGGAAGGAAGGAGAGAAGACTCCTCGTATGCTACAATTACTATTTAATTTCAGATTTTTTATTTATTATTAGTTTATTAAATGGGTTTTCATTTAAATTAAATTATGATTAGTTTAGATGACGTGGACAGCCACATCAGATGCCACATAATGTGGTATACTAATGTGGTATATTAATGTGGTAAGAATAGCATTACTCGTTGTAAACAAACAGTTTTACCGAAATTTCTCTTGTTAACAACTATGAATATTTATACGCTAACAACTACGACTATTTGATCATTTACCACTGAAACACATTTACCTCATCACCTTTCGTTGCATATCAAACACCAGAACATAATAAAAACTTTGCTCGATTAAGAGATGGTAACAAAACAATTCGAGTACCACGTGAGAAAGCAACAACTAATTAATACAAGAAAACGAAGTTGTAATTAGAAAAATAAGATTAGGGACTGGGACGATGATGGGCAGATGAGAAGGTAACGAGTGGCTCAACCGCTGGGAGGAAGATGTGACCTGAAAAGTGACGTGGCGGTCGTTTTCATGGTGGGCGTTTTCAAAGATAAAATAATAATAATAATAATACATTGCTTTGGCCCTCTGTAATGCAGAACGACAAAGAGATAGATGATATGTCAAAAAACAAACAAGGCTTGACAGAAAAATTATAGAAGAGCAATGCTCATTCTTCATTACCATAAAATTATAATTCCAAATTGTCTCATTTAGCATATCAAACTCCCTCCCTAATACACTAGTGTGCCAAAACATCTTCATCAATGCAAATACAACTCCCTAAGCCACCGAAACATATTAAATGACAATTGTTCCACCTAGCCACTTAATTTAAAACACAACTTACAATGCATCAAAATTACTACAAAACAGTACATCACAATATAAGATACATGAATCTCAAATTAATAATTAACGGAATGGATGAACACCAAATACCAAAAGCCCCGTTGAATAAACTCCTTCTTCACTGCATCACTCTCACATTTGGAAATTGGAAGAGATGATCGGAGTTGAGAGTTGGGAGATGAGCCCACCAAACTAACTCTGTCACCATCGATCCTCTTTAATTTGGGTCCCGTAATCCCCATTTATTCTTAAACAAATCCCAAAATTTCTCATTAGATCAATCTTCACACTTCATGGTTTTGGTAAGATAGATTTACGTGTTATATTATCGTGGATGCCGAGGATGTTATATTATGAATTAACAGTGCAACATCGATAATAGAAACACATTTTATAATTGAACGTATTCATAAAACTAGCTACTTGACAGTGTGACAATCACATTGAATTTTTTTTTTATGTATTTTGAGATTTATTAACAAACAACCATACAATACTTGTTTAAATGTTATAATATATATGATTGACAGAATTGTTGTTTCGTGAATCAGGATGTTATACTAAGTTACTAACAAATGAATATGCGTGTGATGAATCCGTGCGTATAATCTTTAACGTAAACAATGAATATGAAAGTGCTGTGTGATATAAATAAGAGATAACCAGATATAAAACACATTTTATCAGGTTTATTAGACCTGCATATACCATATTTGATAAACCTACATATTTTTAGTACATCCATTAAACTATAAATCCATTGCAATGTTTGGTAATTGTCACACATGTGATGATGGTTTCATAATCTACATGGTTTAAAAGGAACCCAACATGCTGCTATTAATTTGGAACAATGTCATTTGTTTTTAAATCCCATTTCATAATCTACATGGCATGCGTTTTAAAACATTGGACCATAGCTTTGTATTGAGTTCAATTTCTAGCACTGGCAAAGCACACGATGGATCATGGAGGTTAGAATGAAGCCAAAATGTATTTGCGAGTCTTCCCTATCTCCAAAAATGTAGAATGTCGTGGCAAAGTCACCAGCTATTCCCTCCCCTTTCTTTTTATTTTTTATTTTTAAAAAGCTATGGATTAGACCCAATGCAATCCATACAATAAACAACTTAAAAACAAAGTGATTAGTAAAGTGATTAAAGATTCCAATACATAATGACAGCACACTGGGTTCATGTACCATCTACAGCACCAATATTTTATTTAAAAGCGTTTTTTTTTATTTTAATAATTTTATAACGAGAACAAAGAGAAAGGATTAGCCAAATCCAAAAGAGTAGTTCATGCATGCATGATCTCGAATATCATGCAGAAATGAAAAATAAAATCTCATTTGCATAAATATTAAATTGATAGTTTTAACCATAATTGGCTTGTTAATATATAGTTCATCTAATTTCAGAAGAGAAAATTAGAGAAATATAATTAAGAAGAATCCGAACAATTATTCATTTCAAATTAAAATACATGAATTTATTTATATTAATATACCTTTGAGGAATTTCACCTGTTGGAGGAGGCAAGGGCAATGGCATGTAAAAGTTTTATGCCTTGTAAGTGTGTTTGAGTGCGAACTTGTAAGTTTGTTCTTTAAATGTAAAACTTTTTGTTTAACTCCAATAATTCAATTTCAAATAAAAAACAAAGCATGGCATTACAACTGTTAGCAGAGTGTTTAGCCACCAAAGCAAAACATGTAACGCTGGCATTTTACTAAGAAAAATGAGATTCTGTCGAAGTGAGACTCTCCATAAACTCTATATCCTCACCTCAGTTTAACATCAATTATCCTTACCAACATTACAAAACATTATTAAAAAAACATGATGTAGCAGAGAATCGATAGAGTTTTGAGATCTCCTTAGCATTTCTCTTTTATTAATTTAGTAGGGGGAGTTTTAAAAACTGATGGAAATTCGGGGGGGCTTTGGTTTTTAGTAACAGAGTGTTTTGGCGTAACATGGACATTCCCTTCCTAAGGAATCCGTTTGGGGATTAGTTAACAAATCGTTTTTGCGTGTCTCTGGCGTTTTAGGATAACTGGATTTTCCATACCCTATTCCCTCACAGGCTCCTTCACTGACTTCTTTGATTAATTAATTACGTTTTTCTTGCTTAGTTTAATCAAAAAGAAAGGAATCCTATCTCTGGATCCCTTTCACTATATCCATCAAGGCACATAATCCGAACTTTGAAATTTGATCAAACAGCTACAAATAAAAATTTACTTTAAAATTTATAATAACCATAACCGTTTGATCAAATTTTAAAAATCTGAATTGTGTACTTTGATGGAAGAAATCCGGAGAGAATCAATTTCCTAATCAAAATATTAGGAACCAACTAATTAGTAATTAGATTTCACCATGACTTTTACGGCCGTGGACGCGTGTCCTTTTCCCCAAGGAATCCGCGCTCCATCACGTGATCGAAAATGTCTGCCTACCACATCGTCAGCCTCCCAAATCACGTGGCCAACTCACACTTGCATCGCGGTGGGCCCCCACGCCACTACAACTATTACGCGATCCCGTTTCTCCTTCTATTTTATTTCCGTCAAAAGAAATAAAATAAAATAAGTTAACGGCGTTAGTTCAGTTCGTGAAGTTCCCAAATCAATTTATTTGAAAATGCCAGACACAACAGGATATGGTAGGGTTTGAGGAGTCTTACACTGTACATAAATATATCATTATATATAAGTGTCTCAAATTCACACGCTGAGTCGCCAAATTGATTAATAATTTTATTAGATTTTGAAAGATCGTATAATCAGTCATTACTGTAGTGTTTAACGTGTCGCACATTGTTTTGTAACGAATGCTGAACATGGATATTGGCACTGTTGCACTCCTCGTTGTGGGGAAGAGTTATTGAGAGAACACTTTTCTTACTGTTTGAAACACAATTAGAGTCACGCGTCGAAGAAACATGAAAATACATAAAAACTGCTTTATTCATTTGAGATATCACGGTGACGCATTTTTTACGCATCAAGAATGTTAATAAGTCATTTTTTGCCGTTGGGGATTTTTTGGGCACGAGAAAACTGGGAAGGGCAGTTTTCGGTGCAAATAGGCTTACTCATGTGATATGCATACGTATGTTTTCACAACGACGTGATGGGACCCCCTCCCACTAAGACAAAGAGAGCAAGGGAACGAAACGGACGGCTAAGCACTATGCACGTGAGCAGGTGACCCCTCACGTCTCACGTGCGCCCATCCCCTGCCGTTCAGAGCAATTTCAATGTGTGAGGGTACTCCATGTCAATTGATAATTGAATTTCCTTCAGTGGATAGTAATTATTTTTAATGAACAGTAGTTATTTTTTAACTGATTTCGTCACGCCAGGTGTCATTATTTGAAAGTACAATTTTTTTAAATAGAATTCAATAAGATTTTTAACTAATTTCGTCGCGCAACATATCCTTATCTATTTAGAAACGTTGAAAATATTGAAATGTGATGTAAGGTGAGAGAAAATGAAAAGGTACTTATTAAAAAAAATTATATAATTTTTTGATTTGTTTTTAAATTTTTTTTGGGTTTTTAATTAGTTTTAAAAAAATTATTAACTTAATTAATCTGGACAATAGGATTACAAAAAATTTGAAATCCAACAGTCTAGAATGAGACATGTGGCCCACCTAAACATTTCTGATTTTTTTTTTTCTTTTTCTAAAAAATTGTAAAGCTGAAAAAGCTGGACCGTTGATCTCAAATCAAACGATCCAGATTCAAAGTGACTGAGTGGGGCTGACACGCAGACCAATCGTCTGAAAATAAGTCGGATACGCGCCCCCACGTGCCTGACACAATTTTTTTAGAATGTGGCTGACGTCACTTTCCTTCAGCCACTCAAGTTGTGAACTCATGTCTGACCTCTCCCACATACTCCCCCTTAGCCCAATAGCCTGAATGGGCTGGTGGAGGGCAATTGGATTGGATTTGTTGCCAATCTCCATGACTAAATAGCACAGTGGAACTGCTCATGGTTCATCAGTTCTGCCGCCTCCTCGCGTGTGGTGGGGACCCCATCTCTCACCACGCCTATCGCCTACATCTTTCCTTCCCTTTATAACGCCGTCATACGCCGGTACAGTCTGTTAACGTCGTTTATTTGTACGAAATACCTGATCAACCCCTTGGAGTCTTGCGTGATGCCGTTGGTGAATTGAGGATAATTTGGGTATTGAAATGATGAAAGGAGCATGGGCATGGCCGCATCACGAGTGGATTGGAATTTCATTGGTTAGGTGGCTATCCTAGCTTAGGCCATAGGCCTCTCTCTCTCTCTCTCTCTCTCTCTCTCTCACTCTCTAACTGAGCACGTGTTAGGCGGTGGCGGGGTCACTCTCTTTCTCGTGACGGTGTCACGTGCGGATGGAAGGTGGGGCCAGCGTATTTCCCATCCCGGAAAAATGAGGGGAAAGGCAGAAAAAATTCTAGTGGGGGCATGTGCCCACCTCTCGCAAGTGACCTGTCGTTTAGGGGTTGCGAAAGGGGCGTGGTGGGTGACGCGGCGAGGTCACGTGGTGGTATTGCGTGCGCTTTTGCCTGGTCCTTACAAGTTCGACGTGGCCCCTTGAGGGGTGGGACAAGTGTCGCCGTCAACCGTGGCAACTGGCAAATAAATTTTTTTTTGGAATTTGGCATGGAATATCGGATGATTAGGGTTTCGGAGGGTTTCGCTATTAGGCGGCACTTGCCAGAGTTTTGAGCACATCGCGACTTGTTGTGTTGTGTTAGGACCACAAAGCTCTGTTTGGATGTCACATGGTGTGATATGAATTATGATTGCCTAGTTATGATGTTGGAATTTGGATGGTGTTGCTACAAACTCATGATATGGGCACACTACATGTGGATATTGGCCATGCTAGCATTCTCGAATGCGAGCATTTGGACCACGTGACTTGTCCATATGCATCAAATCTTTATACTTACATTAGACTACGACAAAGTTAACTGAAGTGCGAGTGGGGTGGGAAATGGGGGTTTTTATAGGTATGTGGTCGTATGGCTGACAGGGTCCAACTCAGAGCCAAGAATTTCTCCCGACTTGTATGCTTTATGTTTAAAACAGAATTGCGACAACCCTACTGAATACTCTCTCTCTCTCTCGATATAGAGCTCAACTAGTTCAACTTGGGTTGAGCAAGTTTAGGTTTTGGGTCACCATAACAAGAAGAGACTATCCAAAATTATGTTGGATGCCCTTTACTACAGTGCTGGAAAAGAGTTGAGCCATTACATAACAGCGTGGGATCGAATCATGTCGATAGCTAATCTAACAAAATCCATAGTTTGACAAAAACAGAATGATGTTGGATGATGAAGCCCACCTCAAAACGAGGATGAGAATTTGGCCCACGTAAGCTGCACTTCAAAAAATAAGGACCTTTATGTACGTGGTGTAACGGATTGGGAGACCACTATAAAGCCCAGTACATAGAAATCATTTTATTTACTTATCTTGTTTCCCTAAAATTGTTGTAACACCTTCTAATTCGTAGCTTTAATTTTATGAATACCTATGAGCAAGGACGGAGCTACCTAGGGCCCAGAGGGGGCATCCGCCCCCACTCAGATTTTTGGGCGATGAAAAAATTTGTCATGACAATTAAAACAACAATTAAATTTTTGATTTTGGTTCCTAATAATCCACGTTTTCTAACATAAATCAAACCCAATTGAACTGGGGGTTTCATAAATAGATTGGATTCAACCGATGAAGTATCATAACTTGATATAAAAATTTTACTCTGCAAAGTATTTTATATGAATTTACTTCATCCATTCGTTTGTGGCATTACAATTTAAAATTTAACTTTTTAATTTAGAGATTTTTCATTGTACCTGACCCTCAACAATTTAACACCCATTATTTTACTTGGTTGTTTTAGGACGCCCCCAGTATATTTGAAGTTTGAGTATGATGTGTGACAAATGTTTACACCGATCTGAAGTTATATGATATTACGTGATTTCATTTTTTTTTTAAATTGATTTAGTTCTATAAGTACAAATAAATATACAATTTTACAATATGAAATTCTAAGTCCTTTGAATATAGCACGAGGCGTTGGAACTTGGGTGTTAGAAAGTGAACACACTACTTTATTCAACTAACGTAACACACACTGTTACAACTAAATGAATCATGATTTGTATGAATGTGTTGATGGGGAGTATTGGTCAAGGAAAATAACTTTCACACTCATTTTCTCCTCATGCATGTCATGTTTATTTCTTACCATTGGATTAACTAAAGTTTATTTTTTACCAATGCCCATGGAACTTGATTTTGTTCATACTTTTTCTCCTAAAAGTCAAAGGTAACAACTTTACACTTTTGAGTCTCAATATTTGCTCCACCCTGGCTAAATTCAGTCTATTCCATCAAAATGACAATATTACCCTAACATGTCAACATATTTGACGCCATTTTTTTTTTTGCAAAATAGACGAAATCCTACCAAAATGAAGCGAATATCAAGTTTCAGGATGTAATTTGACAACTTTTAATTTCAAAAGGTAAAGTAAGATCATAATCGAGTTCCAAAAAATATACTAAAAATAAATCATTGAATAAACTTAAAAAACGGCGCATAAAAAAAAAGAAAAAAATATTTACATAAAACTCGTTCACCGTCACACGGTTGAATAATTCAGGTTGTTTTTAAGGACATACGACTTGAAATAAAAATCTGATTTGGATAACATTGTAAACTAAATATTCCCTGTCGGCCAGCCTGCCTCCCGCTCATCCTGTAGGCCGGTAAACAAGCGGCAAATGTAATTACATACGTACACGATAAGATCCCCTCCTCCCGTCCCGCCAAAAATATTTCCACGCATCCGACGCGCGATTCTCCGTACAGATTCATCATGATCTGAATCAACAGCCATGATCACGTCCTTCTCTCGATCCTACGGTCAGTATGATCAGGTGTTTGTCGTAAATTCACGAAACATGGAACCGACGTGGAAGATAGAGAGAGAGGATTTGGAGCTTTTTGGAGAAGACCGACGCTGTGCTGGAAGAAGAAGCCGTGATCCTGATGGCTGAATCATAGCCGTCGGATCTTCTCCATGTCCTCTGATGATCGTCAGCTCTTCTTCTCCTTCTTCTCTCTCCGTGCATCTCGCTGATCTCGCCGTCGGAGATTTTTGATTTCGGAGACCGCCGGTGAGGTTTCAATGTTTGATATCTTCTTTTGGTTTCTCATTTTTCAATTTGATTTTCTTGCTGTTTGTGATTTATATTTTCTCTGCGTAATCCTCCGTTTGGTTGGCGAGAAACTGCGGGAAAGTGAGCCAAACAGCAATGAACTTTTTTATTTTTTGTTTCAAATTTTTAGTAGATTGAGATTAAATACTCGAATTTTTCTGAATATCTGTACGATTTGGCGTGATTTTTATTTTTTTCCTGCGCATTTTTCCAGCAGCTTTCTCAGCAACCAAACAGACAGTAAGACCAGTAAAAGAAAATTCAGTGATCTTTGCGTACACTAAAAATAGTCAATTTTGTGAGAGTAATCAAGATTTAGGCATTTTCTGGAGAAATTAAAAAGTTAGAAAGCTTGATTACAAGTAGTTTGAGGATTTTGTCTTACTTCTTGTTAATATGATGGATGAAACAAGACGTATTTACACCGTTTCTTGGCAGGTTTTCGGTTGCTGAATCGATTTTATAGAGTAATGTTAGCATAGTTTATGAGTGATTCGCGGCCATTTGTCTCTCTCGTTCAATTGGTGTCATCGATTTTGACACCTGCTGAGAGAGTTGAAGGATTTGCACCCTGATATCGTATCAACTGCGCGATTCAGTAAGGATTTTCGTCCTTATTTGATGGCTACAAAGTTGGAGAGTCCTGTTAAGAACCAGATGGCTGTGACAATGCTGAATGGCGACTGCCTTGAGAGGGCGAGAGGCAGTCTTGCTCGGAGGAGGCGTGTCTTTGTGCAGACTGAGACTGGGTGTGTTTTGGGAATGGAGTTGGAAAGGGGTGACAATGCCCACACGGTTAAAAGGAGGTTGCAGCTTGCCCTCAATGTACCTACGGACCAGAGCTCTTTGACCTTTGGGGATCGTATATTGAACAATGATCTTAGTGCCATTGGCAATCGTTCAACGCTACTACTTGCTAGGAATGTCATGAACAGAAGCTCGTCAACTCCTTGTCTGTCACCTACTGGGCAAAATCTGCAGAGGGATCAGAGTGAGTCTATTGAGGTTTTGGGGTGTCCAAATAATTTTGCGAGAATTGATGAACTGGTTAAGGAGATTGTGGTTGCTATCAAGAAGGGTGTTGATCCGATCCCCGTGCATAGTGGGCTTGGTGGTGCCTACTACTTCAGGAACATCATGGGCGAGAGTGTTGCCATCGTGAAGCCAACAGATGAGGAGCCATTTGCACCGAACAACCCTAAAGGCTTTGTAGGCAAGGCACTCGGGCAGCCTGGCCTGAAGCGTTCAGTGCGAGTTGGGGAAACAGGGTTTCGAGAAGTTGCTGCCTACCTTCTGGATTATGATCACTTTGCTAATGTGCCTCCAACTGTTCTTGTGAAGGCTGCACATCAAATCTTCAATGTTAATTATGGCGTCAATGGAGATAAGATTCAGAAGAAGAAAAGGGTTAGCAAGATTGCGTCTCTGCAGGTCTTCATCCCTCATGACTTTGATGCCAGTGACTACGGAACTTCAAGCTTTCCCGTATCAGCCGTTCATAGAATAGGCATTTTAGACATTAGGATCTTTAACACTGACAGGCATGCTGGGAACCTTCTGGTTAAAAAGCTTGGTGGGGAGTTTGGTAAAGTGGAGCTCATTCCAATTGACCACGGACTTTGCTTGCCGGAGCACTTGGAAGATCCATATTTTGAGTGGATTCATTGGCCTCAGGCATCAATTCCTTTCTCTGAGGATGAGCTTGAGTATATACGTAATCTTAATCCAATTTGTGACTCCGAGATGCTGAAAATGGAGCTGCCCATGATCCGAGAGGCATGCCTTAGAGTTCTGGTCCTGTGCACAATATTTCTCAAGGAAGCTGCTGCTTTTGGACTCTGCCTTGCTGAGATTGGTGAGATGATGAGTAGGGAGTTTGGAGGACAAGAGGAGAAACCAAGCAAACTTGAAGCTGCATGCCTCGAGGCCAGGAAGATCATAGCAGATTTGAACTTGTCAACCTTTGAGGCGGAAGAAGGAAATGAAGAGTTTCTGTTTGATATAGATTGTGAGAATGCTGGGATTCTTGACCCTTCAGACGTTATGTCACGTCACTTCTTTGATCAGGTTTCATATCCTTTTGGGTCTAGAGGCGCTGATGGTCGAAACTTGCTGTCCAAACTAGATGAGTGTTTGGAAGAGGATGAAGTTGGGGCAGACGGAATCACTATCCTGCCAAATTTGTATCAAACTGCTTCAAAATTGCCCCTTCCTCCGAAAAGAATAGATTTGGATGGGAGAAGCCGGCTCCAGCGAGCTGCAACCATATCCGGAATCAGAAGAAGTGCAAATGATCAGTTACCAACCTCACCATGCTTCGTGAAGGTTGCTGACATGAGTGAGGAGGAATGGATTCTGTTCCTTGAAAATTTCAGGGAGCTTCTTTACCCCGCCTTTGGCAACCAAAGGTCTGCAACCCTCAGACAGAGACAGAGACTTGGAACATCTTGCAGATTTTAACCTAATTCGACTACTAGTTTGACATAGAAGCGCGGAACCGCAGAGTTCAAGCAGCCATCAGTTTTTGTTGGGGGATTTGGGGATTCTCTAATTTCTGAACATCGTCATCAGCGGTATAAGCAGTCTTCAGTACAGTTATGTAGATAGTTTTAGAATCAAGAGGGATCCGGGATCAGCTCGAGTGCAGGAATAAAGATCACAAATCGGTCTTCTTCGTTTTCTGTTTCATGCTTGTAGTTTCCTTTCAGTTGTAGAAAACTAGAGAAAGTACAGATAGAAATGGGAAAAAGCAAATACAATATGGTTTTTATATATATATATTGCTAGTAGTTTCTTTAAATTGATCAGAGTAGTGTGTCCGACTCCTTGCCCTTGAGTTAAATACGGGATGAATCTCGATATGCTAGATTTCCTTGAATGCCAAGACTCTTGGAAAACAAAAGATTTCGGGTAAATTAGTTAACTTCTGTTTCAAGTAACACATTTGTTTCATCAAAAGCCATTCTTTGGATGCTCCGAGAGTGTATATAAAAGCAGATGTCCCAATTAATTAACCATGACAGGCAAGTCTGTGGCAAAAGATGTCACACATATGCACTTGACGTGTGACGTCCTTTGTCATATGCAAAAGACATGATTAATTAACCATGACAGTCAAATATGTTTGATTAATCACAAGTTGATTTCGATAACTTCCCATTTGGCTATTTGTCAAAAATCCATCATTTGCCCCCTACCCCCCAAATACAGTACTTTTGTCCTTCCTGTTGGTATTTAAGTTCTTGTTTTAGCTTGCTTATATTTAGAGAGATTATATTCACACATCTCAAATTACTTCTCCCACATATTTTTTATTTTTTAATATTTTCTACACATCACTAACACTTGATTGAAAAATATTAAAAAGTTAAAAAGATGTGGGAGAAGTAATTTAGGTGTGTAAGTATAATCTCCCATATTTATTACTCGATTCTGTCATATAGAAGCCAAAAATAGTAAATAATAGGTTGCAGCATTGTGAGGCTAAGTCCACACCGTTCCATTAGTGTAGATAACGATATTATCTATGCTAAGGGGGAGGGGCTGAGCTAAGCATCACAATTGGCTAACAATAATGTAGTTCAAATTTACATTTGGAGAAAATTGAACTTAACACCTCTCACTATTACAGGTGAAGATGAATACTACTAGGCTATAATAAATAATAGTTTATTAGTTAATAAAATAACAAATGAAAAGAAAGAACCCTTAAAAAAATATATATTTAGAAGGAGGGAGAATTAACCTTCAAATCAAGAATGTTCTTAACTAACTGAATTTCAAATTTACAAGCCCTTGTAAATGAGAATAAAGAACATGATTTGGATGGCTTGAGAAATTTGAACAAATATATAAAACAAAATATATAGCTTTGAACATTAATTCTATATTTCCAAACTTGCTTCTCTGTCAAAAATGCTTACATAACCGGAAATTGTAGCCTTAAAAGTAAAATAAATAAACAAACCAACAAAATCCACGAAGACAAAACACACTCTGTGTGGAAAACCTAGCTAAAACAAGAAACAGTGAAGAGTAAGACAAAACTTTGTGCCCTAACACTAACTCTAAATTCAAGCCGCCGGCGGCCACTTCACCAGTGCTCTGCAGATCTTCGATCCTTAGTTATTCTTAGGTGGATGAGGTTTTGGGACATGGTAGTCAGCATCGAAAGGTATAAACCCTGGTATTTTAACCTTCACACGACCACTACTACTTGCACTTCTCAATCTACGTTCCCCATTGCTTTTCAACACTTTCACTTTCACCATTCCCAGATTCCTTTCTGGCATCATTTTCCTCCCCCCAATTCTTGTATCTTCAGCTTCTTCCACAGCAGCGGGAACGCCGTCATGAATTTCCTGAAAACGTAGTAGTTTTTCTTGGAATTGTAAAGATCTGTGTTTAAAGTGATGCTTAAGGGAAGTGATTTTTTTACATTTTTCACCTGCGAATCATGCTTATTTATGGTTTTTGAATTGATAATCAAATGACAGAAAATAAACAGGAGTATGCATAAGAATAAACGGATTGGTGAAAATCATTTCCCATCTGTATAATAGCTAGTGTACCCTTTCAACATCGACGAGGCTTCTTCTCAGCACTACTAAATGGCCAGTTTCATCAGCAGCCAGCACTACTTTGTTCATAGCTACATGAAGTATACAGAAAAATCGATTAATAAGGAGATAAGCATATAAGAAAATAAAATCGATTACGCATACACAGAGATTATCTCTAACTACTTTGAGAAAACCTACTTAATTATCAAATCAAGAAATATTACCTCCGTGTGTATGAGCTGTAGATTGTATTAGATGTAGCAAAATGAAGACAGGAACAAAGGTAATCAGCTTGAAAGACGCCATTTCTGAGTTCCTTTCTTCTTTGGTATGTATATATGTAATGTGTATGTTTTTCTAACTTCGAAAGCTATCAAAAGACAGGAAACCTAGCTAGTGAAAGGGAAGAAGATCCTCATATATATATAAAGATCAAACCGTCAAAGTAGCAAAGCTACGGCTAGTACTAGTCAACACTTTGCCTTTCTTTTCTCCATCTGTCGTAGTATTAAAATATTATTACGGAGTTTTTGGCAGAGGTACAGTTACCTGGGAAAAAGGATCGATGAAGAGAAAACAAAAGTAACAGAAAACAAAGCACTGTTCAAAGTTTTGGTTAATGTAAAAGTTGACACAATGGTTTTTGCGAGGGTTGGCAACTTGGCAATATATATTTCTGCAATTTTATATGAGAAGAGTTAACAGTATTTGTTAGGAAAAGCGCTGTGAGCGCGTGGAATGGAAGATACGGTGTTCAGCGCCTGTCTGCCGCCGTGCATGCAACGAGGAGGCTTCTTTTCGTGGCCAAGGTTGGCCGCATACAACTTAACCCTAGGGTTTCGGGCTTTATAGTAATTTTATTTAGTTGTCGACTCTCCTCCCCATATAAACATGTCAGTCACTCCTGGGGCAAATTAAACTAAACATGCAGGGTAAAAATTAAGGTGGAGTTTGAGAAGGAAGCACATGCTCCTCATTTGACCAAGTTGGTGTTTTGGTAATTTTCGAAGTGTGAAGAGAGGAAGATTTATGTAATTATATGTATAGTAAATTGGGTTATTAGATTTTTTCAGAAGGCTGCTTGAGAATGTCCACATGTGAGATTTTACTGATTTTATAAGGCTCCCCACCCCAAAAGTGGAGTCGTCAACGGTGAAAAAAGGGGTTCAAACTTCAATCACCATTGTATGCATGAGAGTGAAAACTTTGTACATTCCCATCGATTTATAAATTTGAGATATGTAACAGTCGGTGAATCAGTTAATGGACTTAACATTCATCAAACTTACTTACTAAGAGGATGTATTTATATTATCTTCGTTCTTAAACGACTACATGAACAAAGAGAACGACGAAATACAAATCTTGTGATGCATGAGTTATTCGGATAAAGAAATCATGTCGATCTTGTCTTTAATAACTTATTGAAATACTAATTTCTAGTGAGCATTCTTCTTGGTTTTGGTTGAAGAATTGTACCCGGATGTACGGTAAAAGAGCTAGCTTAATAAAGGGATTCTAAATGTATGTGGATATGATAAAGTTTAGACTACAAATTTCAAATGCAGACAGCTTTTGGTTTGCGGGTTTGGCGTTCAAACATGGGGATTCAAATATAAAGGAAAGTTGGGTTGCCTTTATAAGACATGGTCACGTGCAACCTACCTTGCCATGCATATATGTGTGTGTGTGTGCGCGTGTGTCACATTTCAAAGAAACAATTGTGTATCATGCATCATTGAGATTCTAATATGCAGCTCAGTAACTCATAAAATGCCCCAATAGGAAACATAACCAGCCATTTTATGCAGATTGTTCCTACCTACGGGGAGAGCCTCGGTTTAAAGGGTGGGCGCCATCCACTTATGTTTGTGATACTTATTTATATCGTGTGTCGTGTTCGTGTAGATCCACTTGTTGATTAATACGTATGTCAGTATGAAACAACAGTTAATACTATTCATTGCAAAAACGAGAAAGGAGACAATTATCGTTTTATTAAGATAATATTATGCGATGAGCAACGTTCATGTTTCATTCGTATATCATGTACACTAATACAATTCAATTTCCCATTTGTTATAAAAAAAAAAATTTTTGCTAAACTTATCATTTAAATATACCACCTCATGTGTCTATATACTGGATAAACACAAATTTCAAAATTTAGTGCTTGTTTGGAAGAATTTTTAAAATAACTCAAAACGCTTTTGGTGAAATTGATTTTGGTTTCCAAAAGCTCCATATATGTGTTTTTTGCAGGAAGTACTTCAAGTATTTTTCTATGATCTACTTGGACTTTTACCAATGATTAATTTCAAAAACATTTTCATCAAAAGTGTTTTCAGTATTTTTAAATGCATTTTCAAATGAGCCTTTAAACTCAACTAATTGTAATAAGTAGGTTGATGAACATTACCACCACTTGAGTACAGTCACTAGTAAAAAAAATACTTTGCGCGACGCATGTCATTCGTCGCGCAAAGTCAAAAAACGTCGTGCAAAACTTTGCCCAACTCACCTTGGTCGCGCACAAACTGTCGCGGCAAGGCAGTGACAGAAGGCTTTGCGCGACGAAGGGTTACATGCGTCGCCAAATGCACTTTGCGCGACGTAGGCTGCGTCACCCAAAGTAGCGTCGCTTGACTTTGCATGACGTAGGCTACGTCGCGCAAAGTGGATTTTCGGTTTTTGGTCTTTTTTTTTTTTTGAAGAAATAGTCAAAAATATTATTTTCTTAACTTTTTTAATAATATTGTAATTAAAATTCTAAACAATAATTAATGCACCAAAGAAAAATATTTCATTATAAAATAAAATATATATATATATATATATATGAAAATGTATTGTATATGTTCGAATGAAAAAGAAAAAAACTACAAGTAATCTTCTTGGTGAAATGGCTATTGGGTATCAGTAGGGTGAAGTGGCTCAAAAGTCGAAGGTGTAGCAAGATCAGGTATTGGTAGCGAGATTTAGAGGCCAGCCATCTGTATGGATTTTCGGTTTTTGGTCTTTTTTTTTTTTTTTGAAGAAATAGTAAAAAATATTATTTTCTTAACTTTTTTAATAATATTGTAATTAAAATTCTAAACAATAATTAATGCACCAAAGAAAAATATTTCATTATAAAAAAAAAAATAAAATATATATATATATATATATATATATATGGAAATGTATTGTATATGTTCGAATGAAAAAGAAAAAAACTACAAGTAATCTTCTTGGTGAAATGGCTACTGGGTATCAGTAGGGTGAAGTGGCTCAAAAGTCGAAGGTGTAGCAAGATCAGGTACTGGTAGCGAGATTTGAAGGCCAGCCATCTGTATGGATTTTCGGTTTTTGGTCTTTTTTTTTTTTTTGAAGAAATAGTAAAAAATATTATTTTCTTAACTTTTGTAATAATATTGTAATTAAAATTCTAAACAATAATTAATGCACCAAAGAAAAATATTTCATTATAAAAAATATATATATATATATATATGGAAATGTATTGTATATGTTCGAATGAAAAAGAAAAAAACTACAAGTAATCTTCTTGGTGAAATGGCTACTGGGTATCAGTAGGGTGAAGTGGCTCAAAAGTCGAAGGTGTAGCAAGATCAGGTATTGGTAGCGAGATTTGGAGGCCAGTCATCTGTATGGCTAGTACAAGGTCTCTCATGTGGCCAGCATAGGCCTGCAGCTGCTCGCCCTGGGCCTTTATCTGCTCTCTCATCTGCTCGGCCTGGACCTGAAGCTGACCCTGTAGGGTTGTCACTTGCTCATTCAATGAATCGACCTCTGCGGTGTTCGATATGGAAGAAGAGGCACCAGTCTCACGAACTCGTGCTTTCCCCATGCCCCGAACAACCTTGCCATGACGATGACTGAGGTTCTGATCCATGACATCAGTCAGGATCTGAAAACCTGCATCCTCGGGTACCGGGACGTCCTTAATCGGGGTCTCAGGGGGAAGCTGCGATGTTGCTTCTTGGATAACAGCAGTGCGCTTTTCCACCATAAGAGCCTGTAATAATAAAGAAAAAACATATATATAAATAATATTTGAACGATTCATGCATACATATAAGAATAATAACAATTACATTTACTTACATGAAGATGCTCAGTGTTCGCATCTCCAGGTCGAACGTAAACGTCCTCGAACATGTCGATCTCTGGGAACTTAGAACCCTCCTGAAGAAAAAAAGAAACATTAAGAAAATTTTATTAATCAATAATAATTAATAAATTGTATAAAATTTCTAAATTAATATACTTTTACCTGACGTCGTGCCTCAAGCCTATACGAAAAGGGCTTCGAACCGGAATGGTGAAGAAGTGTCTTTGACTCCCGAGCTATCTTGCCAGCAACAGATTTCTTCTGTTAAACACACAATATACATGTTAGTGCGACTATTTGAAATAAATTAATAAAAAAAGCTTAAAAAATAAATAAAACAATAAGAAATTATTATTAAAATATTATGTACATACCACAAATTTTGGGTCCGTAAAATGTTTGCAGAGCCACTCCCAATCCTCTGGCCGGTCCTTCAACTCGCTTGGGCAACCACTTAGCCGAGCAATCTCCGGAGTATCCCATAGCTTAAAATGCATGTGAAGATAGTTCTTCCAATGTTTGTATTGGGTTGCTAAGGTCTCATCTAAGTAGGCCTTGACCTCGGGGGATATATCATCAAGATAAAAAATGACCTACGAATATGAAAAACAATAAAATAATAGTAAGAAATTTAATAATATTAAGATAATATATTTTGGTTTTTATTATTTGTAAACAAAACTAAAAAAATGATATTGAATCCGAATTTGTTTATTTAGATGAAGAAAAGAATGCAAGAATCAGAAATATAAGTTATGAACCCAATGACATTCATGAACAAGCAACTCAGACATGGCATAAAGTATAAGATTGTAATAAACAAGAATCGATAAGATTAGCTTATGAATTTGAAAAAGAAACAGAAGAGTTAATTTCAAAAATTGATGAAATAGATCAAAATGAATTAAATAACCAGATAAAAGAGTTAGATGATTGAATTCCAGTAAGTCAAAATGAATATACAGAACATCAAGAAGAACAATATTTTTATGAAGAACCAAGTAGTTAAAGGCTAAAAATTAATATACTAACAAACAACTTCATTATAAAGGCTAAAAATTAATATACTAACCGACAACTTGTCTCGCACCAAATCCTTCGTCCTATCGGGAATTTCTGCCCACTTCTCCCACTGCATAGGACAATTTTGTTTAATAACAACACCATAACTACTAACGACGATGCTAAGTTGTTGTGCTGTAGCAACTCCACGATGTACCGGATCATACTCAATCTTGATTTTGGAGCCAGTCAGACGTACACTCTGTGCTGGCTTCAACATTCAACTAGGCCCCCTAGTTTTTTTTTAGTTGGCCAAAAATACTTAAATGGTGAAAACCCTAAGCTTAAATTTGCACAGAAAATTCGACATAACTTCCCCTAATAGTATAGCATTTCCCAAAACCTTAAAACATTAAAATAATAGTAATTCACAACCCACAACACATTTTCACAATCCAGCAAATTTTAAGCATCATAAAAATAATAATTTTAAAATGAAAAAAAAAATACAACGTAGTGATCGAGAATTAGAAAAAACTACCTAGCTGGGAGGCCTCACCCTTAACTCTGGATGCTGAGGAAGTGTGATCAGAAGGGTCCAGCTCGCGGCGACGCCGGTGAGGCCGCTGCGCACTGAGCG
Organism: Malus sylvestris; assembly: GCF_916048215.2. NCBI lineage: Eukaryota > Viridiplantae > Streptophyta > Magnoliopsida > Rosales > Rosaceae > Malus > Malus sylvestris. Next base: position 27,901,539 of record NC_062273.1, read on the forward strand.
GGTGAACGGACACTGATGACGTCGATGAGACATGCACTTGGGACGCCGTAGGAGTAGCCTCAATAAAGGGAGTAGGCTCCCCATTCAATGGAGCACTCACGCATGGAGTAGTAGATGCTGATAATGTGGGAGGCGCATTGGTCACACTCCGACGACGAGTGATCAAATGCGACATCTATACACTTTTTGAACCATAAAATTATAACATTAGAACTAATCAATTAGCAGCCAAAGTAATAAGTAGGTTACCAACATTCTTAATTTCAAAACAAGTACGGACAATGTATATTTAAATTGAGCAAGTAACAAATTATATGCAACAACCTTATGAACAACCTTGTGTATATGTGTGTGGATCAACAATTAGATACACAAAATAAATGTGACTGTTGTATGGCTGATATTATTTATTTGCAATTTGCCACTATCTGGTGATTCACTTATTGTCATCTACTGTCCAGAGATATCACTAGCATGCACCAACTTTTACTTGTCCCTAGAGTTGATTCTTCATTTTATTTCAAGGAATAAGGTGATACAAAAAGAGGATGATGACAAAGAAGAAACAATATCTTCGCCAATATGAAGAATCAGAACGAAAAGCTAAAGCACATAAGTTATGACATTAATCAACAGAAAAATGTGAAATTTAAGTCATTTTTCAGTACGAGGGATGAAGACTCAAATTCAAGTCTTATTTTCGGTAATCTAGTTATGTAGTTAAGAACTTTGATATCAAGCAAAGTAGGAAACCCATTAATCCATTTAAAAAGCAAAACTTAAATTACTAATATGGTTAAACTAATAAAACTATTATAAAAATTAAAACAAAATAAGAAATGGAAATTCCAAATTGCAGTGGCAAACATTTTGCAATCCATCATCCAACCAACTAATCTTCCAATATTTGCATATACATACATATATATACACACACATATATATGCTTGGAATATGTATTTAATTATTGCAGAGAAGCAAAACAGAGAAATGAGAAAATTAAAGGGAAAAGGAAAAGCGGAGAAGAGAAAGAGAAATGAGACTCAAAGAGTAAATCACCCACGAGTTCTGACTTCCTATGTATGGTATATTCCAAGGTCCTAACTTGTACATCAAAGAGTAAATTACAAGTCTTCTCTCCCCTCTTAACTTGTACATCCAAGTTCCTAAATATATCTAGTAAAGGCATGTGCTTCACCTAATATCCTCTATAAACAAACAAGGGAAATTGCACAAAGGCTTTGACTTTCGGTGAAGGTCAAATTCATTTCAAAAATGCTCAAATTATGCTCTACATACTCAAATCAATCTTGGAAATAACTCATAAAAACTGCCAAACATAAAAAACAAAAAAAAAAACAAAAAACAAAAAACAAAAAAAAAACAAAAACAAAAACAAGGACAATTTGACAAATGTTGATGACTTTGAAGAATGGGGCAGAGAGACTTGAGTCTAACGAGCTCAGCAACTGCTTCCATTTGTAGCGTCTTAGTTATGAATGAAACTTGTTTGACAAACGAAACTTGATCTTGCCATGCATCAACTCTACAATTGCTGAGAGCACCGAAAATTTATCTCAACCCGGATATAATTCTTGCTTGGCATTTTTCAATAGTTTTTCATAATTTTTAAATTCCTCACTGTCCATGGTTGGACGACCGTCATCTCCCCCTTCCTGATTGGTGTTGCTCGAGGCGTATGGATAAACGTCATTTACAATATTCATAACTTATTCACTAGGATCCACATTAGATTCAACAGTCTCCACTTGTGTCACGTATGAAGACGAAGCTTGGTCTAATCGTTCTCCATGATGATACCAAGTAGTATAGGTCTCCATCATCCCATTTCTTACTAAATGAAATCAAACATTTTCGAATGTCTCCCACATTGAGTTGTTACACCTTCTACATGGACATCGGATATGAGTTGAACCTGAGTTGTGTCTAGTTGCGAATTTAGTGAACTTATCTATTCCATCCAAGTACTCAACATCACATCTATTATGATTATGTATCCACTGTTTGTCCATTTTGTATGCAATCCCAATAAAAGTACAAGAGTTACAACAACTTCAACTACTGTATTGTCACCTTATTCCTCCGGTAAAGGCCCTATCCCATTCAGGAATGCACAATTATGTGTCGTAATTTACGATTCTAATGGATTAAATTTCGACGTGGGCTAATTTCGGCAGCATCTCCTTACAGTTCTTCAAGTGCACGCTGTAAATACATAATATCCACCGTGTACTCGAAGAACAACAGGAAATGTTACCGAAATTTCGACTATCGAAACCTAATCCGTGTACCGCAAACTACAACACATAACTATGCATTCCCAAACTGTCCATAAAATGGGACAATTCAAGAATTAATTGGACCGCAGTCATGCTTTCACATTCATACACGAAATCCAACTAATTCTCAAACGGGAAACTAAGCTTTTCTTCAAAAAAGTGTACAAAGTTAAGTAGTATTAATTTTGTACAACACAAAACAATTTTGTACATGATGTACAAAAATTTGTGCATATAAATACATTAAATCACAATAATTACTAAAGCTAAATAACATAGATAAAATTAACAAAGATCAATTACAAATTCAATCCCAAAAAACTCCAACATGACCAAAAAAGGACATAGCATGCAGGCAAAGGTACACAATAACAAGTATAAGGAATCTGAAGTTAGTTGCTCAAAAATTGGTGTTCATATGTGATCAGGGGAAATAATATAGCTATAGAAAATAGGTTAAAATGAAAACCAAACCCTTGACCGAAATTTTAGATCTTTACAATCTTCCTTAAAATATTGCTTTTGCTTTTATTTTTTTATGGTAATTTAAAAAATTTCCTATCCATGAGGATTAAAAGCTCCTTTGCACCATTAATAGATTCAGTAAATCTTCATAGAGAGCATGATATGATATGTTATAAACTGTAAAGATGAAAGGATTGTTCATAAATTTCCAAAGAGTGTCCTGTTTGTCGACCTTTCTTGTTTCATATATCGAACTAGACAACTATTTTATAATGTCAGTTTTGATTTATCAGTAGTCCAGTGATCATTTTGTTTGATTCAGATTGTTTGTTCATGTAATGGTATTCGACAGGTAGATTTTCTTGAGGGACACTAATATGTGTCATATGTGTGATTTTCTTGTTGGTGAAGATGCGAAAGCCTAAGGGACGAGAAACTTTGATACCCTTAAATCCCGCATAGGCTATGACTAGGTAGATTTATATCCATTATTATTTGTGCCCTTTGTGAATAAGCTTTTAGCTGTTTAGTGGTTGCTTAGTTTTATTTGTTTCTGGGCATTATGTGTTGCAGGGCCTTAAGTATGTCATGCTATTGTTTTTTGTTTAATTGAGTTACGCAAACTCAAAAGAGCCCATTATTTGAAATCACGTTAATTTTCAAGACTTTTTCAAGTCAATTTAATTTATGATGATTTGAAGTAAATGTCATTTTAATTTCCATTGTTGGTAGATTCGCAAAAGACATGCATGATTGTATTAGGCTATAAAATGAAAAGTTTTCCCTTCGTTCAATTTCACGTTTTTGCTCACGTTTTAATCTCTCTTCCTTGCGTTGCCTCTCACGCATCAACCTCTCTTTTCTTTTCGTCTCTCACGGTCTTGTTTTTCCATTTCCTTCCTCACTCTATAAACAGAAAAATCAAAATATCAACATATTAATTGCTATGCTTCAGAAACAATTGTTTAGGACTTAAAAATAGAACCTTTCTCCTTAAAATTTCTTGTTTCTCCAGCTCCTTGCGGATCCGCAATTCATGAGCTTCAACTTCTTTAGTGATTCTTGCTTCTTCACTCTACAAGGTGCAACTGGTTAAGTCATTGGTTGAGAAAATATACTATTATACTAAAGTTAACTGAACAAGTATACCTTGTCTTTCCTCTCAATTCTTAGGATAGAGTCATTAATTTGGCCTTCAGATAATACGTTAGAGTTTTCTAGTGCAGGTGCAACAACAGGGGGATCACTAAACTGAGTATTTACCCTCACGTTAGAGAATGAGTCCCTTTGTCCTCAAAATTTTAACATGCTCGACACCACATGATCTTCCCTTCACTAAATTATCTTATGGTGTCTGAATAGATGGTCCCATCATAAAGAAAATTCCTACTGCTCTCGGGGTCCCTTTAAATGAAAGAGAAGTAACAGATAATGCTGGTGCTATTAAAAGTGGAGGAGCTGCCAGTAAAGTGCCTGAGGAATTATTTGTACCAGGTAAGTCTGTGACATTCTAAACTAAAAATCTGATGCCATGTGAAAACATTAAAACACATGTCATCGCGTTTGAAGGACCTACACTCCTATCCCATTCTCTTACTTGCTGCTTAAAACATTTTTCTAGTTTTACAACTGCCAAGTTGATTGCAAATCCTAGCTGGCATGAGGAACCCTTTTTTATCCTTTTGAGTGGTGGGATTTTTCCAACTTCTTATCTTCATTGTCTAATATTTGTCTTTACTTCCTTTTAGTTTTGATGTTTTGTGATTGTGAGTGGCATAGTTTAATCCCAGATAATGAACTCCAGTTTATACGGTAATCTTAATTCTTGTAAGCTTTTTGGGTAAGTAATAATCGGGTTCCCCACCATTTACCTGCCATGAAAGCTTAGGTTATATTAACAATAGCCATACCTAGTCTGCTACTACTAGGTAGATAGAGCTATATTTAGGATCCCACCATTTATCTGTTCAGACACCTTAAGATAATTTGGTGAAAGGAAGATCATGTGCCATTGTCAATAGGAGATCAAAATTTTCAATATATTGGGTATTTACCAAATTGAGTATTTACCCTCAATCATATATGCATGATAAGAACAAAAAGGATCAATTTTTTCAATATATTGGGTAATATTAACCAAAATTTCAATACAATCATATATAAAAAAATGGATAAATAACATAGAGGTTTTTAAATCACCTGAGTGTGATTAGCGGCTATTGAGGTCTGCAGGGGAGGAAGATGGGAAAACAGCTATGGAGCTTTTGACTTGTGTTAGAACACTGGAAAGAAAGACAAAAATGCACATTTTCGTGTTGACTTTGCGCGACGTAGTAAACCTGCGTCGCGTAAAGTTGGAAAAAAGCTGTAAAACAAGCTTGGTTTGGCACCAAACTCTTACGCGACGCACGGAACGTCGCGCAAGTGGTCTTTGCGCGACGAAGTAATGCGTCGTGCAAAAACAGTTTTGCGCGACGTAGTTGTACCTTTGTCGCGCAAAACTGTTTTGCCCGACGCATTACTTCGTTGCGCAAAGTACCATCGTGCAAAGACCACTTGCGCGACGTTCTGTGTGTTGGCGTCGCGCAAACATACTTTGTGCGACGAAATGCTCTGCGTCGCGCAAGTTTCAGTCACGCAAACATGTTTTTCTACTAGTAAGTGAGCAAAAACGCACCATTTTAGAAAAGCCCAGAAGTCGAAGAGAAGAGCCAAAGATTGTCCAATCTATTTCACATTTATCGATCATTGATGTTGGCGAGATTAGATGCTATGAAATCCAAAGATCAGTGAAAGAGGGAGAGGAGCACCGTTAGATGATTATCCAGTTAATGGTGAAGGTGGGATTAGAGCACTATTAGTCACCGGTGAAGCAAGATGGGGATGGAGAGATGGGAGGGAGGAGGAGGCGATGTGGGAGGCTAGAAAACTTAAAGAGTCGGGTTTGATTAGTTTCTTAAAATTTTACTAACGAAGAGATACATATTTATTTTATAAATTTATTTGGGGTGATTATCAGAACCGGATCTCCTCAAGACTCAAAGGAACTAAGTCCAAGGATCAAATGATCTGGATCATTGAAATTTGATCTAATTGCTATAATTATTATAACTTTTAGAGGGGTCTCCTGTTTATAGCCGTTTGATCAAATTTCAATGGCCCATGTCATTTGATCCTTAGACTCAGATTTTTGAGTCCAAAGGAGATCCGGTTCCGTGATTATCTATCTCAACTGTCACTACTCACTATACATTCTTTAATTGATGTGGCTATCCACTTCATCTTCCACGTAAGGTATGAAATTGTGGTATGTTTTGATGGTAAGAAATAAGAACAATATTATTCTAAAAACAAAGTGAACGCATGTGAATGTGAATAAATTAGTTCACCTCATTCAGATTTAATTAAATTAAGAAAAAATTTCTCAAAAAAAATTAAAAGTTCGATATATGCAATGAGTTTTAGTAAAATATCGGTAGTGAATCGGTAAATATCGCTAATATTCATTGATTTTCCTATATCTTGCCAATATAAATTGAAGTTTGCATTTCACCTCCCATTTCCATATTGATCATTGATTTTTCAAATATTTCAACTGAAATATCGACAATTTCGTGGATATTTTAAAAGGAAAACTAATGAAAATGTCTTGAAAACTTTGAGTTTTAACGATAAGGACAAAATAAAGGGAAAAATGAATAGTAACAAGTTTGACTTTTTAGTATAAAAATATGATTTTTCGTTAAAGTGAACAGTACCGTGGACTTTTCGTTAAAACTCTATATTTTAAACGGATCATAACAAAAACATATACCAATATTTACTGGTGGGCCCGTCACTCTTAGTAAGATCCAACTACATGATTATCGAATTTCTACAAACTTTCTAGAGCCCATAAGTAAAGCCCAAAACCAGCAAAAATCTTGAACCTTACCCGCCAAACCTAAACCCCCATTTTCCCGCCAAAACCCACATTGCCTCTCTTTCTCTCTCAATTAAATCAAACAACAAAGAAATCTGGAAAATCCAACAAAACCCAAATCCAAGTTTCCGTCGATCCGCACGCAGAGCCATGAAGATCCGAACTTTGAAGCTCCGAGAGGCCCACAAGCCCACGAGCAGCGGCGGGGGGCCGTCGTACTGCTCGGTGCTGTGGGACCAGCAGGCCTACCACGTCGTGACGGCCTCCTCCTCCGACCCCACAATCGCCATCCACGACTCTCTTATCCTGTCCAGCCCTCCCAAGCTCCTCCGCCACCACCGCGACGGCGTCACGGCTCTCGCTCTCAGCCCCAACTCCACCTGCCTCGCCTCCGGCTCCGTCGACCACTCCGTCAAGCTCTACAAGTTTCCAGGTCCATATCTCCCAACCATTTCTCGTGTTTTTTGGTTTTAGGGGTTTTTAGAAACTGGGTTTTTCGATTTGTTTGAGTTTTTGTTTGAAATTAATATCAATAAGCAAAAATAAGATTTGGTAGATTCAATGTGAAATGCAGGAATTAAAAGGGGTTTTTGAATTCAAAGGCTCACTAGTTCTTGGATCCCTGAAAAAACTGAAAGCTTGGATTTTTTACTTCAGATGTTATAATTTTGAAGCGTTTATTGTTACAAATTTCTCTGTGTAATTGCTCTCGGATGTTAATTTGTGATTAATTTTATAACTAAACTTGTTAGGTGGAGAATTTCAGACTAATATAACCCGATTCACGCTGCCAATACGCACCCTGGCGTTTAACAAATCCGGGACACTGTTGGCAGCTGCTGGTGATGATGAAGGCATTAAGCTTATTAACACAATTGATGGTTCAATTTCAAGAGTTCTTAAAGGACACAAAGGACCAGTGACAGGTTTAGGTTTCGATCCCCACAGCGAATATTTGGCCTCTATTGATTCAACTGGGGCTGTTATATACTGGGAACTTTCATCTGGAACCACCTTGCATACCCTTAAAGGGGTAGCTCCTAACTCGGGTTTCGATCATTCCATCATGAATGTACTTAGCTGGAGTCCCGATGGAGACAAGTTAGCCGTGCCAGGGTTGAGAAATGATGTGGTGGTTTATGATAGAGACACAGCTGAAAAGCTGTTTTCGTTGAGAGGTGATCACGCACAGCCTATTTGTTCCTTGGCTTGGTCACCTAACGGAAAATACATGGCTACTTCTGGTTTGGATAAGCAGGTTCTCATCTGGGATGTTGATCGGAAGCAGGACATTGACAGGCAGAACTTTGATGAAAGGATATGTTGCTTGGCGTGGAAGCCCATTGGCAATGCACTGGCTGTTATTGATTGTATGGGAAAGTATGGCGTGTGGGATTCAGTGACTCCTTCATCAATGAAGTCGCCCACTGAAGATGTTCCCAATCTACAATCTAACAACAGCAATGGGCTGCTTTTGTTTGACGAAGAGGAGGGTCAGGAGCTTAGCACTTCTGGTAGTTTAAGTGATGTTGGTGAAGATAGTCTTGGGGAATCCAAACCACCTAGCAGGAAGAGGCCACACAAGCACTCTGCATATGAGGATGATTTGGAAGAGGATGGTTTTGATGGCTTTAGGTTGATACCAAATGTTGAGTTGGAGTCCCGTAAAAAAGCGCGGCGTAAACACAGTGAAAGTGTTGATAATGAGAATGAGGGAGTAAGCAGCAAAGTGACATCGATTAGATCGAAAATGCAGGTGGCATTCCAGCCTGGTGCTACTCCTTTGCAGCCTGGAAAAAGGCGCTTTCTGTGCTATAACATGCTTGGAGCCATAACTACAGTTGAACATGACGGATTCTCCCATATTGAGGTAACCTATGGCATAAGTAATCAAACTCTCACTATTATGTGATTGCTTTTGTTAGCCCGGAGTGCCTTTATATCGTACTTACATTTAAGTGTGTGTGATGCAGATAGATTTTCATGATACAAGTCGCGGTCCAAGAGTTCCATCAATGAATGATCATTTTGGTTTCACAATGGCTTCACTTAATGAGAATGGAAGCGTTTTTGCAAATCCCTGCAAGGGAGAAAAGCACATGAGTACTCTCATGTACCGCCCATTCAGTACTTGGGCGAATAATAGTGAGGTTGGATCGTTGCCTTTTAATATTATGCATTAATGCTATGTTCTGGGGTGGCGTGTATAATACATGTGCACTTTGAATATTTTAACTGCCTATGCATGATGAATATGAGAACTTTTGTATAATGCTGACTTTGATGTGTGATGCAAACCCAGTGGTCTATGCGATTGGAGGGGGAAGAAGTGAAGGTTGTGGCACTAGGCACATCTTGGGTGGCAGCAATTACGAGTCTTAACTTCCTTCGCATCTTCACTGAAAGTGGTTTGCAGGTATGCTGATATACTTCAAATCATATTTCTTTTGTAGGTTAATTAAGTTACTTTGGGGGAATGGGATTGTTAAGTTCTTTATGGCTGTCTCTTTCTTATGCTTGTCTAATGTTGACTTCTTTAGCATTGATCTCTCGACAAATTTAATACATTGTACACTAGGAACTGCTTTAGCAATAATCTTTCATATATTTAATGTAAAAGGGCCAGGAACTTGTTTGAGTGATTGAGTTTAACAATGTAACAATTAGTTAGTGCATCAAACTTTTGATTTTGAGTTACTCTAACTTGTTGACTATAGTGAGCTTAGTTTCTGGAGTTATCTGTTTTTCTGAATTCATTTCATTACAGAAACATGTTCTCTCCCTTGATGGACCTGTCGTGACCGCATCAGGCTTCAAGGATGAACTTGCGATTGTCACTCATGCTTCCGGTTGTCTTCCTTCAAATGAACAGGTCTGATTTTCAAGTGATTATCGATACTATATTAGTGCATTGATATGTAAGGTTTTAGAGCACTCATTATCTCATTCTATTTTATATGCTGAAATGAAATTGTTCATTTCTTCTGAAAAAATGCAGATGCTTGAATTTAGAGTACTCAACATAACTAATGCAAGCCAGCCTCTTAGAGGACGGCTGCCTTTGACTCCTGGTTCACATTTAACATGGTTCGGGTTTAGTGAAGAAGGGCAATTAAGCTCCTACGATTCCAAGGTATTTTAACTCTATTTTCAAGTTATTCTATTACTATGACTTAGAAACCGCTTTTGGGATTGGATATGAGCCGTTTTCTATATTCTTTTTCATAGGGCGTGCTAAGAGTTTTTACAAGGCAATATGGTGGCAATTGGCTCCCACTCTTCAGGTTCAAGATTCTTCTGCGAAAGAATATACATGGAATGCTTCTCTAAACAAAAACCTCTAACAAATAATCTATCATGCAGTGCTAGCAAAGAGAAGAAGTCAGGCGAAAACTATTGGGTGGTTGGGTTGAATGCAAGCAAATTGTTTTGCATAGGTTGCAAAAGTCCTGACTTATACCCGCAGGTAAGGACTGCTCGCCACCTCCTTCCTCTCAGATGTTTCCTCTGCAAATCATATCTTGACCATCCTACTTTTTCAGGTGATGCCGAAACCAGTCCTTACTCCACTAAATTTTTCGTTCCCTCTAGCATCCTCTGATCTAGGGGCAGAAGCCCTTGAAAATGAGTTTATACTAAACAACACGCACCTCGCACAGGTTTGTCCTTTTACCCTCCTCACCTCATTGCACTTATGTTCTATGGTTGAGGAAAGAACTGCCTGCTCTATGCCTGTTCTACCTGCTGCTGGCCTATGGCTGAGATGCTCACACATATGTTAACTGACAGATTCAAAAGAAAATAGAAGAACTGGATGCTGCCGGTTTGGACACCACTTCACTTGACGATGAAGCTTTCAATACAGAAGCAGCTCAAGACAGATGCATCTTAAAGCTCATTGCATCCTGCTGCAACGGTGAGTCTTTTACAGTTCATTGCAACATCTGGCCTCTAATCTTGGTTCTTGATTCCAACAAAATGGAAAATATTATAAAGTGCTGAAATGCTTGTTTGTGTTGGCAATTGCAGGAGATAAGCTTGTGAGAGCAACTGAACTCGTGAAGCTTCTGTCCCTCGAAAAATCAGTAAGGGGTGCAATCAAGCTTGTCACTGTTCTGAAGCTCCCTAACTTGGCTGAAAGGTTCAACAGCATTTTGGAGGTAAATATTTCAATAACCGATGAAACTGATTCGTTTCAAATTCCATCCCGCGGTTTCTTATGATCTTTCATGCCTTCCAACAGGAAAGGCTGCTCAACGAGAGTAAAAGAGCTGCGGAAACCACCTTCCCTACCTCAAACCACAACGCATCTTTCATCACGGATGACATTGCAGCCGCAAAGAAAACAACCTCTACCGAGCCAAGTAAGTTGTCAGGAAACGACATTCCACTATCAACGCCAAAATTGTCGGCTCCTTTGTTTACGAAGAAAGCCAAAACACAAGAACCTAAAGTTGGAACAGAGAAAACAGACGAAAAACTGGCGGAGGATGATGTTGGGAAGGTAAAAACAACGGAGGCGAAAAATGCTACACAGGTGAACAGCAATGCAGGAGAGACCAAGAAGGTAGGGGAAGTGTCTGAGGTACCAAATGATCAAGAAAAAGTGAAGAAGGCAGAAGCACCTCGACGAGCATCTAATCCATTCATGAAGAAATTAATTAAGTAGATTAAGTTCCTCTTGGTTCCCTAATTACAAGGAGCTTAGTGTTTGATCAGCATTAGTAGTAAAGTAAATACGACCCAGGTATCTATTTGTCTCAATATTGGGCCTGAACCTTGTTATGGGCTTAGGAAGCAAATTAAAGTATCCGGCCCATGGCCCAAACAAAATTGCTTGTTTCCGACTTGTCTTTTCTCCGTAGGAAAAAGAGGTTCCGAATAAAAGAATATATAATGGAAAATTTTATTTAAATCCATCTAACCTATTTCTACACTTAACTTACTCTTTTCATCCATTTGATTTTTAACTAAACTATTAATATCTCTTTAAACCCAAATTTAATACCTTATATACCTTCATAAATCCAATTCAATATGTGGATTTATTTTTACACCATTTGATTTTTAGAAGCTAAATAGACCTGGGAACTCCTCCTCGGCCACTTTATTTTCTTCTAGAAGCTCATAATTAAGCAGCAGAGGAGGAGAAGACAGCATAAAAATACTTACTGTGCAAATACTTAACAGACAATTAATTGCACAGTAAGTTTTTTTTTACTGTGCAAATACTTAACATCTTTTGTGATGATATTGTTTGATAAATAAATATAATGAAACAGATCATACAATTGTTGTTTTTGAAGAATACGATATGAAAAAGACAGCATAAAAATGAGGCAATCTAAAGATAGATGGATAAATTAGTGAAATAGAGCATGCACCAACAGTAATGTAATGCAATAAGCAACTCAATGAAGTGGAGTCAACCTTATTAAGAATCGCAAGTGATTTATCTCTCTCATCTGATAAGTTGAGCAATCGAGACTGAAGCTCCCTCGCTTCAGTTGCTAAAATTGCTTTCTCCCCAAAGACTTCTCCAGCATGCTGCACAGAAAGAATATAACCTCAGTTATGATGCACCTTTAATTAAAATTAGCATAACTCAGAATCCATTAACTTCAAACTTTAATCACATTTCACAAAATACAACCATGTCATTTGCGTCTTTTGCATGTGCCAACATCCGTTTAAGGTCATCCACCTTGACCATGATATCCAAACCTCCCCTAGAAGCTTCCTCTTGAACAATATCCACTGCTTTCTCCTGGACCTCCACTTCTCTCATCATGTTGATGACCAATTCCATGGCTGAAAATAGGGTTTTCTGCAACATTGTTAAACGATTAGGAACTCTATCATCGGGGAGGAGAGAAAGAATGGTGCCGCCAAAAACTAACTCCATGACAATGGTGGGTCCGCAAAATAACACAAACAAAACATTAAGAATACACTTTCAAATATCAAAACAAGATTTATTATCCCAAGATAATACATATTATTGGTAAAAAGAAAAACGAATACCTGCTTGTACCGGTGGAGTCCCAGGACTTTGAACTTGCACAGGACTGACAACCAAAAATGATTGTAGCCAAGTTAGGGAACTCACTAAGAACATCAAGGACAGCTGCATCGGCATCGAAGGGATGTTCAATAGCAATAGCCCTCAAAATGCGAAAATCAACCTGAGCAGAATCAGAATAAATAATATGGATGGTCAGTTACAGTCAAAAGTAAACACAATCATTTACGAACCCCAGCCTGTAAAATAAAAGCTTATCTCTAAGCTCTCAGATTTATCTGCAAGGAGGAGAAAAAGAAACCCGAATTTTACAAGAGTCAAAAGTTGATCCAAATCCTGGTTTGAGAAAACCCTATTGAGATTTCAGCTAAATGGAAACCAGAACAGGAAAAGAATTGCAGGGTTTAATAAGACTGCTGAAGAACATAGTGAGATTGTGAATCGTGATCCTAGAGAGAGAGAGAGAGAGAGAGAGAGAGAGAAAGAGAGAGAGGAGAGAGAGAGGGTTTATTGATAAATTTGAGTTTTATTAATAATTTAATTTTGTACTTAATAGTAATTATGCAATAGAGTAAAATAGACAATTAACATTCAAAATTTTAAGTTGGGTGTAAAAAGAGGTTGATGAGTTTAAATAAAATTTCCCATATATAATTGGAGCAATTGTCTCTTAATTTTAGCTCAATTAGAGTTTCGGTTCCTCAATTAAAAATTTGTGAATATTGGTTTCTGAACTTGTAATAATGTAAAGCAATGGTTTTCTTGGTTAACTCTGGTAGAACGTTCATTCATTTTTTGCTCCTTTAAACCTTTTATTTTTTAATGAAAGTTTTAACGGAATTAGCAAAAAAGACTCGCTCCAATTTGTAACAAGTTTGAGGATCAATACTCACGAATTGTAGTTAACAGACCAAAACTCTAATTTGGCCAAAATTCAAGAACTATTGCTCTAATTTTCTCTTAAAAGAGTGTTGGTCGGCTCATTGCATGTAAGACATTAATTTTATTTTTTTGCATTAAAATGTAAGGAAAACTAATGAAAGGGGTTTAAAAACTTTAAGTTTTAACGATAAATAAAGGGTAATGTGAATAGTATTATGATTGACTTTTTAATGTAAAAATATGATTTTTCGTTAAAATAAACAGTACCAAAAGCTTTTCGTTAAATTTCCTTTAAAATATATTACAAATTAGTAAGTTTACGATCTAATTTGCCAAAAGTAGGCTCAATTAAAGATAAGCAATTCAATTTGTAGACTTTGAGCTCACACGGACAAATTTCTAAACTATATGATCTATAGTAAAGGGAGATTTGAATTTGTTTCCACTTCAACCTTCGCGAATCGATATTTTTTTTCGGAACTTTCTTTTCCGAGTCGACGGAATAAGTGAACTGGACCATTCATTTTAATATTCGATTCTCACTAATTCATTTCATTTACTCATCCTATATAAAATCAAGAGTGCGGATCTCTTTCTTTTTTCATTGGCCTGGAGCACCTGATTCTTGAACTCTAAACACAGAAATCCGGAGGATATGGAGTTCAACCTTCACCCACACCTTCGAAGTTCACTGAATTAACAATTATTATCGTCAGTGTCTCTCATCAACTTGGAAAATGTTTTATGTTGGAAATCAGTGAGTGACACTCAAAAAAAAAGAAAAAAAGAAAAAACGAAAAAGTGAGTGACAAATTAGGTCTGCCCATTAGATGTGAGAGTTTTTAGATTCGAATCTCGTGGATGACGAATTCGATACTAAATTAGGCTACCCATTATGTGACTTAGTCAAACCCCCTCTCTTTTTAGTGTTAAAATATCGATGTACTTATAAATAAATAAAAAAAGCCAAACATCTCTCTCCCTCAACCAAAAAATGTGGAAAAACGAAGGGTGATCTCGTAATTTCGCAGTCGGCAAATCACAAACCTTAAAAACCCCCAATTTTCCTCCCTCAGAAAATGGAAGCACACAAAAACCAGAGAAAGAAGGAAACTTTAACTTCTTAAGAAAACCAAACGACATGTCGATGGCGGAGGTCACCTTCTTCCAACTCCACGACGTCGACGACGACCCTCCCCACCTCCCCTACTGGGCACACCAGGACCTCGACCTCTACTTCTCCGATCCCGATTTCCTTCAATCCGATCGCGCCCTCCGCCCTTCCCGCATCGTCACCGTCGACGACGACGACGGCGACCTCTGCTCCCAGTACCAGTCCCCCGTCCACGTCATCCGCAACGACGCCGTTTCGGGGGAGCCCGATTCTGCATCCAACCGGACCAACCGATCGGATTTGCTGGACCGCCGCGAGAACCAGGTGAATTTCGTGATGGATCTGTTCCAGCAGCGGGTCGAGCAGTCGTCTCAGGTAAACGCTCGCAGTCCCCTTTTTGTTTCTGACGATATTGACGACGAGGATCGTAGATTTGGGGTTATTGAGTCGAATTGCGATGTGGGTATGGAGGGTTTGGACCTCGATTTGAGTTTAGGGTTAGGGTCGGGATTGGATTTTGGGAATTGTTTGGATGGGGACGGGATTGATGATCCCGAGGAGGATGATTTCTTTGTGGGGAGGAGGGTGTCTGGGTCTGAATTTGGTGAGGAAACTTCCAATTTTAGTAGGGCTGATGATGATGCTTACGAGAATTGCGTGAGGCTGGTTGGGTTCGGGACCGATTCGGAGGATGATGAGAACGGGGTTATCGGGATTGATATGAATTCCGGGGATGAGTATGGCCTGGAGGATCGTGTCCATGGTGAGAATGATGATGATACGAGCATCCCGCTGCGTTGGGATTCGTTTATTTTGGAGGACCATAGGGAAACTAACGAAGATTTCGAGTGGGAGGAAGTTGAAGACGGGGTTGATGAGAGGGAGGTCTTCAGTACGTTTATTGATCACGACATCGAGGAATCAGGACCGGTGGCAGTTTCAGTTTCGGCAATGATGGCGCCGGAAGAGGAAGTGAGTGTGGAGAGATATGAGCATGTGGATAGTTTGGAATGGGAAATTTTGTTGAATGCCAATACTTGGGAGATAAATCCAGATGTGGCGCCTTATCCGGACGATGATTATATTCACACTGCAGAATATGATTTGCTGTTTGGTCAATTCTCTGAGAATGAGAATGCAACAGCGGGCAGGCCTCCGGCTGCCAACGCTGTGGTTGAAAGTCTCCCATCCGTAGTTTTAACTCAGGAGGATGTGGAAAAGGGCAATGCACTCTGTGCCGTTTGCAAGGATGAGATGAAATCGGGGGAACAAGCAAAGCAGCTACCTTGCACGCATCGGTACCATGGTGACTGCATTGTGCCGTGGCTGCGCATAAGGAACACATGTCCTGTTTGTCGACATGAATTGCCCACCGCTGACGCTGCTTACGAGCGTAGAAGGAGCCAAAGGCATGCTCGTGGGTCGAACAATGGTCGGGCAATCTTTTGAGATCTTCCTTCGGCATTAGGTATTCGAAATTGTAGATACTGCTGTTGGTAAAGAGTTTTCATTTCTCTGTGAGGATGTTATAGTTCCTGATGCTTTGTCAGCATATACATTTTTTTGTGCTTGTTTCTTGCTGGAGGATGATTGTCAAGCATGTAATGTAATAATATTTTGGTGGGTACTCAATTTTTGTCTTGTATTCTTATTTTTTGTGTGCTTATTTCTTTTTGCGATACATGCGATAAAATTCATCTAAACTACGGGACTGAAGATTTGAACTTTGGGTGCTCGGGCAAAAGTACAGGGCTCTAGCAGTTTTCTTTAACCCCTTTAGATTTGAAGGCATAAAACTACACATTTGGACAATGTTCATAGTTTTTTAGATACCTCTTGTTCTCTCTTTTTTTTTTTTTTTTTGTTGTTTTTTTTTTAAAACTTTTCTTTGATTGGAAAAAGAAAAAATGTATTTTATAAATAGAAAGTTAAGCATATTTAGGGTAAAAGTGAACAAGTAGTTCACCAAATGCAAAACAATCAAACAAAATCAATTAGTAACTAACTAAAGAACGGGGTCGCCAAGTGATTGGAGTGAATTTCAGGTTTGTATTTTTACAATGATGGCCAATGGGAGGCTAAAATGTCTTTGTGATTCTTTTCAACCCCTGACAAGATAGACTGTCGTGACTTCATCACCAGCTGATCCCCTTTTCAAATTATTGGGTGAAATCCAAATGACTCATAAACCCAATTTTTTATATATATTTATTTTTCCATCCCTCGTGCAGAAATAGCTCATTATAAACATAAAATGAAAAAAGTGAGCATGCGTGTTAAATTGTAATTTGCAGTAATCAAGAATGGATACTTTCAAAGGAAGAAGCCAAGTATTTTTTCCAAAATCTTATCCCACTACGTCCCTTCTATTTTTTCTCGCCGGCCAATTTTAGTAAAAGCGTTTAAGCACACGAGTTGGTGATTACGTAGACTAAGTAGATGTTAATGTTAGTCAATAGATTGGATTAAGCTTTCAGTAATATTTAAGTGTTCAACCACAAAATCAAATGAAAATTATGTTTAAAAGTCCAACAAATTTAGCATTAGGAGGATGGTGATGCCCATGATTTGCACCTTGTTTGTTTTCTCACAAAATTCCTTTTGTTTCCAAAATTAGGGTTATCTTTTTTGTAGATAGAGCCACTAAGTCAAACTTTATGTATGAGCTTTCTCAATCGAAACTACTGGTATTTATCACATAAATTAATCTTAGAAGTAACATGCTCGTGACTAGCTGGTCTAGCAACATTCAGTTTCAATTTATTATAAAATGTCTGAAATTCAGCTCACACAAATCCAATGACGAAGTAAAGTATAAGAGTTCGATACTGAGTTATGGTATGTTGTAGCTCGTATTTTTTGCCCCAACTTGGTTAACCCACTTATAATAAAATAAACATGTCAGCTCACAGGGTTTGAGATTCGACTCACAAGGTTTGTATTGCATGGATTTTACAAGGGTTGTAATAGAAACCATCACTATTTATATTTGCAGCGAGTTCGATACCAAATTGTGACCGCAACCTATACGATTATATATGTTCCAAATATATATTTGTAAATATCCTATTGTCTATCAGAAAAGAGAAAAACCTAGAAGCTGTTGGAATTTATTAGGTTTATTTTGGAAATTAATTAGAGATTTGATTTGATTTTGTAGTAGGGTGTTTTTGGCTTTACGCATTATGGTTTCTTAGGTTTATTGCTCTATAAATAGAGCTTGTAATTTAGTTTGAGAATTAAGTCATTCACAATGTAGTCTCTTAAGGTTTTGTAGCTATTTCGGCATTCTCAGTTAGTTTAATAATATTCTTATTATTTTGTTAGTCTTGTTTGTTACGCACTCTGATTTTCAACTTGGTATCAGAGCATGTTCGATTCTTCGGAATTTAATCTGTTCTAGATGGGTTTCAATTTGTTCATTCGTTTGTCCGCTGCGTATCAGTTTGTCATGAAGTTGGTTTGGAAGTTCGCACTGGCTTTGGAATCTTGAACTTGCACCGCTTGAATTGCTTTCGCTTGATCGCCTGTTCGCTTGCCTGTTTGCCCGCTTGCCTTGTTGTGTCCGCCTAACAGAGCTTGCATCCACATCTGCTTTTGTTTTCTTCACAAAATTCTTTTTGTTTCCAAAATTAGGGTTATCTTTTTTGTAGATAGAGCCACTAGGTCAAACTTTATGTATCAGCTTTCTCAATCAAAACTATTGGTATTTATCACATAAATTAATCTTAGAAGTAACCTACTCGTGACTAGCTGGTGTAGCGACATTCAATTTCAATTTATTATAAAAGGTTTGAAATTCGGCTCACACAAATCCAATGGCAAAGTAAAGTATAAGAGTTCGATACTGAGTTATGGTATGTTGTAGCTCGTATTTTTTGCCCCAACTTGGTTAACCCACTTGTAATAGAATAAACATGTCGGCTCACAGGGTTTGAAATTCGACTCACAAGGTTTGTATTGCATGGATTTTACAAGGTTTGTAATAGAAACCATCACTAGTTATATTTGCAGCGAGTTCAATACCAAATTGTGACCGCAACCTATACGACTATATATGTTCCGAATATATCTTTGTAAATATCCTATCGTCTATCAAAAAAGAGAAAAACCTAGAAGCAACCAAAAGAGCTTAAGAACTAAGTCTATCCAAAACAAGGACCCCTACTTATATAGCCATATTTTTCACTTTGCAAGATAAACCTAACCATTTCATGAGATCACTTGTCTTCAAGAACTAGCCCTTCCCTTTACATTTTTAGCAAATCCTAATTACTCTGTTAATCACATTCCTGGCGAGACGTCGGAAGCAAGTAATGTGAGATTAAGACATCCATGTTAGCAAATTAAGGTGATCATCCGCTCTAATTCTTTCCTTAATCTCACACGCCTTTCCGAAAACCGGAATAATCTCCAGGTGCAGGTCTTTGCCTTCAGATGTTGATATGAATGTGTAAAGACAAAAGATGTTAAACTACATAAATTACATGACAAGAAGAAGCTTAATCTCAATTAATTTCTGATTACGTGAAGGTCAAGAAATGCATGTATATATATATAGATGCTAGAAGCTCACTAAAAAATTACTAAAACCCTTTTGAATTCTTCTTCTTCTTCTTCATGGAGCCAAATGAATCAAAGGGGACTCGGTACTTACCTAATCACTGCCTCCCAACGCATCCCCATCCAGATTCCCTGCCGATCTACCCGCCTCGATTCTTCCCCGTCTCTCATATTCATGTTCCGGCCCATGATTTCTCACCAAACGCCTCGTCTCTCAGCAACGAAGCTGCCTTCAATGAAGCTGGGGAGCCGGACATGAACTACGAAAGAAAGCTCAAGAGAATGATATCCAACAGGGAGTCTGCGAGGAGGTCGCGGATGCGTAAGAAGAAGCAGATTGAAGAGCTGCAGTATCAGGTGGATCAGCTCCACTCTACCAATCGCCAGCTCTCGGAGAAGCTCATCCAACTGTTAGAGGGCAACCAACAGATCCTCCAGGAGAATGCTCAGCTGAAAGAGAGAGTTTCCTCCCTTCAAATCTTCCTTGCTGATCTCATAACACCTCTGAGGAATGCCGGAGATGTCACCGTTAACACAAGTGGCAATCAACTTAGAGCCGAGGACTCAAGTACGCCATGATTGCCTGCCTCCCTACCATGGAGAATTCCGCTTTGCTTCATCCAGTACAGGGGTTCAGTAGTATTGATGCGTAAAGTTTTCCCATTTCTTTTCTTCCCCTGCTGTCTTTCTACAGGTAAAAACAGTTAAAGATACACGAGTTTAAATGGTCGATGTAATTTGTCAGCGATCTGCATACATACGATGTTATCATTCTGTAAATTGTCATCGATTTGCATCCTCAACACTACGTTACATCCATACGATCTTATCAATAAGATGGCAGGTATCTGACCCTTTTCGGTACAAATGCATAAATCGACAGTAGATACAATAAACTTCTAATAACTCGATTAGAGATTTTCAAAATTTTGGGTCCATGTACTCAAGTCGTTTGTTAGCGTGCATCAGAACATTTGTTTATGATACAATATGATATAAACAGGCCCTGAAAATCGAAAACAAAACCTATCATCAACCGCTTTTCTTTACTTGATGCTTCCCATTTGAGATGTTAAGCGAGGTTTCTGCTGTAGTGGTAAAAGTCGAAAAGAAGTTGCTCTGTTCTTCAAAACCCTGGACCGGGTCTGCATATGAGAGGGTGCAAGGCCATCTAGACATGGAGGAACTAAACATGATTAGCTTCGGAAACAGAATGTGAAATTCAGTTCAAAAAACATGCTTCAATATACTCTACCTGCTCGACTTTATAACCTGATCACGTATTGTCACACTCTCATCGAAGATGTTGCCTGCAAGAACGAAGAAAATTAATTTTGAATAATTCAGTGACTTGCACTCATTGTACTTTTTATTCATGTATTAAAATGCACCCGCATCGTAGATTTAAGAAAATGTTGCACACCTCCATATAGGTTCGTCTTTGTGAAGTATTTTGCAGTCAACCAACGACTGTAGTCCACTTCATATTTCTTGAACTTCTCAATGTGGTTTGCGCTATGGAGGTCACTAACACAAACAAAGGACATAGTTTATCATCCAGGCGCTAGGCACAGGTTCAAATTCATGATATGACACGCAAGAGAAGTTAAGGCTCATTTTAAGCATGAAATATAACTGAGTAGCTAATATCTGGCAGCAGCGGGAAAAACTTTTCCGCTAAGCTGCACCAAGAGGAGAGCAGAATATGAAGACAACATCGGTAGGAGCAAACTATAACAATGACAATTATAAGTCTACGACAGGGAAAGAGTGATAAAAAAATTAATGGGGTGTTCTGTTAAAAACTAATTACAAAGACTCAATAACGTATCAGGGTTACAGCACCCCTAGCATCTGAGCCATTGGTTATAAAAATAACCTGATATGTGATAGTCCTAGCCCCTTAGAAATACTTAAAACTCATATGTCACATGCATTTTGAATAAACTGAGCTCATAAATGGTAGATCAACCAGGCATCAGTAAGCCTTTCTAATGCTCCTGCATCACACAAAGACCTAATTTGCGCACATGAAAACCCCCTGTCACCAACCATAACCAATTCCAAGAATTTTACAATTACAGGGAGAAGAAATAAAGACAAAGCACAATGTAACGGGCATGTGAGCTTCTAGATGGAATTCCCATATACTCTACATTTTTAACAAAAGGGAAGATAGGTCAATGATACCCTACATGTGTCTGCGTTTGAGGTCAGGGGATGTTGGGGTATCATTATGTAAACCAAAGAACCTCCTCAGTTTAATTTAAAAATGTAACGAAGTACCTTCTTACAATGAAGTGGTTAATAATGTCGATAGAGACTTCAGATCGCTAAATTTTGACCACTATGGACTGCTAGATTACCACAGTTGTAATTAGGGAAACTTGTGGTTGATAAAAGCTACCATTTCTGTTTGTGCGTGTGCAAATGCAAGGGAGAGCGCAAGGCTTAGAACTTAGAAGTGTAAGCTAGTGCAAGGCCCGGAAATTCAAATTCTGAAAATGGGAAGAAGTAATCGTGAAAATCAAACAAATAGAAAGTAGCACTACTTTGTTTTCAATCACGAAACCATTAAAACACGTAAGCATACTAAGGGGCGGAAGATGAGAGAGTCTGAGAAGAGTTTCGCAACTGAATTTTCAAAGTAATATAAACCACTCAAACTCAAACTACTGAGTCCACTGTACAAATCACTAAAATCGATCATGCATTACACAACATCATGTCAAAATGATCCACACAAGATCCATTCTTCGAACAATCTTTAGGTCGCAATTATCTGTAACATATTCTCCTTGCAGATAATTAAGCTCTTCCTATACAATCTATTCAATTTTCGGGAAGTTTACTCGTAGCTCATTTCCATAATTCAGGACTACGCAAAAATTGGAAAAACGAGTATAATTAATAAAGTCAACCGCTTTAATTAATTTTCTTTTACCTGGAAACCAATTCACACACACTAAGCAAAATACAAATGACAAACACATAAACAAGCATAAGTCTCTGAAGAATTGCTACCGAAAACCTAACTTACAAGTGAAGCCAAATAACCAGTAGAGCAAATTACACACAGGGGTACGAAAAATTACATCTTTTTCACTAAAATTGAATCTACTGGGGCAAATAAATACCAAAAAAATTGAAAAATAATTACTAAAAATAGAAAATAATGGCATGGTAATTGCAAAATACATTCCTCAACACGGAATATAAACATGTAAGTTGAAAATTTGAAATATTCAAACAAATATATAGAAGCGAAAATCGGAAGAAAAGAAAGAGATACTCACTCATAATATGCAGAAACAATACCAGGCTTCGTCTCCTCGGCATCCAGAACTCCATTGTTGGCTCCAGCTTCAGCCTTCAACGTATTTAAAATACGAAACGGAGAAAACCCATAAGAAATCATTACACAAAACCATATGTATATATATGTGTATATATATTATATACAGATATATGTACGGGAAGAGATGAGGAGAGAGAGAGAGAGAGAGAGAGAGAGAGAGAGAAAAAAAACCTGTGGATTTGGAGGAGAGTGAGAGATGGGTCGAGTGGCGGAGTTGTCGGAGCTGGAAGCAGAGGAGGATGGCGACGCCGGAGACGCCGGAGACGGCAAGCTCGCCATGCTCACAATTTTGCTGCTGCTAACAGCTAAGAAACTATAACAAAGTCCACAGCCAAGTGAAAAAAATCGAGGCTTTGCAGTGTTTTTATATATTATTTATGGCAAACGATTCTTTCCGGATCTCTTCCACTAAATTCTCCTCATCAATCAATCCGAATTTTTAAAATTTGATCAAACGATTAAAATTATTCTCTTTTTTTAAACGTTGGATCAACTTTCAAGGATCTGGTTAGTTGATGGAAAAGATTTGGTAGAAGGAAACCGGAGAAGATCCATTTCCATTATTTATTATTATTTATTATTTTTAATTTTATTTCAATGAGGGATAGTTATTGCAAGCGAGAGGTGGGGTTGTCAAAACTCCGCTTGGATATGAATAATCGCGGAGATTTGCACTTTTTAAATTAAATGAGTTGTATAAAATAATAAGAAATTTTAACGATAAGTTTTTGGTATTGTTCACTTTAATGAAAAATAACATTTTAAAATTAAAAAGTTAATTTTAGTACTATTCACTTTACCTTTTATTTTATTCTTACGTTAAAACTTAAAAATTTTTAAGTTATTTTCATTAGTTTTCCTAAAATAATAGCATCTCTTGCTTTGAAATCGTCTTGTATACTTGCTTAATACAGGTACTTTCTTTTTTCTTCATTATTCATATAAAAAGCTCTTACGCGATATGCTTTGTGTGACGAGATGGCCAACTAATTTTCAGTCCGACAAAACTCTTTGCCGACAAACTACTTTTTCAATGAAATCGAAATTTCTACTTAATGATTCCATTGGCATCCCAAGATAGAGGTCATGTAGGATCAATAAATCCTTTACTTTTGAAAATTCAGAATTTCTTTTTCTTTTTTGCTAACAAATTTAGGGTTTAGGATAAGAAATACAAGTCATATAAGGTGCGAAAATTCAAATACGAAATCTGAATGTAAAAGTAAACGGCCTTAATTACTGAGCTTGAAAATTGTTGTTGCCGATAAAAATATCAAAAGCGAGATCGTTCATTAGATTTTGTCCTCTTGGAAATGCACTTTGAAACAGTCAAATTTGATAAAGTAAAACTGATTGAGTACAAAACCTTAGCTACAAATTATTGAAAACTTTTAATCTTTGTATATATGGATTAGGTGAGTTGATCAGAACAGTGTGCTTGCCGCCTTTTATTCAAATTCGAAAACCTCTCCTTGTGTAAATGTTATGGATCGAAGATACGGTACCAATATACATGTTATAAAATAAACAAATTGGTAACACAATGTGACGGTTGACGGAAAAATTATTCTGCAAGCAGGCATGATGCTAATTAAGGGCTTGTTTAAAAGTGTTTTAAAATGACTAAAGGCGTTTTTTGAGAAAATGTTTCTGATTTCCTTCACAAAAAGTGCTTTTAATCATTTTGTATATAGTTCCAAACAAGCCCTAAAAGAGGGGTAAAAAAACGCTATTCTGTTATGTAACTAGGTCTAGAAATTTTGACCCTCAAGTTTGGATTCATTTTCTGTAATTACAAATTCAGACAGAAAGTAAATCATTTTGGTTACCACTTACATGATGTACAAATATGAAAATAAATATGTTAATAAAACAGTTATTTCTACAGCTTCTATATCAATATATACTTCTTTAATCGAAAATGATTTCCGCACACCTCTTTTCTCCTCTGAATTCGAAAACCAGTTTCCCCCTTGCTTTACCAATAATCTCCACAAGAACAAAGGCCATCTTTGAAATGATGGAAGCGTTTATTCTCTCTCACAATTATCTCCCCTTCAACAACTTTCGATATCAGCTTAGCCACAGAAGCCGTAGTTGAGATGCCTGTTCGTGTGGAGAGGATAAGAAATTGGCCATACATATTGTTAGAACTTATCTGTGAGAAGTGAATCAAAACACCTAATAAAGGCATGAAATAACATTACTATAAGGAGATATAATGTAATGACACTTATACATGTTGATCAATGTATAATATAAGGTGAGAAAACTATAAGTTTTGTACAAAATGATGTATAGAGCGGTTACAAGGAGTTGGAAAACTGAAAGTAACTGCAACCATGACAGGAGGGGTAGTTACATCCTTATAACTAGGGTTTCGATCCCCTTTCTCGGGTGTGGCATGGTTCTCTTAGGTATCATTTGGTATGCAGACGGGACAGAATAGAACGGAACGGGATGGGACAGGATGGGACGGAACGGAGAGGGAGCAAAGATGCCCTCGGATGGAAACAAGGAGGAAGAAGAAGGAGACGGAGAGGTTATAATTTTGTGTTCCACGGATGTGAAACGAGTCGTTCCAGGGGGTGAGGCGGAACGAAAATTCACCCAAAATTGGTCCCGTGGAACAACGTGTTCCACCCGTTTTAGGCACACCAAACGTGGGACGGAACGCCTCGTCCCACTTCGTTCCGTCCCGTCCCGTCCCACGTACCAAATGGTACCTTAATGCTAGTGCTAGTCCTGTTGACAGCCGAGAGATCCGATACGTTTCCAAGAGAACGGAAGGTCTTAATCACGTCTCGATCTTCATGGGATCATCCTCGGGTAAGTTCCATGCCTTCATTGTCTATCGACAGAATGCATTATGCTCAAACTATGGTTAACAATGTTGCATGCATTTACTGCAGTACGTAGTTTATATGCATTGTTTTGTTCGATCTTCATATGATTTAATAAGTATGTATGTACATATGTAAGGGTTTACACATATTACATAACAAACATGTTTGAGTAAGGGAGCGGAATATGAACTTGAGTGCAAAGCAGCATGCCTGGCCAAACAAAGGGCAACTGGTTTAACTCACATATGCAGTCGTCGAATATTTTGGTATTGCTTGAACCTGTGGTAGATGTACAATTTGCTTACAGAATACTCTCACAAAAAAAAAAACAAAAAAAAAAAAAAAAAAAGCTTCCACTTCCGATAAATATGACCACAAGATATGGCAAAATGGAATTTTGGCCCTCCCAGAAGAAAAATAAACGGGAAAGCTAATAATACGGTTTTAGAGGGAACCAAAGTAATCTTTCAACAAAGAGAAGATGGGGTTGGCCTGAGAAGCTCCCTCCAATCTCTGAAACATGATTCCGTCCATTCGGGCTTGGACTCCGTCGGAAAATGTCAACTCCTGCAGCACTTCCTTCATTGTTCTATCCACTCCAACCAATGTAGCCCCTATGCCACTTAAAAGTTCCGGCAGTGTCGGGGAAGGTCTTGCGAGCTCCACGAGCGCAACCTGGCACCACAGCATGCACCACCATTAAAGAACATGCCAAAGAAAGGATAACACACTCAAACACCTAAAGTCGAAATTAATATTAGTAACCAACATATTTTGTTGATGACCACACCTGTCTGTCTTGGGGTATATTTGCCTTGAGCTTTGCTATTGCGACAGCACGAGAAAATCCGCCAATAGCATCAACTAAACCTCGTGAAGCTGCATCGTTACCAGTCCAAACTCTCCCTTGTGCAACCTCCTCCATTTTATCTACCTGGCAACGCAACAAAAGAGGGACACTTTAATATTTCAAATTAACAGAAGGAAAAGTATGTGAAACCAAAACAAAGAATGAATTGACCAGCATACAGTCATCGATCTGGAAAAAGCTGCCTTGTCTCGGAATTGCTTATATGTATTCTGTGCAGACTTAGCAAACAGTTCAGCTTCTTCTGGTCTGTATTGGAAAAGAAAATGTTGAGTTTGAAATTTTTGCCATTTGTAGAAATAGAGGAGACGATAGATACTCTTGGCAACGAATCTTTTTACCTGAAGGGTCGTTGTTCAGCTGCAAGAACTTCAGCATATTTTCCCCTTGATATGATTTCTTTGTTGAAGCCAATCTTCTCATACAGTTTTCCCAGGTTAAACTTCCCTATAAACAAAATTCATATGCTCATATGCAAATACATAAAAAAATGTCACACAATTATGTAGTAGTTTTTAATGGGAACTTTAACGAAAAGCATCCGGTACTGTTCACTTTAACGAAAAACCACATTTTTACACTAAAAAGTCAATCCTGGTACTATTCACTTTACCCTTTATTTTGTCCTTATCATTAAAACTCAAAGTTTTCAAGCACTTTTCATTAGTTTTCCTTAGTTTTTATGCATTTAGATGCGTGTCTGTCACTGTTTTGACCAGCGTCGTTATATGATATAGATCAAATGGGGCCGCAGTGTAGAAGCAATGGAGACTAATGCCTGAGCCACTTGGCTAATTCAATTATGATTACATGAAGTCAAACTCACCTGTCACAACTCCAATGGAACCAGTTAAGGTTAGATTTTCTGCAACAATGGTGTCTGCTGCCATTGCCATATAGTATCCTCCACTTGCTGCCACATCAGACATCGATGCAATGACAGGTTTTGATGCAGCCAAAAGTCTGATTTCCCTCCACATCCTGCCCGACATAAACACATCAGGGCAAGCAGTTAATCGTGTGCACGCATAGGCACACAAATACACAGTTTCTTCTACACAACAGTACTTTCCAAAATACCAACAATTTATGAGGCAAAATTTAACATGTAGAGTTTTATGCAGCTAAAATAACAATAACTGTAATACCCCACTTGTCCAAACATTTTGCCTTCATTTTACTGATATCGTAGTTTCAATCAAAGAGAATTATCTTCTTTATCAGGCTCATTCATCATAAGCAGACTAGACAATGAGATAAATACAAGCATCATCCGTTTCCCCAAATCAGACCCTTACTGCTGCAAGACCCTGTTTTAAGCCATGCTAGCACCCAAACTCTAAACTATGTGGACATTGCGGATGAGAATATCCATACTCATTCAGATGCTTGAGATGTTTCCCAATTACTACAAATGTACACTACTAAATGTACGCAAGAAATTAAGCTTAAAATATACTAGCACTTACAAGTCAGAAGCAAGAGCATCACCTCCAGGGCTGTCAATTCGGATGATTGCGGCCTTATATCTTTTTGATTCTGGAATGGGAAAAATATCAACATGACGGATAAAAAAAATGAGATAGCAGTAACCAATGCTGAAAGGTTTCATATTCAGCAACTACAAAGTACACAATTGCCCATCATTGGTCTTGTTACATGTCACTGCTTTCTATAAATTATACGATATTGCAAGTAAACAGAACAATTTTTTCTATGTTCATCGAGTTACTCCATGTAAGTAGTGTTAGTGACACATGCAAGAACTATATAACAAACTACTCTCCACAGTATAGCAAACCATAATCTACATCCACATCTTGTATCTTATAAAGCCTCTGAAAGTATATCAAAAGAAAGGACACCATGCTAAGCAAATGAACTTCCATACGACAGACCACAGTCACCATACCTCTCACACTGCGAATCTTCTCAATGAACTGTTCCCCAATAATACTAGAACCTGGAAGACTTAAACCTCCTCGTACACGAGTAATGCTGCCTGATGCTCTAATTATGGCTATCTTGTCTTTACCGCTTGATAATCCAACAGTCCATTGCCGAACCTTTGAGTACTTTCTGTTTTAATAACGAAAAAGAATGAATAAGTAAGGAGAGGGACGGAGGATGGTTAAACACACACATATAGAGCATCTAGTGGACATCAAAATACTAGTAATTGAAGGCCACGAATAAGAAAGTTGACTACTTGTAATCAACCATAGGAAGAGTTTTTTCTTTTTGTACTCCAAGTCTTTCCTTCAACATTGAAATAACCTGCAAGGCCACCAATACTATCACAACGATGAATGAATACTGTTTTGCATACAATATGGGACGTTCATATCAAAATATGGACAACAGAATAATTATAATTAACTTGTCAGAAGACAGAATATAACACTGGAAGACAATTGAATGTATGTTTGCATGTCATAAATAAACTAAGGTAATTCGTAATTACCAGGCCATAGAACTTCAATATACTCTGACAAACTTGAAGAGCGAAACTGAACTTTAGAAAACTCTCTCAAATTTCTCGAACTATGTTACTTTTTAAAATGTCTGGATCCGAAATACATTGAAACAACCTTCTAAGTCTTCTAAGCATAAAATATTCCCATGGTATTAAATTTTGATTGTTTCTAAACATACATCAAACGTCAACTCCAAATCAACAGGAACTAGAACTCCATACCTCGTCATCATATTGTATGTTTGTGATCCAGCCTTCTTCTTTCAATTTTTCTACTTGGTAGACTCCTTCATTAATAAAATTCTCGATATCTTCTCTTTTCTTTCCTGTAGAAAATTTTCAGAAGTCCTTCAGTTCCTTAAAAGACTTGAAGATTGGCTAAACGTCAAATTACAAAGCACCTCTCGTGGAAGAAATCACATCCAGCCAATTCCCATATACATTATCAAGCAATGCTGTCAGCATCTCACAATTCTCTTTGGACATGGTTTTGCGCGCAAGTTGATCACCGGCACTTTTGTATTTACCAATCCTTTCCACTTGTGGCTCGATTCCAACTTTCTCAAGAACACCTGAAAGAGAGTATGACAATTCCCTGCAACATGAGCTAATGAATAAGCATTTTCTCACAACAGAAACAAAGGATTTCGGGGAAACTGACCTCTTATGAATGAGGCCTGAACGGTGAGACCAAACAAAGAAAAATAAGCACTTGGAGGTGCGTATATCTCTTGGCACGCACTTGCAAGGTAATACTCTTTCTCTCCGCAAGCCGGTAAATAGGCCACAACAAATTTACCTGCCACAGTGAACAGTCCATATCATAAGTTTTTTCTCCTTGACAAAGCGACATTCTAAACTACTCTAATAACTCGAGCGCAAGGGGGCGGGCACACTTACAGAAACACATCAACAAAGCCTTCTACCACTAATGGGGTCGGCTGTATGAATCTTAACGCCAATACGATCGGTTTTGCGCCAAGTCTTACAAA
Organism: Malus sylvestris; assembly: GCF_916048215.2. Taxonomy (NCBI): domain Eukaryota; kingdom Viridiplantae; phylum Streptophyta; class Magnoliopsida; order Rosales; family Rosaceae; genus Malus; species Malus sylvestris. The sequence goes on from NC_062273.1 coordinate 27,931,347, forward strand.
AACATAACGAAAATTAACAAGAAGTCACAAAAAGTACCTGATTTCTTGAAATCCAAGATATGTCTTCGGATTTCTTCGACTTTGCCCCAACCGCAATTCAAGCTTTCAATTTGGAGATAGACACCGGAAATTCGAGGATCGTAAGCTGCTTTAATCAAATTCTCACAAATTTGAGGCAGCGAAAGTCCACTCGAAAATCGACTCTTCAGCTGATCAGATACCTGAAAAACGCCAACAACAACAACAAAGCCTTTTCCCACTAAGTGGGGTATTAAAAAAAATTAGAAAAAAGTCACAAAGATAAACGCTTTTCTCAATTGCAATCCCAAACACGCAGCACAACAAATGTAAAATTTGAGAAAAATGCAATACCTGGCCACGCAATTTGATGGTCAAGACGCTGCCTTTCTTGACGCGCTGCCAAGGGAAGGCAATGAGCATGCGGAGCTTGACGACGAAGCTCTTCCACGCGCTCGCCTTCTCGAACCGAAACTCGCCGCTCGGATACTCCTTGTCTGCTGTTTTGGATTTATTTACGATCTCGCCATCTCTTTCCTGCGATTCGTCTTCTTTGGTATCCGTCGACGACAACGGAGACGAGTCGAAGGCGCGAGCTGAGATGCTGCGCAGAGAAAGAGGGGGAGAGGGAGAGATGAATTGGGGGCGGAGGCATAGGAAGCGGAGGGAGGTGGGAGTGGAGAGAGGTTTGGACAGAGAGGTCGAAACGAAGGCATTGAAGGCGCGGCGGTGGATCGGAGAAGTGTGGAGAAGAATGAGCTTCGACATTCCTCTCTCAGCTCACTGTAACTGTCAGGAGGATTCAAGAAGGAGAAAGAAAGCAAGGAATTTTGTAGGGGATGGCAGTTGGCAAAGGTTAGATTTTGTCCACGTCACCACTTGTGGTTTTGTCGATGTGTCGTATCCTGGCGCGCTTTTTTGTTTCCTTATTTCCATTTGATGAAATTACAACGAATTTGCCCTTTCACATATTTTTTCGTTTCACATACATTTGTTGATTATTCGAACATTAATCTCCGTCAATTCATTTAGTTCAATAGTAACAAATTAAGAGGTAGCGTGAGAAGTAGAGTGTGGATAGTATTTAGAGTATCTTCAAATAAGATGTCAAAAGATAAATGCCAAATGCGTTCATTTGGAGAAATTATAGAGTAGTACAGTAGTACCACGTCAGCCGTGATACTTCCATTCAAATCTCGCTACCTGTCCTTATTTTTACAGAGCTGGAATTTTAATATCAATTTTGACCTTTTAAAAATTTAAAAAAAGAAAAGAAAAAATGAACAGAGGAGATGGACGGTCTCCTTCCCTCTCCAACCCAACCCCTCCCTCCCCGACGTCTTCCCAGCCATTCTTTCTCCCCCAAAACCCAGCCTACCTTCTTCCCCAAACCCCAAGCCATTCTTTCTTCCCAAAACCCAACCTTCCTTCTTCCCCGAACCCAGCTTTCCTTCATCCTTAAACCCTAACTTCAACGATTTCTTTATCTAATTAATTTAGAGAATTAATTAGATAAAAAAGATGATCCTCAAACGCAGCCTTCCTTCTTTGATAGGATTGTGATTAGCTTGATCACGATTAAGGGGAATTTAGTAATTCTAATATGTATGAGCTGTTTCTAGTTAGTTTTTAGCTTTATGTGTAAAAGCCAGCTGGCTGTTAGTCTGGGAGAAAAGAATATAAAGGCCAATTGTGGCTTTAGGAAGGGTACGATCATATTATTGAAGGAATATATACCAAAAACAATTGCAGCTCTATCTCTCTATCTCCCTCCTCCATTCCCTGCTCTATTACTTGGCTGCTTTCAGGTCTCGAGTGAAGGACTTGAGGAATTGATCCTATCATTTGGTATCATCCTTTCGATCCTGCATCTCCCTCTTGTATGCCCCGCCACACCTCCAATTCTCGCATGTCGGACGTGGACTCACGCCTCTCCGCCGTGGAAGCTGCCCTGGAAGCTCTTCCTCAGCTGATCCAGTCTTCCGCAGCAACCTCGGACGCACGATTTACATCCATGGAAACGAAATTTGCCCTGCTCCTGGAGCATCTCCATCGCGATCCTGGATCTCATGGCGGTGCTGGGTCTTCTGCCACGCACCCTCATCCGGTACCCGATCCAACGATTCCTCCCCCGGTCGTACCTGATGAGGGCGATTTCCGTTGCCTCGAGACTCCTCGTTTCTAGCGCCGCGATTCTTTTGACGGCGGGGGTTTCGTTCAGCGCCCTCCGTGGCCGACTCGCCTGGATTTTCCCCGTTTTTCTGACGGCGACGATCCTTCCGCTTGGATCTATAAGGCTGAGCAATACTTTGCTTACTATCACACTCCAGATCACCAGAAAGTCATGACAACTTCTTTTCACTTCGAGCATGAGCCATTGCAGTGGTTTCGATGGCGCGATTGCATTCATTCCACTCCAACTTGGGGTGAATTCACCACTGCCCTATGCCAGGAATTTGGGCCCCCGGATTTTGAGGACTGCACTGAATCATTGTTCAAACTACGGCAAACAAGTACCCTTCGAGATTATATTGTTGAATTTCGTCGCCTTGCCAATCGTACTTCGGATGTCGGCCCTATATTGTTGAAGAGTTATTTTCTGGGTGGTCTCAAAAAAGAATTACGTTACGATGTGAAGTTACTTCGCCCTAATTCGGTTCATGAAGCCATCTCAATTGCTGCCCAATTGGATGCTAAGCTCACTGATTTGAAACCGTATCCTCCCAAACCTCCTCCACTAGCCAAACCTACGCTCGCCTTACCTCCACCATCCCCAGCTCGGCTTTGTCCTCACACCCTTCCCTATAAGAAACTCACACCCGAGGAGGTACAACGAAAGAAGGATAAGGGGGAGTGTTGGTTTTGCGCCGAAAAATGGGTTCCTAGGCATAAGTGGTTGCATAAACAACTTTTGATGCTCGATGTGTCTGATGAATTGGAACTTGAGGAGGAACAATTGGAATTACTGGCATCTGAGTTGCATAGTATGTCTCTTAGTGCTTGTGCTTTCTATGGTACCACAACTAAGCACTCTGTCCAGACCATGAAAGTTGATGGGATCATCAACAACTTGCCGGTCACCATCCTTTTGGATTCCGGAAGCACCCATAATTTTGTGGATTGCAGGCTCGTGAAAAAATATGGTTGGCAGCTTCAACCCACAAAACCATTTGAGGTGACAATAGCTGATGGGGGAAAAGTGCGCAGTCAAGGGTGTTGTCAACATGTGCACATGGCGATTGGGGGGTACATGTGCAACACAGATTTGTTTGCCTTACCCTTAGGTGGTTGCGATGTTGTCTTGGGGGTACAGTGGCTATCCTCAATAAGCCCCGTGCTCTGGGATTTTCAGCAACTTACTATGAAGTTCTCGGTGGATCAGGCCACTTTCAAACTGATACAGTCTGCAGCCCCACTTCCTTCTTCCCAGTTACATGACATCAGTTTATGCAATATTGACAAAGAGTTATACAATTCTACTTTGGGCGTCCTACTTTACTATTTGGAGGGCGGCAAGCAAGAGGCTTCCGATTTGAGCAACCAACAGTTACAGGAGCTACAGAGGGTCTTAAGTACTTTTAAGGAAGTCTTCTCGATTCCCAGCACATTGCCACCTCTAAGGGAGCATGACCATCCAATTCCCTTGATTCCGGGGTCAAAACCACCTAGCATTAGGCCTTACCATTATGGCCCTTTACAGAAAAGTGAGATCGAGAAAGCTGTGCAAGAACTCTTGGATTGTAGTTTTATCAGACCTAGCCACAGTCCTTTTTCGTTTCCAATTTTGTTAGTCAAGAAGAAAGACGGATCCTGGCGGTTGTGTATCGACTATAGGGAGCTAAACCACATCACCATCAAGAACAAATACCCTATCCCCTTGATTGACGATTTGTTGGATGAGTTGCATGGTGCCCGATATTTTTCTAAATTGGACTTGCGCTCGGGGTACCACCAGATTCGAATGAACAGTGCCGATATTGAGAAGACAGCATTCCGAACCCACGAGGGCCACTACGAGTTTTTGGTTATGCCTTTCGGTTTAACCAATGCTCCAGCTACTTTTCAAAGTCTTATGAATGCACTATTCAGAGCTCATTTGAGGCAGTTTATCCTTGTTTTTTTCGATGACATACTCGTTTATAGTAAATCATGGGAGGACCACCTGTTACACTTGTCCAAGGCCTTGGAGATCTTGCAACAACATCAGTTATTTTTTAAGAAGCAAAAATGTTCTTTTGGTCAACATCAAGTGGAGTACTTAGGCCATATAGTTTCCAAAGAAGGGGTATCTGCAGATCCAGCGAAGATTCAGTCCATTCTTGAATGGCATTCTCCTCGCAATGTCTAAGAACTCAGAGGATTTTTAGGCTTGACAGGATATTACCGCAAGTTTATTCCAGCTTATGGAAAGATTTGCCATCCTCTGTATCAGTTGACTAAGAAGGATGGGTTCCATTGGTCACAAGATGCTGAGTTGGCTTTCCAGCAGCTTAAAACAGCCATGACATCGCCTCAATTGCTTGCACTACCAGATTTTTCAGTCCCTTTTGTGTTAGAATGTGATGCTTCCGGTGTCGGAATAGGGGCTGTACTTCAACAAAAAGGGAAGCCAATTGCCTTTACTAACAAGGCATTGGGGCCTCGAAACCAAGCTCTGTCTACGTATGAAAGGGAACTGATAGCTATCGTCCATGCTACTCAAAAGTGGTAGAACTATCTCCAAGGGCATCATTTTGTCATTAAAACGGACCACCAAAGTCTAAAATATTTCCTCAGTCAACGAGCCACCACTCATTTCCAGCAAAAGTGGGTCTCCAAGCTTTTAGGATTTGACTACGAAATCCAATATAAGCATGGGGCGGATAATGTTGTTGCTGATGCTTTGTCGAGAGCTTCGGGTTCCAACCTCTTACCTGAGGACACTTTGCAAGGTCCTGAATGCACAGCAATAACCTATCCCTATTTTGGGTGGTTAGATGATCTCATGAGACATTTGGAGCAAGATCCTTGGATAATACAGAAAAGCAAGGAAGTCATGGATCGCCCTACTTCAGGTGCTATGGACAAATCTCTCTCCAAATACCACCTCGACAATGGTTTTTTGAAGTATAATTCCCGAATGGTCGTCGCACCAGATTCGAGTTGGAGGAAGAAATTATTTGAGGAGCATCATTGCACTCCCATTGCAGGCCATGAAGGGGTGTTAAAAACGTATCACAGGCTGAAACAGAGTTTTTACTGGATTGGTATGAAGAAGGATATCAAGCAGTGGGTCGCCGAGTGTAGAATCTGCCAGCAAAACAAATACGAGACCATCTCGCCTCCGGGACTTATCCAGCCCCTTCCTATTCCTGAAAAGGTGTGGAGTGATATAAGTATGGACTTTATCACTGGCCTACCCACTTGCAAAGGTAAATCAGTGATCATGGTTGTGGTTGATCGCCTATCCAAATATTCCCATTTCATTGCACTAGGGCACCCGTACACGGCTAGCATAGTCGCTCAAGCATTTGTGGAAAATGTGTTTAAATTGCATGGCATGCCTACCACCATTGTCAGTGACCGGGATACTATCTTTCTGAGTATGTTTTGGAAAAAGTTCTTCAAGCTACAAGGGTCTCGACTTTGCATGAGCTCCGGATATCATTCCCAGAGTGATGGGCAAAGCGAAGTGGTTAATCGATGCCTGGAGACTTACTTACGGTGCTTCACAAGCTGCCAGCCTAAAAAATGGCTCCAATGGCTCCCATGGGTTGAATGGAACTATAACAGCTCTTTTCACTCTTCTGCACAGTTCACTCATTTTGAGATAGTTTATGGATATCCTCATCCACACATTGCTGCATACGAACGGGGTACTGCCCAACTTGAAATAGTTGAACAAGGATTGATAGCTCGGGATCAAATGCTGTCTATGTTGAAAACAAATCTCTTGGTTGCACAGAATCGAATGCGGGTTCAGGCGAACAAACATAGGAGTGAAAGGGTATTTGAAGTTGGGGATTTCGTGTACTTGAAGTTAATTCCCTATCAGCTACAGTCCTTGGCTATGCATGCTTATCACAAACTGCATCCCAAGTATTATGGACCCTTTGACGTGTTGGAGAAAGTTGGGACCGTGGCTTACAAAATTAAACTTCCTCCTTAGTCCAAAATACATCCTGTATTCCATGTGAGCTGCTTAAAGAAACACTTGGGTGCCAAGGTCGAACCTATTCCCCTACTGCCCTTGGTGACAGATGATGGCCTACTCACTCAAGAACCAGAAGAGGTGCTCCAACGAAGAATGTACAAAAAGGGCAGTGCAGCTGGGGTTCAACTACTAATCAAGTGGAAGTTCTATTCAGTGGCAGAAGCCACATGGGAAGACTATGACTCTTTCACTGCTCGATTCCCAGAGTTCAAGCTGTGAAGTGTAACCTTGAAGACAAGGTTGTTTTGGAAGGAGAGGGTAATGATAGGATTGTGATTAGCTTGATCACGATTAAGGGGAATTTAGTAATTCTAATATGTATGAGCTGTTTCTAGTTAGTTTTTAGCTTTATGTGTAAAAGCCAGCTGGCTGTTAGTCTGCGAGAAAAGAATATAAAGGCCAATTGTGGCTTTAGGAAGGGTACGATCATATTATTGAAGGAATATATACCAAAAACAATTGCAGCTCTATCTCTCTATCTCCCTCCTCCATTCCCTACTCTATTACTTGGCTGCTTGCAGGTCTCGAGTGAAAGACCTGAGGAATTGATCCTATCATTCTTCCCCAAAATGCAGCCTTCTTTCTTCCTCCGGCTGGAGGTCCTTTTTTATGGTTATCAATATTTTTACACCAGATTGCGAAATCCACAAAACCTTCAATACTGTTCTCATCGATTGAGAATAACCATTACTCTTCCGAATCTAATATTAATTGAGAGATGTAGAGAGAGAAAAATATATGTCGGAGAAGAAAGGCAGGGCCTCCGGGCGGCTGCCATGGGTGCATAATTATTTTTCTATTTTCTATCTTTTTTAATTTTTATTTTGTATCCAACTGTAAATATATGGTACACATGGCAGATTTTAAGTAGAAGTATCACAGATGACGTGGTGATACAGTATCATTGTATAATTTCTCGTTCATTTGATAGCTGACGTGGCAATATCAGATTTTCTCTTTTTCCAACCGTTTTTTTTAAATGATATTTGTATGACACATTTTAAAAAGAAATCAATTAAAATAAAGTTTTAAGATATATAATTGGTGCATTAATGAGATTTACACAATAAAATAATTAAAATTTATTTGACATCATCTTTTCTTGTATGTCAAATTTGACATATGAAAACTCATATGTCAATCCACATAGGATTAACATATCGGTTGAAGTTTATTTCTACATTTAAATTTGATTACATGACATTCCACTTAGGATTTGACATTTCCTTTGGAGATGGTTAGGGATGACAATTCTAACCATTAAATTCGATATCCGTCCAAATAAAACGAATTTGCGTATGAAAGTTCTGGTATATTTTGGATCAAAAGTTGCATTTTGTGAGAAAGTATAAAAGTTTTGAATCGAAATCAATGAGAATTCAATGGTGCGTGTGAGAGATACCAAATATCAGTCAACATCATCAATGTTTTAAATTCACTTTCGTTTTTATATTCCACAAGATCAGTTCATTGAATCATTTTATACATCAAATGTTTAATGACGAAATTAATATATACTAAATTATAAATTGTCAACTGAACAAATATATTTTTTGTATTAACGAACATAGATATAATCGTTAACGAATGGAGAATCCGTTTCCCCGATAGTTAATTTGCGATTATGGATATGATTAATTTTCGTGGATATAGAATTTCCGTTCACAAACCGAACCGTTGTCATCCCTAGTACTACTATCCATTTTCTTACATTTTTTTTTTTGCACAAACGATATTATATACACTAAAGGATGAAGAAGCGGACTAAGTCTCATAATGAGCTTGCACTCCTTTTCTTGCTCTTTAAAATATCAACATAAATAACTTTTACATTTTACAAGAAAAGAAAACGTTTGAAATTTCCAAAAAATTGGCACAGATACAAGAGTTGGATGGTCAAGTTGCCAGACCGATAGCACGAGAAACAAACCCTAGAAAATTTCTGAGATACAGCTTTTAGGTTCACAGAATTTTGGGTCGTTGGAGGAACTTGGTTTTCTTTGAGAAGTGCTGAGTAAGTTAATCTCAAAGGTTCATACATACATGCATACAGACCTTTACTTTTGCTATGGTTTTTCAATTAATTAGTTAATTTATACCTAAGTCAAAGTCTTTTCTTTATGTTTAGGGTTTCTTTGTTCAGATCCGAGGATTATGTATTTTTTTGTTGAATTTAAACATCCCAACTGTGTTACTCGAAATCAAGATAATGCAGAAGATATTAAAGTTTGTTCTTTGTAAATTTCGGAATTTGAATGCAGTCCAAATTTTTGTATGTTCGTAGGGCAAGGTGGAAGACGACTTGATGAGTTTAAATTTTGAGTTTTGACTACGATGGAAGAAGACTCGATCGAGGACCTTCTGTCAAGAGCAACAAAGTATGCACTAGAAGCAGGTTGCATTAGGGTACGGCGCAAGGAACGCGTCACCCGCTGTGTTAGCTTACATCTTCAGACCATCTTCGATCAACTGGTCTCGCTCTACATTCCTCTCTTTCAGTGTCAATGGCGACGGTTAAAGTATCTTTTCGAAGAGTCTGCCCTTCTTCCATCAGGCGTAACTCCCTGGACTCATGCCACAAGATGTTACATCTCGGCATGGATACACGATCTGTATGTTTCAAATCGCGAGGCTGTCCAGACGCTGTGCTCCCTTACATTTTTAAAGCATTACTCGCACGAAGAAGTTTATTGTTCATCGGAATATGATGCCTTTCTGATTCACCTGAATGCAGATATTCGGCCTACTCACATTAAGGGCACTCCGGAAGATACTGTATATGTTCCTGTTCTCAGTGACAGTCCAGCTTGGGGTACTGCTAATCCATTCAACATCGAGAACTTTGTTTTGGATCGTAATTTGGTTCGAGGAATTATTGCGAATATGAAGAGATATTGGAGAACATCAACCGTTGGATCAGACAACCTAGGGAGGCCATTTTGGCTACTCGACTGGCACGAGGACTGCGAGTGTTGTGCTTGGTTTCCTCGCGAAGGAAACTACACGATGGAGGATGTCATGGTTGCCTATATACTCGGAGCTGCCTGTACTCCCAATCTTGGATTCAGAGATGTTGATGATTGGCAAAACGGAATTGTGCCTGAAAATGTCAATCCGTTGTCCTATGACCGTGTTAAAGATCGACATTTTTATGGTGGTTATGAGGTGAGGACCATTGAAAGAAGGCAAATTGTTGTAAAACTTGATGAGGAAACATTGGACCGTGTCCTTGAAGATCATCGTTTTTATAGTGGTTATGTGGTCGGAGATGGTAAACAAAGACAAATCCCAATATTTGTTAGGGGAACAACCCAAGGCCCTCCTCCGAACAAAAGGAAGAAGACCAAGGACAAGGTTTCCGTTTCAAATGCTGCTATACAGACTGGAAGCGAATACTCCGAAGCCATAACCATACAGACTGGAACCGAGTCCTCCAAAGCCACAGCCATACAGACTGGAAGCGAGTCCTTCAAAGCCGAAGCCAGTACCACAGTCGACCAGTTCCAGATAGTGGATTGGACCTACTATCACCGTGTTATTCTATCCATGGATTCCGATACAAGGTCCCAGTCACTGTGGGAAATAGTGCAAAATTTGGGTTGCTAGTCATAAATTTAGGTAGCAATGTCAACATTTAGAACTTGATTATGTTTTGATGTTTTGGAAAGTCAAATTCTGTGGCAAAAGTGCTTGAGACATTGATATTTTGCAACTGATTTGCATTAGAGTTGGCTGTTTTCTGCATTTTTCTGCTCTTTCAGCGTATGCTGGATTGTTTATCCATGGACTCTTGCCACCAGAGCTCACATCTCTGCATGCATCCGCGCTCTATACATTTCAAATCGTAAGGCTCTCCAGCCACAATGCTGCACCACATTTTCACAGCCTTGAAGGCACACGACATTATTCTTCAGACCGGTAAGATCCATTTCTCGTTGATTTGAACGCAGCTATTCGCGCTACTCACATTCAGGGCACTATAGAACGCCCCTCCTGGCTGTTTGATTGGCATCAGTAGAAGTGTTGTGCTTGGTTTCGTTGTCAAGGATACTATTCCGCGAATAATATTTTGGTTGCCTATCTTATTGGGGCTGCTTCTTCTCCAAACCTTGGGTCCTAGAGATGTTGATGATTGGCGAAACGGTTCTCTGCCTGAAATCGCCAACCCCTCAGATTATGAACGTATTGTAGACCGGCGTTTCCATGGTGCTTATGAGGTCAGTATTAACCATAGTCATTAGTGATGACATGGTTACTTAGTAATGAAGAATATAGTTAGTTGAAATGTGTTGGTAGGTTGTCATAAGGATAAGACTGGTTAGTATAGTTAGAATGGTATTATTGTAATTAGGATATATGGCTATATAAGAGATTGTATAGCTATTATTTCATTAAGTTCTTTTGTATACATTTTATCCATTTTAATCAATACAATCTTTCTAGTTCTCTCTATCATCTTCCTCTTCCTTTGTACCAATTCTTCATCTTTTACAATGTAGTTAATATGGTATCAGAGCCACCAAGGCTCACGCCATGGATCTTGGTGGTTGATTTCCGCTTCTATCTTTCTTCATTACTTTCTTTCATTTCCACGTATTCATAGTTCTGATCTTTTGTTTGGTCTCTGGATTTTTCTTCTGGGTTTTCTTAAATGGGTTTTCTTCTGGGTTCTCTAGCTGCTCGATGGTTCTTTATTCCCTATATCCATGGAGTGGATTCGCAGTAAAGAAATCGGTCGGGGAAGCTTCGTCACCATCTACACAGCAAAACCCACCAACCCATATTCTCATCTTCAGCCGCTGGTGGCCGTGAAGGCGTCTACTCTGATTCGCTCAAGAACGAGAAGTAAGTCCTCGACCAAATCGGCTTCTGCCCACAAATCATCCGCTGCTTCGCCGCCGATCACTCAGTCGAGAACGGCGAGAAGTTCTACAACTTGGTTCTTGGTTCTGGAGTTCGCCAGCGGTGGCACTCTGGCGGACGCTTGCCGGAATCTGATTCGTATCATGTGATATTGTTCATATTTTCTGCATCTGGGTTCTTTTCTCGAATTGGATTTGGGGATTTTGGTTATGTGTTCTTCTGAATTGGTAAATGAATTCTGGTATATGGGTTGTGAGATAGATCGAAGTGTTGATAGCAGTCATTTGGAATTGTATTGTATCTCATACGCTCTTCGAAATATACAAAGTCCTCTTCTTCTTCTCTGCTGATCTTTCTACCATTGTTCTCTGCTTTTTGCTAAATTCTCAAGATGTTGAAGTGGGATATTTCTGATTGATCTAGGATATATGTGTTGATTTGGGTGTTTGTGTTCATCTGCATATATTGTATTGGATATGTTGATGTGTAGAAATACGAAGTTTTGTAGTCAAGAAAGTGTCAATCTTTCAAGACAGTGTTATTCTTTCTGCATCAACAATGTGTGGGAGTTTCTGCAATTCTGTTGATCTGGTAAAGACATTGGGTGTTTGTTGAAGCTGTGGCCTTTGATGTACTTTCGAGGTTTAATTGAAGTGAAGCTGTGGTCTTGATGTGTTGATCTCTGCAAGTATTAGTTTTCTTGTCAATTTAAAGAAGAAAGTGTCATTCTTTCTATGAATCTTGGAGTTTCATTCTCCTAAGTTGCAGTATGATTTGGAGTTTCATTCTCCTAAGTTGCAGTATGATTTGTGTTCATGGAGTGTCAGTCTCCTTATTTGGTATTTTTTAGTAGAAGTGTGAGATTTGTGTTGTGCTTTGGAGTGTCATTCTCCTTGGCTGATTTGGTTTCTTGGAGTGTCATTCTCCTTGGTAGATTTAGTTTCTTGGAGTGTCATTCTCCTTGGTAGATTTAGTTTCTTGGAGTGTCATTCTCCGTGGTAGTTTAGTTTCTTGGGAGTGTCATTCTCCTTGGTAGATTTAGTTTCTTGGCAGTGTCAACTATGGCTTCTTAGTTCACAGTAAAAAATTTGTTGGGTATGTTCAGACCAAGACCACGAAGCACAGCTCTTTCTCCTGCAACCATCATGTACTTTGGAACATCATGTGCCATCACAGAACCACCACCAATAAATGAGAAATAGCCAACATGGCAGAATTGATGAACGACAACAGCCCCTGCAGTGTGAGCATAATCTTCCACCACAACATGGCCTGCCAACAATGTATTATATGATGTTGTTTCCGATCTTGCAATCGTGGGCAATATGACAAGATCCCATGATAAGATTGTTATTCCCAACAGTTGTTATATCACTCGACTTCGAAGATCGGTGGATCGAAGTATAGTTTCTTGCATTATACAAGAGCCGTTGCAAGAGTGATTGACAAAGAAGAAGAAGTTGGGTGTGGAGAGAAGAAGAGTTTTCTTGCGGTGCAATTTTCAAGGGGAAAGGCGGTAATTGGCACCCGATAGTATTCATTTGTTTGGGGTTTTCTGTAGTGTTCTTGAAGCATTGCAGATATCTTGGTCTTGCTGTTCCAGATCAGTTTCAGCGTTCTAGCTCGTTCAACCTTCACTTGTCTACACCAAGTTCAGTTTGAGGGGGGAGTATTAACCATAGTCATTAGTGATGACATGGTTACTTAGTAATGAAGAATATAGTTAGTTGAAATGTGTTGGTAGGTTGTCATAAGGATAAGATTGGTTAGTATAGTTAGAAGGGTATTATTGTAATTAGGATATATGGCTATATAAGGGATTGTATAGCTATTATTTCATTAAGTTCTTTTGTATACATTTTATCCATTTTAATCAATACAATTTTTCTGGTTTTCTCTATCATCTTCCACTTCCTTTGTACCAATTCTTCATCTTTTACAATGTAGTTAATAGTCAGGACCCTTGGACAAAGGGAAGTTACCGACTAAAGAGATTAAAAACGCAAAATCTCCGAGAATCTCCAAACAAAAGGAAGAAGACCGCCAAGTCCATGACCGCTACCTCAAACAATGCGATGCAGAGCGGAAGCAAACCGTGTGACGGTGTGAGAAGGTGGAAGTCACAGGCTGCACAGCCTGCCAGTTTCGGCTAACATTTTGGTCATCTTCCCTAATGGTTTCACTTGAATTTTTCTGTAACTTCTGTTCAAGGCTATATTTTATGCAACTGGTTTTGCAGGACGCCGTTTTTGAGGATTCGCTTGATGGGGTTTGGATATTAAGTCTCTCGTCTCGTGTATCAATAAATTTTTCTACGACCCGCTCCCTCAAGCGAATCCTCAAACAATAACTCTAAAAGCCAATCCCATAATGAAACCATAGTCATAAAATTAAATTGCACCCTATTTTTCTTAACTGAGATACAATTGATCAGCTAACCCCATTACTAATTACCCGATTAACTACAAAATAATAGCAATTAGCTGATGATTAAGAACATCAAAAAACATCTACTCAATCAATTTCTTCCTTCCCAAAATACCCTTTTCCGGTTGGTTTCTTCCTCAGCGTTTCTTGCCGTGAATCAACAACGCCTTCTCTTTCTTCTCCTCCTGCTTTCTCCTTCCACCTCTGGTTTGCTTCTCCTTCGCCGGCTTCTTCTTCCCCTTTTTCTCAGCAGCTGCCACGCCCTGTCCTGACCTAGATGGACGGCCGTGATGATGGCTTGGGCCGGACGAGGCATCAGAGACCATTGAATCGTCACTCTCTTCACCCTTACGATGACCACCATAATTTTCTCCACCTTCATCGTCTTCTTCGTGATGCATGCCACCGTCGTTTTCGCCTTCCAGGCGGGAGCCAATGTACATCGTCCACCCGGATTCACTGCTGTGGCATTCCTCCGCACCTCCAAGCATTTTTCCAGACTCCATAACTGAATTAACAGATCAACCCCAACAGAAAACTGAATTAACTGAAACCAAAAACAGGGGAAAGCAGAGTAAAAACACAGTAAAACAGAGGAAAATAGAATTAAGATTTCTTATTGCAACACGTGGATTGCCCTGTCGATAGGATCTTTCTCTTCAACCGACTGCGTCTCGCATTCAAACCCTCCCCTCTCACCTTAGTTTAGCTTTAAGGTAATAATATCGCTTGTAATCAAAGTAAAAAAGAAAAGAAAAGTTCTTATAAAGAGAAAAGAGAGAGTAAAGCTTACCAATCTCACATTTGAAAGCAATGCCACAAAAGCCAGAAGCACTTCTCTCCCTCTACTTATACAAAAAGCCAATAAGCTGCCTGCAATAACTGAGAGTGCTACTACCACACTGCCTGGAAATCTAAATACCAATTAATTCTCCGGCTTTTTTACCGAGCAGAAAGACAGCTAGCCAGCTAGAAGCTGCTGTCAAAGAAAGTGAAACAATCCATCCTGCACATACCAAAGCTTAAAGCTTTTGCTATCTCTCATGAATTTGAAAGGACATTGGTGGTTGCTCACTCACTAGGGCTCATTGGGTTTCTCTCCCCAAAGGTGAAGCCTTAAATGCAGATGCAGAAAGAAAAAACCAGAGAGAGAGAGAATAACATTGTATGAGTTCCATACAATAGGACCTCTTCTCTATCTCATTTTGCTTTCACACCTTTAATAAAAATCCCTACTTGCCATTTAAAATGGAACACCCTTTCTCAATGGAACATGTTCGTTGTTACTGTAGTGTCGCAGTCTAATTATATATTGTTATTGTGGTGTCACGGTCTAATTATATATTATCATTGTTAAAGAATGCAATCTTGCATCGGAAACTTGGATAGACGCAATATCTTACTACTTATGAATGAATGGTTACATTATTAATTACATTGAAGCCTTTTGTGATAAAATTTCACACATACTGAGTTATGCATGTGGTTAAGTTGAGATAATATTGATGTGATTAGTTGTAGACAACTAGCCCAATTCTGAAATCTTAACAGTTATGTGTAGAAAAACTTACCATTACAATGAATTATTGGATCAGAATATCATATGACAGTGGACCAGTCATGTGTAAGTCTTACTTCCTTCTTATAAAGACAAGAATTTGCATAACTAAGATTATTGTGTCACAAACATATCACAAGTTGTTACGTGTTTTAACTTTCTCTCGTATAACAGTTTTGAGAGAAACGTCACATTAGCATTTCTCTTTTGTGTGAGTTCTATCTTGGAGTTGTAGGTTTTATTTGATCAATAGATAGGAACTAGTCAAAAACCTATGTCTGCTAGGGGTAGCTATGCTCTCCACCAAATTGATTGTTTTGATGATGTGTGTCTCCTAAAGGCGACGATTATGTCTTTTGTTTTGTTATTGGGGGAAGAGAAGAAAACAGAACACAGGTCCTAATCCTTTTAACAGCTCAATAATCCCAATGTGCAATCCAGCTTGCTATGTTAATTCAATATATTTTAATACTGTCGACATCGTTTCAAAAAATACTATCAACACCCAAAAATTATATATAATAATTTGTGATGGATTCGTAGCATATATATATATATATATATATATATATATATATATATATATATATATATATATTTTTTTTTTTTAGGTTCATTTTGTAATGTATTTAAACAATTTGAATTATTTATCTTTTAAATTTTTATTCAAAGATCATATTTATAAAAAATTATCTAAATTTGAAATCATATGATCATTGAATTTAGAGTTTAAGATTTCTTTGTAGAATCGTATTTGTTCATTTTCTTCACTACAAATAAATATCTTTTGGATTTATCTAATTTTTGCAAAAATAATATATGAAATTATAAATGATATTCTGAAAGATAAACAATTCAAATAGTTAAAAAAAATATTACGAAATGAGTTTCACAAAAACATATATTCAATTGTGTAAAAAAAGTGATATTATGGATCCAACTAATAATATTATTATTTATGAATTATTATATCACTAATATTATATATTTATACATGTTGCCGCAAATATTGAAATTTCATATCAACTTATCAGAAAATTCTTGAAGAAACCATGTGCTTGTCTTGTTATTTATTGCTCTCCTTCTGTGCTTCTTGTACTGCTTTCGCGAGGAGGTAAGTTTGGATGGGTGAATTTATAGTGATCCATCGGACAGATATCTTGATCGATCGGACAGATATCTTCCACAAGCAAAAGTAAAAGTAAATATTTACTTCTGCAATAACTCTTGAAACGACATACATTGTTGGATATCCAAATCTCATCTTCTCCTCTTTCTCTCACTCTCCCTTCCGTCTCTCTCTCTCTCTCTCTCTCTCTCTCTCTCTCTCTCTCTCTCTCTATATATATATATATATATATGTGTGTGTGTGTGTAAAGTTAACAAAGATGTTAATATAGTTTAATCGCGGACATTCAAATACTAAGGGATTGAAGAGAAGAAAAAATAAGAGAGGAAAGAATCTGAATCCTTCACTTTTGTAAGCCCTAATCAGTATCCAATGCATGAGCAGATGAGATGAGCTGCTGACATTATAATGTGCAAACTCTAGAAGCCAATGGTAAAAGGCCAGTACCCTATAATCCAAGAAGAACTTCCTTACAATGAGATGACTCTATAACGACATTTCAAACTAATCACGAACTATAATGTAAGATGTGCTTCTGGTAGATATGATTTTCGCCTATAAAATGCATGGATATATAATTGACAACTCGTGTGATGGGGCCCTCTTTGATTAGGAAAGGGCAAGAACAAAACGAAGTTAAAGAGTTTAATAATCCAGAGGGTTTGGGGAACACCATGCCACCAATACTTTTGAGCATGATTTTTGGCTGTTTCCCACTTCCAGTTTCTCTTCAGTGGCTAGAATCGAACCGCTTAGCTACCATACAACACACATATATAAATACACACATATATATAATATTAGGAGGAGGAGGAGGAGACAGGGGTGAGGCCCATGCATAAGGTATTATTCTTGCTGCTTGTCCTTTTGCGGTGATCACGTCCCGATTTGCTTCTCCCTTGTCTTCCTTCCCACGTGAGTACTGTTTTTGCAATCGGACAATGTTTGTCAACGCTGGTTTGTTTCTTTATTATTGACACAAAACATCATTATAGAGAAATATAGTCGTGTCGTACAAGTTACTCTTAACAAAGAGAACATTTTTACGTAAAGGCTAAGAGTTTTCTCAAAATAAACTTCACAAGTGCACGTATGCACTCTATGCCAATACATATTTAATCCTTATATATAACGGTCATCCATCACTATGTTTAAACCGTAATAAAATTTAATAGTTTTAAGTTCAAGCAGTTTGGGGCACATCGTGTCATTGAAATAAACGATGTACAGAACGCTACAGTGACAGTTTACTCATGTCATATAAATCTTTCTCGGCTTGAAGAGGGTTTGCCATCGATCTGGACTACATTGTACAGCCGATTGATGTAAACCCTAGACAGTAAATGCAAGCATGCCAAGGCACAGTACTAGTTGTCTCTGTAGGAAATTTTACTCCGAATATTTCATGGAAATTGTTATATATTTTGCATGAAATGTGACTATTAGTTTACGTGACATTGCATGAAATGTGACTATTATTTCTATGAACAAAAAAGAAATAAGCTTAGGGAAGATTTGAGGAAATAATGGAGGGGGTTTGAGCATTGGTTGATGGGTGTAGACAGAGCTCGACCAATGTTCGAGGGAGCCTCTTAGAGCATCTCTAATGGAGTTTTTCGAATTAAGCGCTCATACAAGGTTTATATCAAGAGTACTAATTTCAAATAGGAAAAACAAAATGACCTTACATGTACTTATGAGTAATTAGGTTACTCCTCTAAATCTCTTGTACTATGTTATTTTTACCGAAATAAAAATTCAGTTTTCGATCAAAAAATTAGACTACTCCTCATATTGCTAATTAATTTTATAATGGAATCTCATTTTTCTTCGTTTTAGAACAAAATAGTTGTTTTACTAACCGACGGCCAAAAATTGAAAAAGGTGTGTGTGTATAGCACCGCTCTTTGAACAAGGACAAAGACGATGCCTATAAGATCGAATATATCGTGTGTGTGTGTGTGTGTGTAGGAAATCTTTAAGGGAAGGGATCTCCATTTTTTTTTTATAAAAATGAGGATTAGTTGTGGAATCCACATTACATCCTTACAAAATATTAGCCAAATCGAAAATGTTTAAGACATCTAATTGGGTTCAAAGAAATTAACAAATACTTTGTTATATAAGAAACAATGAAATTTTATCTTGATAATTAAATAGGTAAATGGTTTCGGATTGAATTGAATTTTTACAAAAATGATCTATGAATCGAGACTTACAAAATAGACGGTTCAGATCGTTAAAGTTCGATGTGGAGTGGGCTCCACACCTAATCCCTATTTTTTGAAAAAAATGATAATCTTTCTTGTTAAAGGATCTGCTATATATATATATATATATATCTCCTAGTATTATTCTGCATCATATGTTGCTAGTTAACCTAGCATCCACATGTGATACTAGAAATAATACATGCCTAACTATAGTCAATATTCTTCCAAGAAAAAAAGACGACATATTCATTCTCAAACGTGCACTTCTTTTTTAAATAATTATCTTGTTTCGAAAGACAATTGAATGGATTAAATTAGTACACACGAAAAAATCATTTTGGTCTACCATATTTGTTTTCAGTCTAAAGTTTGACTCGCATGAATAAAGGTGACGATAATGAATATATATTTGTGATGAATTTGTTACATAGTTTAATGACGTAAAGCTTTCTTTTATTTAAACAATAATCTAATCTTAGACTCTTACGGTGAGAAAAAATCGAATTTGAGTGCATAGGGATAAAAACTATGCCTTAGAACTTGGCTACACCCTGATCTGTTTTAATAGCGTAGGTCACACCCTTCTTTCAGTTAAGATGTAATTTCAGCGGCGTCACCTGTCCACTATATGCTTTTTGCGTGTTCAGAGAATGTACCATCTATCTAATAGACACTAACCACGTCGAGAATTGGTGATAAGAGAGTCTCTCCTCGTTGCATTGTAAAGTCTTTGCAAATATTCTAGGGGTGTGGTATCCACACACCTCATTTGATTTTTCACACACCTTTTTAATTTTCGATCATCAGATCGGATGAATTGAAGAAGATCAACAGACATAAATTATCAAGAGGTGTGTGAGAAGTAAAATATGGTGTGTGGATAGCACATCCCATTTTCTATTGTTTTGTAAAAACAGAATATCATTCATTTGGGCCAATTGAATCGTCAAAATAGGCCCACGTCCAAAATCGGATACATCCAAACCGGGTCATCTTAGATTGCATGACCCGATTAAATATTCCGGTCAAAAACCGTTGAAGTTGTTTTGCGTACGCTTTTCAAAAGTCAATCGCCTTTTAATCTTCCCCTAACACCGACCAACGACGCCTTCCGCCGGCTCCTCCACCGCCTCCGCCTCCGCCTCTCCAAATTCTTGGGTTTGATGGAGGAAATAATGGGTCTGTTCGGAATCAGTGATTTGGTCAAACTCAACTGGGAGGAGGAGTCGTACCCAGTGCCCAATGACTTCCTTGTCCTCCCCTTGTTCGTTCTTCTCTTCCCTTCACTCCGGCTCTTCCTGGACATCTTCGTCTTTGAGGTACAACTCCTGGTACTCTCAAATTTACCAGACAATTGAATTTTATTGTATTTTGGAACGGAACTAGTTTTGCACTCTGTAATTATTTGTGGGAGAACATGATTTAATTTCAATTTCATTCACTTGATGCTGCTTTCCTTTTTATGAACAACTGTCGTTTGTGAGATTTGAACTCGCTACGTGCTCCAATAAGGCGGAGACTAAGTGCCGCTAGACCAAATGATCACTTACATTCGCTTGATGTTACTTTAGTACCATCAAATTGTAGAAAATGGTAATAAAATTGGGTCTCAGGCTGCATTGTTAACATTTACAGTTTAAAGTTGTGATCTTTTGGCTCTTATTTTGTTGGGTTTTTAATTCCTAGTATTGTCATTCATGAAAGTTGTGTTCCTTTCGCGGTTACTGTTGAAATCCCCAAATGTATGCAATCCCACAGATTCCAATTTTGTGCAAAGATAATTACCATGCCCAACTTATTAGTCATATGGAAATCCTAAGCTCGGGAAACTTCTTTTGTATCAATGTATGAGAAATGCAAATCTCACCATCTGAAGCTTTTCGTCGATATAATGTTGATCCACATTACATGTTTCATTGCTTTGAGGGGGCCTATATCTTTGGTAGACTTGAAAACTATGGTCCTTACTGTTTGAATTGTACTTTTTGCTTTTTGTTTTTTTGGCAGAGATTAGCAAAGCGCCTTTTGTTTGGAAAGAAGCATGCATTGGTGAATGTTGAGACACGCGATAATCGGAAGAAAGTTAGTAAATTCAAAGAGTCGGCATTCAAATGTGTGTATTTTTTCACTGCAGAGATTTTGGCCCTTTCTGTTACATACAATGAGCCTTGGTTCACCAAAACCAGATGCTTTTGGGTAGGGCCTGGCAATCAGATTTGGCCCGACCAGAAAACTAAGTTCGTCTCTTAACTCAATTTAGAAATCATTGTTCAGTGTCAAAAGTGAATAGTAGCTTTAGTTTACTTTGATTTCTGATCATATGTGTAATTTTGCTCTACAAACAATTGCCTTTTGCATCTCACTTGGCCTTGCATATTCCCTTTTGGCAGATTAAAATTGAAGGCACTTTACATGTATTCCGCTGGATTCTACATCTACTCCACCTTTGCTTTGGTGTTTTGGGAAACAAGGCGTTCTGACTTTGTGGTGTCAATGGCTCATCATTTAGCAACTACAATTTTAATTGTCGCGTCTTACATATTCAAGTTAGTTTTAAAGCATTTCAGCTTGCTTCTTCGCTTTTTGTTATTCAGGCTTGCCTCTATCTTTTCTGGTGTCTTAATGATCTGTTTTGTCCCCCTGCAGGTTTTCTCGAGTTGGCTCGATCATTTTAGCTCTCCATGAAGGATCTGATGTGTTTTTAGAAATTGCAAAGTTGTCAAAATATTGTGGCTTTGAAATTCTTGCCGGCGTTGCTTTTGTTACTTTTGTTCTCTCTTGGACAGTACTACGTCTTATTTACTTTCCATTCTGGATAATATGGAGTACCAGGTTAGCTAAATATGCAGAGAGAAATTTTCTGTTTTCCTTTCGCCGTTAACATTGCATAGAGAATATCATATACTTGTTGAATTTCCTCCTTAAATGACGTTTTTTTCTCGTTATGTCGTATACAAAGATTGATTTTTGGTTCCATTTGTTTCTGGCAGCTATGAAGCTCTTCTGAAGTTGGACAAGGAGAAGCACATAGTGGATGGATCTATATACTATTACTTGTTTAATACTCTTCTAATTTGCTTGCTCATTTGTCATGTTTATTGGTGGAAGTTGATGGTTCGGATGCTCGTGAAGCAAATTCAGGCTAGAGGGAAAGTTGATGACGACGTTCGATCAGGTAACAAGTTATTCCATTTATAGTTCATAAGTTGGACAGATATCTTTACTTGCATTGGGGAAAACGGTAATTGAAAAATAGGATTACCAGCTAGAAACCATGACAGCAACTGGCCGAAAAAAATGATTTGAGGTTTAGGGTTGTTTGTTTTCAAACCAACATCATATGTTTTTCCCCGCTCACGCTACCTTTCATGTGGACTGCAGATTCTGAAAGCGAGGATGATGAACACGAAGACTGACAGTAAAAAGACAGTGTTCAAACTCACCGGGAGAGTCAGCCGGAGATAGGTCTCTGCTTTCACCATAGGGCAGCTCGTCGTGTGAGGTGCCTATGTATTCTTTAGATTACATTCAAACATTTTTTACGAGATCCATATAATGTCGTATAAACAGGCAAGCGAATCTGTTCGTCCATTTTTTCGTATTCACACGAGCAAATGTCTGTATTGTTGATATCTGTAACACAGTTGAGTGAAGCGAGCGAAGAGGTAGGATGAAAAAACACCATAGTTTTTTATACTAAAATTGCTATCGTTCGAGTTGTAGTTGTACTATAATCAAGTTCTTGGTTTAGCGGTATTTATCTTCTCAGTAATTGAAGATGTTCCAAGTTCGAATGATTTGCGTCAACATTTTCGCTGTTCTTCCTTTCATTAATCCAATAAAATGAACAAAATAAACTGCTTTGTAATTAAACTTGCAGCTCGCTTAATGAATCGAAATTATTGTATTTGTAACTAATCGAAAAAATTCGAGTCCAGGGAGACGAGCAGTTTGATAACTTACAAGGTAGAAAATCAAACAGTTGAGATAGGAGCACGATAACGATAAACCAATGCACAAACTGCCAATCCTACAGCAAAAAAGTAAGAAACTGTGTAATACTGGAGGAGCTGCTATAAACTCAGTTGCCCTATCGACCCTTGAGTACAAAAGAAAACGCACGACGTGACGCCCGGCTTCAAGAATCTTTGCCAAAATGTGCGGTCGCCGCGTGCAGAGAAAGTTCGTTTTCATACTTTCTTTCCTTCTATATTATCTCAATTGGAGAACTTGGAGATCAACTTGTCCACATGTATCAGGATATCGTCAATGCGAGGGCGAACTGCAGCCTGCGGCTGAAGCATCCATGTGATGAACTGGTGAAGAGCGTCCGGATATGGAGGATTAGGTCCAGCTGGCCACTTTATCTGCACGTTGACTATCGCCAATTGTAGGCTTCCTCCAGATTCGCCGAGTGCATATTCAAATGGAGACATTCCGTACCTTTTAAATAAAAACTGGGCATCAGAACTGAGAAAAAATAGCTACAGCAGCTAATTAGAGGCGTAGTTTTGCTTCCATGGCGGACAAGAATGATGCTGATCACAGTACCAATCGAGTATTTGGCAGTAAGCCGTTAATATGCGAGATAAAGGTGTCATGTCCATGGCAGATACAGTTATGTATATGTAATATGTATGCATACATATGAACATTAAAACAGTTTCTTAAACAATCCAACAGAAAACGTTCACTATGAAGTAGTGAGGCAGAAGGCAAACGATCAATACGATGTTCAAACTTTAGAGCTATAATAGAAAATTCAAGAAAGAAAGCTCTGTACTCACAGTATTGCATACAAAGTGCATCCCAAGGACCATACATCAGTCCTCTCGTCAATATCGGCTTGGCTCGGGCAATCCCACAACTCTGGAGCTCGAAATGGTGCTGAGCAATGCTCAGACGCCCATTCCTACATAACAAGCAAGAAAAATCAACTCAATAGTTTTTTCAACTAAAAGTTACCAGACAAGTGAACCCAACAATACAAAGGTGTCCTTTCTTTTACGGTATTAAACCTATTAAACCAATTGAAATCAAAGAGGTACATATAAGCAACATCAGTTTGTAGGCATTAAGTAAGCATACTGAAAAAAAACAATTGCAGTTACTACAACAAAAATAAATGTGTTTAGGAAAATCTAAAATGATTTTAAAATATATACCTGCAACTGTAGTGCCTCTGTACGAGAGCAAATTTGCCTCCTCGCAGGTCGAGCACTGCCAAAATCCATCAATATTGCAAGAGGTGATTGTCCTTTTCTATGGGTTATCAGAACGTTACCAGGTTTGATATCATTATGTGCATATGGCGGATCCAAAGTGTGCATATGCTTGAGTCCTGCACAAAGCTGCGACATTGTTTTTTCTAGGTTAGAACGCTTTTGATGCTTCTAAATATGTTTTACCAACAAGATAAATCATCGTGGGACATGGAAAAGAAATCTGAACATGGCACATCAATTGCCCCAGAACTTGGTAGCATTGTTGAAGGCTAATTTACAACGGAAAAAGAGAGGAATGATATATTCATTGACCTGCCGGAATATTTGAAGAACATCTGAGGTGGAAAAGAACTCCTTTTTAGCTTTCATAGTCTTAGCATTATCCAGTAAAGTTCCATCCAGATGAACTGGAAATAACAAGTATGCTTCATGGTTCCAAGATTGTTCTTGTGTTGTCTGTCAGCCAGAGAGTATTATATATGAATCAAGTGCATGAAAAATATTAAGAAAACTGAAAACGATGTTTGATTTCACGGAAGGCTACCATTCTGAGAAGAAAAAACCCAAAGTATTGTATAAGCCAGATGAAATTAAGTATTCCAGATTTTAACCTTAACGGCAATAATGGCATGATCAAGAAGTGGAAGCAGATTGGGATGACTGAACAGCGATGAAACACGGATCTCCTCCTTCACCAACTCCAACTGCTCACTATTCTGAATGAGAACCTTTTTCAAAGCATAAGTTCCATCATCTGCAAAAGAATAGAGTACAAGCAAGCTGTAATCATTTCCGAAATTGAATTGCAAACCGATCAATCACCATCAGTCAAGCATAAACAGTAAGAATATGAAGGCCAAATCACAAATGCATTCATCACCGCAATCCTCGGCAAAGGTCACAGCATTCTTTGAAACAATGCTATAGAGTCACAGATCAAACATTCATATCACCAAATAATCGACGCATGCTACCAGCCCTACCACTCAACACATTCGAAGAACAAAAGAGTCACACTTTAAACTCGATTCAGCAAATTCAATGGCCAAATCACCATTGCTTCCCAGCTCAGAGAATCAAAACCAATAATTTCAGATTCACATATCCAAATGACCCAGATCACGAATTCCTCAAAGATACAGGCTTCAACCATTTTCGATTCAAATCACTGCAACCCAGATCACAACATCCACAGCTCACTACCCAGATAACAAAACTTAAAACAGATCACTACCCAGATCCCAAAATCTCACAAACACATAAAAAATCAACAAAATTCCAGAAATTGAATCACCTGAGACATGAGAGGGATCCTTGAATTTCTTGGCGAGACCACCACCGCCGGAGGCGGAGGAGTCGGCGACCACCTCCTTGACCAAAAACACATAAGCGAACCCACCTTCCCCGAGCTGCCTCACGATCTTGAACCGATTCTCGTTAATCCACACGTCGCCTCCGCCGTTCACGGCGTCGTACAGCGCGCCCAAACCAGAGAATGTGCACCCCATCTGGTGTACTCGTTCTTCAGCTGCTGATCCTCTCTCCCTCTCCAATAAATAAATAAATCCAAAAACCAAAAAGGGATGTTTTCAAAAACGGAATCTGGTTTTCGAAAACGGATTCGGAAGAGCTGAGGAGTTCATGTCAATCAGTCAATGGAGGAGGAGGGCAATGTGAATGAGTTTGAGTGTGATTTGGTGTTGGATCTCTCAAATGACAAATCTGAGCCAAACACATGGATGCTTTTTTTCGGTTCTTGAGTCACTCTCACTTCCCCTCCATTTTTTTCGGTTATGTCCTACCGAAAACCAACCTTTTCTGCTCAAACGCTCAAAGCAATATAATTAATTTTGAATTGTTTTTTTTTTATTGTTTTTAAGAAATTGATATAAATTGATCATTTCTCGAATTTCAATTACTAAAACGATCATTTTTTCGATAGATATTTGATGTTTTATGTCGTCAGATTTTTGGCCAAGCCATTAATATTTATTTCTAGTCTAATTTTATTTAAGACGTTTTTTTTAATGAGTTTTTTAACGCAGTAAAAAAAACATATGTCATTAATATTTAATTTTTAGTCTAATTTATTCAAAATGGTTCTTTTTAAAGAATTTGTTAATGCGGTCAAGAATTACACCCTCCTAAAATTCGAAATATTGTCCATAATTCACTTATTTCGAATTTTGTTGTTGTTGAAAGTTGTGATGTGCTTCTCTATATGAAAATTTTAAATCATTAACCATTCGAACTTTTACGGTCATAAAATAATGTAAAACACAGATCAAACGGTATTATCATTCTATTATATATATCTTAAAAATAATAAGTAAACCCGCCTTATGTAATGTTTAAACATCCTATACTCGATGAAGTTAATAAGTAAACCCATTACATGTAGTGACTAAAAGAGTTATATGTATGTCGAACGTTGGGGTTACAAGTTGCAGCATTTAAAACTTATGGGTGCGTTGTCCCTGTACACGATAGTACGATACACGATCGATCAGACAGTTACTGTCTGACTGGCGATGAATCTACGTTCTTCCTTCCAACTACCAACTTCCAACTTCCAAGTGACTACCAACTTCCCACTTCCAAGTGAGTGAGGATCCTCGCCGGATTCTTTTTGTGAGGATCTAAAAATCCTCAAATCACATTCGTTTATCGTATATCATGCGATCAGAAATTATTATAAATTTTTTTATTTAAAATTGAATATAAATAATACCTGACGAAAACTGACCGCATGATGTACAATGAACGGATTTGATTAGAGGATTCCAAAATCCTCACCAGCGAGGATCCACTCTCCCAACCGACAACTCGAAGTTAAAAATTAAGCAATATTACCACAGTAAAAAATTAAGCAACATCACTTGGGATTCGGTTACCCTCAGTTGGCCAAATTTAGACTTGCAGGCAGGGAAAACAAGAAACTGCCAAATTTAGACTTGCAGGCAGGGAAAACCAGAAACTTACTGCTATGAAAATTTCATAACCATGAATGTGAAATGGTTGAAAGCTCTGTCAACGGAAAGATTTCACAAGAAAGCGAAAAAATTTCGTGCTGCAGTTAACTGAAAACCTGCTCAAGCAAGCTACCGATCCTAAACCGATGAACTTAGATGTTTCACAGTAGTTATAGAAATTGAAACGTTTAATTTGCAAGCAATCGTCATATAAAAGACACTCAGCTGTTTCCGATGATGCAATGTATAAATGTTACGCAACTCGATTGAACAAGATTTCGTCGTAGCAATATTAGTACACCAAAAGCTCAATCAACAAGAATTATGATAACGTCTTTGTCTCTAGAGTCTAGACATAGGCACTTTATTACCTTGTACTTCAGAGGTTTGCAAGCCATACGCTGTAATGTTAGAACAATTCGGAGATTAGCGGTCTCTGCTTGATTGAGTGCCCAGGACCCGAATGGAACTGATGAATCAAGCTATGTAGTTCCTGTTTGAGCTTAATCTCGCACAAATGGTTTCTGCACTATGCATGAAAGCAATCATTGTTGACTATACTGAGTGAAACGCGTGGTTGTTGTTGAGTAATGCAGTGTATATTTCCACCCGCGAGGACAATCTCCCTTGCACCTTCAATTCTTACCACCTGACCAACCCGACAGTATAAATTAGGCTTGTTCAGCGATAGAAAACGTGGCAGAAACAAACATCAGTAAATATAAAAGAAGATGAATCCATTTTCATCTACAAACTACGTAAAACTGGTCTTGTTTGTTTCCCCTAGCGTTGAAAAGAGACCGCTTTGTATCATATTATACTCACTTTCACAATGTTATTAAGCCTAGCACAGCATACACTAACGATACGTTTTACAGTCTCACGATTGCAGCTAATAAAATCACAGGGTGGGTGAGGCTTTATAATTTGCAGGTCCAAGAAGTTCGTACTTTTGGATGATGTATACAATTATATTTAAAACGTATATGAAGATGCTGGAGAAAATCAACAATAAATGAAGCTTACTTCATGGTTTGGAAAGGCTTTGGATAGGACGCGAACAGCCTCATCATCCCATTTCTGGTCCCCAAATTGGGGTGCAATGATGGCTCCATTTGCAATGTAGAAATTTACATATGAAGCAGCAAGTCTGGTGCCTGCAAGTCTCGGTTTAGCTTCACACTCCTCCTGTAGGAACATTGAACACCAGGAATAAAATTAGGCACCAAAGCATTTCAAAAAAGTTAACGAAAACGTAACCATCAGACTAAATCAACATTTTCAGATGTTAAATTAGCCTTCAGCTGGATGTATTCATACATAGTTGAAGCAACATGAAAGTTGAACCGTGGTCTGTAGTGTACAATGTTTACCTGAAAGAGCCCAGCAGCCTCTTTCTCTGTCATGTATAGCGGGCCTGGTACGTGAAGTTTTATTATTTCTAATTTCCTACCCTTGGCATCAGTAGTATTGGAGAGAACAGAAACGGCTTCTACAGCTCTTTCATACTGAGGATCTGTTTCATCATCCGTCCACGACAACAAAACCACACCAGGCTTTACAAAACAGCACATATTGTCGATGTGACCATTAGTATCATCGTCTCCTGTCAAGGATTTTTATACCTAGTTTAGGTTTCAATGAAATAGGTGGCCTGAATTGGACATATAATGTAATGTAAATCATCACAAGGGGAAGGAAAATTGAGCATCAGTAACAACGAGCATTTCATGTAAGATAGTAAATTAGAAACCGAGTAGAGTTCTTACCATATAATCCACGAGGCAACCAAATGATTTTCATCACTCCGAGATACGCCTTAAGTTGATCCTCTATTTGCTCCTTGGTCAAATGTGGGTTCCTATTTTTATTTAACAGGCACTCCTCGGTGGTGAGGCAAGTCCCTGAAGGAAGAAAGCAGATTCTGATTCGATCATGAAGATTACAACTACATACTGGCAGAGAGAATGAGTTTTTGTAATGGCACTTATTGTGCCAAAAAGAAAAATATGCAGGGTTCTGAAATTTTACGAGACGAGGCACATGGTAGTACAAATCATAAGCAGCTACTGCCAATTTTTGTAGTATAAGAATAAAGACTACTGAAACAGAAAGAGATATAGGGTGAAGTCTAAAGTGGTGCAATTGCCAATCAATCAAAAGCAGGGTTTTGACACATAATTAAGAAACAACAGATTACAACAACGACCAGAGAATCCCGTACATTTATGATCCAAACAGTTTCAAGGCATGGATCCAGGAAGTAATCTGCTGCCGGTGAAAGCCAATTCTAAGATAAAGAGGCAAGACATTTCCAAATGCAAAGATAAGCTTAAAATCTTGTTACCTTCTCCATCGACATGGATGCTTCCACCTTCAAGAATCATGGAGTGTTGAAACCTTGGAAGCTTCTCAATTGCCAGGATCTGCAGAGTATGAGTGTTCGGAAAACTATTAAGCAGTGTCTCAAAGAACAAAGCTATACGTCATGTTCAATCAGACAATGATCTATTTAGTTACTCTAACCTTTTCTGCCACAAGAAGATCATGACTCCAATCTCGATAACAACCATCATCAATGCCTATAAATTCCAAAAATAAGTCCATGCAAAATGCACCGATGAGTAAACATCAAAATGATGAAAACATCGAAGTTTCTAACGATATTATATATTGTTCAAAAAAATATTCTAGTGTTCCGTCACTTAAAAAATTATGAACTATAAACCCTACCTCCCCAGCTGTTGAAATTCCAATCAATACCAGCAACCTTTGGCTCAGGGGTACCAGAACAAGAGGCACTTTTTCCTACGACAAACTAAAGAAGAGAGAAAAAGATTAGGACTGTAAGAAAAATAACGCTTTTAAAGGTAAATATAAAGATCATAGTATACTGTTAAGGAATATCTTATCAGAACTTAACCATGAGTCAAAGGAAGAAGCTCACTGTTGGTCCTGTATCACGAAACCATGAATCATTCAAACTCATCTCGATAACCCTGACATTTTCTGGTAGCTGGCTTCGTGCATTTGCCCACTGAGCGTAATGAATTCAAAATTAAATCTCATATGAGAGTCATACAAAAGACTAGTACAGATACTACAGACTTTCATCTCTTACAAATTATACCAACCTGATTGGCACTTGCGCATACAGTCACGGGCTCAAACTTTGAGATTGCAGATGCTACCTTGGTAAACACCTGCTGAGCTGGCACTGCATTGTCTCTCCAGTTATCCGGGCGTTCCTATAATTCACAACAAAGCTTGATTATCATGAGTGTTGGACTTAAGAAATAAGTAAAGATCAATACATTCATGAAACGAACATTTGAAGATTGACAATATAGATTTTACCAGAAAATGTTAGACTGATATCAATCTTTAGACAAATAATGCAAGTGACACCTAACCTAATAAGAGAACCGAGCCCTACAACAACAACAACAACAAAGCCTTTTCCCACTAAGTAGGGTCGGCTATATGAATCCTAGAACGCCATTGCGCTCGATTCTGTGTCATGTCCTCCGTTAGCTCCAAGTACTCTAAGTCTTTTCTTAGAGTCTCTTCCAAAGTTTTCCCACGTCTTCCTCTACCCCTTCGGCCCTGAACCTCTATCCCGTAGTCGCATCTTCTAACCGGAGCGTCAGTAGGCCTTCTTTGCACATGTCCAAACCACCATACAACATACAACATAGATTACTGGATACACCTATGATGGCGGAGTAGTATATCGAACCTTCACTTGCAGAAACAGGAAATTATGTGTTTCTGATCGGGTAAGAACTGAGAATTACATATAAAATGCAGAAACATACCGAAGTATTTTCCGAATAACGCGGAATTATCCTGCATTCTTATAATTAACATAGAGCAAGCTAACTCTGCACTCGAAAATCGACTTTTCCTAGTAACTTGCAATTCATGATTTCACAAACTGATTTCACAAATCAATAAATTTGGCAGAACTGCACATGTAACTAATCAAAACAGAAACAGAAACATAAAAATTTCATATATTTCTTGAAGAACATGAATTAAAACACATATTCTGAAAAACCCAAGAGGCAGAAGAACAAACAGAAGAATTATACCATATAAAGATGCAAAATTGAAGGAACCCAATTAAGGCATGTGGGGGGTAATCAGATGGTAATTAAATGGAAGAGAAGGGTTGGTTACTTACAGGCCATCCAATCCAGCACTGGGAATGGGGTTCCCACTCTGCAGGCATGTAATATCCATGGACAGCCGGCGTGCCTTCCATCTTCATCTCTCTCTCTCTCGCTTTCTTTCTCTAGAAGCGATGATCGAGTTTGGAAGAGTGAAGTGGCTTCTGGTGAGTGGGGGACAAAAAGTAGGTCTTCAGAGAGATAATAAAGAAGTGTTGGCTGCTTTTGTCAGTCAGGGTTCCAACTTTATGGCTCTGTTGATTTGTATGAGAAATGCTTAGGTTAGGTAAGTTTCAAGGACTAGGATGCTCTCTTCCTCTTTCCATTTTCTCCTCTCACATTCTCTTATTTTGTTTTTCTCTTACTAGAAAAAATTAATATAAGATGTTGACGTGGACCGTTCAATTAGGAGGAGAGGAAAGGGAAGGAAAAAAAAGAGGGGAGAGAATCCTGCTCCAGTTTCAAAATAGACTCTCAGGATGCGATCATACCAACTCACATGTATCGGATCTCATCATAACTCCGAAGTTAAGCGAGTCTGGATGATAGTAGTACTAGGATGGGTGATTTCCTGGGAAGTTCTCGTGTTACATCCCCACCTCCTTTTTACCAATACTTGGTGGTTCACGGGGTAAGAAGCAAGTTCCCCTTTAGTAAGGTTTCGAGTTCGAGTTTTGTGAATGGAGAAGCCAGCATTGGGAGAGCTTGCCTCCCAAATGGGGTCCTTTTTACCAATGCTTGGTGGTTCAAGTAGTAAAGAGCTTGTTCCCCTTAAGCAAGGTCTCGAGTTCGAGCCTTGTGAATGGATAAGCCAGCATTGGGAGAGCTTACCCCCCCTGAATGGGGTTCGACCCAGCTCGAGGGATTAGTCTTCGCCTATGTGCGGGGGATACCCTCGATTCATCCAAAAAAGTAGACTCTCAGTAAATTCTTCGAACTTCATATTTTTGACACAATTGTTATATCAACGTTATAAAATATTATACCAAAAATATAAGGTGGTAGAAAGATTATGTAGAGTCACACTTTAAGAGAGTTTTCTTAGCATTTAACCACACAACAATTAGGAAACCCACAATTTTTTTTTAAATTTTGTCAAAGAAAACCCACAAAATTAAAAACAAACAAATATTTAGATGTACGATTACTTTAGCCGTTACATTAGATTTTCACAACCGTTATTTTAGCCATTACATGAGATTTTTCAATATCAATCATTTATTTCTCGAACTGCTTAATATTACGTGTTATTGAAAAAAAATTCAAATGGTTTCTGTGTTCATAGTATAAAAAATGTGTTATTATTGACACTCCAAAATTTTTAATGTGCACTCTTCATAAATATATAAAATTTAGAGTGCCAATACATTTATATAACAGTTAGATGTTTATCAACATGAAATTTGAGTAAATGTAACATGTGCAAAGTAATTGTTTGAAATGTGACAAGCGAACGACGTCATTTGGCCAGCCACACATCCCACACATAAAGAGAAGTACCTCCTGCATTGGATGAGATGAGACCAATACGAGGCAATGTGAGTCCAATATAGGGCATCCGTTCTCTAACAATATGGTCAAATGAGTAACGTGATAACTTGGTCGGACGCAATAAGCTGCTGCAATATGAACTGAGTCTAAGTTCTACAAGCGACTTTCAGCTTTTTAAGACATTAGATAATGTGCAAATTTGGTGCATCTTTAACTGCATTTTACTGTGAACAAGTGTTTAGCTAATATACCAACGTTTACCTTATTTTATCGACAAGTTTATACTTTAGGATGTAGCGTGCTGTACGGTTAACTTTTGTATTAAATGATAAGGGAATGCAGCTAAAACAAAATTTAAGCTACAGTGGACGGATGGGTCTGGCAATCAAGCTCTCTTTAGCCTTTGCACTTGAGGGCAAATCTTGATTTGACCGGAAAAAACTTATGCAAGACAAATCAACGTGATTTTTTTTTTAGTACATCGATATTTTTACACTAAGGGGAGGAGGAGTTCGGCTAAGTCATACAATTGGTAGCCTAATTTGGTATCGAATTCGCCATTTACGAGATTCGAATCTAAGACCTTTCACTTTTAAATGAAGATGAATACTACCAGATCGTAGTACTAAGTGGCAAATCAATGTGTTATTAAATTGGAATCGTAGTACTAAGTGGCAAATCAATGTGTTATTAAATTGGAATATTTCCAGCGTAGATGATGGATAAGTCACCTACTCCATTTTGGCCAAAATTGAGAATCTTACATTTTTCTGGTAACTGAAAGTTAGTGGCACAAAAAAAAAGGAAAAAAAAGGAAGAAGATTCTTTCCCAACTTGTAGTGATTCAGTCCAAATCAACGGTGGTCCCTTCAGGCCACTACCTAATCCAACGGCTCTGTCTTTGTAATTTCAAAGCTACACACGATCTTATCCATTTTTTCCTGAGGATTTTTTGCATCTGATCTGTTTTCGCGCGTACCTCTCAGACTCAACCAACCGCTCGCCGCCATGTGTCATCAATTTCTACATAAATCCTTCGCGCAATCTGACAAGAATATTGGAACATATTAAATTCTCCCGGAAACTCCAAGAATTCAGAGAAGGCAGTTGCAGCAGCTTTGACACTTGTACTTTCTCTCCTGAAAAAGGTGTGATCTCTGATCACTCTGTGTCGATCAAATCTTACAAAGTCTTCGACTCTTTGCGGTATTAATTTCTGGGTTTCTGTTTTTTGATGATTTCTTCATCTGGGCAATCTCCAATTTCATGTGTGTTTTCATCTGGGGAGGAGTTCTTGGATGCTAATTAATCAGTGTTATTGAATTGTTAATTGTTAACTTGATGTTTGAGCATGGACATTTATGAGTTTCCCAGTTCACAGTTTTGCAATTTTATTACTGCTTGGTTCTTGTTCTATTTTTCTCTTGAAAATGTTTGATCACTAGGAAGTTTCCAACTTTATGAGATTTTAAATTTCTGGGGTGATGTTTCTTGTTGATTTATTCATGTGGGCAATCTGCAATTTTCATTAATATTTGGAGTTCGTTTTTGTATTTCTGTAATTTTGTCGGCTGGGGAGGGTTATTGAATGCTAATTTATCAATATCAATGGATTGTTAATTATTAACTTAATGTTCAACCATGTACATTTATAATTTTCCCAGTTTAACGTTCTGCAATTTCACAATTAGAATGTTGCTTTTGCTATGTGTTGAATCTTGCAGCGTGTAGGAAATAACACAGATTTTGAGCTCTAAATGGTTCAAGATACAAGTTCTGGTGCTGAATCACCGCGGCTGCGCACTGGTCTGTTGCGGGATCAGGTGCAGCTTGTGAAGAGAAAGGACTGTGATCGTTATGAGATTGTCCAAATTCCAGATGTCCTGTCATTTGAGAAAGGTTTCTTTATAGTTATTCGGGCGTGTCAGCTGTTGGCTCAAAAGAATGAGGGGATAATACTAGTTGGAGTGGCAGGCCCCTCTGGAGCTGGTAAGACTGTTTTCACTGACAAAATGCTCAACTTCATGCCCAGCATTGCAGTTATTGCAATGGACAACTACAATGACGCTAGTCGAATCATCGATGGCAACTTTGATGGTAAAGAATCTCAACTTTGACGCTAATAGTTCAATTATTCTCCTGTTTTGAGTGATTTTCCTTTTACAGTAATTGAGTTCTTTACTTCGTTTCCAAATTGTTCACTTCCTTTTTTATAGTGTTCTTTAAAGTTTTGTCCTTCTGATGTCTTCCTCCATTGTCATCTCTGAATCTTTTTGTCCAATTTTTGATCATGGAATAAGTGATTTTACATCTGAGAGTCATGGCTGAACTCTAATTGTCATATTGTTTTGGAACAGATCCACGCCTGACAGATTATGAAACATTGCTTGAAAATATACATGGTTTAAAGGCAGGCAATCCTGTTCAGGTTCCAGTATATGATTTCAAGACTAGCTCCCGCATAGCGTACAGGTAGTGCATCTCTGCATGATGTGGATATGCTTTGCCACATACATAACGTGATAGCTTTTATTTTCTTCTGATTCTATTGTATATTGATGGTCCTTCTGGTGCTTCTAACAGGACAGTAGAGGTCCCTAGCTCCCGTATTGTGATCATTGAGGGCATATATGCTTTAAGTGAGAAATTGCGACCTTTGCTAGATCTTCGTGTATCTATAACTGGTGGAGTTCACTTTGACCTTGTAAAGCGGGTTTTAAGGGACATTCAGCGTGCTGGCCAAGAGCCTGAAGAAATTATCCATCAAATTTCTGAAACGGTTACCCCTTTATCCAGTGTTAGAAAGTTTTTGTTATCAGTACAAAAGATTTATGGTGATTCTCATCCAGAATTTTGGTACAGGTGTATCCTATGTACAAGGCCTTTATTGAGCCAGACCTTCAGACAGCACATATAAAAATC
This sequence comes from Malus sylvestris, assembly GCF_916048215.2. Classification (NCBI taxonomy): domain Eukaryota; kingdom Viridiplantae; phylum Streptophyta; class Magnoliopsida; order Rosales; family Rosaceae; genus Malus; species Malus sylvestris. The sequence continues at coordinate 27,966,530 of NC_062273.1, forward strand.
ACCAACAAGTTTAATCCCTTCACTGGTTTTCAGAACCCTATTTATATTTTAAAGGTTGACTATTAAATTTTCTTGTTTTGGTAAATCTTTTTCTCCAGTTGTTTGTTTCAAGAAATACGTAATCATTTTCTTTTCTGACTGTCTATGTTATATCTTATTGCAGTCAACGAAGGCAGTGACAGTGGATCAAATCAAGGCTGTTATATCTGCAGATCACAAAGAAAGCACAGAAGAAACTTATGACATATATCTTTTACCACCAGGTGAAGATCCTGAAGCGTGTCAGTCGTATCTAAGGATGAGGAACAGAGATGGCAAATACAATCTCATGTTTGAGGTTCGACATCTGTAAACTAAAGTTCCTAAAGGATATTACATGCTTTTGACTTTATCCGACCAGTGTCATTGCCTACATATATATCGGAGTTGTTTTCATCATTGATCAACAGTAAAGAAATGAATCTACAAAGGCTTACCTAGGAGTCCGGATAACAATTTACATGTCTTTCCATTTCAGTCAGGAACCCTGCTGTTTTTCTTAGTGAAATGAATTTCTGATTCCATATGCAAATAAGCTTGATCATCATCTGGACAATGGACATTTTAAGGAAAAGATTTCAAGATTGTGACATGGGGATTTTGATGGAGAATTCTTACATGGTTGTATTTTAATTACATGGGGGCACAGGTGAAAACTTTTGTATAAACTTGTGTGTAGGATTCTGCTGATATGTGCTTGGTGTGGATCGTTGTGTCTAAATTTCATAGTTTGTTCCAGAGTAGGATCTTTGACTAGCTTTACCTCCTCTCTCTCTCTCTCTCTCAGGAGTGGGTCACAGATAGTCCCTTCATAATATCTCCCAGAATAACTTTTGAAGTTAGTGTGCGCCTTCTTGGAGGTCTCATGGCCTTGGGGTATACAATTGCATCCATCTTGAAAAGAAGCAGCCATATCTTCTGCGATGAGAAGGTTTGTGTGAAAACTGATTGGTTGGAGCAACTTAATCGTCAATATGTTCAGGTATCATGCCAGGCATTCATTTTTTCAGATTATTTTGAAACTTGTGATACTTTTTGTTTTTCTGTTCTTCATGTCAGATGTTTATTTCTGGAAACGAAAACAAGACTTGGTGTTTTCTTTTTAGATAAATTTTGTGAAGCTTAGCACTAACTTGCTGGAATTGTTCGAAGGTGCAAGGAAAGGATCGGTTACATGTTAAAGATATTGCACAGCAGCTCGGCCTGGATGGTTCATATGTTCCTCGTACTTACATCGAACAAATTCAGCTGGAGAAACTTGTAAATGATGTTATGGTATGACTCTCTCTCTCAACTGATCATGCATTTTCATGTTTGTGCATTGTCGTGATGTGATCAATCTACAGACATTGCCAGATGATTTGAAATCAAAGCTCAGCATAGATGATGATTCTTCGAGCCCTAAGGAAGCGCTTTCCCGAGCCTCAGCTGATCGGAGAAACAAGTATCTCAACCGGTATTTTTTATTTTTCAGCTATTTTCTCAGAATTGAAAGGATAATAAACTATCATCCAGCTGATCATGCTTGTATGTATTGATTGGTTCCTTTAACATCATATTCCATACTGGGCAGGGGTATATCGCAGTCTTACTCGAATCAAAGGGACAAGACTATTTCCAAACTAACGAGACTTGCTGTTAACAGCAGAAGGTTTGATGGACGAAACCCAGTATCACCTGCAGCAATTTCGAACCAGGTGAGTTACCGATTTTTCATGTAGTCCTGTTGATGGCACATAACTATGAAATTGTTTTTCACCAATAATTTTGCCTTGTATTATTTCAGGGAATTTTTACTCAACTTTCAGAACAAATTTCTACGCTGAATGAGAGGATGGACGAGTTTACATCCCGTGTTGAAGAGGTAAACTCCAAGATATCACTCAGAAGAGCTTCAGCTAGCCAGCAAAATTTGGCTCTGCAGGCCAAAGCCTGCAATGGATCCGAACCAACTTCTCTGTTTGTTACTGGCTTGAGTAATGGCTCATTGGCAGGAACGCTACTGCCCAATTCTTCGTCGTCCTCCCAGTTGGTCAAGGATTCCCCACTGATGGAAGAGGTACTTTGTGATAAACACTTGTGACGACATATTGATCTATCTTCTGTTCTTTTCCTTCTGATATGCTTATTTAGTTAATTGGTGTACACGCAACAGATACTAGCCATCACACGAGGCCAACGGCAGATCATGCACCAAATAGACAATTTGAGCAATCTTCTGCGAGAGTATACGGCAGAGAGGGTTCGCCAAGGAAGAACAGATACTGCTGGAAGAATGCCTGATATCGAATCAGTTGTCCCACTTGTTCTTGCTTTGGCGATTGGCGGTTTAGGTGTCTTCTTCTTCAGGGGTCTGACTTCTCCAAAATAATTTCATGGCAAGCAGCTAACTTTCAGCATAGAACCTGCCATAAACACGTTTGTATAAACCCGTGCCGACGTTCTGTATACCGAACAATGGTAGTCTGCCTTTGTGATAGGGGGCAAATATGGATTTCTAGGTTTATGCATGGTCGGCCAATGTTGTAAATACTAAATAGTTGGTATACTGTATACGGAAAGAGATATTCAAACTTGAGTACAACAGACGGCAGTGCTCTAGCCCATGTTTGCATACCATAATTGTACGATAACTTTTGATGGCCTTACAAATGCAAGCGACGGTGTTTCAGATGAGCCAGTCATATCCATATCTGTTTTATTTGAAATCTTTTACTTTGCAATGGTACGGAAGATCTTGCAATTCATAATTTCATTTAGTTCTTAGATTTCGATCCAGGCGTCCGAACACAAGGAGGAAGTTGATTCAGAACACCATATCGCTGGCAAATTTATGATCTCATATCAAAATCAACTCTGCATAGCGTTCGACTTCAATAGTTACACAAAACAAACACATTCTAAAATTTTCTAAAACGAAGTACAACGACAGCTTTCAGAGGCCGCAAAAGAAAAAACCTCAAGTAAGATAATCGGTACAGGGACAAGTACTTCAGAAAAGGTTGGCGTGAAGTTCTTTGACGTCTCCTACAACTTCGTCGTGAATTGCCTTTATTTTATCTTGATCCTCTTTGGATAGTTCCCCCTTGTTAGGCTTAGTTGTCACCAGGACACAGCAGGTTGGCCTCTTGGTGGCACCGGCATTTGCAAGATCCTGAAGACGACATTCACAATACTAGCATTAGCGTGTTTCTGATCAATGAAGTCGATGGCCATAGGCAATAACTTTAAGGAATGCTCAGCTATTGAATAATACAATGTATGATAAAGTAAATTTCCGAATTCTTAAGGAACAGAAAAGACATCTGAAAAAGAAGTTTCTGTATGACTAACTACTCGTCCTGTTGGTTTGTTTTACTTATAGATGTGCAGGCAAAGAAATGTCGCTCAACTTCAATGTAGGTAGGTTGGAGAACAATAGTGTTGAGTAAACTTACTTCTTTTGAAGGCACGTAAACATATGGAATTTCCGCCTCTTCACATAATATTGGAACATGAGTAACCACATCGATAGGAGAAATGTTACCAGCTATAACACAAAACCTGCACTCCAGCACAAGGTATACAAAAAGTCAATGAAACATTCATAGGAGTAACTCGAGCAGCGAGCGCAATCTACATGCTAAGCCGCTTATATCTATAGGAACTAATAAACTAATGATTGCATTTGAGCAACCACCTCTGATCCAACAAATGCATAAAAAACTAGCGCTAGCAGATCAAGCCAGGCTTCTGCATCAGATAAATACACCGATTGCACGGCATCGATGGTACATAGATTGTCAAATTAAAGTTCCTACTCTCTCTATACGAATCTACTCCAAAACACTTCCCTCGACACTCATAATGTAGCCGTCTAAATCATGTTAGAATTGGACAGTTCGACCGCAATCTCTCACTAAATCATGTTTCTACACTCCCTTCCAGCTCAACCCATAATTTCATAGCGTTTGAATTAATACCAATATAACACAAGCAAAGAAATGCTAACGAAAAACTCGAATCTACTAACAAAGTTGCATCCTTTCCAATTCAATTCAGTTTTTTCGACAACAAATTGATTTCCCAATACAAATTAGCAAAGTAAAAAAGACGAAATCGATAAAAACAAACTGACCCCTTTTGACCGCGCCTGATGCTTTTCACCACCTCCTTCACTCCCCTCTTCAAGCATTTGTGCTCAGCAGCTACAAGAAAAACAACAATATCATCAAACTTTCTTTCGCCCATATACAAACATCCATATATATACACGCACACATTTATACATGTATTTTTATGTACGTATGCATGTATACCTTTACGGACGAGCTTGAGGGTTCGTTTGCAAAGCTTCTTTCCGGCGAGGGGTTTGGCGATCGGAGCAAGAGCCTGCATCTTCTTCTTCTCCCGCTCCTTCTGCGCCGACTTCTCGACTTCGCTATCGCTTCCCATCTCTCTCCTCCTCTATCTTTCTCTCTCTTTCTCTCTCTAGCTTTCTGGAGACTGGGATTTTTCACCGTGCTCCGAGTCTCGCAGAAACGCCTCTGGAGATTAGGGTTTTTATTTTCGTTTTGTCGAAAGGGTTTTAAGGAATTATGGGCCTTGGGATGGGCTTGAACAATGTACATATGTTTGGTCAGTAACCCAATTATTGGCCCAACTTTCGGCCCAAATAAAACTACCCGTTAGGCCCAAAGAAAAATAAAAAGAATCGGAAAAGGCCAGAGCTCAGGGTCTTGCGTTTCTCTCTTGTGGTGGCAGCCTGCGTGAGAGCTACGTCGGAGGGAGACTCAGAGTCCTCGAAAGTCCGCCATGCCTACCGTCAGCGTCGGCCGCGATCGTCTGTATGCAGCTCTAGGAAAAACTTACAGTGAGCTCTCAGTCTCTCTCTCTCTCTCTCTCTCTCTCCCTCTCTCTTCATTTGATCGATGCATTTATCTATGAATTCAGAAACTCACACTATCTCTCTGCGTTGTTGAATTTGAATCTGACAGCTCAGGAGCAGTTCGAGGAGTTATGCTTCGACTTCGGCATCGAGCTCGACGACGTCGTAAGCAGTTTTTACAGTCTCTAGTTTTTGTTCAATTTAATTTGTTTTTTGTTTATATTTCTCTGATTTATCGTGATTAATGTGTGTTTGTAGACAACTGAGAAGGCAATTATTCGGAAAGAGAAGAATTTGGATGATGACGAAGGCGGCGAAGATGAAGAAGTTATTTACAAAATCGAAGTTCCGGCGAATAGGTACGTTGTTGTTTTTCAATTTTCGATTTCTATTTGCGTGTAGAATCATGTATTTACTAATCGGATTGGTTTTGCGAATTGATGTCTTGTCATACTCCATTGAATCGATTGGTTCGAGATTTTAATACAATGTTGTTATTTGATTTGTATGCAGATACGATTTGCTTTGCCTCGAAGGGATTGCTCAATCGCTGCGTGTTTTCAATGGCCAAGAGGACAATCCTACATATAAGTTGGCGAACATTAGTAAGGAGTCGATGATTAAAATGCATGTAAAACCAGAGGTAGTTATATTATGCGAAGGGACTATTCTAGTTGCTTTTTATTTGATGGTGATACTTGTTAGTTTAGAAAGGATTCTTTTCCGCTTGCAGACATCTTTGATTCGCCCTCATATTGTCTGTGCCGTTTTAAGAGGTGTAGCATTCAATGAAGCTAGTTATAACAGCTTTATTGATCTCCAAGACAAGCTCCATCAAAATATCTGCCGGTAATCTTTTCTGGCTCAGAGATTTGATTTGTAGCTTGTCATGTTCTCAATTGCTTGTCATTTGTCCAAAGATCGTTCGCGGTTATTCAGCTCTAGTGCTTACACCTGCTATTTATTTTACAGGCGAAGAACCCTAGTTGCCATTGGGACTCATGACTTGGATACATTACAAGCCCCTTTCACATATGAGGTGGGCTTTTGATACTTGTTCTCTTTGCTACAGTCTTGTATTCTACATTTTTTTATGAAGGTTCATTTGGTATTGGTTTTTATTGTAAAATTATGGTAATGGTTTAGATCCTTTATTGAAACTTATGGTTCTTGGAAGGAAAAGTAGAAAGGCGAAGATTTCTTGATATAACTCGCATTTCAATGAAAGAATTTTCATGTTCTTCTTTGTTGTGGCTTACAATTCTCTTTCCATGTTCAGGCTTTGCCACCTTCAAGCATAAATTTTGTGCCTCTAAAACAGGTAATTCTTTAAGTTTTATACTATTGTCAATTAGTAGTATATGGTTTAGTAACAACTCTAATTCTTTTTAGTAGTTTGTTAGCACTAATATCATGTTGTCTTGATTTCTACATTAGGTGAAGAACTTCAGAGCAGATGAGCTCATGGAATTTTATAAAGTGAGTTCTTAACTGGGTGGTTTTTAATTTTTATCTTCTTTTTCCCCCTTTTTGGGGATGCGTTATAGTTTGTCCAAACCAAACAACAAATAGAATTTTAGAAACCATTGCCATAATAGCCAATTCGCACAAATCCTTTTCCATAATCTCCTGTTTTCATGACCTAGTAATATCTTGATCCGTATTTTTACCATTGTATTCTCGCAGTCGGATTTGAAGCTGAAGAAGTTCTTGCACATAATAGAGAACTCACCAGTGTTTCCTGTTTTATATGATCACAACAGGTATGATAATTTCTCTCTTAATAGATTATTTTGACATTTCTCATCATCTTTTAACTACCTCCCGCCCTTTTCCTAGTGTTGTAAAGAGCTTGACTTCATTGGGATTGTGTCCAACGACTGCTTGTATAACATAGTGTTGATTACTATATATATATGTGTGTGTGTGTGTGTGTGTGTGTGTGTGTGTGTGTGGGCTTTGTATTTCTTTAAATCTTGATAAGTGCTGTTCCATTTATTTTGGCAGAACTGTTTTGTCTTTACCGCCCATTATTAATGGTGCACATTCAGCAATCACATTAAAGACAAAGAATGTGTTCATAGAATGTACAGCCACTGATTTGACAAAAGCCAAAATTGTTCTGAACACAATAGTAAGAACCTGAAACTTTGGAATGCATTTATTTCCTAGTTTTTGGTTCACCTGTCAGTGGATGATGGCATAAACTTTTATTCCTTTAGGTAACGGCATTTTCAGCATATTGTGAAAGGAAATTTGAGATTGAACCAGTTGAAGTGTTATATTCTGATGGAAACTCACATGTTTATCCTGATTTATCGATTTACAACATGGATGTTTCTCTATCGTATGTCAATAGTTACGCTGGAGTGTCTTTGGAAGCGAAAGAGGTATATCAATAACTGCATGTTACTTTTTCCTTCTTCATTCTTTAATATTGCTTATTGTTTCCAATGATTTTTTTATTTGCATAATCATATGTTGTAGAAATAATGCTGTTATCGATTGCATAGCAACCCTTTTCATGAATTATAGCAGATTAGTTGATATACTGCATCCTTTTGCTTTTCTCATCATTCTTTATTATTACCGTGTAGGTTACTGATCTGTTGAAGAGGATGCAATTGAATGCTGAGCAATCTAAATCTGACAATATTACTGTATCTGTACCTCCAACCAGAAGTGACATTCTTCACCCTTGTGATGTTGTGGAGGTATAATTATTCATAGCGCGCTCACTGTATTAATAAACCAAACTCTTTTTGTTTTTTTTTATTTTCTTTTTTTTGACAAAGTATTCTCTTTTGTGTTTAGGATGTTGCAATTGCTTATGGATACAATAATATTCCAATGAGAAAGCATATTCCAACGAGCGAGCCTGTTTCTTTGAAGCCACTAGCCTTGAATGAGTTCACTGAACTCATTAGATTAGAGGTCTGTAATAAAAAATTTCAGTTGACACATAAACAGTTTTAAGTGTGTGGCTTATTCTAATTTCTTTTGTGTTGTTTCAAAATTGTGTTAGATTGCAATGATTGGGTTTACAGAGGTCTTGACATTCGTATTGGGCTCGTGGAAAGAAAACTTCCCAATGTTAAGATGTAAAGATGACAAATCGAAGGCTGTGGTCATTGCAAATCCTCGCTCATCTGATTTTGAGCTTGTCAGAACCAGTCTGATGCCTGGCATTTTGAAAACTGTTAATAACAACAAAGATCATCCGAAGCCCATAAAGGTATATGTTACCAAGTTCTCTTCTACAATATAGTTTCTCATCTGGGGTTGCTCTTTTTCCCCTTTTCTGGTAAGTTATTGTATGAATTTTAGCAAGGATGGATATAACTTTCATTTTGTTACAGATTTTCGAAGTGGGTGATGTAGTACTGTTGGATGAGAAGACCGATGTTGGTGCAAGAAATCATTGCCAACTAGCAGCTCTATACTGTGGTGCTACATCGGGGTTAGAGGTACAATACCTAATATCCTGCTGCATACTGTTTGTTTCTCCTACTTTAGAACGTAGTAGCATTTACAAATAATGATTACATGTTGCTGACCTTTGGTTTATGATCTGCAGCTGATACATGGCCTGGTGGACAGAATTATGGGAGCGGTTGGGGCTTCTTGGGTTCCTATTGGTGACAATACAGGATACTTCATCGAGACTTCAGATGTGAGTGTATCTTTTACTTTTGTCTTTTGCTAGCTCTTTTGGTTGGTAAGGATCATTTTCATGCAATTTTGACATGTCCTGAAGGATCCCGAGTTTCTTCCCGGGAGACAAGCAAGCATCATCTATAAAGGGAAGCACATTGGAATTTTTGGCATTTTACACCCCGAGGTACAAATTGTAACTCAGTTTTTGGATAAGGCTATAGCTACGGACTAGATTCTGTACTATAAACTTTCCCATTCTTGCTTTGAGTCAATCACGACCGATAGCCAATTTCTATTACCTTAATTGTGCATTTTTGTGTCTTTTCAGGTGTTAAACAACTTTGACATTCCTGATCCGTGCTCCTATGTAGAACTTAACGTTGAGAGCTTGTTGTAGGTCTGTATAACAACAAATGTAAGCTTTGTCTTTCGTTCTTCCCATAGGTTTATACTCTTTTTTTTCTTTTTTAATTTAAGATCTTTCCTCTCTTCGTCTTTCATTCGGCATGCACAGAGCTTTGTCGAGCTCATTTTCTTGATTTGCAGCTGACTGCTGTACAAGAAATAGATAGTCATTCTTCTGCACAAATAATTTAGTACGAAATCAGGAAACCACAACGAGGATACAAATGTCGGTTTTGTTCTCTTGGTTTCGACTTTTATGAAACTATTGATTAGTGAATTGAGTTATTCTAAAAACATCGATTGTAAGATGCATTCATACAAGCTACCATTTGTTGCCAAACCGTAATGTTGAATAGAGATCTCTTGTTCTTCAAACTTTTGTGTACGGATGGCTTCCGGTTTTGCATCCTTTGTGTTTTATTTCTGTTTAGCTTCAGATTTTTCGGGTGACTGCAGAATTCAGTTGTGTTTACTCATTTATTTTAAGAAAAACTAATGAAAATAGCTTGAAAACTTTGAGTTTTAATGATAAAAACAAAATAAAGGATAAAGTGAATAGTACCAGAATTGATTTTTTTTTAGTATAAAAATGTAATTTTTCGTTAAAGTAAACAGTATCAAGAGCTTTTCGTTAAAATTTCCTTTATTTTATGCTTTAGTCAAGAAATTAACGTCACGCTTACAGGGTAATTTCTTGTTCCCCCTTCAGCAATAGTAATTTCTTTTTCTTACAGGATTATGCCCCGTTGTCAGCAAAAAAAATATCATGAAAAATAGCTTTGTGATGGGTTCTGTAGCTTACAGTTTTTGTGATAAAAATTTAATTATCGAGTTTTTACATGATCTTTTGCATGACTAGTACAAATAAAAATAGAAGTATCACACTCGATACCCATTTTACAACATTATTAAGTCATACAAACGATATTCTCTACACTAGGTGAGGGTGATTTAACCTCACCATGCACTAACAATAATGTGGTTTAAATTCATCTTTGACGAGAATCGAACATAAAACCTCTCACTTACAAATGAAAATGTATACCATTAGACCGTAACATTAAGCGGGTCTTCTGATCGAATTTTTAAGTTGAAAATTCATACATAAAAGTTCACAAGTTTATCATATGGACTAAAAATTCTCCAACATCTTCCAACCTCACACCAGAGACCCTGCAAAATAGAGCATGATCGGAGCTCATATGTTTTTGGTATGGGCTATAAATGCTTCAAGATCTTCCAACTTAGCACTATAGAAGCCTGCAAAACAGAGTATTGTATAACCAAATATGCAATTCAAACGCTGTAAAACAAAGTAAGTTGGACTTGAAAGGCCACTAGTTAAACATGAATATGGTCCGTAGTCCGTTGCTGTTACCTCTGCGAATTTCCGTAACAGACGGGTCTCTCTGCGCGTTGTTGATCCAATCAATCTTCCGGCGTTTGGATTCTTCCATCTTTTCGGTCTGCAGCTTTCCTACCTTCATCCGAAGTTCTGATGCCGTTTTCACCATCTCTGCATAAAACCGTAATCTACTAAAACTTTTGTCTTTTCAATACTTCAAATTGTAGCTCGAGATGCAAACTTTCGAATGCCTAAATGCTTGAGGTTTTAACACCAGAAAATTTCAGAACAACCAGAACGTATAGTCACCGATTGAAACTTTTAAAACAAAAACAAAATCATAGAAAAACAAAAGCGTAGGGAAATATGGTAAACGCAAAACACAAGCGCAGAACAACGATCTCTAGACACAGACTAAATCCATGCTTCCTAAATTTATACATATTCGAAGGAAGTATTTAGTTAGTTACCTTGGAAATTTTCATGGTAAGAGTTTAGGTCATATTGTTGCAATGTCTCGTTGACAAGCTCAGAACAACGATCTCTATACACAGACTGTCCTTCTAATGCTTGGATCTCTCGATTCAGCGCAGCATTCTCCTTACTAACCTGTATGCGTATTTCATTAAAGGACTGTCGATCAGGAATTCAATTTCATGCAGGCAAGACATTCTTGCAACCTCTGGTATTATAATTACCTCAGTGAGTTCGTTCCTCAACAAATCCAGCTGGGCATCCAGGTCTGTGTCAACTATTGCATTTTGACATAAAGAAGCGTCGACAGGTGGTTCATCCTAGAAAGAACTTTCTTTAGTCGACAAATTATACAAGTTTACAGAACGGAAAAATCATCGGTCACCAAATCAACAAGCAGCATATGGAACTTGATTTCTCTTACAGTCGGAGTGTGGATTAAAACGTAACTGAAAGCATCAATAAACTGAAAAGAACATACATTCTTCGACGGGTCGAACCCCTCTGGAACTTGAAAAACGTAGTCAAGGCAGTACTGCTCCCAGACAGCCAGCTTTTTATCAAGATCTGATTGAACCTTTTTGCGGATGATATCAACACCCTACAGAGGAATAAACAAACAAATAAACAAACGAGTAAACTCGACAGCGGATTATCGAAAAAGATTGCATCTTCCTACTAAGTTCGAATACGAAAATTATAATCCTCAATCAATTTTCTTTTGTTTTAAAGTAATCATCCAATGCAATAGCGACTCAGTACTACGGTCTGGTGGTATTCCTCTTCACTTTCAAGTGAGAGGTATTAGGTTCGAATCTCGTGGATGACGAATTCGATACCAAATTAGGCTGCCCATTAGTGTAAAAATATTGTACTAAAAAAAAAATCATCCACTGCAACTTATCAAGCACCAAAAGAATTCAAATTTAAAAAAGCTACAAAACATTTTTACCAAAAGTAAATAATATGAACTAACCCACCAAAAATAAAATAAAAAATGTGTTGACAAATACTCTCACTCACACAAAACATAGAAATTAGTAAAATTTGTGAAGGGGAAAACCCTAGAATTTTGAAATAAATTGAAATTAAGCATAGTGGGGCAAAACAAAACAAAAAAGATGGTGTGTAGAAATTAGAATTATACCCTGGATAGATCTTGGGCTCTGTCAGTGCCCTCAATTTTCAGAGAGGTTGATGCTTGTCTGGAAAAAACAAATAGTAGAAAAATATTGAAATAATCACAATAATTCACATCTAATAACAATAATAATAGTAAAATTAATGAAAAAGAATTAAATTAAGATCATTAGAGAGAGATTTACTGGCGGAAATGATCGAAGGCGTCGTCGACCAAGTCATCGGCGATGTTTAAGACGTCGTTGATGAACAGCTGCGGATTCAGATTCAGCGAATTGAATGCTGCCTCGCTTTCGCTGCCTTCCATTCTCAATAAACGCGAAGCTCTATTCCACAGAAGCACTCGCAATTACTCCACAGAGTTGCTGGTTTTCAGATTCGCATTAGGGATTTTCCCGCGCAAAGTGTCTGTAAAATGGCGGAGGAGAGCGGAAAGGGCAGGACTTGAATTTTGAAAAAGTGAAAAATAAAAGCAGTTTTCGAGACAGCGATCCACTACACACGTGTACTAATTCGGTACACCTAGCATTTTGGATCCGACCCAACATGTTAATATTAGTAATTAGGTAGATGTTTAACGGGTCAGATTGCTCGTGAACCCGTTAAATAACATATCACTTTGGATCAACACCTGTTATAAATTATATTGGAATGCTCCCACAGGCCACTTTGGGTTCTCCGCTCCCTCCACCATCTTTCCCAAGAAATCTCCTCCCTCGAGCTGCTCCATGATCTGCAAGTCAACCCTTGTCTCCATCCTCTTCGAAGACATCATTCGCAGCTCCACCGCCATCTTCTCCCACTCCGCCAACCTTTGCTTCCAGGAGCTTTACATCTTGCTCCAGAGGATCCAAACCCTTCTCAAAGACTCCTCCAACGGCAGCCGGATGTGGCTCCTCCTCCAGACCAAGTCTCTAGTGAACAGCTTCCACGAGCTCACCCTCGACCTCTCCACCTTACTTGATCGACATCATCCCCGTCAAGGAGCTAAGATTAAACAATGATGTAGAAGAAGTCGTCTCCTTTCTCCACACCCAGTGCTCTCGCAGCACCACGAGTCGACGAAGTCGTTCGTCGATCCAAGAGACGACGGCCTCCGCCTCAAGGTCTGCTCCATTAGGGGTGGGTTCGGTTTAAATCGGTTCGGTTTTTTGCCAAAATCGAAACCAAACCGAAATTTCGGTTCGGTTCGGTTCAGTTCAATTTTTTTTCGGTTTTTTCCGGTTCGGTTTCGGTTTCGGTTTTTTGTTTTTATTTTTTTTTTCAAAAAATGAAAAACATTGAAATTTTAAATTTTAACATATCCAACACAATCATAACATAAACATTCTAATTAGAATCAAAGACAATGAAAATAAACATTTAAAGTTGAACTAAAATCATCAATCAAGTCTTCCAAAGTCCAAACTAACAACCTCACAACACAAAAATCGTACAAATGACTTAGAAAAGTTAAATTGTATGATGTTGTTCAAAGATCAATGTTGTTTGCTTGTTTGCATGTTGACAACTTGATTAGTAAAGGTAATGCGTGGGTGAATTTATTTAGTGTGTGTTGGATTCTTTTCCATCACAAATTACCCTAGTAATCTACCCGAAATAAATGTTTATGGATTATGTTACATGTTATATGAGAGTAGATTTGGAAAAGAAAGCTGGTGCAGAAGTAGACAGTGCTATGGAGATGGATGTAGGTACTTCGGGAAGAGGTTTGGATCCGGAACCTTATATGGGGGAGAAATAATAGGTTAGGGTTTAGAGTTTTTATAGGCCTTTTTTTAATATTTTAAGCTTAAAGTTTGGCAACACATTGAGTTTAGCACATTTTAACTTACAAATTGGGTTTAGAAAATAATACCCAAAACAAATAATTAAATAAAAAAATTAATTTAATTAATTCGGTTCGGTTCGGTTTCTAGATCACTAAAACCGAACCGAACCAAAAGAATTCGGTTCGGTTCGGTTTTTTCAATTCAGTTCGGTTTTTTCGTTCGGTTCGATTTTTTCGGTTTCGGTTCGGTTTTTTGAACCCACCCCTATGCTCCATACTTGACCGCCTCAGGAGTGAGATCGTTCTTGACCACTCCAAGCTCTCCGATATTTTCATGTAACTAGGGATTCGTGATGCTTCAAATTGCAAAGAGGAGCTTAAGAGCCTCCATGAAGAGTTCCAAAACCAGACGGAGGAGAAATCCAGGTTGCAACTCCTTGTATTGGAATGCAAAAAAAAAAAAAAATGTTAACGGGTGACCTATTAGATTAACGGGTTGGGTTCGGATGACTCGTTAGCTTAACGGATCGGATTGAACCCAACCCAAACCTGATCTGTTTACCGGTCTAGTTCTGCCACGTCATAAATTGTTTTGTTTTTTTTTTTATGGTCGAGCAAAAAAAAAGAGCATGTAACGGTTATTGATACGGGCTGTTTTTGTGCCGATTAAGTTTTTGACGAGATCTCTTGTAAAGGTATCTCAACAAAATTTGACGTGATGTTAACATCATTCGGCATGGGATCTCAACATCACTCGGCTAATTACTTTAACATTTGTCGACATGAATGCATATGAAAATAAGTCCACTAAGCACTTCACGAACTTCCTCATGGAAAAAATTTTCCTCTTCAAAAATTATAAGGATAATATAGGAGCCACACGATGACACGCACAAATAAACGAGGGTTTGATGTGCATCTAAAGATTTAACAATCAATAATCTGACGGTCACATATATTACTAATATACTTGTACCTACTAGAAAATTTTGACATTTGTCTCAAATACACTGAGAGTGGGGACCACAGTCAAATGACTGATAACGGTTGTCGTGAAGATCGATTAAAATTATTTTAAATTCAAAATTTAAAATAGAATATAAATAGTATATAACGAAAACTGACTGCATGATATATGATGAACGGCTGTGATTGCTTGATCCCTGGATCCCCACAAAGAGGATCTGGCGATGATCCTTTTATATTTTGCTCTCATATTCCTCAGTCAAATTATGTGAATTGAAAAAAAATAAATGATAGAAATTAACAAAGAGGAAGTGCGAAGTAAAAATTAACCTATTTAATATAATATTGTGTAGTTATGTAAATTCTTGATATATTTGGTTTAAGATTCCTCGCTAATTCTTTTTCATTAGGTTTTGTATTATTTAGAGAACAAATTTATTTCTTAATTTACTATCCACACACACTTATTTTATATGTCTGATTGTGTAAATTCTTGATAAATTAAGTTCAAGATTCCTCAATTGTAAAGAAAAAGAATTGAATCTCATCCGGATTCACTTTGTGGAGATTTTAGGAATTTCCATATATTTATTATTTATCGTGTATCGTGTGATCAGAAATTATTTAATTTTTTCTATTTAAAAAATAAATACAAATAATATTTGACAAAAACTGATCGTACAATTTACAACGAACTACTGTAATGTGAAGATTGCGAGAATCCCCACAAATGAATCCGGAACGGATCCTCTTCCTAAAGAAAATACTAAGCCCACGTTCTCTCCTTTCTATCCTTGCCGCACATATCCTTAATTTGGACCCAACAATTATTCTGTAATTTGTGGTGGCCACCAGAATGCTTCCAAAATTTCAGAAAGCAACAGATAAGTTGCGGACGTTCCGAAGCCATACAAGCATGGCGAGGAAGAACTCCAAAGTCCAGGCTCTCTACGAGCTCTGCCAAACGATCTTCACGCCGTCAGGGTCTCCTCCGCCTTCTCCTCCGGCTATCGATAAGCTCTGTTCTGTCCTTGGTAATTTCCCATAATATTTTGTCTTCAAATTTTAATTAAACTGCTCGTCTGATTTGTGATTCTACTAAATTTTGTAACTTTGAAATTGGGTTTGCTTTTTTTCGGGGTGTTTTGAAGAACTGAGTGATATATTTTATGGGGTTTTGTTAAATTGTAAGAGTGTATAATTTTTCACTAATTACAGTCCAAAGTAACTTTTTTTTTTCTTCCTTCAGAATTAATCATGCATTGATGTATAATTTAATATGAAATTTGTGAATTGGAAGCAAATTTGTGTGAAAAGCATGTTTGGATATTGTAATACATACATTATTGTTCTTGGATGTATGTTTTCAGCTCTTTAAAGAAAGATTTTGCATCCAAAATGCCAACTTTGTTAATCCTGTTGAAAACATACTTTGCTTAATCAAGAATCGACCCTGAATCGACCGGAGTATCATTGCTTATCGAAGATTCAGGGTCGACTCCAGCTTGATCAAGAATCGCACTTGTTTTATATTTTCCATTTGCAGCGAAGTCGTGATGTTTTTTCCTTGAATTGATGGTATAGACTTGGTTGATAGGGCTTTGTTGCTTATTGATAGTAATGCCTAGCGGCCGATGCTGCCTCTGATATAGATTTCCATGGACCGTATATGGAATGCCTCATTGCTCCATTGACAATGATATCTTTGCTTTTGTTCTTTTGTTGTCATATGTGTTATGTTAATACTTCATACGTACGTGTCTTTTGTGCACGTATTAAAAGATTCCTGCTTAAAACGAGCCTGAACCGGAATATCAGATCTTGAGCCCTAACTCAAAACGGTGATGACAGTTTGAGTTGCTTCCTATATGTTACACCATATGAGAGAATCTTGTCTTAATATTCTGATTTTGGTTTGAATTTGCAGACACGATATCTCCTGCTGATGTTGGGCTTAAAGAGGAAAATCTGGATGACGATCGAGGGCTTGGTTTTTTTGGACTTGACCAACTAAATAGGGTTTCTCGATGGGCTCAACCCATAACATACTTGGATATGTATGAAGGTGATAGTTTTACGGTAAGCGTTATAAGTTATCACTCAAAAAGGAATTTAGGTTGTTCGTTATATTCAAAGCTCTCTGAAATTTATACTCAAGGATTAAGCAATGATTTTATGCAGATGTGTATATTCTGTTTTCCTACTTCCTCAGTCATTCCGCTTCATGACCATCCTGGGATGACTGTTTTTAGCAAAATTCTCTATGGCTCTTTGCATGTGAGATCTTATGATTGGGTCGAGCCTGCCCAGGAGATCAAGGGACCAAATTACTTTCCAGGTCTGTTTTTTCATGTAACTTTTAATACATACTACGATGATTATCAGTAGACAATGAGCATGGCGAATGAAAATATTTGTTAATAAAATATAGTATGGAATGAAAATGTTTGCATCATCATATCCTTACGTCTAGTTACAAATGCCCGTTGAATGATTTTCAGAAGCTAAGCTTCACGAGTGAGATACAACTGTATGCCATGCTCATGATTTTCATAATTAGAGGGTTTAAATACGGGAGAACTGATGAAATTGCTCTCCAATGCAGTAAAATTGGCGAAGCTGGCAGTGGACAAGGTTTTAACGGCACCATGTGCAACATCAGTTTTGTATCCAAGGAGTGGGGGGAATCTGCATAACTTCACGGCAGTCACTCCTTGTGCTGTTCTTGACATTCTCACACCTCCTTACAGAGAAGATGCAGGCAGAAAATGTACCTACTACCGTGATTATCCGTACACCGTGTTTGGTAAGTAACTTTGATTTCTAGTTAGGGTTTTCTTTCCTTCTTGAAGTTAATTCGCATGAAAAGAAAAGCTGATGAGTTTAGCGGTCCGATGAAAACTGCAGCTACGGAAAACAAAATTAAAATAGAGGACGGTAAAGAAGAGGAGTATGCATGGCTTGCTGAGACAGAACCGGATAATCTTTACATGCGCTCGGGAAATTACACAGGGCCGTCTATTCAGGTTTAACCTTCATCACTGTCGGTAGGGACGATCACTAAATGAGCCGATGCTTCTTAATGTGTGTGGTTTGGCTTTAGCACCGTAGAGAAAGCATAGCATTGCGGTTGACGACAGAAAGGCAACGAGGTACCAAAGGCGCCGAGAAGTGATTTGAGAGAAGTGCTTCTTGTTAGACGATGATATCAAGTTTATCGAGTCAAGTCATCCCGTATGAACCGCTCTCCTTGTTTGTGTTGGCCTTCATTAACCAACTCAGCGGAGTTGTGATTGTGATGAATGCATCCAAGGATTTGTTATGATAGTAGTGATTAGTGAAGCTCTCTGTTTGAGTTTATGTTTGTGATGTTATGTTGTGGCATTCAAACACGGACATGTCCGCACAAGAAAACACAATCTGCGCCGCCGACGGTTAAAGCTCTACTTAAAACGACAAGAGATTCGGGAACTCAAAACACTCTCACTAGTAAAATTGATGTTTTGCCTCTGAAACATTGCAAGATTCGATCGACAAATCGAGATGTAATACACGGTACATTGCATTACAATGCCGCACAAGAACTACAAAGTTGAACTGGATGACGCCGGCACACGGAACTGCACCTGACTTGATAAACTCTATCAAAAATTTCTGTAGATTTTCCAGGAAATCTGAATTGGCTGGAAGGGAAGCTTAGATGACTTGGATGAATGATCTGATAAATTCCGTCGCTTAGGGAGATCTGAAAGCTTCGCCAGCATAACGCACATTGCCGAGTTCCTCTTCAATACGCAGAAGCTGCATCCAAATCAAAACACAGATAAAGAGATAATTTCAGTCACTCTTCAATTCTAATGCTTTGTGCACATTCAGGAAAACAAGTCGAAAGTGGATGGTGTCGAGGGAATGGAAATGTTCTGGTTTTAACCTGATTATACTTGGCCAACCGCTCACTTCGGCAGGGAGCTCCTGTCTTGATCTATTCAGAACAAAACAATGTATTAAAAGCGTGAGGCGTGGGCGAGGCGTCCGAGGGATAGCCCAGCCTAGGTGTGAGGCGTGAGGCGAAGCCTCACAAGACCTAAATTTTTTAATATATACACTGAGCGTACACATATATTATATTATAAAAGAAGAAGATTATTAATCAATAATCATCCTGAGCACACACATATATTATAAATACATATACACACATATATATATACATATATTATATTTTATATATATATATATATATATATATATATATATATATATATAATAGAGGATGAAAAACACAATGAGCACACATATAACAATGCACGTAGACGGCACACACATCCATTATATAAAAAATAAAAATCAGAAAACAAGGCAGAGAGATGATAGTGCAAGGAAGATGTATGAGGTAGTTAAAACCCTACACAAAATTTGGGTTTGGGAGTAAAAAAAAAAAAAAAAAAATCCCTTGAGGCGCGCCTAGGCTACTCCGGCGACGCCTTCCGGCACCTTCCGCCCACTCCCTGAAAACAGAGGCGGCAACCCTCAAGCCTAGCCTCACAGGGCGCCTAGGCACGCCCTGAGGCGAGCCTTTTAAAACATTGGAACAAAATGAAATCGTCGATTTCATGTATAAATGAAGTCGAATATAGAGAGCATAGTTATAGGAATTAGCCAACAAACCTGTCCACTAGCCAAACCAACAGAAAGATCAGCGATAAAGTTATCTTCAGTTTCTCCACTCCGGTGGCTGACCATAACACCCCAACCTGCAGCTTTTGCGTCGAGTGCTGCCTGAATAGATTCAGTTATTGTGCCAATCTGGTTAACCTGCAATTCAAAGGATGAAAATGAGGTCGATCAAGTTACTCAAATCATAAGGTTAACCATTTAAAGGAAAACAATCGATGCAGTTAAATATGCTTGCCTTTAGAAGTAAACCATTGCATGCCTTCTTCTGAATGGCTTCAGCAATTTTTGTTGGATTTGTGACCAACAAGTCATCTCCTACAAGTTGGATATCTACAGAAGACTGAAGTGAAGACCACGAGCTCCAATCGTCTTGGTCAAATGGATCTTCAATAGACACAATTGGGAATTCCTTAATGAACTCCTTGTACAGCTCGCCAAGGTTCGGAGGTGATAGCACATGGGCCCCGTCATTTGGTTGTTTCTTAAAGTTGAGATCGTATTCCCCTTCTTTGGTGAGAAATTCTGAAGCTGCAACATCCATTCCTATTTTGATCTGCATCAATGACATTGTTGTGAGTCCGCATAACACATTTCTATAAGAATTTGCAAGAGAGAAATAATGCCAACGCCTACTACGGTCCTACCTTTCCGGTGTATCCAGCCTTTTCAATAGCATCAATGAGCAAAACTAGACCCTCCCTATTATCCTGCACATTGGGAGCAAACCCCCCTTCATCTCCAACATTGCAAGCATCCTGTCCATATTTTGCCTTGATAATTCCCTTTAGTGTATGATAAACTGCTCCATGCAATCCAGAACACTTTATCAATTATCAACCGTTCAAAAAACGCCAAGAGCATACTAATCAATAGCGATTCAAGCACTTTCTACTCCATAAACCATATATGCGGAAAATGAATAACAAATCTGACTAACCTTCACTACCCATGCGGAGTGCCTCAGCGAACGAGGATGCACCCACAGGCAAGATCATAAACTCCTGCATTGCCAGATTATTTCCTGCGTGGCTGCCTCCATTTATCACATTGAAAGCCGGGACGGGCATAACAAGCTCCTTCGTTCCTGAAACTTCCTGGATGTGCTTGTACAATGGCACTCCCTTTGCTCCTGCTCCCGCTCTACACACGCTCAGAGATACTCCCAATATGGCATTGGCCCCCAGTTTCGACTTGTTTGGGGTTCCATCGATTTCCAACATAAGTGCATCAACCTCATTTTGATTTCTGAAAAAAGCAAAAACTTCGGAACTTCATAACCAGCACTCAACAAATATGCCTAAACAACTCATATAAACACAATCAACATCAAGGCTAACAAGTTAGTACTGTTTGAGACAGCTTCTGGAATGGCCAAAAGTGCTTTAGTGCTTCTTCAACAAGCAAATCCCTGTGCTTTCTTGAAAAGCACTTGAATTTTTAGTAAAGATTTTGACATGCTTCTAACAAAAGCACTTCGAGCAAGAGTAGAAGTCCCCGATGGGCTTCCAAGCAGTCCCTTGGTAAATTTTTCCTTAACATTCCTAAAATTAGTGAACTTTTTCTAACATCTATTGCTAAACTATTACTAATTAGAATTAAGAAACGGATAAACTATAAACGCGATTAAACAAAAATGCTTAAGCTTAATTAACCTGACATCGACGCCAACGAGCTTGGGTCCCAAAATCTCATTGATGTTCTTCACAGCAGTGAGCACACCTTTCCCGCCGTAGACAGCCTTGTCACCGTCTCTGAGCTCCAACGCCTCGTAAATTCCGGTGGAGGCGCCACTGGGCACGGCCGATCGGTACAGATCGTCAGTGACCAGATCAACCTCGACGGTCGGATTACCCCTGCTGTCGATGATCTGCCTCGCCTTCACCGATTTGACCTTGTACTCCTTGGAGGCCTTGGCGGCCGCGGTAGGCGCGACGGCGACTGAGCATTGGACGGAGCCAGAACGACGCCGGGCCGGGCAGGGGATGCCGGTGGGGAGCTGGGGTCTGGGCTGGGGTTTGGAGCAGAGGAAGGGGTTTTGGAGGAGGTTGGTGGTGGGCTGGGTAGCTAGAGCCATGTTTAGAGAGAGAGAGAGAGAGAGAGAGAGAGGGAGAGAGGGAGTATTAGAGAGAGAAAAGTGTTTGGAGGGAGAGAAAGTTTGGGGAGGAGAGATAAAAAAGGGGAGAGAGTGTGGGAAAATCCGTCGAGGTGGCGATGAATATAACGTGCGGGTTGTTGGTTGGTGGTGTCGTTTGGACTCGCGGAGACGTTGAGACTGAAGCAGCCAGCTTTGGAGAGAGGAAGGTAGATGGCTGTGCGTCACGTGCGTGCGTGTATATGCTGAGGTGGCATGTGGGGGTCCGTTTAACTACCTTAAATATTTAAGAAAACTAATGAAAATGACTTGAAAACTTTGAGATTTAACGATAAAGACAAAATAAAGGGTAAAATGAATTGTGGATGCAAATTTCTTCCTCCTCGATCTTGGACGATTTTGCACCTACAAAACAATTAACACCTTAGGTTAAGGTCAAGAGCCTCACGCGCCCACGATGAATGGGGGGGCTTTGGCCGAAGAACCTCCGATGCCAAAGTTAGAATTTAGAGAGAAAGAGTGTTTAGAAAATTTTGGGATTTTTGCCAAAGTGTTCGAATCTTCTTTTTGGTGAGAATGAGAGTATATTTATAGGGATAGGAGGTGGCTAGGGTTTTTTGGGTTTAATTTAGGTTTAAGATGATTTTGGGAGTTATGTGATTAATTGACTAATTAATTTGGCAAAATAAAATTATTACCAAATGAATTAGCTAATTAATGGGATGAAATGGGCAAATATCAAGAGATAAACAAAACATGGCCAATTCCTTTTCTAACAATAGGTGGCCGGCCCTTCACTTGTTTTTGGGGTTGAATGGATGTTTTAATTGACAATTAAGGAATTGATTAGGAATTAATCCCTTAATTAGTCAATTATTATGATTTTAAAGGAAGATTTTAGGAAATATGGTAGGTATATATTATTTAGCTAATTGATTAGCTAAATAATGAAATAGAAAATACTAGGTTTTGGGAAATACCTTATAGAAAGGATTTGATGAAAGAGGTTTTTAATTGTTACCTTTTTTGGGCACTTTTGACTTGATTGAAAGATGATTGCCCGCTGCTTGCGCGTAGGAATCCTGGTATGCCTCAAGGGTATTTTTGTTCTCTTTTGTCCAAAAGTCCACGTGTCGCCTAGTGAATATTTTTGGCTCCACATGAATAGTATAAGGATTAACTTTTTAGTGTAAAAATATAGTTTTTCGTTAAAGTGAACAGTACCGAAAGTTTTTCGTTAAAGTTCCCTAAATAATTTTGGTGCCGCTTTGGACGGATAAAGGTCCTTCCAATCACATGCGTTAATCATACATTATAACATTATGCGGTTAAAAGTTATTATAAATTTTTTATTAAAAATTAAATATAAATAATATCGGACGAAAAATAATTATATAATATACGATGAAAAGAGAATCATGAGAGGATACTCATTCGCTTTGGACAACCGACAACGGTGCATGCATGAATGCAACCTACCAACCGGGTTTTTTTTTCACTAGTTTGGACTTTGGGGCCCAAACCCACAAGAAAAAAGTTGTTGTTCATATATGGGCCACAAGGCCCACAACAACACAATGGAACAAGGGTAAAGTGGTAGTTAAATGTAGAAAACGATAAACTTCTGTCGCTATTTCGAGAGAGACTTACATGAGACGAAGTATAAGCCCATCTATCTTAGAAATTTTATAATATGATTGTAACATAACCATGTAGTGCTACTAACCCACGTATTAAACAGTTTAAGTGAATGACATGATTGATACTTTATTAACCCAAGAGTGTACTAATAATAAAAACTTCATGTTAAGTTTATTACATATCATTGATTGATACGTATTATGTTTAGGACAACAGAGTTAAAAAGGAAAGATTTTTTAGTATGCGAAAAACACAGTCTGCTACACCAAATGTCTTCATAGATTCATAGAAAGTGCTAAATTCCAGAAGGAAAAAGAAAAAACAAATAAAAAAATCCCAAACTCTCGAATGCATAAGCTGTAAAGTGGGGACTCGTAATTCATCAAAACGAAACATACAAGCTTTGGCTGAGTTCACAACTATCAGAAAAATGTGACTTCTAAACGATGGAGCCTGACAAAATAATTTGAGTTCTACTACTTGAGAAAGGTGCAAGCAAGAAACAAGAACAGGTACACTACGAGTGAAGTTAGAAGTTCGAGGGTCCAAGTCGGGTGCAAGAGCATTGATGGAATATTCGGGACCAAGACCGAACCGCATACCCAACCAGTGACAAGAGCTCCAAGTCTGCAACAGGGGCAATGTGTAAGTAACGAGAAGAGTGAGGGAAGAAGGCAGACAACTATGGCCACTGTCCAAACTTACCCGAAAATGGAAGCTCTGGCCAGGCTCTTTGTCTTCTCGTTGAGGAAATAGATGCAAGCTGCCAAGGAGACCGCCACCTGTTGTAACAAATATTTCGATTATTTCCAAATTCCAGAAAAAAGGGGCACCAACATTGCAATCTATTTTCTGCGTGCTTAAATGCAGATTATAGTGTTTTAATCAAGATCAACAACGAGGAAGGGTGCATTTATCTAGGATGATGGAGAAGCACGGAAGGATGGGGGAGGATATATCTTATGGAAGAAAGACGACTTAAAGATCCCAATGTTGGATTCAGCAAAAGAAGGTAGGCATTTGCTCTGTACGTCGAGAAATGTCTAAAAGTCTAATTGTGTCAGCAAGGCATGCTTCACAAAGAGACTGAGGCAATGCCACTACCATATGCTATTCCAAACCGTCTGTGCTCATCATATGACGAGAGCAACTCAATCAAAGATATCATCCACATTGTGAACAAACGAAGATGTCTCATGAATGGCTTAAAGGATATCTAAGAACAGCACACCAAAAAAACAATGTCTAACTAAGTAACTGAGAGAGTAAACCTCCTCCTCAAACTTGCACAAATCCGTCACAAATAAAACAAGTTTCAATTCAAATCAATGCTTCCAATAAAGGATGCACTAAGGACAAGCTGATATTAGCCTACGCATTCAATTACCATGACTGAAGGTTTCACTTGGATAACAGAAAATGATAAAAATGGCAACAGGTATGATTAAAAGATATAAGGCCATTCGAGCCTTGGCAATCTGAACAAACCTGAAATGCAGGTCCACCTTCAGCTGAGTTCATGATACTCCAGCCACCCATGAACGCAAAGAGGAACAACCTTCTAAAAACAACTTCAACAGGTGGAACTTCCACAAAATTGAGCAGGTTCTTAACCCAAGGCGGAGACTCTTCAACTTTCTTTTTCAACTTGCTCTTCAAATTAATTTTTGTTTTCTTCCTCTGCTGGAAGCTGGTCATCAAGATTTTCTCAAAAGCAGCTTCAATTGATTCTTCGCTTCTTTCATGTCCAGCATACTGCTGTAAGAGAAAATTGCGTGATCCCCAAATTTCTTCCTCAGACGCATCATAGGTCACACCAAGACGTTTATACGGATCCCAAACACTGATTCTAGGGAATTTTGGAGCATTACCTACAGAGGCAATAAAAATGCAAAATGAGCAAAGGTCAGCCGTCTACTTATACAGGCAGAACTCTCAAGTCAGATATATTAAACCACTAAGTACTGGTTCTGGTACTACATATCCAACGTAAGTTCTAAGTGTCGGGTATAATAAAAAGGATTTATCTGTCATGTTCATGTTTTAATCATTCACCATATAACGCAATTGTTCAAGTAAAATTGGCAATTCCTAAACAAAATGCAACCGATTCACCCCCCTCTAGGTTAAACTAGTACCCAACTTTCAACAATGGATAGCTGCCATTCACCCGAGGGGCAAAAAAGAGCAGGGTGAGACAACAACTACTTGATTCTCGATGCTCACAAGAACCTCGCTTTGCAATTGCCATAAACTCGATTTCAACTAGCATGAGCAAAAGTTTGTGTTTTTTATCCTTACTAAAAATCTTGTGTCCTAAAATCTAAATTCTGGGTCTGAACAGCGAAATCAGGCAACCAAATAAATAAAAATTCCCCAAATTACAATAAAATGAGCTAGGGCAGAAATGAATTTTACCTCCGTAAGATGTACCAGCAGCAGCACATCTAGGAGCTCGTACAACGGAGCAACAAGTTGGCAGCTTCTTCGAATTTTCGAGAAATTTACTGCAAGAAAACATCCAAATCAATAGATATAATTACAGATATATACATATAAACAGAGAGGAAAGAGGGGGGGGGAGAGAGTACAGTTTGTGGCCGAGGAAAGCGGTGGTGAAATTGGGGGAGGAGATGGAGAGGGAGGCCATGGCTTTTTTTCTTGGGGAGGTCTGCGAACTGAGAAAACCCTAATTCGAATGGTGGTTGGACGCCATGGAAATAGGCTCCGAAGCTGCAAGCCAACAGGGGGTTTTGGGGGTGGCTGGGGATGGAAGAGGAGTAACGATATCCGCTGCTGCCTTGTATATTTCAACAGAGTGAGCCGGCCCCAACTACCTTGTGCGACGATGCGCACTGCGCACATTTTCTTTTTGCTTATTTACGTCAGTGCCCCCAAGAATCAATTTTAGTCACTTTGCCCTTGTTTAACTAAAAATGTGTCATTTACACCCAAAAAGCTAGCTTTGTGTCACTTCGTCCTATCTCGTTTTTTTTTTAGTATATCAATATTTTTACAAGAAGAGGAGGGGGAGTTCTGCTAAACCACATAATGAGTAGCCTAATTTGGTATCAAATTTGTCATTCACGAGATTCGAATCTAAAACATTTCACTTTCAAGTGAAAATGAATATCACTAGATCGTAATACTTTGTCCTATCTCGTTATCTTCATTAAATTCTGTTAAATCATTGTGGCATTGATATTAATAAGCCTTTTGGTGAGAGGAGTATCTGCTGAGATAAAGATAGAGGGGGCATCATTGGTGTAGATTTAGAGTAGTCGCGGGGGAGCCGGGGGGTGGGGGAGTATCCGGCGGCGGCGGGGATGACATGCAGGAGACTGTACGGGTGAAGATGGGAGCGGTGGGGCCAAAGGAAGTATGATTTTGGAAGCAAAGCGTAATTTTTAAGTACGAAAGTGAAATGAAAAAACTAAAAGTAATAAAGTGTGAATTTCATGATGCAATGAGGGTAGTAAAATAAAAATCAACTGAGAATTACGCTATTTCCATCGACGAAAATCCTCAGATATTAAATTGCAACAGTGCAGTAAAACGATTGTACAACAATGTAGAGCTGAGACAATCTTTGTACATCAAATTTATTTCTTCTTTCTGTTGGTGCAACATGCTTGATATCGAGGGCCGCATGTAATTCAACAGTAAATGGCGCTGCGCGGTTCATATTCCGCTGCGCTACAAAGTCTGGACCGTGACGCGTGGCACCGCCTTTACACGGAGGAGCACCCCATTGTCACAGCTTAGGACCTTGGTCGAGTTGAGCAAACTGCTGCCGCAAAATCCTTCGCATGACCTTATTTGTTGCTGTTCTTGGAAGAGACGGGAGAGGCACAACTTTGGAAACCTGCGCGGCCGAAGGAAAAAGTCAGCAAATTATCCATAAATATACAAATGTAAGGCATGTTGTTGGTTAACTTAGGAGCAGAGGATCGATACCTTGAACAACGGATTTAATTTCTTCTGCACGGCTGAATTGAAGGACATTCTCAACTGATTCAAGTCTGCAGTTGGGTTATCTGAGTTCTTGAATACGACGGCAATTACTAGCTGCTCAGGCCCGCCTCCAGCAAGCGGCACTCCAATCGCAGCTGTCTCGAGAACATTGTTATCAACTGCATTACAGATTCGTTCAATCTCAACCGAACTAACCTGGAAAAAGAAAATGGAGTGCATCAGAGCAAACGTATCGTGATTATAACTTGTGAGTTCATTTCAGGCTAAGCTGTGTATACTTGGAACTTTATGTCAGAAGGTTTAGGTCAGAATATTTCATGTGCATGCGTATCCCAAATATTGAATTTCATTGTGTTTTCTCTCCAAAAGTAATGCCTACCTTGATGCCCCCAATATTCATTGTATCATCTGCACGACCGTGCGCATGATAGTAACCTCTAGATGTCCGTTCAAACACATCTCCATGCCTCCTTAACACCTGCATTTTGCAAAATCAGATAAATTTGTATTGAGCTTACATTGTATATTGGTACGAAAGTGAAGCAGAAAGTTGCTTTACCTTTCCATTCCAAATTGGCATTCCCTTGAAATAAACGTCATAATGATTAGCATTCAGTAATGTACTAGAAGCTCCAAACATGACGGGATCAAGCGCCAATTCACCAACCCCTGGCTCATTTTGTGGCTGCAATAGAAGATGAAACTTTCTACGATAAGTATGTGAGTACTTGACCATGCAAAAAAGTTGCCGCGACTTGAAAAGTACAGATGCAAAATTTCTTCGAATGTGAGGTATTTTTGGTGCTTACAATAGGAACACCATCATTGCCAAGAATATACAAACTGCAGCCCATAGCTGGTGTGCTAAAAGCAGCCAACGACTGAGCCTCCAACAACGACCCAGTAACAAAACCACCACCAATCTCTGTACCACCACAGTACTCAATGATAGGCTTGTAGTGAGCCCTCCCCATCAGCCATAGGTATTCCTCTACATTTGATGCTTCGCCGGTGGATCCAAAGCAACTATCACATTTCATAGGAAGGAAAGAAAAGAGATTATGGCTTGATCAACACCAATAGCAAAGATCATTACTGATATAAAACATATTTCATTCAAAAATGCAATGCAAGAATCCAGATGTTCAGACTAATATGGTACATACTAAGAAAGACAACTAAAACTTACCGAATGGCAGACCAATCATAGCCGGAAACAGAATTTGTACTTTTCCATGACCGAACAATGCTCGGGATTACACCAAGCATTGTTACTTTGGCATCCTGGCAGATTGCAAGAGTTTTAGTTCTAATAAAGTATTTACAACTAAAATATCATATAGACAATTAATGAGAATATCTTATCATATATGCGCGTTTTCTATCAAGCCAAAATACTTTTAATTTACTGTTCCGAGCATATAACAGAGCTAACTACCTGAACAAACTTGGCAAAGCCGGATCCAAGTGGAGATCCATTATATAAGGCAATGGAAGCTCCATTTAACAATGAAGCATATACCAGCCAAGGGCCCATCATCCACCCAAGATTTGTGGGCCAAGCAACAACGTCACCTATACGGATGTCCATGTGACACCAGGCATCTGCAGCAGCTTTGAAAGGAGTTGCAAGGGTCCATGGAATTGCCTTTGGATCCCCTACATCAAAGTTAAAGCCCAATTAGGACTGTTGCTGGATGTCACATAACCGTTGGCTAATTTGAAAACTTAAATTTATCTAAGACTTGACAAATTTTTCATTCGTGGAAAAGCAACATAGAATTATTGCAGGGCTAAGTTAAATTCAACGTTCAAATTACCAGTAGTTCCAGATGAGAAGAGAAAATTTGTAAATGCTTCTATGGGTTGTTCTACAGCAGCAAATTCATTGTCTCTGAAGATATGAAAAGGAACAATCCAACATCGGTATCAGAGCCTGCTGATAATTAGATTCTTTCAACATAATTATGTAATAAGTCAAGTTATTTTAATGCACGCAGACAGCATCGACAAACTTAAAGAGGATCCCACCCGAGACAACAAAATCGAAGGAAAACTGGTCCATAAACAAGAATGGAGATGGAACGAAACAACCTAATGTTGCCCATCCAAATGTTATATTGGCTGGTTCACACACAATGGTATGCCAAGATTTTGTAATCAAGTTGAATCATGCAGATTTCATAAAGGAAGAAGAATAGTGCATACTTGAAATCTTTTACTGTTTCTAGAAAATCATGCCAGGAAATGTCACCATCACGCAATTTCGTGCTAGAACTGGAACCTTTGGTAAGAATAACGATTGCCATAGGAGACTCTGCTGCCACAATTTTACTGCACAATTGAAGCTAAATGTGAGACACACTGTCTGGGAAACCAAAGCATGAAACATACTATTTCAACTCATAGCTAGAGTACTTTACCTATACAAGGGCAGACTTTTCTCGCCGCGTTTTATTAGATCCTAACCAAAAGAAAAGAAAAGACAAAGATTAAGAATTTGAGACTCAAAGGACTAGATTTGTAAAAGTCAAGTTTTCCTTGTTCAAGTTGGAAACTAGATCATGAATTGAGACTCAAAGAGCTACCAGTAAAACACGAGAACTGTTTCCAAGTGACTTATACTAATACCAAAAACCAAAAACAAAGAAAATCAAACTACAAACAAAATTGGAAAACAAGGTGGCGATGTTTCATTCAAAACTACCAAGTCCTTTTTATGTTGAAGCAGAAACATAGACATGGAAAAAAAAGGAAAGGAATAAGGACGAAAATATGGTGACTGTACATATATAACCCTAAAGAAACTGAGGCAATATCAAATTCGTTCCCTAACAACCAGAACAAAAATCATCAAGTTAGATGTAAAACCCGAAAATGATTCAGTAATTTCAAGTGGAAGAAACAACAATGGAGCTAGTGTATGACATACATGGTGAATTGAGGCTAGCAAAAAGAGACTTCAACAATCAATGACAGAAACAAATGATATAATTCCATAACAGAGGAAAGCCTTGTTACCTATTTCTCATAGCATCCATGTCAGTACAACAATCTCCCACTAATATCTTGAAATTGAACAGAATACTTTTGTATCCTAACATGAAACTAAGGTATAGACCCACACCCTCCAGTTTACACATCATGAGGATCGAATAGATTACGGAAAAATGAAAAAGTAACCTGCAATGTTTTTGGTTATCCAGTGAAAAGAAGGACCTGGGTAAATATGGCTTTTGCCTCCGATATTTTAAGCCTTGTTGATATTTCAGGAGGAGCAAAACTATCAGCGATTGATACAACAACACATCCTGCCAGAACAATAGCAAGGTAAATAACTATGGCATTGACATGCATCGGCATATCAATTGCGATTGCAGAGCCTTTCTCCAAACCCAGTGCTTTTAGCGCATGTGCAACTAACCTGCATATTGTAGCACCAAAAATGTGTTAAACAAAACTCTTCCCTTTATAAATGCATAAATACACATATTCCCCTTTGTTGTGTGATAGGTGCAAATAAATAACTAAACATACATTAAATCTCAAAAAGATTTCAACATGAAAAAACTTAGATGATCAAAAGTAGCATACCAAACCTCTGTGCGCAATTCTTTAAGCGTCATCTTATTCAAAGGCAGATCATCATTTCCTTCATCGCGCCATATCACCATGGTATCATTCAAGGTCCTCTTACGATTTACAATCAAGCAATTTTTGGCCGGATTCCCAAACGCTCCAGGAAGCCATTGACCTCCAGGAACTAACAAATGCCCATCTCCAGACAAATTCTCACGTAAAATGCATTGGGGAGGTGTATCAAAGGATGCGTTCATCTCATCTAGTAGTACAGTTTTCCAATAAACCTGTCGAACAAAGACAGGAATCAGATATGTGAAATGAGTACCAAAGCGATAAACATCTCAGCATTCGATAAATACTACCTCAGGGTTTGACACCGAAAACTCCTGAAAATCCGAAAAGCTGGATATGGGATCCCTGTATCTGGAACCCAAGAGCTCTTTTCCCCTCCTCTCAAGTAGCTGGCCAACATTTGTTAGTCCTGCAGTCTCCCTTATCACACAAAAAGAAATGCACTTTCAGAATTTATTATCAAAATCTCAGTGTAAAAACTTCAAAGTTTCCTACTTTAACAACCCTCTAAACTCTAATAGCTTCATTTGTTCACACGCGATTCATCGCCAAGAAAAACTGTGAACAATTTTCCCCAAAACAACGTTTCCAAGGAACCAAACACTCCCCGTAAGAGAAATGGCGCCGCTTTCATTAAAAATTGAAGTGATTCCTGGAAAAGCACATGAAAGTCAGAGCATTTATAACCCAAAAGCATTTTTTGGGGTCAAATTTAGCGGCTTAGTGCTTTTGTTGCGCTGAAAGTGTTTTTGGCCAAGCACTTCCAAAATGGCCCCGACTTTCCTAATTGTTGTAGAGTTCACAGGCGTTTCGTCACCTAGGAATTACAGAAATCTCTTCCAGGAACTAAACACACCCTTTAAACTTTAAGCTCTTCTGGGAAGCAGTTATGTTCCTAAGAGCTTTTGCAGAAAGTGCTTTGTTTAGAAGATGGCGCAACTTTTACCAAAAGTTGAAGTCTGCTTCCCAGAAAAGCACTTGAAAGTAAGTGCACGTATAACCCATAAGCATTTTAGCTTTTTCTGTGAAATTATCCCACAAGCGTTTGTTGCTCTGAAACAGAAAGTGCTTTTGGCCATTCTAAAACCGCTTCTAAACTATCAGAATTTCCCACTGGTTCGTTTGTTCGTTATGCTCACAGGCCCGTTTCATCACCAAGGAAACACACAAATTTTTCCAGAAAACAACTTTCCCAGGAACCAAACACTCCCTCTAAACTTTGTAAGTAAATAATTTATAACTCCAAGGCTAAAAACCAAATATTAAACTTTTTTTCTGGGTTCGAGAACTAACGGGTCGGGCATCCAGGCGGGCGGGTCGGGTCCGAAGTCCTTGTAGCAGCCGTAGTACAACATCCGGTGGAACGAGAAGGGAAGCTCGGGGCTGAGGACGTGCGCAGTGATATTGCGCCACGTCTCCGGTGTGGCGGCTCCGTAATTAGCGATGATATCAGTCAAACTTCCATGGAGTCTCTTCGCAGCACCCGATTCGATCCCCAGAACTTCGATGTCGGAAATTGTAACGCCGTCCAGGCTCTTATACGCCATCATCTTCCGGCCGCCGTCGCCAATAATTAGAGAGAGAGAGAGAAATGAGAGCTAGGCTGGTGAGCTGGGTAGGTTGGAGGGGTGGGGAGGTGGGGCCCAGTGTGTAGTGGTTGAGGGTGTGGGTGCTTCTACTGCGTTGTTTGTTTGTTGGCTCATTTTGGGTATGCGTGTGTAAGATAAAAGCTTCTACTACGATGGTGGTTAGTTCATTTTGACGAGACATTTTTCAATATGATTGGTACACGGAATTGTGCGTGTGTAAGATAACAGTTTCTACTAGGTTGTTGGTTGGTTCATTTTTCAATTTTTTTTGGAGTTTTAACTAAATACTCCCATTATTGTTAACTTTTAACGAAAATGATATTTTTACTCTAAAAAGTCTACTATTTACTTACAATATTTTTTTATCATTTTTTATTAAAACTCAAAGATTTCAAGTCATTTTCATTTTTATTTCAGCTTTTAGATTCAAGTCCAAAAACATAAATGGTTTTTAGGAGGGAGTTCAATTATTTAATTGCATATTTTTATTTCTTTTATACTCATTTTATATTTTCTAAAAATATTAAAAATCAATTAAAATCTTCTAATATTATGCATTTTTCAACTCCAAAAAAATCTAATTAATATCTTATAACAAAAAAAAAAACTAATATACTAACATAAATCTATCTTCAAAACATTCTACCTTAACTCAAGTAACAAATATATGAATGTATTTTATACCTGTAAGCAAGATATGAAACCTAATTAAAGGGTAGAAGAAAAAAAAACATAATATACCTACAAACAAGACATATTAATCTGTGACAGGTTAATTATAAAAAATAATTTGTTATATAGATACATAAAAATAATTCCTATGATATAGGTTGATTATAAAAATTAAAAATATAATTTATAAATAGGGTTTAAAGTAGGAGGAAGATAAAGAAATTACAAAAAAAGTAAAAAGAAATAAAAAGAAATAATTAAAGAGATAATTAGGAATAAATTTAATTTTTATAATATATCTTATCGTTGAATAGATAATTATTAATAATTAAATAATTAAATTTAAAGAATTAGACTTATTTTAATAAATTGGACTATTTCTACTATCGGCTAAAAAAATTGGACTTATATCTAAAGATAAGAATGCCAAATCATGACATACATTATGTTTTTAATTACCTACTTGTAATGTGCTATGTGTACAAGTTAGTTAGAGAGGTTATTAGTTGTTATTGTTGTTATGACTATAAATACCATACTCATGTAATTATTTTGTTAAGTAATGAAATTGTAATATTTCAGAAAGATATTTTCCTCTCGGTTTCTATATGGTTTCATCGCCAACCGCCTCACGGCTTATCTCGATCCTCTTCTCTTCCGCTCTACGTCTCTGATCTCTACCCACATTCGATCGGATTTCTCGCTGATTTTGTACTCCGATCTTCGATCATCGATCTGCTTTCTTGATCTTCAATGGCGTCTCCATCTGCGACCGCTTCTCCCTCTTAGTCGGTTCCAATTCCAAATCCCTCTGCAAACCCTAATTCTTCTCCTTATACCTCTCTCACGATCCAAAATATTGGTAGCATGGTGCCAATCAAGCTCAAGCGGTCCAATTACCTCTTATGGTGTGCTCTGTTTGCCCCAATTCTTAGGCGCTATCGACTTCTTGGTATCGTTGATGGCACCGAACCTTGTCCGCCACCACTTATGCCTGATCGCACTCTGAATCCGGCGTTCGAAGTTTGGTATGAGAAAGATCAAAACCTCCTGATCTGGTTCAATTCCACATTGTCTGAGGAGGTGATTCCGTTCACCGTTGGTGTTTCGTCATCTCGTGATCTCTGACTCAAACTCGAGCAACGATTTGGGGGTATTTCTGATGCGCATGTTCATCAGCTTCGATCGCGTCTTCAAAGCATTCAAAAAGGTTCACAATCCATGTATGATTACTTGCAAGAGCTCAAAGAGATTTCCGACTCTCTCACTGCTGCTGGAGCCCTAATCTCTGATCGTGATCTCATTGCAGCCACTCTTGCTGGTCTTCCTGATGATTTTGAGTCCTTCACGGATTCTATCATGCTTCGCTTATCCTCCACATCTTTGGATGAATTGCATGGATTGTTACTCACAAAAGAACTCTCTATGATTTGTCGCAAGAAAGCTGCCTCATCTAATCTTACTGAACCGTTTCATGCTTTATCGGTCCAAACTCAACCACCACTACTTCCCACACCGCCTCAGGCGTATGTCCTTCAGAATCAACCACTGCAGCAATCTTTTCGGTATAATTCGAATCGTGGAAAGACCAATCGCTTCTCCAATAATTGTGGTAATCGAGGAAATTATCGAGGCAATAATTTCACCAGTAACTTCAATCGCACCAATACTGCAGCTCACTCTTGAGGCTCTTCTTCTGGTCCTCGAGCCCCCTGTCAAATCTGTGGAAATTCAAGTCATGAAGCCATTGATTTCTTTGATCGTATGAATCCGGAGATCTCTGGTCGAATTCCTTCTGCCAAGCTCCAAGCGATGTGTTCTAGTTACAATGCCAAGTCCTCTCCTACTTGGTTGATTGACTCTGGAGCTACCTCGCACATCACCAATGACATCTCCAATATTCACTCTCCTACTCCCTACAATGGTGAAGAAAAAGTATACATAGGTGATGGTAAAAGTTTGTCCATTTCTCATGTTGGTTCCTCTACATTCCGTACACCTGTTACTTCCTTTACACTGAACAATGTTCTTCATGTACCTCACATGAAGCACAATTTGTTGTCTGCTTTTCAATTTCTCCGAGACAATTATTGTTCATTAACTCTTGATTCTAATGGATCCGTTGTTAAGGATCGTTCTACGGGGAAGACACTTTTGCGGGGTTCAGTTAAAGACGGTTTCTATCCTCTGCAGTCCTCTACCTCTAATCGTTCTTTCTATGGTAATGTTCCTCCTTCACTCCTTGCATCAGCTTTCGTCAGTATTAAAGTTCCAGTCAAGATATGGCATAGTCGGTTGGGCCATCATTCTTCTTCTATTTTTCGCAAGGTTCTCGCTCGGAATAAACTTGTTGTGCAAGGTGCATCTTTAGTTGAATTTTTCTACTCAGATTGTGCTATAGCTAAAAACCACAAGCTTCCATTCAAAGTTGCAAGTTCCTCTGCATCCCACAGCTTGGCATTACTTCACTGTGATGTTTAGGGCCCTACTCCTGTCCTTTTAGTTAGTGGTTTTCGATATTATCTGTTGATAGTAGATGATCATACTAAGTATAGCTGGTTTTTTCCATTAAAAGCAAAATCTAAGGTGTATTCTACGTTTGTAACCTTCAAAACATATGTAGAAAATACAGTTGGAAATAAAATCAAGGCTATTTGTTCAGATTCAGGGGGTGAATTTGTCAGTTCTTCTTTGCAAGCATTTCTTCAATTACATGGCATTTCTCATCAACTTAGTTGCCCCCATACTCCTGAGCAAAATGGTTGTGTCGAACGGAAACACCGACATCTTGTCGAGACAGCTCGCACTCTCTTAGTTGCATCTCATGTTCCTAAAAAATATTGGGTTGAGGCTCTCTCTACTGCTCTCTATTTGATCAATCGATTGCCTATATCTGGTCTTCTTTGTTCTCCATGGGAATTGTTATTTCATACTTCACCAAATTATACTCGACTTAAGATCTTCGGCTGCAGTTGCTATCCTTGGTTAAAGCCCTATGTCTCTTATAAGTTGGATGGTAAAAGTAATGAATGTGTTTTCCTTGGCTATAGTCTACACCATAAGGGCTACCTATGCTTGGATCTTCTCACAGACCGGGTGTACATATCCCGACATGTATTGTTCAATGAGAAAGCCTTTCCTTTTTCACACACTCCTATTTCACAGTTCTTACCATCACCTGATCCTGCTCCTCCCATCATTGATCTTCACTTCCCTCTTTCTTCCTCCTCCCATTCTCCCACTCCTCCACCTCCTCCCCCTGTTGTGCCACATGTTTCCTCACCCTCCCCTTCTCCATCTCCTGCTCAATATATTGATCCTTCCTCTTCTGCAGCAGTTACTAACCATCATCCCATGGTTACTAGATCCAAAAATGGTATTTTTCGACCTAAAGCTTACTCTACTACTAAACACCCTTTACCATCCACTTTTGATTATATGCCCACTACTTATAATCAAGCTTCCAAGCACAGTGAATGGCGATTAGCTATGCAAAATGAGTTTAATGCTCTTCAAACTACTGGCACTTGGTCTTTAGTTCCTTCTTCACCTTCTTAAAATGTGGTTGGTTGCAAATGGGTATTTCGCATTAAGAAACGCCCTGATAGTTCTGTTGACAGATACAAGGCCCGATTAGTTGCCAAGGGCTTTCACCAACAACAAGGTCTGGATTATCAAGAAACCTTTAGCCCTGTAGCTAAACCAGTCACTATTCGGATTCTGTTAACTGTTGCAGTTCAGTATAATTGGTTTCTAAATCAGATTGACATCAGTAATGCATTTCTTCATGGTGACTTACAAGAAGAGGTGTTTATGCAACAACCTCATGGTTTTACTGATTCTAATCTGCCAATTCATGTGTGTAAACTCAACAAGTCTCTATATGGCCTTAAACAGGCTCCTCAGGCATGGTTTGATAAACTTTTTCAAACTCTCAAGTCCTTTGGTTTTACTCAATCTTGTTCTGATGCATCTCTCTTTATCATCAAAGATCCTGTTCTAGTTATAGTATTGGTTTATGTGGATGACATCTTGATCAGTGGTCCCGATCCGACAGTGTGCCAGCAGTTTATTCAGAAACTTGGGTCTCTGTTTCCAATCAAGGACTTAGGTCCTCTTCACTATTTTTTGGGGTTGGAAGTTCAACGCTCATCAAAAGGATTATTTCTTCATCAAAGCAAATATCTTCTGGATTTGTTTCAAAAAACCAAAATGGACGGTGCCAAGCCATGTTGTACTTCTCTTGGCACTACTAAACTGGATCACAGTGGCATTCCTCTCTCCAATCCCACTGAATATCGATCCCTGGTTGGTGCCTTACAGTATTTGACTTGGACTAGGCCTGATATCTCTTTTGCTGTCAATCAAGTATGCCAATTCATGCATACTCCCACTGATCTTCATCTGCAAGCTGCTAAAAGGATTATCCGATTCCTCAAAGGCACCTCTGATCATGGTTTATGGTTTCAGAAAAGTTCTCTTAATCTTTCTGCAAATCCTGATGCCGATTGGGCTGGTTGTTTATTTGATCGTCGTTCCACCATCGGTTTTTGCGTATATTT
Source organism: Malus sylvestris (assembly GCF_916048215.2). Taxonomy (NCBI): domain Eukaryota; kingdom Viridiplantae; phylum Streptophyta; class Magnoliopsida; order Rosales; family Rosaceae; genus Malus; species Malus sylvestris. The sequence goes on from NC_062273.1 coordinate 28,004,056, forward strand.
TGGCACAAACTTAATCAGTTGGAGTGCTAAGAAGCAGCCTACAGTGGCTAGATCCTCTACTGAAGCTGAATATCGATCTCTGGCCCATACTGCTGCTGAACTTACATGGATCTGTAAGGTGTTTCATGATTTTGGTTTTCCCTTATCTTCCAAACCTACAATCTGGTGTGATAACATATCTGCTATCTCTCTTGCCTCCAATCATGTCTTTCATGCTCGAACAAAGCATGTTGAGATAAATTATCATTACATTCGAGAGTTGGTTCTTGTTAATCTGCTTCAAGTTCGGTATGTGTGTACTGAGGACCAAATTGCTGATATTCACACTAAATCTTTGACCAAGAACCGGTTTCTTCTTCTTCAATCCAAGCTATCTCTTAGAACTCCAACTTCTTCCAAGCTCAGCTTGAGGGGGTGAAAAGATGAGGATACCAAATCATGACATACATTCTGTTTTTAATTACCTACTTGTAATGTGCTATGTGTACAAGTTAGTTAGAAAGGTTATTAGTTGTTATTGTTGTTATGACTATAAATACCATACTCATGTAATTATTTTGTTAAGTAATGAAATTGTAATATTTCAGAAAGATATTTTCCTCTCAGTTTCTATAATATCAAGTTTTTTTTTTTTTTTCTCTTTTGTTTGTGCTCTGTCGTTTCATGGGGAATCTTGTGCGTTTTATGCATGAAGTTGTTCTCTGCTGCAGTGTTCGATGTTCCCTTGGTCACGTCGTGCATGCAGCTTATCTGGTTTTATAGTTTGATATAATTAAAGTAATGGTTCCTGAATTTTAATTCAATTAGAGTAATGGTGCTCCAATTTTAGCTTAATTGAAGCAATAGTCCATGAACCAAAAATTCATGAGCATTGGCCCCTAAACTTGAAATTTGTGAGCTTTGGTCCCTGAACTTGTTATAATATGTGACAATGATCATTTTAGCCAACTCCATTAGACTTTTCATTCGTTTTTTACCCATTTAAACTCTATTTTTTGTGGAATTTCTACTGGTGTTACTCAAAATGTCATTGCTCTCCATTGTGCCAAGTTCAGGAACCAAGACTTCAATTTTTTTTACCCATTTAAACTCTATTTTTTGTGGAATTTCTACTGGTGTTACTCAAAATGTCATTGCTCTCCATTGTGCCAAGTTCAGGAACCAAGACTTCAATTCAGGATCATTGCCCCAATTAATCCAACGTCAGATACCATTACTCTAGTTTTCTCTTATAATTTTATTGATCTTATGACTTACGCACGCGCGGTTAATGGTTCTTGTTGCATGCATGCACGCACGCTGATAAACTGTTTTCTTGGCGCAGTTGAAGTTTTGGTCTGATGAGGAGATGTTTAAAGCATATAAAGGGGCCAAATGCCCACACCATAACCTCAAGGTAGTACAAGTACTCAGTTATTGCCGTCGTACAAATGCTGTTTTACACGTCATGTACAAGCTTCCGACCAGGAAGAACACGAAACAATTTACAAGCTACTCAGTCGGATCCAGGAAGAAGCTTTCGCCCGGACTGCGCTGACGTGCTGCTTGTGCCAAAACGTCCAGCCGCTGCTGGGATGATTCTTGATGGCGAAAGGACCTCCGCAAAAGATAAATTGTACGAATCTGCGCCTAAACGGCTCTGTAACCATCCCTTGCTTCCTGAGAACCCATCTGCTACTGTCCAACAGTTCTTGAACCCTAGACTAGTTAGTGCTCTTGCAACTATTTTTCCTGAATCCGAGTACCTGTTTACGAGAAACAAAAAACAAGAACGAAAGCAATGTCATAACTCATAATTTAGCTACTTAATATGACCCAGAGAGCAATATCTATGTCAGGTAGTAGTTTTAAGTGTTGAAGCTTAATACGAAAGAACTCACGAGTCCAGGATCACGATGTTGGAGCCTTTGTTAACTCTCTTGAGGTAAGAAATCTTCAGCGCGGCTATCTCTGCCTCTACTTTCTTCACGTTTCTGACAAGGCCTCGCAATTTGTTTGGTAGTTCTTCCAAACTGGAAAGAAAAAAAATATTTGAGGCAACGAAAAGTTCATAAATGGGATGCAGGAAGGGTACAAATTAGAGGATTGAGGATGCCGGGGAGAAGTTACTCACGGAATGGCAATCATTTTGCTTTTGGCACTTGATGGTAGGCGGGGAATGCCTGCCTTGTCCTTGTCCTTCTCTGGTCGAATATCAATCAAAAGGTAATTCTTTGTTGATACGAGATCAAGGGTTTGAGCAGGAGTAAGCGAACCTGGAGTTAGTACAACACAAAACCATAGAACAATTAGTCCATCCCAACTTCACAATACATGAATTTAGTAAAAGTACCATCCAAACCAAAACTTGTTTCGAATGTGTTGAGTAAGCAAACCTAAATTTTAAGTACTCGAATTTGAAATTGATCGATATGTTGTGTAAATGCAGTTATACGTGCTATTTCAAGCAGAAGACGCCATTGTTTATTCTTGTTTCGAATATGTTTACTGTTATACAGACATGAAGCAATTCCATTTCGTAATAAGCTTGTATACCTTGGTAACCACGGAGGCTAAAAGATAGAGCAGACCAGACAGGAGGAAGAAGGAGGTACGCGAGGAATAAAGCTCCAGCAGTTCCGGCAATCACAATAGGATCTGCAGATGAGATGGTCTTGATAGTTGACGAAGCAATGGGCTTGGCCTCTTCAATTGCTTTGGTGGTCTCCCCTGCTACATCAGCTACCGTCTGAGACCAAATCGATCTTTCAGTTAGTGTCTTTAATTTAAGTAAACGGAGTGCTTGTACACTAGTCAAACCTTACAATCATCCATTTCCCAATAAGCAATGGATTTTACAGTGTCAATTTGTTCACTTAAAAGTATATGGAAGCGTTTTAATGCTCTACTAGAGATGAAGACTGTTGCATAGTGAACCGGTTCCGACTACATTATATTGATGAGAATGTTTCCTGACATAGTGAACCTAAAACAACTACATTTAGCGGTGTTTGTATCTCAGTTGGTTAAGAACTTAGAGAGCATTCTCCCTTGCACCCGAGGTCCGAGTTCAAAATGAAAACTGCATTGCTCATAGATATCCAAAAGTCAGGTACTCAGAAATTAGATCTCAATTCAAAGTTCGAACCACACTAACCACTTATCTGAAAAATTAAGTTAATCAGCAAACCCCTTGTGATTGCATATGGAGTGATGCTCTAAAATCAAGCAATTCATTGGGCTTTTTCACTAATTTTTCGGCAGATCATTGCAAATGGAAATTAAGTTGTTAAAGAATAAACCTTTGCAGCACTGAGAACAGGCTGTGTGTCAACCCCAGCGCCTTGGATTGCTTCTTGAGCAATCTTCGAAACCTCGGAAATCGCCGGAGAAGCAATCTTCAGCGCCTGCTCTCCGGCCTGTTTCGCAATAGGCAAAGCCACATCAATGCCGGGCTTCACTGCATTCAGAACAGCTTCCAGAACATGTGCCGTGCCGTCGAAAACGGTCGAACCCACTTGCTGTATCTGATCAATCGTCTGCTCCACCTGCCAATTCAAGCAAACAATTGGCGGCAAAAAAACCAGAAAGATCAGAACTTTGAACAATTGGCGGCAAACCCAATTCAAAGAAAACAACTTTATACAATTCTTACTTCAGTGAGTGAAGAGACAATCTGGTCCTTGGAGAGGCTGAAAGCTTTGGCTTCAATGGGGGAGGTGAAGAGGGCTAAAAGGGAGATTGTGGTTGATGTTGGTAGGGAAACAGAGGTGGGTCTAAATTTGGGTGGCTTGAGAGAAAGTTTGGGTGTGGCCGGAGATGGTTGAGGCAGGGAGGGTCTTGGGGTGGCGGAAGCTCTGATGGCCATCTCCACCGCCATCTCTGCCACCTCTCACTCAGTCTGAGTGGCAGAAGTTTGAGTTTATTTTGGATGGATCAGAAGGATTTCTTATGTGGTGAGAAATAAGTGGACAAGATAAGGAACTTTACTTTTTGGCCAGTGATAAAATGGCTTTCTGCCATTGGCTAATGATACCCACGTGGCATTTATTGTAAAGGACCCCACACCAAGCAAATCCTACGTGGCATATTAGTGGTAGTGGGAGATGAATAAGCCAACAAGATCCTCTCCAGATCCTTTTGGTGAAGATTCTGAAAATTCGTAAATCAAATCGTATTCGTTTGTTTTACATCGTACGGTCAGTTTTTGTCACGTACTGTTTATGTTTATTTTTAAATAAAAATATTTAAAATAGTTTTTAACTGCACGATATACGATAAACGGACACGATTCATGAATTCGCAGAATCCTCACAATAAGGATCCGGTGAGAATCCGGACTCATGAATGAGGATCATCTCTTTTTTTTTTTTTTTTTTTTGAATGAGGAGATCTGATCTCTCAACTCTCAACTAAGTAGTATGGCTTCTTATAAGTTTGCCAATCCACCTTATATCAAATTTGAACAATCTAAATCGTCTATTTTTTAAGTTGCACTTCATACTCATAGATCACCTTTGCAAAAATTGGCCATATCGAAAAATATTTGAATGATCTAATTGCGTTTAAAGAAATTGACGAACACTATGTTCTAATAAATATTGAAATTTCATCCTAACAAGAAAATGGACAAATGGTTTTAGATTGAATTGAATTTGTACAAGGATGATCTATGAATCGAGACTTACAAAATAGATGTTTCAGATCGTTAAAGTTCGATGTGAAGTGGATCCTATAATTTCAAAAAGTGGGAATCAACTGTATATGCATAGGGAATGTGTATATAGTGCAGCAACCATTATTTTATTTTTTTGGTTCCAAACTTCCAACCATACAAAATGAGGGCTAATCTACCATAATAATTCCGAAGATCGGCTTTAGTTTGAGTACTTGACGTTGCAGAACTTGGGCTAGCAATTCATATATTTATGGTGGAGAGTCATATTCCAACTGTGGGAAGAAATACAGAAGGCTGTAAGAAATCTAATTCAAAATCTTGACAGTTAGCATTAAGTTGGTCCCAAAAGAAGTATTTGTTTTAGTTTTTTTAGAGCATTTCCAAAGGAAATATCAAATTTTAAATATCAAAATGATATTTGACAGCTTATGTGACAATTTGACATTTTGTACAATATTTTGTTTCATCCGATATATTAAATAATAATGTCTTTTAGGGAAAAAATTATATTTTTGTGGGGTCCAATAATTGAGACAATCAATCAAATACTTGAAAACCATAACAACATTTACCATATATTATATTAATCTATTTAAAAATCATTTAATAAATTTGACATCTATTGTCAAATTTGATAGCAAAAGGCTTTGTCTTCAATTGACTCAGCGCCATGTAAGAAATTGAAGCTCGGTTGAAGAAAGTTTGTTGCCATTTTTACCGCTGTATGTCTACGTGGTAGTTTTAACATCTTCTTTGGAGATGCTCTTAGGTGTGCAAATTTCATAAAACAAGAGTTCCTTGCTATATTGGAAATGAATGAGAAATCTGAAATCATACAAAGTAACGATAAAAAAGGGATTATGATCAGGGGCAGAACTAGGATTGAGGGATGTTTTCTTGAGTTGTTGCCTGTTGGGATTGTGCGAGGGCTAATTTTGTTAGAGTAGAGCGGGTTAATTTTCGAAAAAAGGGGCGAACCTCGTGCACCAAAATCTATTTGTCCTAAACCACGTCTTCAAATGAAACAAGGCTTGAGAAAGAGAGAGAGTGGGGAGAAAATCTATTTTACTGCTAAGTTGTATATATTTATGTATCTATCTTTATCATTACAAAGCCAGTCATGTCTCATGTGATGAGAAAGAAAGACGCATGATTATGTACAACTCATCAGTGACATAGTCAAGAATCGAGGCTAGGAGGGGCTCTAAGCTGTATTAAAGAAATTGGATAAAAAAAAAATATAACTAATGGGAGAAAAATTGAAGGTTCGTTTTTTGTATTGGAATGAAAAAATTATAATCAAAAGAGTGTGATGGAGTCACGAAAAAGAATTAACATTGAGATAGTTATATCAAGCATCGAACTTCTTTATAAGCTCTTACATTGAAGTTGAACAAAAAATTAATAATCATGGCTCAAAATTGTAGCTCTGCAATTTTCCTTCAAGATAAATTCTTCATCTATTCCATATACGCATGTTTTCACTGTAGACAACATTGTGTCATGCAAAATTGTGAACTAAGGAAGGATAGTTGATATGTATAAGGTTTTGGTTGCATAACAATACTACTGTAAAACACATTTTTTTGGTTTCACTATAGACAACATTGTGTCATGCAAAATGGTGAACTAAGTAAGGAAGGATAGTTTATTTATGTAAGGTTTTGGTTTCATATAACAATATTACTGTAAAACACATTATTTTAGTCATTCAGAATAAACATAATAAAACTAGTTGAGAGAAAAAACACATAAGTCGATAACTTCAGAGTATCCACCAAAAGCACACAAACAGAAGCTACAAAGCAAAAAACTTCAAGATAGGCCGAGACCTCTTTTCATCCTCAAGTGGCTCCGCCACTCCAACTCGTGACAACTAAAATTCCATCTGAGAGAGAATATAAACATATATTATATACGTAAAACCGGATGAAACCTAAAAATTCTGTCTAAGAGTAAGAAAGTACATTAAGAATCCATCAATAAAGTTGAAGATTTGGATTATATTTCAGAAGACAAGAATTCCCCACAGGGATTCAAAATTTGAATAGAAAGTAAAACTTGTTCTGCGAAAAGTGCCAGAGTTTCAGTATTTTTAATTTCAAGTATATTGGCTTTTGAGGTGTGTTTTTTGTTTCCTGGTAATTGGATGTATACCGACTTGAAGTATTCCCTAATTGGGGTTGACAGTGAGCTTAATTATATACTAATCACGATTATCATAGCATGCATCTGTCGACACCTCATTGGTTTGGACATTTCTGCAACTACTCGAGCCAAATATTCCCTCCCAGATCGTCATCCTGGCAGGATGTTAAACTACTAATCTAACCCTAAGATTTGCATGTTGTATGGATTTGGATCCATGTCAATTAATGTGTGCACCTGTACCATTCATGTGGGAGACGTCCAAATCATCTTCAACCTTTTCTGCTCTGCAACCAAACCCTGGGAATCATGCCAGCTGCGTATGGTGGCCGGTACTATTCCAGCACACATCACGTGGTGTTACTAATTTATATTGCTTGAAAGTCACACTAAAGAATTTCTCCTATTGACGTTGAAGTTGATTGACTTATACAAGATAAATTTCAATTACAAAATAAATGTTTATAACCAAAATTTTAAATTTCTTTTTCACTCCAAATATGACAATACTGATGCTAATTATTCACCTCAAAAACTCAAGAACTGACTTTAATGATTTGGAATTAAGCTTGCTTGCACCTATAGTCATTAGAAGAGAGAAAAAAAAAAAAGAGACTTTATTTATACTAACTTAAATAAGGGACACTTAAGATGCGGTCCCTAGCTATCAATATTCTTTGATTGAAACCTTGTTAGTTTTTAGTTTTTGATTGAGGTCCCTGATATTAATGTAATAATGTAAGTTACTATATTTTTTTAATTAAAAATTAAAAATTGAAATTTGTAATTGTTTATATTAATGAGATTTTAAATAAAACCCATAATTATGGGATTAAAAATAATAAAATATAAATTATTCTCTCTATTATATTGTGTGTGTGTGTATATACATATATGTATGGGTACATTAACCAAAATTAACAAAAAACGTTATTATACCAAAACATGGATACATTCTCAAATCAACGAAAAAGAATGTACCCATATAAGTTTAAACATGGATTAAAAAATTTGAATGGATTTTATATTAAAAAGGGTACATTTTACATATAACAAATTGATATATTTGAGAATGGGTACATTTAAGATTAAAAAAATTGAAAAATTATATGAATGGGTACATTTAAGATTAAAAAATTGAGAATCTTTTTATATATAAAAAAAAACTAATAGGTACAAACTTAATTTAATTTAATTTTTTATTATTTTGGAAATGTTTGAATTGAAATTTAATTAGAAGTTTAATAGAGGTGTGAGTATTAAACCCTAAATTAATTACTAATTTTTATATTAAAAAAATTATATAATAAACAAGTAAATTCATTATCATATTAATGCTAGGGACTTGAATCAAAATTTGAGAACTAATAAGGTGTTAGTTAATGAACAGTAAAAACTAGGGACCGGATACTAATTTTTCCCTTAAATAATCTGGTCAAGTAAGTACGATATAGGATGATTAGAAGAAAACAACATTATTGCTTATCAACTCTTCTCTTGACGTTTTCTAAAGTAAATGATTAACATTATTCATATTAATTACATAATTAGTGTAACTCTTGACAACTGTTAATGTTAGTGAAAAAGAATTAAACTACTGAGAAAAAGCCCTTTAGCTATTGTGCAATAACAATCGGGATCCTAAACTTCAATTGTTTTCGAATGTGATTGAGAGTTTTGAGGAGCTTATTTGTGAAGAACCTTATTCATTTTTTTTCTTCTCTCTCCTTAATAAATAGGAACCTGCAATTATTTTTGGGAGTCTGCATTCCCTGATTAATTAATACCTTAACATATGTTGATATATACTTTGTAAACAAACAAACCCTAGATGAGACAATCAACATGCCATGATCCCTGTCATCATTCTTACAGTACTCAACATATTTACTATAATAACGCATAATTACATATGTCTTCTCTTTCATCCAAAGCCTAAAGCTATAACCCCAACCCTTGTGATCTCCAACTCTCATGGACTCATCCTCAGTGTCCCAACCTATACAAACACATACTTTCCAAGAAAACAAAAAGAAAAACATGAGAAAAGGCAACAAAAATGGAAAAAGGTTTCTGGGAGTGAGACAAAGACCATCAGGAAGATGGGTGGCTGAAATCAAGGACTCCTCACAGAAGCTGAGGCTGTGGCTAGGGACTTTCGATCAGGCGGAGGAGGCGGCGTTGGCGTACGATAAGGCTGCTAGGCTCCTAAGAGGCAGGAATGCAAAAACCAACTTTCCCTCATGTCACACGTTGAACACACATGAAGAAAACTGCAGCATATTGAGAAAAAATCCAAGGCTTTATCAGTTCCTTCAGCATGCAATCATGAAGAACCATGCAAGATCCTCGTCTCTAAATAGCGCGAAGATTAATCCGTGGGATCGAAACCAAATTAGAGGAATCGATTTTGATATACTTGTCGAAGAAACTATAGTTTGTTCTTCGAGTGGTGCTGCTACTACTTCTGGTCAAGATCATGGTGATCACGATGAGGATAGGAATAAAAAGCTTTGTGCACTTTCATTCGGTAGTTGTAAAGTTTATTCTTCTGTGGTTGTAGCTCCTTCTTTCAGTGCTTCTTCTCAGTGCCAACAGGTGCATGATGAAGAAGAAAAAGGTTATCAAGAGCCCTAATTAATTAGTCTCTTAATTTGTTATATGCAAATTTGGGTGGTTATTTTTGTGACAAATATGTGAAACAAGAAGATAATCAAAGGTAATTCGACTTTGGAAAATGATTAGATTTGTGTGTACGTCTGTATGTGGCTTCTGTTTAACGTGTTCTTCCAGCTTTTACTATCAATATTGAAATATGGAGCCTGGAAAATATAATTTGATAAGAAATTAAAATAGAGGTTTATTAGTAAGATAGTTACTTGCATATACAAGTTGTTAAGAGTCCGTTTGATAACTATTTGAGTTTTAGTTTTTTATTTTAATTTTTGTGTTAGAGATAGAACGGAAATTCATGGATAGAAGGGAAATTCATGGAAGAAATGAGAGATATAGATGAGCGAATGACGGATGGTGCATGAGAGAGAGATGTAGAAAGAGAGTGTAAGAAATGTTGCACAACATGAAGACTAAAAACCAATAACCAAAACTATTTTAAGTTGTCTTCAGTCTTCAGATTTTATTTTCATTTTCTGTTCTTACACCAACCTTCACTTTTAAAACTAAAAACGAACCCTAATTGTTTTCCGAAGTTAGAATCATAAATGACCGGAGGTTTTCAAAACTCATCATTTTAGTCCTCTGAGTTCAAAACCGATCAAAATGGTTATGAACTTTGAATTTATGCAGATGCATGTCTTAATTATGATAATGTATCACAGTGTTGCATTCATTGCTATATGCGAAAAACCTTAGCTTTATTTTAGGAAAAGTAATGAAAAGAGCTTAAAAACTTTGAGTTTTAACGATAAGGACAAAATAAGGGGTAAAGTGAATAGTACCAAGATTGACTTTTTAGTGTTAAAATGTGGTTTTTCATTAAAGTGAACAGTACCGGAAACTTTTCGTTAAAGTTTCCTTATTTTATAGAGAGAAGATGATGCAATATGCTTGTACATGTAGTAAAGCAGTCTAACATCTTAGTAGATAAAAGAGTTTTTATCAATGTGTCCCGGATTTGAAACTCCTATCTCTTTTAAATTATTGTAATGATTTTGAACTCTTCCTCTTCTTCTAATAATAATAAAAATAAATAAATAAATATGCTTGAAAAAATATAAATTTCTTGATTTCACAATTGTGTACACGTAGCTAAGCCTAGTTAGTTTTAACATCTTACGCGATAAGGACATGTTCGAATCATTAAAGAAAGAACTAGACAACAACAAGAATTATATTCTATTTGGTCAATTTTTTTTAGCCCCCCAACGAAGAAGTTGTAGGTGTGAAGAGAACTTTGTGTAAAATGATTCAAATAATTAGAAGAAAATTTGAATAATTAACTAGCTTTGAGTAGACATTAAACTATAGGAACATGTCACTCAGACAAAGCATGCATGTAGTCATCATTGGTACTAAAAGCCTACAATCAACGATGGATTCAGGATATTTATTTAAATTTTTGAAAGTCCTTGTTAATGTTCTAAAAGACGCTAGGCATTAGTTAGACGGCGGGTTAGGGTCTAGCACGATCTAGTCGGGGGTCTAAGCGGATTTAAGTAAATTTATTATATATTGTATAAATAAGTAACTATTAATTATACTTAAAAACGCATAATTGTATTAGCAAAAATAAATTGCAAAATAAAATGACATATAGATTATAAAGTATTAGAACATATTGAAAACATGAGGAACAAACATATAATGAGTGTTCATCTAAGTATTCAACAAGTCTCTACATTTTATTGACAAAATAATGCAAAAAGAAAATTATTGATTTTCTGTCTAAGTGAGAGTTGCAACTTAGGTGGGTGCCTATGCGGGTTTAGGCAGGCTAGGTGGGTGTCTGACGTGCTAGGCGGACGTCCAAGCGGGCCTAGGCGTACTTTCTTAATTTTCAAACACCTATGGACTCATTGGGGCAGTGACCAGTCGTCTAACACCTAGGCAGAGATTTTTAGAACAGTGTTAAAGGTTCAAGTTTTTTATATTAAAAGCGCATAAACAAATTTTAGTTTGTTCACGAAGGTGTTTATCGTACACTTGGTGGGTTTGTTGTCATCAGCCGAACTATGTTACACATATGTCAATAGATATTGATGTTTTGCCAAAGCAATCTAATGAGTGTTACCGAGAGCATTTGCCAAGTGTTATCGAGAGCATTTGCCGAGTGTTGTCGACGCAACTTGTCGAGTGCTGCTGAGATATGTTTAGCAAATATTACATCAATCATTTGATGACACAAAAAAAAACTTGTACCATATTTTTAAAGGATCCCTGAAAACAATTCACATGCTTGTTTCTCAGCCTTGGATGATCCTAGGACCAACTTGGTCCCAATGTGCATCCGCTCTTACCTATAATATCATTAAAGTTAGCTCAAATGATGAAAATAGAACTCCAACTTATCATAATCATAGCACATAAATTTTTGAAGTCCCTCGGTAAATGGTAGGATATACATCAGAATTATGATACATTTAAAGTTTGATTCCCTTCCACGCTTAGGAATCAAAATGTATTTACCATTTAACCAAATAACATAAGATATACTTTCAACCTTCTGGTCTTAGCTTGAGTCATCATGAAATGAAATCGAAAAGAAAACATATGCGAAAGTTATTGGTGTGTAATTGTAATGGTGTGACGTCCCACTCCCACAATTGAAATGTCCATTTCAATTTTCATGCCCGAATGTTTTTGTTGTTTTTCTCTTCGCGGGTTTAGGCCTCGTCCCCCACACACAACCCTCGGCTTGTATTCTTTTACTTTCGTTTTCATTACTTAATCAATTACGGAGATAGGGAATAGAGGGATCGTTTTATCTGGAAGTTAGTCATTTCTCATCACATTGAGCAAGAATGAAGTATCCTACTTTGTAGTTGATGGCTAACCTGAAGGTTTTGGTTCTTTCTAACCGCCTTGTGCGGATTTAGAGAGTAATGCAACTATTGTAGTCCGACGATCAAGTCTTATGTGTAGTTTGATTCACCTAAGTCATTATCTTCTTTTCAATAATAAAAATTGTGTTCATGGGAATAGCCTAAGATATATGAAACTGGTTGCACATCTGACAAATTGATTCTCTGGTGCATGTAATGATAAATTCTCTCTTGCAACTAAGATATAATACTCATAACTGTAATTTGTTTGATAAAAGTTTGTCGCATTTTGAAAAAGTGAAGTACTCTTTCAATACACGACAATAGAGTATCTATCCTACGCAAAAGTCCTCCTTTGTTTTCCTCTATGATTTACATGACAAATTGGCAAATCCTTATCAGAATGAGCATGCCAAATAATATGCATGGTGATCACTTTCAATGGCACACAACACGTTACCCACCCACATTGTCAAACGTACGCCAACATCATCTTCTTTTGCTTCCTCTACATAATTTAGATTCATAGCCACCGTCAATGTCCTTTTCATTATCCTCGCCACAAGACCATTTCGTCAAAATAAGGCATCGTTTGTGGGGTCTTGGTGACCTAATTGTGTTCACTAATTCAATAAACAAAATCGAACTTGTTTTAGATTGGGTTATGCATGGTACATGTGCTTTGCCTTCGTAGATTAAACTTACTGATCTGGGTGTAATGTCACCGTCACACGAGGAGAGTGATAGATAACAAACCAAATTGTATATGAAGCAGCTTGAGAAACATACATTCAAGAAAACTAGGGTTTTGAGAATTTTAAAGTTATGATTTGAAAGATGTCCATGGTATTTATTTTTTGTTAGGTCAAATTAAAAAGTTAAGGTATTGGGTTCAAAATCCGCTGTTGGGATGAAAGCCAGACTTGTGGCCAGGGAAAGCTGAAATGTTTCTGTGAGTCTTCCTGACCCCCAAAAGGAGTGGATAACCATGACTTACCACCAGTTGTCATTTTTGAAAAGAAAAGGAAATCTTTGTAACTGACAACAAACATATCACTACGACGCATGCCCACAAAGTTAAATCTCCTTTGTTTTTTATAACTCCTTACACGTAAGAATTAAGCAGTATTATATGGTTAAAACCATGGAAAACTGTCTAGAATCCTGTCAACACAACAAACAATAACTAATATAGGAATGTACTATCCACACATCAATTTTTACTTCTCACACGCCATTTGTTAATTTTTGTCTGTTGATCTTCTTTAATTTATCTGATCCAATGGCCGAAATTAGATGGGTGTGTGAGAAGTCAAAAAAGATGTGTGATCCCCGAACTTGGAGCAATGATCTCCGAACTTGGCTCAATTAGAACTTTAGTCCTTGAATTAAAATTTTGAGCATTGGTCCCTAAACTTATTATAATGTGGAGCAATAGTCTTTTTCGCCAACTTCGTTATTCATTGATCCAAAATAAATGGTTTAAAGGGGCAAAAAATGAATGAAAGTTCTAGCAGAGCTAGCCAAAAAAATCATTGCTCCACATCATTACAAGTTCGGAAACCAATACTCACAAATTTTCGTCCAGAGATCAAAGCTCCAATTAAACTAAAATGGAAGGACCATAGCTCCAAGTATCTCTATCGAAGAAAACCAGAAACATGCAACTAACTACTAACATTTGCTCATGTCAGATCAGTGGTTTCTCAAAAGTAGACCAAAAATAGGAAAGGAATACAAAACCCTAGCAATTTTCATTAAATATACACAATCTGACATCACCTTGGTACAAGGAATTTGATACCAGGTTCTACAAGTAAAAATCAAACACAGAAGATTCTCTGGCAACTTGGTACTCCATGTAACTGCAGTTTCCTCTCACTTACATGCAGTCATGACGTTGTGTTTCCCAATTGCAAACTTTCTTTCAGAACACACTTTTTTACCATCAAAAGGGAAAGTAACAAGTTCAAACTTTTAAACCACCTGCTCAATAAAATGACAAATATTTTGGAAGCCAATTAATTGCCCTATCATACATAAAGATTTTTGGCCGCTATATCTTGGTTATTGGATTCTCGATCAAGAAACTAACGGCAAAAAACTTAGCGTAGAAGATATTTCGGAGCATACTACAAAATCTCCGTATATATATAGTTCCAGCAAACACAAATGAGGGAAAAGAAAATATTCCCCTTCTTTATTACAGCCAATCCTTCAGCTCTTTCACAAAAAAAGGGAAAAGAACTGTCAAGGGAACTTAAACAAGTATTAATTACACAGGCAAAAGTAAACGTTAGTGCATTAGAAAGATGATTAGGAAATAATCCAACGATTAAAAACATCGTGTAATACATTACGAGCGCGAATAGGGAAAATTAATTCCGTAATACAGAAGTAATGAACTTAAGAGGAAGCAAAATACTTTGAAGAACATAAAGTCGATAAACAAGGACATCAATTCCAGCAAAAGAGAAAGAACAAGAACATCACAAGACCCCCAAAATTATTGTTCCAGGAAAAGAACAAGTTCGATCAGAACAACTGCGTAAGGTTGGTTACTTGAAAACGAAATTCAACCCACGAACAAAGACTTCTAACCAATTAATTCACCCCAAAGCATCTTACAGAAGAACGAGAAGAACAACTGTTTGGTATCCATTGAATTACAACAACAAAATCTTATCTCACTAAGTAGGGTTGGCTGTATGAATCTAAGAACGCCTTGCGCCAAGTCTTTCATTAGCTCCAAATACTCAATTGAACTACTAGATATAGAAATTCAATCATTACTATCGGTTTCGCCATCATAATCACAATGATGAACACAATAAACTCAAAATTCTGCACCCAAAACGACTAAATCTGAACACAGAACCACATACACACTGTGTACTCCACTTTGAATACACATAAGTTCATCTCGACAGGTAGATCTATACTCTAAAAATTCAATCATCTTCTCATCACATATATTATCAAACACTAAACGTTCTGTTAACCAACATGGAAAATATTAAATTTTCAACCAGTAATTAATAAGTTAAATAAAATATAAAGCTTCAAACTTCAGTAGAAACAAAAGCATGTCATAGATCATAGATCATGTATGTTCAAGTGCAGAATTTAGGAAAGTAAAACCATAATCTAGATAAATAATTAATTCCCCATTTAATTCCCTGCAGTAAACCACCAATAGCACATACAAACAAAATAGCAAACGCAAATTACCCACAAATCTGGTTTTATTTACCTTTTTAAAAAATTGACAAGCTCCTTGCCTTCTGGGTTCAGATCAGAAGCTGGAAAAAACCCCCAGAATTCAATCTTTCCCATATTTTCCCACACTTTCTCGGCAACCAAACAGAGCAGTTCAAAAATACCAGCAAGAAATTAAAAATAAATAAAGAGAAGAATGAGAGAGTGAGCGCTGGATGCAGAGGTTTATCGACCGATTCATGTTCTGTGTTTTTTCACAACAAATCTCATAAACAGATCGATGAACCGCTGCCTCCAGTGCACTCCCACCCGACCCCAACAACCAATAATTATTTCATAAATTAAAAATTAAAAAGAAAAAACAAAGACAAAAATATGTCAATCACCAACCGTAGATCTAAGAAATGAGAGATCTCACAACAAAATCAGAGATCTCACAACAACATTATATAAAATAATAATAATATATACTTACATACATACGCTGATGCATGTATTTATAGGGTGTGAGAGAAACGGATTGAGCCCAGGAATCTGGAGAATCGCATCACGCATACTCTCCCTCTCTCTCTCTCTCTCTCTTCTCTCTCATGAGTTTGTTAATAAGTTAACAAGAAATGCTAAATATACTCTCTCAAAAGTCTCTCAATTAACTCTGTCGTCTTTTGTTTTTAACATAATATTTTATAACGTTAACAATGAAAATTAACGTTAAAATTGAAAGTGCAAAGAGTTGTTTTACTTTAAAAGAGTCTAACAACGAAAATTAACCTTAAACTAGAAACTGCAGAGAGTCGTTTTACTTTGAAAGGGACTGATAACAAAAATTAACGTTAAACTAGAAAGTTCGTAAAGTCGTTTTACTTTGAAAGAGTCTGCTTAACATTTCATTGACTTAGTCACGGACCGGATGTAGTACAGTGTATTTTCAAGGGGTATTTAAGGCAATGTGGGTTTTGAACGAATTAATAAAGAGATCAAAATTATATTTAAGTTACAATTAGGTCTGAGAAACACCGAACTGCAAACCTGTAGAACTCCTGTTCTCTCTCTCTCCCTCCGCAGTTTGCATCTCATCGTCTCTCTCTTGACAATGGCAAACTCATATGCCCTCTTCTCAACTGGACCACCTTCCCTCTCTTAAACCAAATTCCCCAGCAAACCACCACGACGCATCTGCTGTGCAAACTAAGGCGTTAACCAAAGCTTCAGACCTGTTTAACCCAAAGGAAAACGAACTTCAGACGGACAAGCATTAAAAACGGAGGCAAAGAGAAAGAGAGATGAAGTGGCGGGGGCTGGGTTTTAACGGAGAGAACGAGAGTGACGCCGGCGCCGGTGAGGGGCGCTGGGTTTGACCGATGGAGAGAAGAGAGAAAGGCGGATAGAAAGATCATTCTGATGGGTCACAATTTTTCGTCGTACAGCTTCAAATTTTAATTACAACCGTTCAGATTAATCCAATGGTTATAAAATAAAATGTATAAATAACATGTGTATTTACAAATGTACGCTACAGAATCCCTCGTTCGGACTACTCCATCCCCCAATCATACAGCCAATACGCAAGTGACCATTTACCATAGTGCTGGAAATATGTTGAGTTTTGTATGCTACAAAAGCCCTCGTCTCGTTCGGGCTAATCCATCCTCCAATCATATAGTCAATATGCAATTGGCTCTTTACTATAGTGGTGGAAAAATATTGAGTTTTTATATAACGGTGTGAATTCAAACTCTATCAATAACTAATTTAACATTTAATATAATAAAATCTATTGTTTGACAGAGAAAAATCATACAGCCAATACATCAAATAAATAGATAATAATTAAATGAAGGTGAAAGATCTCTGCCGTCCATTAATGTTAAATCCATCGAGGGACCCAACGCAGTCCACAGGTCAGATTCGTCTATGAGGATTGACGACCGAAGCTCATACAGACCGATTGGCATATGGCTACAGCCCAAAGTCGTAAAACGGATCGAGCCATGGCAGGCTTTTAATCGTTTTCATCAAGGATGGGTTAGGCCTTAAATCTAAACTATCAAGTACGAGCGTTTTTAAACGAAAGTTCATATTGGAAAATAACTTACTTTAATGTTTGTAAATAGAGTCTCGCTCTCTCTTACTCGTCGCATGATTAGTGAGATTTTTAGAGCTCGTTTGAATGTGTTTTTGAAATGATTAAAAATATTTTTTGTGAGGTATTTGAATTCCCTAAGGAAGGAAAGCTTATTTCCCCGATAAGCTACAAATATGTACATATACATGAGTCAAAATAAGCACACAAGAGGGAGCCTTCACAAAGGTTGCTTAGGAGAAGTCTCAGCAGTCGGTAGAGCCCCAGAAAGAGAAGGCACCGGAGGGGGATCATTTGGAGCCTCAGTACTGGACAGAACCCTAGAAGGAGGAGGCATCAGAGGTTGATCATTTGGAGCTTCATTACGCGGTACAGCCCCAGAAGACGAAGGCAATAAATGCCTTTGGAACAAACCCACAAATCTCTGATGATCAAGTAAAACCTGACCATCAGTTTCTTTCATCTGGTCAAGCTTCCTCTTCATGTTTGTAGCATAGTCATGTGCGAGCCGGTGCAACTGTTTATTCTCATGCTTGAGCCCTCTAATCTCCTGTTTGAGACTCATCACTTCAGCCGCCAATGTTTCAACTTGGCGGGTTCGAGCAAATAGGCGTTGGGCCATATTAGACACAGAACCTGCACACTGAACACTGAGAGCCAGCGAATCCTTAACAGCTAACTCATCAGACCGTTTGGAAAGTAGTCTGTTATCTTTGGGAGTGAGAAGGTTCCTGGCCACCACCGCAGCGGTCATATCATTCTTCATCACGGAATCCCCAACGGTAAGAGGACCAGTAGGGGAGACGAAGGATGGGCGCCATATGTTGTCTGGAGAAGGCGGGGCTGCCTCTTCAACAAGGTTCAAGTCAAAACGACGGTCGGAGGGGCCAGACATTTTCAAAGGTGTTGAAGAGAGAAGAGGTCGGACAAATCAAGATCTTAGAAGTGCAAGAATGAAGCTTCTACTGGTGGAGATTCAAGTGTGCTTTGGAACTTAATGCCAGCCCCTATAAAAATCTGCACTCGACGAAGCTTCAGAAATCGAAGAGGCGCCTGCTCAGAAATCGAAGAGGCGTTTGCTTTCTCAAAAGCTGGGCTGCTTAGAGATCACGAGGGTTGATCTCAGAAATCGAAGAGGCGTTTGCTTTCTCAAAAGTTGGGCTGCTCAAAGACCACGAAGGCCGATCTCAAAAATCGAAGAGGCGCTCGCTTTCTCAAAAGCTGGGCTCCCCAGAGACCACGAGGGCCGATCTCAGAAATCGAAGAGGCACCTACTTTTCCAGCCTTTTCCAGCCTTGTCAGCACCTGTCACACGCACACTCAGTTTTGCGGAAATTATGGGCATTCTGTCAAAGACTTCTGGGGAAGTAGAAAACACATGAATCTTACTGTTCAATCACCCACTTCTCACACGCAACAATAGCTCATGGGTACCACAGATAACTTTGCCAAAGTTCTCTGCCAAAGTTGAGCACGTGAAGCTTGCAGCTCCCACTACATCGCTCTGACCAAGAAGGGTAAAAGAATAGCAAAGAAACAGCACTAACAAAGTTTAGACCCATAAATTTTGAAGGTCTAGCTACCATATTATTACCCACAAGGGTAAAGGAACAGTACCACTGCTGGATAATTGGAAAGTCCCTGTGTGTCAACCTCTGTGCTTCGTGGCAAGGTAGACTAGCAAACATGCCCAACCTTTACTCACATTCGAGAAAACACTCCCAATAAGATTGCTTGCTCCAAAATCGAAGAGGCACCGTCCTCCGAATCTCGAGAGCCAGACTCCCAACATGACTACTTTCTTAAAAATCGAAGAGAGGGTAAAGGAACAGTACCATTGCTGGATAATTGGAAAGTCCCTGTGTGTCAACCTCTGTGCTTCGTGGCAAGGTAGACTAGCAAACATGCCAAACCTTTACTCACATTCGAGAAAACACTCCCAACAAGATTGCTTGCTCCAAAATCGAAGAGGCACCGCCCTCCGAATCTCGAGAGCCAGACTCCCAACATGATTACTTTCTCAAAAATCGAAGAGACACTGCTCCCCGAATCTCGAGAGCCAGACCCCCAGCATGATTGCTTTCTCAAAAATCGATGAGGCATCGTTCTCCGAATCAATCGAAGAGGCGCTCGCTTTCTCAAAAGCTGGGCTGCTCAGAGACCACGAGGGCCGATCTCAGAAATCGAAGAGGCACCTACTTTTCTAGCCTTGTCAGCACCTGTCACACGCACACTCAGCTTTGCAGAAATTATGGGCATTCTGTCGAAGACTTCTGGTGAAGTAGAAAGCACATGAATCTTACTGTTCAATCACCCACTTCCCACACGCAACAATAGCTCATGGGTACCACAAATAACTTTGCCAAAGTTCTCTGCCAAAGTTGAGCACGTGAAGCTTGCAGCTCCCACTACATCGCTCTGACCAAGAAAGGTAAAAGAATAGCAAAGAAACAGCACTAACAAAAGTTTAGACACATAAATTTTGAAGGTCTAGCTACCATATTATTACCCACAACTGTAAAGGAACAGTACCACTGCTGGATAATTGGAAAGTCCCTGTGTGTCAACCTCTGTGCTTCGTGGCAAGGTAGACTAGCAAACATGCCCAACCTTTACTCACATTCGAGAAAACACTCCCAATAAGATTGCTTGCTCCAAAATCGAAGAGGCACCGTCCTCCGAATCTCGAGAGCCAGACTCCCAACATGACTACTTTCTCAAAATCGAAGAGAGGGTAAAGGAACAGTACCATTGCTGGATAATTGGAAAGTCCCTGTGTGTCAACCTTTGTGCTTCGTGGCAAGGTAGACTAGCAAACATGCCCAACCTTTACTCACATTCGAGACAACACTCCCAACAAGATTGCTTGCTCCAAAATCGAAGAGGCACCGCCCTCCGAATCTCGAGAGTCAGACTCCCAACATGATTACTTCCTCAAAAATCGAAGAGACACTGCTCTCCGAATCTCGAGAGTCATACCCCCAGCATGATTGCTTTCTCAAAAATCGAAGAGGCATCGTTCTCCGAATCTCGAGAGCCAGATACCACAGACCACTTTTTCAAAGTGCTCTGACAGAGTTAAAACATGTGAAACTGGCAGCTCCCACTATCGTGCTATGACCAAGCAGGGTAAAGGAATAGCATTACTACTTGTTGTTAGGGAGACTCCTATATATGTCGACCTCCATCCCCAACGGACAGGCAGACCTGCAAAAATGCTCAACCCTTCATCATATCTGAGAGGGCACTCCCAACGAAGCCTTTCGAAATATTCAGCTTTCTTTCCCCCCGATAATACCTCTGCAAACAAGCTATACTAGAGCAAGAATATCTCATATCATCAGGGTTAAAAGCAAGAGTATCCCATATCATGCTTTTTCCCTGTCTTTTCTTTTGGCCTTGTTTTTACCTGAAGACAAGGAGAAAGAGAGCAATCAGTCAGCACTTGGAATCAAGCTTCCAGCCAGGAACTGACTGCCTGGAACCCCTTACCTGATTACTTACCTGGCATTGCTCTCGAGTACTCATCTTCAACATCTTATGTTTCCAGGGAAGATTCCGCATCTGCTTGAGGAACAGATAGGGCAAGTGCGAAGGATACAAGGAAGCATGTGGAGACAAGCGTAACAGCACACGTGCCGATACATTCATTACTCTGTCAAAAGCAAAAGTATCCCATATCAGCAGGGTGGAACGTACTCTAGATTTGATGGACTTGTTTTGACCCTCAAATTCTTCAGTCGGCCTTATACTCTGGAGGAAACCAGAAAACCCTCCAGCTCAGTTCAAGAATAAGCCTGTGGAAAGTTACTTCTTCAAAAGCAAAAGTATCTCATATCATCTCTTCTCATTTTTCTTCTCTTTATCCTTCATGCTGCTGCAAGATGGGGAGAAGGTGAACAATCAGTCGGAGCTCTGATTGCTTACCTTGTCTGTCACCTCTTTCAGCAGACCCCCGAGCTCGGCGACTTGGGGGACTCCTACTACATGGTTTGTATCGCGCTTGACCAAGCCTGAAACTACAAGTAAGCTTCAAGTGAAATTGATACATTACCTTGTGCATCTCCACCAGTTAAAGATACCACCCCTGGATGGAGGAATAGTACTTCCAGAGAAGATGCCACATCTACCTATGAGACAGATAAGGCAAGTCAAGACGACACCACACTCTGATACTTAGAAGTTTCGTGATTACGAGATCATTCTCCCACAATATTTCCTAATGTCATTTGTACTAAATCATTCACTTGTACTCACTAAATGAGAGCTTGAACCTATGTACTTGTGTAAACCCTTCACAATTAATGAGAACTCTTCTATTCCGTGGACGTAGCCAATCTGGGTGAACCACGTACATCTTGTGTTTGCTTTCCTATCTCTATCCATTTATATACTTATCCACACTAATGACCGGAGCAATCTAGCGAAGCTCACAAAAAGCGATCGTTTTCGCTACCTAGGATCTATCTTGCAAGAGAACGGAGAATTAGATGGAGATCTCAACCATAGAATACGAGCTGGATGGAAAGAGTGCATCCGGCGTGTTGTGTGACCGTCGTAGGCCACTGAAGCTCAAGGGAAAATTTTATAGGACGGCAATAAGGCTAGCGATGTTGTATGGCACAGAATGTTGGGTGGTAAAGCATCAACACGTACACAAAATGGGTGTAGCGGAGATGAGGATGCTTCGTGGGATGTGTGGGCACACGAGAAAGGATAAGATTGGGAATGAGGATATCCGAAGTAAAGTAGGAGTAGCCGAAATTGTAGGAAATATGAGAGAAAATCGGCTCCGGTGATTTTGAACATGTGCAAAGAAGGCCGACTGACGCTCCGGTTCGAAGATGTGACTACGGGACAGAGGTTCAGGGCCGAAGGGGTAGAGGAAGACCTAGGACAACTTTGGAAGAGACTCTAAGAAAAGACGTAGAGTACTTGGATCTAACGGAGGACATGACACAAAACCGAGCGCAATGGCGTTCTAGGATTCATATAGCCGACCCCACTTAGTGGGAAAAGGCTTTGTTGTTGTTGTTGTTGTATTTGAATTCCCTAAGGGCAAGGGAATCAGGAATGCATCTTTTATTCCATTTATGCCCTTACTTGTTTCTTATTATCCCAACATTGCCATTTATTTGACACTCATTATGTCATTTTTAATAAATAAATAAAACCTATTTATATATTTTTATATAGATAATTGTATTATATAAATTTAATTAAGAATTTAATTTAATTAATTAGTATGAAAATAATTTATTTATGTAAGGGCAATTTAGTCATCAACTTAGTTTTCATTCCGATTGAAGTGAATTAGTAAACAACTTATATGGACTCAACATCATTCTTGCCATCTTTTAATAAATAAATAAAACCTATTTATACATGCTTATATAGATGAATTTTATTATATAAATTTAATTAAGAATTAAATTAAATTAATTAGTATGAAAATAATTTATTTATGTAAGGGCAATATAGTAATCAACCTAGTTTTCATTCCGATTGAAATGAATTAGTAAACAACTTATATGGACTCAACATCATTCCTACTCCGATTCCTGTAAGTTTTAGTAAACAACTTCAACAGGAATCAGATTCTGATTCCACCTCATTTCAATTCCTCCTCAATCCAATTCCCCCTCAATCCAATTCCTCTCAATTTGATTACGGATTAGTAAACGTGGCTTTAGTGTTTGACAAGGATCCTTACTCTTTCTATTGGGGCTACATATTATTTGGACTTGCTTTTTTTTTTCTTCACTATTTGGTGTCATCTTATTTACAAAATTGAACTACACTTCACAAATTTGACCTACTCAAATATTTTTCCAACTTCCACAGCTGCATTCTATGTTAAGAATCGACACAACAAGTTACCCTTTTGCATTAAAATCAGAGACTTCTATTGTTCAAAGTGGACAAAATAATCCCTTAATTTGATGAAATAACTGATAAACTAACGATCAAATGACATTTGAACGAATATAAAGTTTAGAGAGGTTCAAAGTCAAATTAAAAATTCAGAGGACAAAGTGAAACAAGACCTATAATTTCGTTAAATTCTTCCCAAACAACGAAAGAGACTTGTCATTTAGATTAATCATTAAGTAAACTTGATGGATAAGAAATTTAATAAAAGGGTGATGTAAAGTCAGCTTTTATGGATGTGGCCATCTCCACGCAAGCTAAAGTAAAACTCCACATCCTCAAATAAAAAAGAAGATTAAACAAAAAGATATGAAAAGAAAAGTCACTGCTTTTGCCACTTTCCATCATGTCTTCCACTCATACAAGCATGCAGTGAAGCTATGGCCACCAAAAATTATACATTAAATTTGTACTATGTACATATGTATACATCTCTCTCTCTCTCTCTCTCTCTCTCTCTCTCTATATATATATATAGCTATATATTTGCATCTAAATGCAACTTGATTGTCTGCTTCAAAAATTTCTATAGCCATGGAAACAACATCACAAACATTGCCTGGTTCAGCGGGCGATCAAATCTGGGGTGGTGGTGGTAGCAGTAATAATATTCCCCAAGCAGTACCCTTAGTTTCTTCTTCTTCTTCGTCTTCGGGTTCCATTGGGCCATTCTTTGCAGTGATCTCCGTCCTAACCATCCTCGCAGTTCTGTCGTGCTTTTTGGGCCGGAGGCTGACTCGTGATCAGATGGTACCGACTCCGGTGGAGAGCATCAGGGATAGAATCGATTGTTTCGGGTGGTTGAAGCGCAAGTGCCGGCAGCTGCAGTGCATGGTTGCTCATCATGACCTCGAAGTTGGATCAAAGGTGATGGTCATGGATCTTAGTCAAGAAAAGAAAGGTGATGCTAGGGTTAAAGAAGGTGACCATGAAGTTCCTCCCCAGAAGGCTTGATTGTATATTTTGAAGATGTAATGTTCTAATTGGGAGATGGGGTTAAATTGTTAAATGTTAGGGGGAGGAGATCAATGGGAATTGAACACTATAATGCATAAGTATTATTGCTTTCCGCCTTTGCGATAAAGCGTCATCTGCTAATCTATAACATTCTTAAGGTTCTTGTATTTGGTCACATAATTAATGAGAAATTGATTGATATCATGTACAATATTAATCTTGTATTTGGTCATGTATTAATCTTGTATTAATGAGAAATTGATTAATATCATGTACAATATTCTTTAGGTTCTTAGGAGGTATCATGTATAATATTTAGCATAAATGTTGATTGACTTTGTTTTAATTTTGATAGACACGGTTGCAGAAAATTATTCAAGAAATAACAAAAAGTAAAGTCCGTTACAAATTTAAATGGAGCTCCAATTTAAAATCCCATGTTAATTCTGTGGTTTTATTGATCAATCAAATTATTTCGATTCTATTTAAAACAAATTTAAATTTCTGTGGTATGATTTCTTTGTATTATTATTTGGTATATATATTAATTGGATTGGAAGCAGTGTTGAAGGTTTAGAAAGCAAGACACCTCAACTGGGCTGTACATGGGAATCATGGTTGAAAGTGTTACTAAGGATAAAGATTTGGTTTGACTTGCATGCATGGATCCAGCCTTGCACATCCTTAATTAATCTTTTCCCTTAATTCAGCTGCTTTGATTCAACAATACGATAAAATTTTCAACTGAAATACAGTCACGTTGTGTTATGCAAACTATAACACGTGTAATTTTTTTTAAAATATACAATTTAAAGACGATGTATCAAACTATGTCGTCACTCGTATTATAATATACTTTAGAACTATACACCACGTTTACAGATATTCTAAAGGAAGAGTAATTATCACACCCCTTATAATTTTCGACCATTAAATTAAATAAGTCAAATAGAATTAACGATCAAAATTAAACATGTGTAAGAGGTTAAAATAATTTAATCAACTCAAGAAAAAGGGCCCAAAATTTAGCTTCCTTCCAAGAAGCCTTCTATTCATATGATTCCCTATGCGTGTGACAAAAAAGGCAAAAAAGAAACCACCGACTCATGTTCCAGTCCTTAGTTGTCTTCCCCCACACCATATTTTAGCCTTCAAATTCCATTCACCACCCAAAAAACCACCTCTCTCTCTCTCTCTCTCTCTCTCTCTCTCTCTCTCTCTCTCTCTCAACACGCCAAACCAAACCACCACCTTCATCTCCTCCGCCTCCACAACCACCTCCTAATACCAAATATATTGCCACATTGTGCTACAAACCATACGTTCTCATTAACTGTTGGCGCATTGTATCACTTTTTTTGTTGTAACAATATTTATAGGGGTGTGCTATCCACACCCATTTTTACTTCTCACACCCTTTGTTAATTTCTATGTGTTGATCTTCTTCAATTCATCTAATCCAACGGTCGAAAATTAAAAGGAGGTGTGAGAAGTAAAAAGAGATGTGCGGATACTACACCCCTATTTATAACCCTAATGCCTGCACTACGAGTTGATCAAATCAACCAGCTAAGAGACATATTTGCAAGATTCGACATGGACTCCGACGGCAGCCTCACCATCTTGGAGCTCACCACCCTCCTCCGCTCGCTCGGCCTCAAGTCCTCCGGTGACCAAGTCCACGTCCTCCTAGCCAACATGGATGCAAACGGCAATGGCTCCGTGGAATTCGACGGGCTGGTCAGTGCCATATTGCCCGACATGGACGAGGAGATTATGGTAAACCAAAAGCAACTCTTGGAGGTTTTTCGCTCTTTTGAACATGACGGCAACGGTTACATTACTGCGGCAGAGCTGGCATGGTCCATGGCGAAAATGGGGCAACCGTTGACGTATAAGGAGGTGACGGAGACGATCAAAGAGGCTGATACGGATGGAGATGGTGTCATTAGTTTCAATGAATTTGCTACAATAATGGCGAAATCGGCGTCGAGTTTTCTAGGCCTTGCTGCCTCATGACCTGAGGTTTGATCTATAGAAATCTGATGGTACATGTTCATCTCTACTGCATTTTCCAAACAAAACAGAAAAAAGAACAGAAAATCTTCTCACCTGCTTATTGACTGACGTAGATTTTGAATCCTTGTTACGATTTTGACTAATTTCTGACCAACAAACTGACAATCTGAGTACTTTTTTTTCTTTATACGTTTCATTAATGGAAACTTTAACGAAAAGTTTCAGGTACTGTTCACTAACGAAAAACCACATTTTAACACTAAAAAGTCAATCATGATACTATTCACTTTACCCTTTATTTATATGCAAGCGCTTTTCCAAAGCAATCTCAAACATTCGCTAACCCTTTCTTTATTGAACATTGTGGTTTATGATACATCGGATACTTCATACATGATACAATATTTTGACTATACTATTCTCTACATGAACATTAAAGCGTAGATCTTTGGAGCTTCGAGAAACCGAACTATCCTACGCGAAAAACTTGGAAGGACACGAGTGCTTCAGGTTCGAGTCAAACCCTCATCTCTGGGAAGATGCTCTTGAACCATTATGTAGAAGAGAAGAAACTTCTTACTGGTATAATGTACATTCTTTGGATAGGAACGTGAAAACAAGGCCGCTGATTAATGAACCTCGAGCTTCTCTCCAAAGCGTCTAGATGTTGCTTCGATGCGGGCTGTGTAACCTACTGTTGTGCTTCTTAGGGATCTCTGCCGCACCATTTGACAGAACTCGGGGTCATCTGATTGCCCGTCTGTTCTTATCCACTGTATCATCTGGTGAAACATTGGGAAAAACCGCATTTGGATGGCTGCGTAAATGAAGTATGGCAGGAGGGAAGAGATCAAAACAAACAGTGTGAGAAGCCAATAAAACGGAGCCGGTGCGCAGGCTTCAATGAACACCTTATATGCAGTGGTCGATATGTCGGGGTCAAGGGCTCCATATCCCAACTGGAATATATACCATAACACAATGCCACCCCAGATGAAGAGATGTTGTATGTAAGTGAAGTAGTTGATGGACAGCGCCATCTGACAGTTGACGACCCATACCACACATGAGTACATCGTCGCACCAAAGATTTCCAAGCCAACCACTTGCCCGCCTTTACGAAAGGCTTGACTGCCCATTGCCACAAGGCAGAAGAAGAAGACTAGGGTAGCAGTCACCACCCCATTCATTGCCCATCCAAGTATCCGGAGCCAGCTAAATAAGACATTTTGTGTACCTTCTTGGTACAATAGCGGGAACTGTAAGAGAGAGAGAGAGAGAGAGAGAGAGAGAGAGAGAGACTAAAGATCACCATAGGATCATATGCTATATTTCTGATTGCAAATAAGACTCATGAATTTCTCACCAGTTATCTTTTCAAGTAAGGAGGACCTACCTTGAGACATAACTTGGCCGAGACATCTTGGTCAAAAACTCCCAAGGCAATCACCGGAAGTGACGTGAAGAAGACATTGTATAGTGACAGATACCAATCATTGTACGCAGTTTGGCCGGAGAATGAAGCATAGATCTGATAGAAGAAAATGGTGAAGCCAAAAGCAATGTTCTTGTAGAAGAAATAGCATATCTGTTAGACAAGAAAAGAAGTATGTCAACAACATATACTATAATTGTACATATAAATTCTAAATATAAGAAGTCTGTATTTCATATAACTAAAGTTTTTGACGTCTAATAGTTGTCTAACAAGAATGATGGAATTCAGAATAGCTTCTGAATGTATTACAGATTAATACAAAGAAAATGAGATGAAAAAAAAGCTATTATTTGAATTCTAGAAAGAAAAGAATTTACCATTGATGAGATTCTTCTGTAACACCAATGGCCATGTACAAGTAGCAGGCGCTCCAAAAATCGGAACTGTGCAATTGCAATGTCGCTTGACATGACTGCCTGAAATTTTTGATTGGCAGAAAGGATAAGTCAGAATTCATCATGCGGAAGAAATTTGAAATAGAAGTAACAGATGATGAGTGCAATTTGTTAAGAATTTACCTGCATTCCTTCAACACCACTGATACCAACTCCGATATCTGCTTCTTGAAGCATTCCAACATCATTTGCCCCATCACCAATGGCCAGAGTTGTGTTGCCAGTTTTATCTTTTACCAGCCTTGTAACCTGCATTATTTTAAATAGAACTATTTAGGACTTAATTCTTTACAAAACCATATATCTAAGAAAATGATTTTATACTTTTGGAACTTATTTAGTGGAGGCAAAGGGGAAAAACTTACAAGTGCTTTCTGCTTGGGAGATGAACGACAGCATATAACAGATGCGCAGCCGATGGCAAGCTCTAGAAAGAGGTCCTTGACATCGTTCTCTAAGGCATAAGTGAGGGAATTCCCATCAATGATCAAAGCCAATGCCTCAGAGTTCTCTTCTGGTGCAGCAAGCAAGGCCTTTCCCTGACTTATTTGATGGACTACGCTTTCCTTCAATGCCTGTACAATCAGCATGGTTTCATTAAACTCTCACAGCATGACATTTTATCAGCCAAGAGAGAACAGTTTCGAACCCTAGCATGTTAAAAGTCCGATTTAAGTGTCAATGCAGTAACTAAAACACGAATCTATAATCCATTTACAGCACTACAGCCTGAATCACATATTACGCCATAAGAGAGCTGAAGTGGAAGAAAGAAGAATATTGCAAAAGAAATTAGGTTTACCTTGGTTACTGCCGTCTTATCCTCCACCTTCTCTAATGCTTTAGCTTCTGCAGTCTCAGAACTTATTACTATTCGTTTCATTCCTTGTCTAAGCAAACTGCACGCATATCTGGAAAGAGAAAAACAAGCAAAAAGGTATGCAGTGAGAAATATTTGTATACTGAAATCCATTTTCTGATACAAAACTGTTCACTAATCATCTACCCAATATTAATCGCTGTCTCCATTTTATCTCCAGTCAAAACCCATATTTTAATTCCCGCCTGAGCAAGCTTGTCAATGCATTCGGGAACCTGTTCAGCACAGAAAAGAACAAAAGAAAAAAATGATATTTAGTCTTGAATGTTATACAAATCTCCAACAAAGTCATCACGAGCAGTACCAGACTACCAGTAAAAATTAAAACGCACCCCATTTTGAAGTTTGTCTTCAACTGCAGTAGCACCGAGAAGAATCAAATCCCTCTCGATCTTCTCTGAAACTTCCTCGACAATTTCCTCCTGATCTGAACTCACCAACGTTTTGGCCTCAGTGAATTCTTTGTTGAACTCATCATATTCTTCTTCGTCAAGTTCGCGATATGCAAGTACCAAAGTCCTCAAACCAGCATCAGCATACTCGTTAATGTGTTCCCTAGTCTTATCTTCAAACTCCCTTCCGTTATTTGCAAGTCTTTCAAACATGACACTGTTTGTGGAATAAGCACATTATATATAATGCATGATACAACAAACACAATTTCATTTGATTATCAAGAAACTCAATTAGACTAGCAAGGAGTAAGTTAACAGACCTGTCAGCGCCTTTGCATAGCAGTAGTATCCTTCCCTCTTCATTTCTTACAATTACGGACATCCGCTTTCTTGAACTACTAAACTCCAATATGTTCAAAAGTTTATAAGTTCTGAAAAAAGGAAAATGTACACAGTTAAATATTTATTTATGAAAATTCAACAATAGCTTGAGAATAACATATATCATATAGCAGCTAAACTGAAATGCAAGAAGCATACCTTTCAATTTTTCTTCCGTAAATAGGGTCTAACTCATGCAATGAGATGCTTCCTTGACTCCTTTCATAAAATTCAAACCCAAACTCTCTTGCTGCAATCACAAAAGCGGCCTCATCTGGTGATTCAGCTTCATATGATACAATTCCGGTTTCTTCATCAACTTCAGGTATTGCAGTATGACAGATTGCAAGTAACTGCAGAAACTTCTGGATTACATCTGCGCGAGGCTCATTAACCCATTTTCCATTCATGATCCTTTCATCCATAAAATTAAAGCCTTTTATCGATGTGGCTTCACTCAATTCTTCAGCATGGATCTCTTCTTCTGTCAACTCCTCGCCTTTTCTCCTAGCTAAAGCTCTCTCAACTTCAGTAACTCCACGCCCGTAAGCAGTGCCAGCAATAGAACACTTGATAAATTCCATTGAGTTGCAAGTTAATGTTCCGGTTTTATCTGAAAGTATAGTATCAACTTGGCCAAGTTCTTCATTCAAGTTTGAAGTAAGCGCTCGGGCTGGCTTGTCAGTTTCCTCATAGTACATGTGCACATCCTGGTTTATGAAAGTGCATTGAAGAACTTTGACAATTTCTATTGACACATACAAGGAAATGGGGATCAAATAACTATACAGCATAATGGCAGTTAAAAATTGCAAAACTGCTGCAAGCGGTGCCCTTGTCGGATCATAGTAAACTGTGGTATCATCTGGTCTGAGGTACCATCTGATCAATTTCCCATCATCCAGGTCTTTACTAGTATTAACCCCGAAGACAATTGCCCCAACAAAAGACATCAGAACTAAGAGGAAAAACAAGAAGTAGATAATTTTATCCATCCGCTTCTCAACTTTGCTTCTCTTAGAAGGAGGATCTGTTGAATTCTGCATAACTTTTGTATCGTGACCTGTAAAGATTACCACCCCATATATAAAATCAGTGTTTCGCAGCTTGGAGTCACGAAG
Source organism: Malus sylvestris (assembly GCF_916048215.2). Classification (NCBI taxonomy): domain Eukaryota; kingdom Viridiplantae; phylum Streptophyta; class Magnoliopsida; order Rosales; family Rosaceae; genus Malus; species Malus sylvestris. The sequence continues at coordinate 28,035,241 of NC_062273.1, forward strand.
AAGAAGCTGCTGTGGCGTAAGAGGGTACGGTTGATCTTCAATCTCCATAGTGCCAACAAATGAATACAAATTTGCATTTGGGTCTTCACATCTGATTACAGCCTTGAAATTCTCAAAGCTCGAGTCTTCGTGCAGATTAGAAGTTCCTTCCAGTGCTTGTTTTAGTTTCAAATTAGTCTCCCCATCAAGGTTGGTGGTCTCAACATAGCAAAGCGCTTCATCATAGCTTGATGAAAGTAAGATAAGATCAGCAGGAAAAAACTCGTCCTTTTCGACCTTCACTATATCCCCAACTTTCAAATCCCTCCATTTGGTAAGCTCAAAAGTGCCCTCACCACGATGCACCTTAACTTTTCGGTTGTTCATTTCAATGTCCTGATCACAGTTTTACAAACTAGATTACAAAACTGTTTTACCATTACTAATAGCACTAAATATAGTCAAATCCAGGACGCCCTGTCTTTCTCAAAGACATGACACGTCGAGAAAACTTCACTTCTACTCGATTTTCTTCAATTTTGGTCGCAGTTATTGACATGGTTGATTGTTTTAACCTATACAGTCATTACTCTGAGCTTAGTCTTTTGGTTTCTAACCTCAGATTAGTTCTAAATTTTGATACTCAGAAACTAAAATCGAAGATCTAAACGAACATTCTATACACCGAACAATCAAACCCTGTTACCAAATGAGATCAAAGTTACAAAATTTAAGTCGAAACGAGGTTGTCTCAAAGCGTGACGTTCTGTGCAGAGAATTTCTATACATCTTATACCACATGAAAAATGCACCAAACATGTTATTAACATAAAAAGTATACCTGTTTTTTCCTCCTCCAATCTTCAACAGCCTCCTTCCCCATCGTAACTCCGATCACGACGACGAGAGGGAGGACGGTGCTAACGGCGGTGTAAGGCGAAAGCGGCGTAAAAGATAGAATTGCACAAATGAGGAAGTACAAATTGGCAACCCTTCTGAACTGCTCGAACACTGCCTTGGGCAAGAATGTAGCAAGTGTATACTTAGTTGTTCTGACATAATTGCCCTCGTAGTTCCGAAGCGTGGCCTCCAAGCACTCAGGGTCATTACAGTAAACTACCCTCGAGAACCCAGGGCCGCCAATCCGTGAATGTTCGCCATTGAAGGAAGCTTTCCCACATGAAAAAGCATGGATTCTGCCAAAATGATGCCTTCTTCTTCTTCTACTCCCACCTCCCATTTTGCTCAATCCACCACTTCAACACATAAACGGGTGCACACAGCCACCACAATCCCCCACCCAGTCAAACAATTTTCTCAATCCACCAAAGAACCAGTTTTTGAGAACAAATCTCAGAAACAGAAACTTACCCAATTCAGAAAACAGAATGATCTGCAAACCCAGCAAGAAACCCAGCAAAACCCAGCAGGAAAAGAACTTGCTGAGCTAGAATTCTGAAGTCCCAGAAGAAAAAGACTGAAACTTTGCAATCAAAATTCACAAAGTGTTCAACTTTATGAAAGAGGACAAGAAGGCATTGCTTCAACTGTGCTTTTCACCTTATTTTTCGGATTTTGATTTTTTCTTTTTCTTTTCCTTCTGTGTTTTATGTGAAGCAGCTGGGCGATGGCTAGCTTGCCAGTTTTGACTTGTAGCTAGAGAAGCACCAAACTTTGATAAGAGAGAGAGAGAGAGAGTGGAAACTCATCTGCCAAGAGTTGTTAATTAATAAATGTATGAAAGGGAAAGAGATTTAAATAATGGTTTCAAACTTGAAAATTTGACAAGAGTTGTTAATTAATAAATGTATGAAAGGGAAAGAGATTTAAAGAATCGTTTCAACCTTTAAAATTTGGACTCGTGCAAAGAAAGTCTATTGATGCTTTGGTTAGACGATGCAACTACGAAACAGAGGTCTAGGATCGAAGAGATAGAAGAAGACCTATAAAAACTTTGGAAAACTCTAAAAAAAAAGACTCAAAGTACTTGGATCTAAGGGAGGACATGACACAGAACCTAATATAATGACGTTCTAAGATTCGTATAGCCGACCTCACTTAATAGAAAAAAGCTTTCTTGTTATTGATGTTTCAACCTTTAAAATGCTATCTGAAGCAAACTGCTGTATAAAAATTCAACAGCTCTATATCTCGGGGAATTAAATAAACGACTTTTTGTCATTGTAAAAAAGTTTAAGTTGGAGAGAGATACGTGGCGTACGGATCAAGCCTTCTAGAAGGTCTGTAAAGATATTTGTCTATAACTAATTAGGCTTAATTTTCTCACAAGGTAAGATTGAATAAAAAAATATTGACAAAAAAGAAAAATAAAACTTTTTCACATGACAGTGCATATAATTTTTTTCTTTTAAGAAGGGTGTGTACATCGAATGTACAACTCTAAAAAGAAATTAATAATAGGGGACTTTTCAGCTTTTTAGTATCGGTATAACTTCTCATTTGAGTCTCTAACAATAAAAATCGATAGAAATGGTCCATGAGTTTGTTTTGGTCATTCCATGAAAAATTTATAGATGTTATCGTTAAATTGTCAAGTGAACAACCCCGTGACCATGTTTTTAAGGGTATTTTTGTCAAACCAACCCCTTCAAAATGATTTACAGTGGGCAAACTCATAAACCAATTCTATCGATTTTCATTGTCAAATACAAAAGTGAGGAGTTATATCAATTTCATGAATCATTTTGACTAAAAAGCCGAAACATTTTCTCCTTTGCACATATATGATCATTTACGTCATTTGATTCTTCTTTACTTTATCCAATTTAACAATTGAAAAATGAATAATATGAATGAAAAAAAAAAAGTGTGAAAATCATATCTAATTAATATTATTGTAATTTGCCACCTAGTTCTACAGTCTAGTGGTTCTTCACTTGTAAGTGAGATGTCTTATGTTCGATTCTTACTAAACGCGATTTACGATTTTGAACCACATTATTATTAGCTCATTGTGAAGCTAAACTCACCCCTTCCTTATTAGTGTAGATAATAACGTTTGTTTCTAAATAAAAAAAATATTATTGTAATTTGGGATCTTTTGAATAAAAATGAAGCAAAAATATTCCTGCAAATAAAAAATGTGATATGCAAGGAAAAGCTAGTGGTAGCTGACTGAAACGGAGCTATCAGAGGAAATAAGCAAAATTAAAAAAAATTAAAAAAAAAAAGAAAAATGAGAGCGACCAAAAATAATTAAAAACGTCTGTCGTTTAGAAAGTGAGATGGGAGGGTTAAACAAAACCAATCACATGCTCTTATATCTATCGAGAGCAAACTGCCGTTAACTCCGTGAATTATTATTTTAACAAAATTAACTCTTATAATTATTTTTTTAGTAAATTAATTTCTTAAACTATTAATAATTAGTTAATTAACCCTTAACTGATTAGATGAAATTTAATTCACTTTGTCATTAAATACTAACACGTGAAAGACATATGAATCACTATTGAGAGTAAATTTGTGCCAGTATGATGATAAAGAATGAAACTTTATTGAATTTAACTGTAAGGAATTAATTAATTAATTTTAAATAATTCAGAGAATTAATTTACATAAAAACATAATTCAGGCCGTCAATTCAAACTGAGAAAGTATTTGTGGAGTTCAGATGGCAATTTACCTTTGATTAATTAATCAGTGCAGGTTTGCCTGTTAAGTTTGACTAACAGTTATAATTACTCGGCTTAATTGTGGGCCATATAATATACGACAAAGTCTTTTTCCTTTTCTCTTTCATTGAGAGATTTCTACTTTGCCAAAAGTAAGAAGATTCTATAATGTAATCGACTAAAATATCTTCAGTTCTTTATCTCATCCGTAATGTCAGCATTTGATGAGTAGGACAGAGAAATAAAAACAGAATTTTAACGAAAAACTTTATATAATGTTTATTTTAACAAAAAATTATATTTTTACATAAAAAAATCAATCACAATACTATTAATTTTATCATTAACGTTAAAACTCTAAATTTTTAAATCTTTTTCGTTAGTTTACCTAAATAAGAACTGCGTATCGAGTTAAAGTGAGATTGAGATAGGGATATAACCGTCCACGAATCTTGTTTCTTTACACCTTGTTTTATTTTGCTAAGGATATACCAACTTTTTCATTCTCTGGTTCATGGGCGAGCGTTCGAGTCGTGGAAATTTCTAATTTTGCAAATATACCCACTAACCGTACATATATTACCTCAAAGACAAGGAAAGGGATCATCTCCGAATCCCTTCCTCCTAATTCATCCAATCAGGAAATCCGTGTCATTGAAAATTAATCCAACGACTGAAGTTATTATAACTTTTAAAGTGGGTCTCTATTTGTAACTGTGGAATCAAATTTTAATGATACGGATTCTGACTGGGTGTATTATGACACAACATTACTTCCACCCAACATTACATCCAAAGTAATGTTTCAAACTCTTACGCATACAAGATGAATCCTGCTCTCCAAGAACAATCTAATTTCAATTAGAAGTTTCGAAAGGCGAGCGCCGTCGGAACATGGGCTGTCATACGGCCGTCATTCCATAACTTGTGCAAATAGTTCCACTGTTTAAGGAAGTAGTACGTCGCGTTCAATCTCGCCTTCTGTGCTTGTCTCTCCTGGATTCTGAACGTTCCTTCTCAGGGGAGTCTCTGCTTCGACGTTTATGATGCTTCGAGCGTTTTCTGCTACTACTGCTCTTTTCTCGAGAGGATCCTTTCTTCTTAACTTTGGACCTAGAACGGTGGCGGTCCTGATGATCGCTGGATGAATCGCTATCTGAATCACCGTGTCTGTGCCGATGTCCCCTAGAGCGCCTTCTGCTCCTTTCATCTTCTGATGGTGAACTGCTGCTCACATTGTGGTGCCGGCTTGAGGGTGTTTTGTCCTTCCTATCATCTTGATGTGCTTTCCGAAAAATAATCTTGTCAAACTGATTTCCCAAAGCACCCATCTCTGCGTTTTTGCCATTGCTTCTCGCTGAATTACCCGTCAAGTTACCATTAAAAGGTTCAGCATTGTCACGCGGAGCCTCCTGAGAAATTTCTGGTCTGCGCGGAATCTCATGGGTGGAAGGCGGCTTATTATCAACTGGCAGGATACTGGAAGATCCTGAACCAGCTCCTTTGGGAGGCGAAGAAGTCCTGGCTTTGTTCGTTGATGAGGGCAGCTCAGGGGGAACCTCTAGGCCTAGTTCTTTTCCTAAGGATTCCAAAAAGTCGCCTGCGATCAAACGGTTTAATGTTGTATTGGCTGCTTCAACCTTCTTCTCTGGATTACCCACCCCGTTGGAAACAGAGGTATCCTCATCATCGTCCTCGTCATCAGAAAATATAGCCTGCACACAAATGAAGATTAATATTAGGCATGTGTTACGTCTAGCATGTGCATGTAAAAACAAATCACTGAATTTGTGTTTAAAGCACCTTGTAAAGGTCAACTGGCTTCTCGACGTTTTCAACTTCAACCTCAACTGCGCTTTCCTCGTCAACTACATCTTTGCTTATTCCTTGGGCATTAGATTGAACAACAGGGATGTAGTCACTCTTTACAATTACAGTTTCTTCTGCTTTTGTGTCTTTTCCAGAATCTGATGTAAAAATCAGAGTTTCCATTTTGCTCTTCATCCGGGGTGCTGGTGGTGGCTGCATGTGACAGTATCATATGTTTAAGGTATGGTGTTAAGAAAAATGTAGAGAGAGAGAGAGAGAGAGAGAGAGAGAGAGAGAGAGAGAGAGAGAGAGAGAGAGAGAGAGAGAGAGCAGGAGTTAAAGAGAAGAGTATTCAACTGCACCTTCCCCATGAAAGGATCAATGAGATCAAAACGTTTGCATAAAATAGGTGAAGGACGCCACTGATATTCTGTGCGTTTTATGCGAACTTCCTTTTTTATAGAATTTTCAGTTTGAGTGTCTTTGGCTTGCTGTTTTCAAAAATTAAGAACCAATTAATTATTTATATAAAGAATAACAATACATGTTTACAAAACCAAAATCTGAAAAACACCAGCAAAACGTACCGCTGATCCCCCAGAAGTAAACTGCATGGCTCCAGCAGATAAAAAATCCATGAACTGTGATGTGGAGAGTTTGCTTTCTTTACTCCACTTCCCTTTCTGTATTGCATCAGCTGCAGCCTCAAAGTCTAATCTCTCACGAGCACGAACTGCTTCTGACATATGACTAGCTCCACCAGACTCAGTAGATCGAAGTCCTCCTTGGTATTTCTCCTTGAGAAACCGCTCAAACCTTTCTTGCTTTGCAGGATCATCGTTGAAGGGTTTTGCAACTTCCAGCATCTCACCCTACATTCAACACATAAAACAAAGTGAGAAAATCTAAAACTTTCCTTGAGCAACACAAACAGCCCAGTTCTTTCATTCATTCATTCATAAAAATATGAAAAACTATTGGTAGCTAAGGCAATGCTTAAGTAAACCAAGGACATTACAATCTAGATTCGCAAACAACTTGCATACATAAACATTTGAGAAAGCAGACAAGCAAGATGTATTGTACTCACATCTAATGCAGGTTTAGTAAATGTATCTGAAAGGTTGTACTGAAGCTGAATGGCCTCTTCAGAAGCAACAGATGAACTTGACTCTTTGGAGCTTCGTTCCAAAGGCCTTTCCCCTAAAAATTTTCCACGGCTCTCTGCTGTCATCTTCTGCTTTCGTGGAGACAATTTACCATCCAATATCTCCTTGGTGTGATTGCCTTGCTTCTGCCGCTCCTCCCACAGTTTCCTTGCATAATAATCATGGCCATTCCCTCCAACTAGAAAACTAAACAAGGGATTTGACTGATTTTTCTCTCTAGAGAGATCCTCAAATAATTTACCACATCGAGCTACTAAAGTTGCGACCCCGTCAATTAAGAGTTTCAGATTATTATCCTCTGGAGGAGAGACTTCTGTGGGACCAGGATCTCCAAGCTTGCAGCCACTATCAAGAGACCCAGAAAATTTATGGTTGGGTACAAAATCTTTTGGTACTACAGGAGGATCAAATCTGGAACAAATCCCAGAGTAATAGTTAGTGTTTATGTATTCAGAAATGAACAAGCGGAAGAATCACTCTTTTCTGCATACTCACATGCATATAAAACTAAAACCTCTGATTACCTCTCATGTTGGTAGTCCGAATTAGATGCAAGTCTAAATCCAGAGAGACCACCTGGTTCCTTTCGAACGGACTTTTGCTTGCTATCCATGATTGATCTTGAAGGCTCATCATCAATATCTTCAACATAAGTTTCCTCAAAGCCATAACCTGAACGAAAAGTACAATTGCAAGAACTTGAGCATTATAACGAATAATATTTCAACAAAAAGGTAATCTGGTTAGCCCAAAATGAATCTGACTAACAGGTCTAATCACTATTGAACCATACCCCTTTACCCAGTAAATCACAAGCTGTAAGATATATCACGCAAAATGAAGAAAAATAATGCAACGGAGCAATCTGTGGTCCGAATAAAGCGGAAGGGAAAGCTTAGATTAAATAAATCACATCTTCAGTAGTTTCTCCCAGAAAACATAGTAGGAAAAGACCAGCACCAAAAACACAAAGTGATTCTATGCAATGACTCTATAATAACTATAATTACTGCAAAGATTGATTATTTGTTACAATAACACTAACCAGAATTATAAACATCCTCATCTTCAGCATCAAGTTCTTCAAGTGCTCCAATTCCAAAACCAGGAGCAACCTTTCCTGCTGATGAATAACAAGATAAATCAATCATAAGTTGAGAAACCAATCCGTGCAATCAAATAAAAGCAATAAGAGGACAAAACCTATGAAGAACGGATACCGTTATGGCAACGATACAATACGACATGGCAATATAACAAATTATTAAAAACTAGGATACTCTTCGGCATGGACACGACAATTTAAATTATATATTAACATTTAGTAATTGTTATCATTACTATTGAAAGTATCTATTACTAACTTATAAGATACAAGAAAAGCATATTATAGATAATTTATGGTATATTTACAAGATATATAGGAGACCAAACAAATTGGAAAGGAATTGCATTTAATTTTTTTTAACCTTTACACGTATGGTTGTGGTTGGGCTGAGTGGCAGTGGCCACTAACTGAGTACGACACATGAAACTGAAACTGTAGCGTTTAGATGTGTGAAAATAAAGAGGATTATCAGATGCTACCGTCTTCTTCCTCACGATATTCAACAGATCTGTGGATCTGCAATTGCGCAGGAAGGCTATAATTCAATCCTTCTCAGCCTGATACGTATCCGAAAATTTGGATAACTGTATCCCAAATGTTGGATACCCTTATCCATTAGTCAAAAGACATATCAGTTCACCCGATACGTATTGGAGGCATATCTGAGAGTATCGGTCGCGCATCGTATCCAATTAAGTATGGGAAGGGGATACGCGACCAAGTTGCCATGAAAATGCTTCTTAGGATAGAACCCTATAGTATAACACCAAAAGGAATGCTTTTCATCCGGATCATAAATCTTACACTTGAAGCCAAAAAGATTATTGTCCATTGAACGGGCACTTCTATATCCAATACCCCTATTCTCAGAGAGGCGTGATCTCTTTTTCTCTGAATATAAAAAATAAAAAAATAGTAGTTAGGATGCATTAGATTGCTCGTAATCACAGAAATATGACCCAGTTTTCTGTAAAAAGAAAAGAAAATCACTTACCTCTGAACTCAGGAGCATGCTTATAAGGATCAAAACCTAATCCGTGAAAGTCCTGCTTTGGGTAGAGAACATAAACCTGAAGGAAATATGTAAGGCACAGAGAGAATCCAACGAAATAAAATGAAATTTTAATCTCATGTTGAAAGAGGTCATTTTTGTAAAAAATTGAATTTGATAAAAGATATAGAATTTCTTCAGTCACTACAGACTCCAAATTGGTGAGACGCAATGGCAATGCTAAGCAATCACTGGAAACCCAGAAGTACAATTAAGTTATATTAGCAAACGGATCCATGGAATAATTTAAGTATTCAGTGGCTGTTGCTCCTCAAAAGGAGGCTCCACAAGCTAGGAAATATTACAAATCATAATGATCAAAGAAAATGTTCTCAAGAACTCTTCGAGAAAAAGTGTACTGCCTAGAAAAAGAAATTTGAAATACCTCAACAACAACAACAGCAAAGCCTTTTCCCACTAAGTGGGGTCGGCTAAAAATTTGAAATACCTAAATAATAATTTTTACAAGCTCCAAAACTCTGACTCAACTTATGAATTAAACAAATACACAATAGAATTATCCATTACGGTCCAAATACTGAATCAAGAAATAAAAGAAAACCAAATGAATGACTGACATAAAAAAGAAAATTTACTTACAGGTGTGCTTTGAGAAGATTGAACATCATCACTAGCAGGCAGCTCAATATGATCCTCCATTTCGCCATGAACAGGCTCAGAGTCAGCAAGCTGTGCTTTTGCATCACTGGAAGAAAATGCTAAAAATGCTTTTCGCGCTTCCCTTCGAGCATCTGTACAAAGGACATGAAAATGTTTAAGACTGTAAGCAATGAAAGAAAGACCTTAACCAATAGAAATCAGATGAAACTGTATGTGTTCTGGTAGTCCCGCACATGCTATATGAATTCTAGGTATGCCAAATCTAAATTTATAGCAAAGAACCCCATACTAATGTTCTAAGTTCCATGTCATAAAATAAATAAATAATACATTCACATCAACCAAACCGATACGAGAATAGTTGATTTCAGAACAATTTTGAATTTGCAAGCCATATATACCGTATGATGAATCGGTATGTGAATCCTTGATTGAACGACCATGGCGCCATCCCATCTTCAGCAGCAACTTCACACCTAATCAAAAACAGCAAACGGGTATAAAGAGATGTGCAACTAATAATTAAAAAAATTAAAAAAAAAACTCTTTGAACAATCACCAACCCAAATTTACTGGAACAAACCTATAGAATCTGTGGCTGGAAGAACTAATTCATCAGGAACTGGTCCGGGAATAGCTGATGGCCTAAAATACATGACAAACAAGATATCAACAAGTTAGAAAACAATGCATGACACTATTTTCAAGGACTGGATTTTAAGAAAAATCTGTCACGGTCATTAACATATAAAAAAGAAAATCTATGTTAAATATGATAATTAATCTTATTCATTTAACCAGAAAAATCATTTTTAAAATGCTATCATTCTACTCTCACCATAAATTTCCAAGAGAAAGTGGGATTAACACTTCAAACAACCTTATACCTGAAGAATTTAATTTTGTTCAGCAATGGTATGAAAGCATTACAACTCTCTAGAACCTAAAGGTTAGGGTACAGTGTACAACAAGGGGTAGTATTCAGAACCTTATCATTTTCATCCAAATGACTAACTTGTATTATCAACTTGGTTATTGATTAAACTAGAACTGCAATTGACCAACACCCTAACCTTTTCTGTTGTTCCTTCTCAGCTTGTTTACGAGCAAGTTCAGCAGCTGTAGATCCAAATGTATCAAACTGCATAGACGTCCCCAAAGATTGGCCTTCAAGTTCCTAAATGTTAAAAAGAAGAATCAGAAAACTGATTTAATTCTAAAGTAAAATCATTGGCAGTAGTCCTCATCATCTAGAAGAACTCAACAACATAAGTATATTACTCATTTTTCAAGAGCTAGAGAACAGTCAACATTAAGGTCGTACTCAGTGCACAAGGCTCCCGCTTTACGCAGGGTCTGGGAGAGGTGAATGTCGGCTAGCCTTACCCCCATTTATGGAGAGGCTGCTCCCAAGTCTCGAACCCGAGACCTACCTCTCATGGGCGAAGGCACTTGCCATCGCACCAAGTGCGACCTCTAGAGAACAGTCAACATTAGAAAATTAAAAAAAAAAAAACTCTATTTGCTACTTTTAATCTATTTTTTGCTAGATGAGAATTTTCACATAATTGAAACTAACCATTGGAAAAGGTTGTATGGTTTTCCAACCAATAGGTTTTCACTCCCTTCGTTGTAAAGTTTATATTAGATAACTACAATAACCAAACATGAAATAAGCATAAACATACATAGTTTACCAATTCTATAAGGCGATGATTCCAACATTGACATTTTGTAACGTATTCCAAAAGTTGAAGAATATAAATGAAATAGGTGTAATAGGTTAAAGCCAAGATCAAACTTACAGCTCTTTCATCTTCATCTAAAAAGTTCATAATGTCCTGCCGCTTGACTTCAGCTCTGTTCTTCCGCGATGACACAAAGGTCTGCGGTGTCCACCCTGCACGTTTGTTTCAGATGGCTTAAACCATTAGCTACCCTCAAACATTCTTAAGAAAAGGAATCACACATTTCTAGTTCAAAGGAAAGCAAGAAGATACCTTCTTTTGAGCCGACCGTATTGTAATAGCCGGCTGAAAACCCTCCACTAAATGCACCATGAAATCTCCTTCTCCCTTCTTCATCTCTAACCTGGAGACATAAAAGTCAACCGAAAAGCGAACCCAGACCGTTCATTTAAACATCAATCAGTGAGCAGAACTATTGAAAATTAATTAAAGCTTTAATGCGATGCATAATAAAGTTTGTCTGATAAAGATAGCAAAACCGGCATCCCACATTAATCACTCAGCATAATTCCGCTATACAAGTTTCGCCAACTATCAACTTCAATGTTAAAATTCCAAAATGGAAATCAACCCATTTCAATATGCACCCTGTTCACCCAAACCAAGTCCACATTTTCAAATTCCTTTTCAAACTTTCTCATCAACCAAACACATTACTACAACTACTAATTGCAAAATCTCTCCGATCACATTTCCCTATAAACCCAATCCTCCAATTACATACAACTTCTAAGCTCAACACAACTGACATTAAAACTCAATTACCACACTCCACTACATAACATTGAAATTTCTCCATTGTTTCAACTTTCTCGAGCTTTCTCCGGAACCAAACAAAAGATAAGAAAAAACGCATACCTCTTGCTTCCAAGGAACGAGAGTACGCAAGTTACCGGAGGCCTCGGCAACGGACTTCTTCTTGCGACTGGTGAAATCTTCCTCCCGCTCAATCGGTGTTCCGTAGAACACGAAATCGTCTTGGTCTGAAGCCATTGCTTGATTAACTTCTTAATATCTTGAAGATTAAGAAGAAGCTGGGTAATCAAAATTAATTGAGGATTAGGGTTTCGTCGAGAGTGATTGCTGCAGGGCGAGCCGGCGCGGCAAAGCCCTCCTTCGAGCAGAGAGAGGAGGGAGGAGAGCGAGAGGTCGAAGAAGCCAGAGAACGTAGTCGTTAACTTGTACTATTGGACCGGAAAAAAAAATGTAATTTGGGTTGGGTTGTTGGGTTGAATGGGCTCGGCAGTCGACCCACTAGTGTGGATCCGACCACTTTGGGCTGCCTACCCAGATTAATTTGGTCTGGGCTGACATGACAAAATAAAATTAAAGGGAAAGCCCACTACGAAGTCAAAAAATATTTAGTTGTTTCCAACATTTTTTTGGGTTGAAAAAAGATGTTTTATTAATTACCCTAAATTATTGACCAAAAAATAATTACCCTAAATTAGATTGCAAAGATGAGTTAATTTTAATTGTACTCAACCAAAAGCATCTCTAGGTGTCACTCAGTACTACGGTCTAGTTGTATTTTTCTTCACTTAAAAGTGAGAGGTCTTAAATTCAAATCTCGTAGATGATGAATTCAATACTAAATTCGATTGCCCGCTGTGTGATTAAGCTGAATTTTTTCTTTCTGTTTTTTTTTGGAAACTAACTTTTTATTTCTTAGTCTATAAGATAATCTTCAATCATGGACTAAATGCCAAATTCCCCCTATCCCCCCCCCCCCAAATCCAACCAACCCAACCCAAATCTTTGGGCTAAAAGCTAAAAGCCAAATTCCTTCCAAAATTTAGCCCAGGATTCGATGTGGGCCTCACCGAAACGAGTGAAATCCGGCATTTGTGCGTCAATCCCCCCCCCACCCACTCGCCTGGCGCGTGACCCTTCAAACAGACAAGGCCCCACCCATGTGGGCTTGTCGGCCACCTTTCCCAGGCGCCTCAATGGCTACTTTGATCTGACCATCGCGATCAACAAGCCGTTGGTTGATCCAACGACCTAGATTCAATTTTGTTTTTGTTTTTTATATTTATATATTTATTGAATCCAAAGGTTGAGATCGAATATAATCAAATCTAATGGTAAAAAAAAAGATCTAACAACCCAAATTTAAATCCAACGACTAAAATAATTAAAAAATTATTTAACTCAAAATTCACCCAAAAACTCTATAAATACCTATGTATTTGTTCAAAAATCCACACAAAACTCACTTTTCTCCTACAATTCTTCCAATTTTTCTTTCTACCATTTCTTCCCATTTCCAAATTTTGTGTTTATACATCTCTATCATGATTTTCATATTCTTCCATAGTGTTTCATGAGTTTCATATATGGATTTAGTGATTTTTCAATATTTATCGGAATTTAAATATTTTTAGATTAAAATGTTCATAAAATCAATTTACGATAGTCTACATATTTATTTATTTCCAAACGCGCCAAAAGTCCTTTGGCTCTATTTCCATGTAAGATGAAGGGATGAAAATCAATCAATCATGTTCGTTTATTGTACATTATGTGATCAGTTTTTATTAAATATTATTTATATTTAATTATAAATTTAAAATTTAAAATAATTTATAACTGTACGATATACCATAAACGAACTCGATTGATTGATATTCCGAATATCCACAAAGAAGATAAGGAGAGGATGATATTCCGAAGCTGAGAGAGAAGACCCTTTCACTAACAAAACCAATCCAAAAAACCTCCACGCGTCCCCACCCCGCGTGCGCAGCACCCGCCAAGCGCTCACCCCGCGAAACACACGGACGTCGAAAACTCCTCAACGACGCGCGTGGTGGACTCGTAAATCAACGCGCTTTTGGGGGAGAATTGTTTCGTTTGCCCTAATCGCCTGCGAGCGAGATCTGGCTCTCTTATCCTGAAGAACTCAACCCCTTTCCCCTGATAAATCCATATATTCAACACCATGTACCCCTTCCGAATCTTGATCTTCCTGCAACTCGGATCTTCGTCGATCGGTTGATTCATTCGTCGTCTACGTGGTCAGATTCGCGCTCGCTCGCTCTCCGATTCAACTCGGTTATCAGGTGAGTCATCTCGGTTCTGCTGGAATTTTTAGATCTGTGATATTTTTTTCCGTCTTGTATTTTTCCGGTGAATTTTTGAATATGTAGGTGCTGATTTTTGGGGGCTTACGGTGTGCGCAGGTCCAGGATGGATCCGATGGACATCGTCGGGAAGTCAAAGGAAGATGCTTCGCTTCCGAAAGGTAGATTCGTAATTTTTGTATATTTTTTCTTTTAATTTTTGAGATTATTGTTGTTACGTTTATCGATTTCATGATTTTTTTTTTGTTAATTTCGTGTAATTATCTTTGGATTTTGTAATTGAATGATTTCGACAACATTAGTGCCCTAGGATTTGGGGCTTTGCTGTTGTTCTTTATTTTGAACTAATTGCTTACCTAATTGATTGGTTAAAGATTGATTGAAAATAGTGATGGACTAAATCTTGTATATTGAATTAAAAGTTTCAAGAAATTGATTCCTCGGATATGAAATAGCGGGTAGGACTGTATAAACAAATAAATCAGAATAAGAACTCCTAAAAATAACTTTCATTTGGACGGAAATAGGTATGCATGATTTGCTTGCTGGTTAGGGGCCTCGAATTTGCTTGTGAAGGGCTGCTTCCTGCATGTGATTAGAACAGTCATTAGGTCTAATTCGTGTTTTCTTGTGTTGAGGCAAAGCCTTTACCGGGTGTGGCAAATTATTTGTGCGATTACTTGTCTGGTCCTATGTAGTATGTCCTTACAATCATTTATCTGTCTCACTTGGTCATATTTGTCTATACTTTTATCATCTCTCTTTGTGGCTCCTCATGGTTTCTTTATGTTCTTGAATCACCGGTAGGGGCTTCTTATACACGATATTGCCACCGTATGTGTAACTTATGATTTAGTATTCATTTTCAGCAACCATGACCAAAATCATTAAAGAGATGCTGCCGCCAGATGTACGTGTCGCAAGAGATGCTCAAGATCTTTTGATTGAGTGTTGTGTAGGTGAGAATATCTAAATAGTTTATGTTTTACATTTATACATTAATTCAAAATTGCTTTAGTTTTGCTACTGCTAATGCATCTATCTTTGTTTCTTGATCTCTGTATAGATTAAACCCTTATCCGTTTTGGGCAATAGCATGTTCTGCACATCAAACCTTGTAGTTAAGGGTTTAGGGTTTAGTTTTGATACTGCTAAACCATTCATGACTTGCGTTATTGCGTTTGCAGAGTTTATAAATCTCATCTCCTCAGAGTCGAATGAAGTTTGTGGCAGAGAGGAGAAAAGAACAATAGCTCCTGAGCATGTACTCAAGGCTTTACAGGTTTGTGAACAACCCATTTGAACGTGTTTTCAGTTCTATAAATTTGATTCTTTGCGGTTCTCATTTGTTTTCCTAGTTTGTTGTTGTCCACGGCGCATCTGTACTTTCATATTGTGGTATATTAATATATCTATCAGTCTATGCGTACGATGTATATACGTACTTGTAGGCATTATCTATGTGTAGTTCATACTTTTATCATGATAGTTATTGTCACATTCACCTACGTGGATCCTCGAACGAGATGAATATTGGTGCAATAAGCTTAAATCGTTACCCCTATTTTGTGATGAAGAAAAATTATTTTCGTATACTTTGTGAGGTGCTTACAACAGCTGCATTGTGACATTTTTTCTCTTCTGTGTATCAGGTTCTTGGGTTTAGCGAGTACATTGAGGAAGTTTATTCAGCGTATGAACAACACAAACTGGAGACTATGGTGAGTGTTCATGATGCCTTCTATGTTCATACAACTTATGTGAAACTGAAGTTGTTATAACTTAAAACAAGACATCAGTTATTCAGCAGAACGTTGAGAGTTAGGGATTGATCCCTTGTGCAGCTGGGTTTAACCGGCAGTACCTCTATCTCTATACACGCACATGTACACTCCCGCACTTGCAACTAGTCAACTAGTTCACATATCTATAAATTGTCAGTCAGTCGTGAAGTTGCAACATAAAACATAAAACTATAGGCTGATGCAAGTGGAATTCCTTGCAGCATGACCTATCAAAAAGTGTCAAATGGGGGAACGGAGTGGAGATGACAGAGGAAGAAGCCTTGGCTGAGCAGCAGAGGATGTTTGCCGAGGCACGTGCCAGAATGAATGGTGGAGCCACCGCACCCAAGCAACCAGACCCCGAACAAAGTTTAGAGAGCTAACTTTAGGACCTTTTATTTTTCGTGAACCGTAGGCAAGTATCCTCGACTTATCCATTTGTGCTTCTCTTATATGTACAAAAGAAAGAAGAAGAAAAAAACCCATTCAGTAGTGAGTGAGCTGGCCTATGTCCGTATGCACACGAAGTTGTATTTTCTTTATGGATCCTTGTCTATAAGTTCATGTAACTAGTAAGAGTTTGTACGACTCCTGGTGCCGCAACTGTATGTAATTATTTGGCTTTGTTTAGTCATTAGTTTGGAAAAAAGTTGTGTTCTTTTAGCGTTGTTTCTCGATAGAGACTGCGTTTACGGGGTTACTCTGTTGCATTTGTGTTTTCTTTTTCCTTTCACAAAACATCCAACGGGATGCAGCAACTTACGAAGGAAAGTTCCTTAAGGGTTTTCTTACGCTTTCAGATCATCCTGCGGACTGTTCCGTTAGGTCACAAACGGATGCATTTTTCGTCGAAAAATCATTCCTCATAAAACTCTTACAGCACCAACCGATGTGGTAAGGCCACATTGAGAGGCTTACAAATAGATTCTGGTCGTTGAGGAAAGTGATGCTTCAATGTTTCAATGTTTCAATGGAAGAATACTGGTTTTTGGGTCCCCACAAACAGTGAAGCGTCAGTTCGCAGGTAGGTGAAGTGTAGACTCTGCACCCAACATAGCCCGTGAGATATCAGTGTTCTAATGAGAACCCCCAACAAACAACGCCACCACCGCCTGGTGCACCTCTCAACTAGAAGTGGACATGGGCATGGGTGTGGTCCATGGTGAGAAAATTACCGATCACACACAACGACAATGTTTCAAACCAGTCACGCACTGTCGTCTAAAACAAATTGTGATGGTATTCAAAGTCAATGACACACCGCAATACGTTTTGAACTTCTTGCAAGACAATGTGTGTGATTAGTTTGAAATACTGTCACAGTGACGTCCCTAAGGTAGATATGTCTCTCATAGTATTGGTATGGTACACAAACCAATCAATCAATTGAACGAAACACAACGTGAACATTAACTATCTCACATGATAACGATTGGTTTGGAATATCAGCATGATAATGTGCCCCGTTACATGAAAGTTCTTCCCCTGAGTGTGTTGAGACTTGTGACTTGTGGTGATGTCTGGTGGGAATAGTGATGGCTTTGGGTTTGTTTGGGCTATGGTTGCCATCTCTTCGCTGTTTTGGGGATTTCAAGTCAAAAGAGTCAGTCAAGCAACATCCATCTTCCCCTCCCTCTCCTCTCTACCCCACCAGAAAGTGAAATAACAAGCACATTGTCTCCTCAGATTCCTTTCTTTTCTATTTTTCAAATCTCCCTCTCTCTCTCTCTCTCTCTCTCTCATTCAGTTGGTGGGTCAGGCTGTGTTTCTTTTGTCAGGATTCTCTTTGGCTACAACAAAGGGCTAGAAACAAAGAATTAATGAAATGAAATCCCCCCAAATATCAATAAAAGTGAAGGAAGAGACCAGAATCCCCACTCTCTATCTCTCTCCTCTCTATCTCTCTCTACCCACCAAACCATCTTTAAGGACTCCCCTCTTCCCACTGATTGCTTTCTCATATGAAAGCAGTGAGCATGGCAAGGAGCTTGCAGGACTCCTCCTCCAAGAGACACTTCCTCTGGACAAACAAAGTTGGCAACGAAGAAGAAGAAGAGAATGATGTTGATAATGTAGTTCTTCCGAGCCTCAAATCCTCCTCCGCGTCGAAAGCAAAATCCGACGAGGAGGAGAAGAAACAAGAGCATGATCATCATCAAAAACAACAGCATGGTCATGAGGCTCATCAACTTCCCAGGAGGAAACTGCAAGCGGCTGCAGTTTCCAGGCTGCGGTCTGTTCTTACCACATTTGGTAAGAACCGATCTAGCCTACCACTCGGGCTGGGACCCCGAGTGGTAGGCACTCTTTTCGGCTCCAGGCGTGGCCACGTACATTTTGCACTCCAGAGAGACCCTAGCTCACATCCGGCCTTCTTGATCGAGCTTGCAACGCCGATCAGCGGGTTGGTTAAAGAAATGGCGTCCGGCCTCGTCAGAATTGCGTTGGAGTGTGACAAGGATCACAAAGAAGATCTTCAAAAGAAGAAAGATCAGAAATCTCTGAGGCTGCTGGAAGAGCCAGTGTGGAGAACTTTTTGCAACGGTAAGAAATATGGTTTTGCTAGCAAAAGAGAATGTGGGGCCAAGGAGTGGAAGGTGTTGAAAGCTGTGGAGCCCATTTCGATGGGGGCTGGTGTGCTGCCGCCGTCTGCGGCGGTGGAAGGGAATGAAGCTGAAGCCGGGTCCGAATCCGACGGCGAACTCATGTACATGAGGGCCAAGTTTGAGAGAATTGTTGGGTCTAGAGACTCTGAGGCCTTCTACATGATGAACCCTGATAGCAATGGAGCTCCTGAGCTCAGTATCTACTTGCTCCGAGTCTAATAAACCCGAAAAGCTGCACGAATTCGCGTCTCCGCCGCTCGAATTTCCGATACGTACTTCAGTTTTAGCTTTGATCAATCTGGAAATTGGAATGTGGAAGTGTAGCTAGTTCTCTGCAAGCAGTTTTTATTTTTTGTTTTAAATTTATTTTGTTTTTGGTATATTTGGAGAAAATGTTTAGTGGGGTTTATTGTATTTTTCATATTTTGTTTAGTTTAGGTGGTGGGGGGAAATACAATATAACATGATGGGGTAGGTGTGGAGGGTATATGTATAGCTTTTTCCAATCCTTAATGAAGTTAATGATGAGACAAGGATGCTAATGCTTTAATCATCATTCATGATTTTCCTCTTTAATTTGCATTTTTTTTGTTAAGTAAACTATTTTAATCGATTGATTTGATTACTCTACGATCTAAATGGAGGATTCTTTCCTCTCTAAATATCTTCTCTTCTCCCATTCTCGCTCACTTTCCTCTGTCTTTCTCTCACTATAAAGAAGCCAACACAAGATATTGATGTGACTCAATCGTGAACATTCAAATATGAAGAGATTAGAGGAGAGGGAAAATGGAAGAGGAGATAAGTTGGACTCGATCTGAAGTTCTCTTGAAGCTGACTATCATTAAAACCATTCAACCACCAGCATATTCTTTTGAGAATGAGGTGTGCTATCTACACATTTTTTTTTACTTCTCATGTACTCTTTGTTAATTTATGTTCGATGATCTTCTTCAATTCATTTGATATGACGGCTGAAAACTAAAAAGATGTGAAAGAAGTAAAAAGAGAGTGTGTGGATATCATACTCCTTTGAGAATATCTCCATTAATCACTGTTCAATAAAATTAAACTAATTTTGTAGCGAATGCATTGGCTTCTAAAGGTCATACTACGTATATTTCCTTGTATTAATGTTTACCTCTATAAATCTATGGGGGAGAAATTTGAATTTAAGTTGCATGAGGGACGAGCACATTGTCTTAACCTACAATTACCTAATTAACCTCAAATTAATGCTAATTTTTCTCTCGCTAATTTAAAAAGGAGGCCAAACCCCTATAAAAGGAACCACATTTTATTTTTCTCCTTTTCCTCCAATCTGCATAAACAAAAATATTTTAGGTAATTATGAAAAACGTATGAGATCACAGACTGCTTAAACTTTAGTACTCAAATCATAAGAAGGCTGCAAATGATGCATAGCAACCAAAAGAAAATAATTAAGGATGAGCAAGTTCCTACCTTTGACATGGACTAACTATATCTTGACACGTGTTCATGTGTTTGAATTTTTTTATTTTAATAAATCCAGATTATGAGTTTGAGCATGATTAGAAGTTTCTATAAATTAGGGCTTTTTTTTTTTAGTACCATCAATTTTTTTACACTAGAGGAAAGGAGAGTTTGACTAAGCCACACAATGAGCAGCCTAATTTGGTATTGAATTCGCCATCCACGAGATTCGAACCTAATACCTCTCACTTCTACGAGAAAAGGAATATCACCAGAATGTATTACTGAATAACAGAGCTTCTTTGTTATTTGATTTTTCATTTTAAAAGAATGAACACATGTTAAGACATGATTGGTTCATATCAAATGGAGGAACTAGCTCATCCCCTCAAAGAGGAGAAATTTTTCAATATGCCCGAAACACAGAACGATACACCACATGTTATTACACAATTACATATAAGTTTTTATTTCAAGTATCCATCCGATTATATAATAACATATGGCGTTTTGCCGAATCTGCTCCATTGTCCAAGCACGCTGAAAAATCTCTCCTCGAAAGAACACAAGTATTATCCAATAACTAATGATGCAATTTTTCTCTTTATTTGCTGTGGGATATCTTCAATGATATGTTAGTGTCTAATTTTTTGGTATACTATTTAATTTCCTTTCCCTGTTTAGCTTGGATCCTTGAGCAGTAAAGTTCTTTTTCACACACAATCTTCCCATAAGATTTAGGCATTTGGTCCAAAAGTATAGGCTAATTCCAATTTCCAATCATTGCTTTTGATTATATAATTTTGTGTGACAAATGATCCCCAAGATAAAATTTTACCAAAGTAATCATAGAAGTCATCAAAAGCAAAAACAAACATTTAAAAGAGAAAAAAAAAAAATTCCAAATCCAATTCCTGACAGCAGAATTTTGGCTTTTCTTATGATTGACTGCTTTTGTTTTTCTTGTTTAATATCTTTTTTTTTCCCTTGAATTTAATCTTGTTGACTGCTTTTCCAGTTTGGCATTTGATTCCCTGCTGAATTTAAATCATCCTTGTTACATTGTCCCCAGTAATGTGACCTTTTATGGTACACCGCATCAACTGTGGATACTTGCTGTGTCCGTATACGGCAGCGTACTTAAAAAAAGACGAGATTCGAGAGGAACTCATATGAGTGTGTTGGTGTATACGGCCTAGGCGGATTTAAGAATTTATAGTGGAATGAATGGGGCAAGTACGCCAACATGCCTTAGTTTGAAAGCTTTCAAGCATGCCTTCTTTTTTCTTTCTTCTCTCTTTACAACTGCGCAATGAAAAGAGTGGGGAGAGAGCCCTTTGGCTCTAAGCTTTCAAAATGGTATGTGTTTACATCTCGACTAAAGCGGAAAATAATTTTTGCACATAATTTCTGCATTCTTTGTACTCCTCTATTTGTTTGGTCATTAAATTAAACAAATCAAATGAGATCACGGCGCAAAACATAAAAAAGAGCGCTGAAATCATTTCCCGGATCAAAACCTATTCCTCCTTCAGAGGATAAGGGTTATCTTGTCACGGAAACCGAGGGTCGTTTTGATCATCCAGTCATCATTCTTTCAAAGGATGCAAAAGTTGGTGGCTGGACCTAAAGTTGTCTAGGCTAGGCCATTGCTTTATACAATTATTATTCCAATAAATACGACCTAAGCTCTTTAGCACTCAGCACCTGCAATAATATTAAATGAAACCCAGAAAAAGAAACTTGCATATTCACACATATGGAGGAAACATCTTTGTAAAGTAAGAGTAAGGTCACGGCCCCAACTTTCACAAAACGGGAGTGAGAGCCTTGTTAGTTTGATGTCGGTCCTTTTTTTCATATACACACAGTACAACATTTAATTGAATTCATTTCTATAGGGTCATTGTACAATTTTGCGTGTTGCCCACAGCTGCATTACTGTATGCATTTGTAGGCTGTGTTGAATGAGCATTGTACGATGACTGTGAAGTAGGAGAAGGTCTTCAATGCGATGGGAAGCTGGTATCTCAAACCAATCACACACTGCTTTGTTGAAAAGTTAAAATGGATGGTCTTGAATTGACTTGGGATATCTCAACAAATCATTAGCGCCGCCGTTGTAGATAAGTATGTCGTTTAGTATGTAGAAAGCAAATGAGAAACATTGATCACATGCAGAATGTTAGAAAGCATAATGATATATACATGATTTTAAACTATATATTTCTTTTCGGAAATTCTTGGTAGCACGTTAAGAAAATTGTCATGCGCGCTGCTCTTACTGTAACTTATTCCGTATCTCTTTTTATATTTGATCAATGCATGATGACTTATTTTCGAGGGAGGAGGATTCTCTCCCCTCCTATTTTTGTTCCCTCCCATCCCTTCCTTGTTACTAACACCTGTATATTGCAAGTCCAAGGCCTACGCTCTGATGAGTTTACTAAAGAGAAACAAATCTTCTTCTGTAAGATTGTTTTTCATTGACTGAATAAACAATTACATGGATGTACATATATATAGCCTTTTGGCTCTTTACATTTATACCCTTAGCTTCCTTAACTAAACTTGTACAATCCTAACTAACCACAACTAATAGCAAAACTAACTACATTTAGTTTTTCCAAACTATTTATCATTAACAGAAATGGATGATGTATCATCTGTCCTAATACACCCCCTCAAGCGAGAGGAGGAATCAGAAGTGATGCCAAGAGGAAGCTTGGAACACAAGTAGCGGAATCTGGTTTTGGACAAGGACTTGGTGTGTAGATCAGCCAATTGATCAGCACTGCACACAAACTGCACTTTAAGCAGATGAGCTAAAACCAGTTCTCTAATGTAGTGGTAGTCAATCTCGACATGCTTAGTGCGAGCATGGAATACAGGATTTGAAGCTAAGGAAATGGCGGAGATGTTATCACACCACAGAGTAGGCAGTGTAGGAATAGAACAGTGAAGGTCACGAAGGATTTTGCAGACCCAAGTGAGTTCTGCAGCAGTGTGAGCCAGAGACCGATATTCGGCTTCTGTAGAAGAACGAGCAACAGTGCTTTGTTTCTTTGCACTCCAGCTGATGAGATTAGAGCCAAGAAAAACACAATAACCAGTAGTCGACCGCCGATCAAATGTGCAGCCTGCCCAATCAGCATCTGAGTAGGCAGAGAGAGCAACAGAACCTTTGGTAAACCACAGTCCTTGGGAAAAAGAACCTTTGAGAAAACGGAGGACTCTTTTAGCGGCCTGAAAGTGTTGATCACGCGGAGCATGCATGAATTGACATAACTGATTAACAGCAAAAGCAATGTCCGGTCTAGTCCAGGTGAGGTATTGAAGACCTCCAACAAGAGACCGATATTCAGTCGGATTGGAGAGAAGTGACCCACTGTGATCCAGTTTTTGAGAGCCAAGAGGTGTGCAGCAAGGCTTTGCACCCTCCATATTTGTCCGCTGTAGAAGATCAAGTAAATATTTCGTTTGATGAAGAAAGATCCCGTGGGAAGACCTCTGAACTTCCAACCCCAAAAAATAGTGTAAAGGACCAAGATCCTTCACCGGAAATCTGTCACTTAGCTGCTGAATAAACTGATGACAGAGAATGGAGTTAGGCCCAGTGACAAGAATGTCATCCACATACACAAGAACTATAACCAACTGAGGACCAGGCAATACAAATAAAGATGCATCAGAGGAGGATTGGGTGAAACCAAGAGCATGTAATGCTTGAAACAGTTTATCAAACCAAGCGCGAGGCGCTTGTTTGAGGCCATACAACGATTTTCTGAGCTTGCATACATGATCTGGAAGGAGAGGATCAATGAAACCAGGGGGTTGTTGCATGTAAACAACCTCTTTTAAGTCACCATGAAGAAATGCGTTGCTAATATCTAATTGATTTAAGAACCAATTGTGTTGAACAGCAAGAGTAAGCAGAATTCGAATGGTAACCGGTTTAGCAACTGGACTAAAAGTTTCTTGGAAATCAATTCCCTCTTGCTGATGAAAGCCCTTGGCCACTAGCCGGGCTTTGTATCGATCAACAGTACCATCAGCCTTTGTCTTGACACGAAACACCCACTTGCAGCCGACGACATTTTGAGTGGAATGAGAAGGAACTAGAGACCAAGTCCCTGTAGATAGTAATGCATTATATTCATCCTGCATAGCAGCCCTCCAGTGAGCATACTTAGACGCTTGTAAATAGGTGCTTGGAACAAAATCAAGAGGAACTGGGAGTGGATGTTTAGTTGCTGCATAAGCCTTAGGTTTGTAAATTCCTGCCTTAGATCTAGTAATCATAGGATGAACATTAACAGAAATGGGAAGAGGGCGTGGCACAGGTGGTGATGCATCAGAACTTGCAGGCAGAGATGCAGGTGGTGAGACATCAGGATTTGCAGTTGGTGATACAGCAGGACTGGCAGGCATAGAGGCAGGAGGAGAAGCACCTGGTGAAGAAAGAGACCTCGGGCTAGAGGAAGATGAAGTAGCAGCACCTGGATTAGCAGGTTGAGTAAACTTGCTAAAGTAAAGGTCCATGGAAGAAGAAGAAACTGGAGAAGCAGTGGCTGACCGAGAGTAATGAAGAGGCAGGGACTGAAAAGGATATGCGTCTTCATGAAAAATTACATGTCTAGAGATGTATACTCGGTTGTCAATAGGATCAAAACAGCGATAGCCTTTGTGTTGAAGACTGTAGCCCAAAAATATACAGCTCTTGCTCTTAGCATCCAGCTTACTATGCACATAAGGTTTGAGCCATGGGAAGCATTGACAGCCAAATACTCTGAGTTTGGAATAATCCGGCGGCTGAGTAAATAAAATTTCCCAAGGAGAGATTGGAAGACCAGAGATGGGCAGGCGATTGATGAGGTATATGGCAGTCGAGAAGGCTTCTACCCAAAACACATGAGGTACATGAGAAGCAACAAGTAAAGTACGAGCTGTTTCAACAAGATGGCGGTGCTTCCTCTCGGCACATCCATTTTGTTCAGGAGTATGCGGACAGCTAAATTGATGAAGAATACCATGTGTGCGAAGAAAGGAAGCAAAAGAGTTACCAGTGAACTCACCCCCTGAATCTGAACGCAAAGTTTGTATTTTATTTCCAAGTAAATTTTCTACATAGTTTTTGAAGATAACAAATGTAGAAAATACATCAGACTTTGCTTTCAAAGGGAAAAACCAGCTATATTTACTAAAATCATCAACCAGAAGTAAGTAGTACTGGAAACCACTACTAGATTTAACAGAAGCAGGTCCCCACAAATCACAGTGCAACAGTTGAAGGCTGCGAGTTGAAGTTGAAGAAGCCACTCCAAAAGGAAGCTTGTGGTTCTTAGCTAGAGCACAGTCTGAACAGAAGAAGTCAACCGAAGATTTACCATGCACTGCAAGCTTATTAGTAGAGATGACCCTGCGAAATATTGAAGAAGATGGATGACCTAAGCGTTGATGCCACACTTGGACAGGAGCTTTAACACTGAGAAAGGCAGAGTGTAACGAAGGAGAAGAGGTACTGGAACTTTGCAGGGGATAGAAACCATCTCTAACCGGTCCCCGCAAAAGCATCATCCCCGAAGTACGATCCTTGACAGTGGATCCATAAGGGTCAAGAGTTAATTCACAATCATTATCCTTAAGAAATTGATAAGCAGATAAAAGATTATGTGCCATGGAAGGAACATGAAGAACATTCTGCAGCTTAAAAGAATGATGAGGAGTATACAGAGAAGAGGAACCAACATTATGAATGGATAAACCTTTACCATTTCCAATATACACTTTGTCCTCTCCAGTGTAGGGAGTAGGAGAAGAGATGTTAGCAACATCATTGGTGATGTGAGATGTAGCTCCAGAATCAATTAACCAAGGCTGAGATGGTTTAGCAGAATGATGTACACACATGGCAGCAAGTTTAGCCGGAGGAATACGACCACAGATCTCGGGGTTCATGCGATCAAAGCAGTCAAGGGCCTCATGACTGGTAGATCCACAAATTTGACATTGAACTTTGAAGGTAGAAGAACCGGGATGATTGCGCGAGCCTTGATAAATCCGATTACCACGATTAGGATTGAAATTACCACGAGAATTGCGATTTCCTCGATTGGAAATGAATTGACTCCTGGGAGGCTTGCCACGATTGGAGTTGTACCGAGAGGCAGAGTGAAGTGGTAAAGACTGAGCAGCAAATGCCGAGGGAGTAGGAAGCAGAGGAGGCTGAGACTGCACAGAAAAAGCCTGAAATGGTTCAACCACAGATGCTGAAGCGACTGTCTTCCGTCGAGCCATAGAAAGCTCCTTGGTAAGTAAGAGACCGTGAAGTTCATCCAGAGACGTCGAAGACAAACGAAGCATTATAGAATCAATGAAGGACTCAAACTCATCAGGCAAACCATGTAAAGTAGCAGCAATTAGATCACGATCAGAGACGGAAGCACCTGCAGCATGTAAGGAATCTGCAATTTCCTTGATTTGCTGGAGATATCCCGAGATAGAATTGGAGCCTTTCTGTACCGATTGAAGGCGTGAGCGCAATTGATGAATATTAGCCTCCGAAACACCACCAAAACGCTGTTCAAGCTTCACCCAAAGCTCGCGAGAGGACGAAACGCCAACCGTGAACGGAATAATTTCTTCAGAAAGTGTGGAATTCAACCAGATCAGCAGATTTTGATCT
The DNA here is from genome assembly GCF_916048215.2 of Malus sylvestris. Lineage (NCBI taxonomy): Eukaryota > Viridiplantae > Streptophyta > Magnoliopsida > Rosales > Rosaceae > Malus > Malus sylvestris. The sequence continues at coordinate 28,061,977 of NC_062273.1, forward strand.
TTTTCATACCATTCTTCAAAAGCTGGATTCAGTGAGCGATCAGCCAAGAGAGGCGGTGGACAGATCTCAGTGCCTTCAATCACACCGAGAAGTTTATAACGCCGGAAAATAGGAGCAAACAACGCTCGCCATGGAAGATAGTTGGAGCTTTTCAGTTTAATCGGCACCATACTACCAATGTTGTGAATCGTCAGAGAAGTGTACGAATTCAGAAAAGGAGGATTAGAAGAGAAATTAGGGTTTGGAGTCGGAGAAGATCCAATTGGGGACGAATCTGACGGAGAAGCCATGATCTCGAACAAGAATCAATCGACGAACAGAAGAGAAATCAGAGAAGAAAGAGTGAAGAATCAGAGTTGAAACACCAAGAGTCGATCAAGAGAAGATCGATCGATGCGGAAGATGGATACGATGCTGTGAAGCAAAAAGGCGAGATACCATAAAGAGAAACAAATCTTCTTCTGTAAGATTGTTTTTCATTGACTGAATAAACAATTACATGGATGTACATATATATAGCCTTTTGGCTCTTTACATTTATACCCTTAGCTTCCTTAACTAAACTTGTACAATCCTAACTAACCACAACTAATAGCAAAACTAACTACATTTAGTTTTTCCAAACTATTTATCATTAACAGAAATGGATGATGTATCATCTGTCCTAATATTTACAACTCTCTCTCTCTCTCTCTCTCTCTCTCTCTCTCTCTCTCTCTTAATTAGGTGTGCTCTGGCTTTTTTAATTTGGCCCAGCTATTATCTTAATTAATTAAAATGATGAAGGGATTATTTGCTTAATTATTAAGTTGACAAAAATGAAGGCCTTGAAGGTGCAAAAGCATATTTGAGCTGAAATGCAGTTATGGGAGGGACCAAATAAAGGCTCTGAGCCCCGAGCTTGAAGAGCTGCTGAAATACAGATACAACTTTTCTTTGCGCACCCATGTATATTTTTCCTTAATTAGACAAGTGGATTGTCTACATTATGCTTCAAAGTTGAAATTAATGGGGGGGGGGGGGGGGGGGTTAATTAATATAATTAAGCCGAATTAAGGCCCGGATGATGAGAAGTGGATTGCCTTTTTGAGTCAAGTGGCCTTATTTAGGGTGGATTGCCTTTTTGAGTCAAGTGGCCTTATTTAGAGAGAGAGAGAGAGAGAGAGAGAGAGAGAGAGAGAGAGAGAGAGAGAGAGAGAGAGAGAGAGAGAGAGAGAGAGAGAGAGAGAGAGAGAGAGGGGGGTGTGAGTGCATTTTTGCTCACCACCATGTAGTGTGGTGTATGCTCATCACCCTATTAATTACCGTTAGATGAGTTTGAATTTTGAGATTCGTGCTTATCCACTACACGAATCTCGAAATTTAAACTCATCTAACGGTAATTAATAGGGTGGTGAGCAAAAAGGCTCCCGAGGGGAGGGGGGTGCCTTCATATGCACTTCTAGGTTGAGTTAGGGACACAATTATATTGTGACGATATGTCAGACCAATCAAGTCATGTTATGTGTTTTAACTTTCCTACATGACATGCTTCATTGTTTTAAGATAACGCCAGCGTCCCATTTCTAGGTAATTACGTATGCATAGATCATTGTTCTTCTAGTCCAACTAACGTGATCCATGCAGATTCATTGTCATAAGGATTCGATGTAACTGTGGAGTGCCGGCTGTCGACTACCTGACGCCCTCCCCCTCCTCCTTTATCCAGGCTTGGGACTGGCAATGTAAGATAAACTTACATAGGCGGAGTTAACGTGATCCATGCAGATGCATGCAAATAATTGTACTGCATTAAACACTTATCTGTAAATTCTCGCGCCATAGCTGCATTCACGATGGTTGAATTTTGTTCATCAGTAATTAAGGGAAACATGTTTGGTTTAATACCATAAGGCATCAATATTGAGACAATAGTTCGCCTTATAAAAGAGCGATTTAGGTTGTGAGGTTTCCTACTCCCAAATGGAAAACGAAATTACATATATTGCGAACCCTCTTACGAATCATGAACCACGAACGCCACCATTTATAGAATTCGGTTGCATTTAACCCATCCAGATTACCTATCGCACATCATTCTATGTTGTAATATGCTAACATCATATGTGAACTCTTTTCCAATTGCTAGATTCATGGTGGTTGGATTCAGTGGAAAAACTGGAGCAACTTTGCAGCTTATAGTAATCAAGTTAAGTTTACAACAGGAAAAAACATGTTTATTAATGCTTAAGTAATAAACCAATCATCAACTTTCGTGTCCTTTAGTTTTCAAAATTTTGTTTACAAATTTAGTCTCCCTAGCATTACCTAGAAGAAAAATAGTGGCGTCTAGAAACCAATAAAAATAGCGATGCACAAGATATTTCATGCACTGCTGTAGATCGATGCTGGTAGATTTTCTTTTGGGCAATTAGCTGGAATGATCAGTTTTTGACATTAGAAAAACGAACCCTTGTTTCCTTTATTAGGATTGACGATAAGATAGACTTGCTCCTAAGTAATGTGTCTTTGCTGGTTGAGGTATCCATGGATTGTTTTACCATCGACTATGTCGACGGCCTTAGTCATTCCTTCACCCAACTCTCATGCTGTGTTTCTCAGCTAGACACGCTCATGATGAATATTTATAGAGGGGTTAGTATTTACAATTGATATATTTGTTTTTATTTTTTGTTGGATTATGCTATTACTCACCCTTTTGTTGTTTCTCAGGAATACAATGCTGGTCTTGTCTTTCCTATATTAACAAAACTCAAGCATTTGGAGTTGGTGGATTATGCAGATCACTGGTTGAGTCGAAGAAATGCTGTTGAACTTGTCATGTACTTGATAGAGATTGTTGTTGGCCTCGATAAAATTGTTGTAGATTCTGTCAAGCGGTGTGTTATTCATCCTACTGGAGTGAATAGGACACAGAAAGTTATGGAGGAGGAAGGAGAGCAAAAGATCATGCTATGAACCGGCTTAAAAATAGAGTGCCTTCGAATATAGAATTTGTATGCCTATCGAAAGTGGCAGCGCTTAATCTATCTAGAGAGTAGAGATTTGTGTCAACTCTCGTGTTCTAGACTATCTGATTCGTATAATGCAAATGTTACTATGATTTTCTCTGCGATTGAGCGTTACTGTAAAAAATATATCACAGTTTGAAGGTTACTTAAGTATGTTTGTGCAAAACCTGCATATCTTTCCAGTTACAGATTCTGTTAAAAACCTGAAGCTCCGTTGCAGCGTTTAGTAATCTAGTTTTTATAAGGAAAATAACCGCTTTCAGCGAATATAGTGAAGCAGATACATAATGCCGAAAGAATATGAAGTGAGAAATGATTACTGAGAATATACAGACTGAAATTTATTGATTTGGAATAAATAATGGATAATGCTGAAGATTGAAAAGAACTAATGGAACATGTTCTGCTAACTCCACAAATGAAATCGTATGACGAAAGATGGCATACAAGTAACAGCAGCGCCACCTACAAAGTTACAATTTTTCTTCCATGTTGAACTACAGGCTCGATCCGTCAGAGAAAATATTGCTGGTAGGAAGTGCTTTTGCCAGAATGCCATCGTCTTTCCATCTTCCAGATTGACCTAAGTAGTTTTTCTCTCTTTTCTTCTACCATCTCTCGTGCTACTTCAAACGCTCGGGCTTTTGTCGTGCAAAACCTGGCTGAATGGTGCGTAATTGATGATGTGCGGTCCAAAAAATATCACAAACCAGAAACATAGATAGGCAAGCTGCATCAGTTGCAGAACTATGAAACTTATACATAAAAGATTAAAAAGGTAGGAGAGGCCACGAGACTTTCGGGGGAAGGAGGCTTTGTTGTGAAGTTTCATACACACATGCGATTCTTTGCTACAATTTTCTTTTATCAGAAACAAGATGAAGGAAAGGAAGACGATGAGAACAATTAGATTACCTGAAGAAGCATGGAGGGAGCTGCAGCAGGTTCAGAAATGACATGGCTTCTAGTTTTTCTTCCATTTAATGTAGCAACTGATGGGCTGTTTGCAGTTGTTATGTCCCAAAAGCTTCGTTTTTTAGCTGTTGGGACTGGTGACCTGAAACGGTGACTTGGGCTCTTCAATTCACCAATGCTTGCCTCCTGTTTTCTCATGCTAGCTCTTGTAACGATCCTCTTTGTGCTCGGCTCCTGCGGTCTCAAGCTAGTCCTTGTCACTGCCCTCTTTTCCCCACCCTCCCTCCCTGCTCCTGGTGTTTTCTCACTTCCCCTCAAAAGCTCACGAATGAGATCATCTTTCTGCTTTAGCTGTGAAGTGTGATCTTTCTTCATCCTCTCTATTTCTGCCTCCAATGTCTTTACAGTCCGGCGAAGATCTCTAACTGCTTCCTCAGCCCCTCTTTTCTTGGACTCTGGTGTGAAGCAAGTCCGGGTCAAGAAAGAGGGTCTGGGTTTCCGCTTGTCATTTGCTTGGGCAGAAGTTGGAGGAGTCAAGAGGGATGCAACCGAAGAAGGCGTTGGAGAGGCATTTGCAGCGAAGGACTGTGCTTGGACAACTAATAGCTTCTGTTTCTGGTGTGCAAGTTGTACTCGCAGTTCACGATTCTCCTTCTGTAATTCAAGCAATAGCTTGGCTTGATCAGTATCAGTTTCCGGTAATTGCAGTGTCTCCTCATTCACCTCGCACGCCTGCAATTGTGTAAAATGACAAGGAAAGAGACATTATCTAGAGTTGCCATGAAAGTATGAAATTTCAAGGACAACAGAAACCAATGTCTGCTGACAAGCAAGTAATGCAGCAAAACAAAATTTCCAACAGCTTATGCCACTTAAAAGATTGGATAAGTTAGGAGGACTGACCTTAGTCCTGATTTCCTTTGCTCGATCTGCCCAATGAAGCGTGTTTTGGGTTTCACCAAAGGTGAGATTGCATGGGCTGATGTTCGCGATCATCACAGTGTTACAAGCTCCTCCTAAAGAATCCTTAAGAAGTTGGGTTAACTTTGAGTTCCTATAAGGTATGTGCTTCTTTCCTTCCACAAGAGCATTGATGCAGCTGCTAAGTGCTAAGAGTGACCGATTTATATTGGCACCCTCAAGAGATCTAGCTGTTCTCTGGTCCGTGGCAAGGGCTCTCTCTGACCCGGCAAGATCAATTAGTGAGAGCTTCCCTACTCGGTTGACCACATTCATAGAAGCATCTTTTACTCGGTATTCAATCACAACCTGGATATACAAGGAAGAAACAATCAAATTGAGTCAGAATAATTGCAAGTTTTCAGAACTCAACAAGCCATATCTCAATTGTTACCTGCAAAATGGCATGGGACCGTGAGGAAGTTTCATTAGCGCGAGTTGGTTCAGTAGTTCGGTTTTGGTTTCCTTGCTGAAGTAATGCCATAACCTGCCACAAACCCAGAGTACGACCGAACAATAGATTAACTTCTAAGCAAAGCATCTAACTTTTCAAACCATCCAAAAAGGGACTAAGAAATTACTTCATCGGCGGAATAAGCTCTGTATTGTGTAAGACCGGCTGCCACTATTCCCTGCAACACATTTGAACACAAATTGATTTTCACTAACATCATTAAGAACTTCACCACATAATAAAAATAAGACGCAGATGCGTTTGAGATACCCGTATAGAAACAGTATGTTCTAAGATTGGATTGGTCGAAATAATGCAGCTAGTTTCAATTTAAGAAACTACATAGCTCTTAGATTTTCCCTTCTACATGTTTTCGCATACACACAGCAAACACATACTATATATGACATTACTATTACTCTTACATCAAATCCATTTCCTTATGAGTTGTATGCAAAGTAATGTGAGATGCAAGATAAGAGGCAGACCTGTTTGTCTTCTCGAAGTACAAGAGGCCTTCCGGGGGAGAGCAGATCCCTCACAGTTTCGTTATAGACCTCAAGATAGGACAGATGAACCACATGGTTTCCATCACAGCTCCTCTGCCTTATCTTGGTGAAGAGGTCCTTGATTGCCAAAACCATCACTCCCGGATTCTCCAGCGTGCCGAGCATTGTGTATGTTTTTCCAGCTCCAGTGGCACCATAGCAGAACACTGATCCATTCCTCCCCTGCAGTACTGCCTCCACAAGCTCTGCTGTACTGAAAAAACAGATGACATACCGGTTTTGTTAAAATTTACAAATTTAAATGGAAAGGATTACTGAGACAAACAACATTAACACCAGTTCATTCACAATTCACAACATTGTTGGTTGCTCTTTCTGTTTGGTTACTGAGAAATTTTACGGGACACGAAAATTCGAAACTAACACCACCACTAGCATAGGCTGCAGAGTATTTTCCATTTCTTGGGATCCAATCCAGCGCAACAAGAACCATGCTTTTTCTCAGCAAACAAACACGAATATTGAATCAAACCAAACACGATTACGACTGTAATGATGAATTCGAACATTTTTATATGCAAAGTTCCAAGATTTTTTCAAGCAGAAACCAAAACACCAATTACATCCAATCAATCACTGATTAATAATATCCAATTAAACCAAACTCACGTGGTGGAATAAACTTCTTGCTGAGAAGTGGAATCAGGGAAAGAAGCATCGAACATGAAATGCCGTCCCCGCAGCCTCTTCAGCCGCAGATAATCGTTCTCGTTCGCAAACTCCGTCAGGTAAACATCCCGCCGGTTCACAATTCGAACGCAGCATCTGGAACCCGCCTCCTTTTCCTTCTTGGCCATCGGCCTCAGCCTAACAAACACAAGAATCCGACTCGTGGGTGTCTCCGAAACCGAAGGGGTCTCCGATTCTTGCACATTCCTAGCCCCCTCCGCCACCCCACTGGACTCCCGCGGCGGCCCCGGCACGTGCTGCACGTGACCTCCCATTGACAGCCTCCTCGCCACCGGGGTTGAAGCCTTGCTCTTTCTTGGACACGAAGTAAAGCTGAGAATCCGGTCATTTAATCCAGCCGCCGCCACGTTCTCCTTGGCGTGGGTCGGCGGCGGCTGTGGCAGAACGTAAGTTCTGGTAACGGTGGAGTTGTGCATTGCGTTGCTGTTGTTCTCTCTCATCACGTGGTGGCTCCCCTGCTTCGGTTCTTCTCTCTCCTCTTTTTTGCAAGAACCGAAAAGCTCGACGCTCGGGTGGCTCGCGAATCGGAGCTGCTCCGGATCGGATTTCGGATTCGGGTTCCTCAGCGCCGCCGCGGCCTGCTTCTGCTGCTCGTAGAGCAGCGTCAAAGCTCTCATCTTTTCCTTCAATCCATGATGTGGGTTCCTTAGCGGAAGATTCGCGTGGCTCGGTTCTTGATCTGAACCGGGTTTGCTTCTCTCCACTGAGTTGGTCTGAGACCGAGTCGACACAGGCATTCTGTAATTTTCTCGGCAATTTTCTCGCTATCCAAACATACCCAGAAGATTTTCCCGCAGACCCAATTGAAGAAACTGCTTAAATTGTCAGAAAGTACAAATCTTTTCGTTGGAAATCAATTGAATGTTCCTCCTGTTGAAGAAATGGAAATCGCGATCAAAGATTATGACTTGGTTATTAATTTAAACCTTGGAGGGTTTTGACTTTTGAGCCGTTGGATTGAGGGAGATGAACGGTGGGCAGTGTCAGCTTTTGAAAGTAGTTGTTACTTCCACTCCAGATTCTGCTTCTTGCTGGTCATGATAAAGTAATTTGATTTGAATTTTTAGGGTAAATGGGGGTGGAGGAAGCAATCAATGTTTAGGGTTGTTGCTTTTGAAAATTTTGAATCGTATATCGTAACGGTCAAAATGTTGTCAGATTTTGTAGCCGGTAGGAAGAGAGATGTGGGGTCCACTTTTAGAAATTTCATATTGCAAAGGGAAAGCCTTCTGCTTTTTATACGGTAAAATCATAAAGATCTTTTTTTTTTTTTTGAAAGGAAGGAAGGGGTAACAGAAGCATTGTCTTTCTGTAATTTGGTATCAATCATCATAGAATATTTGATATATCGAACGGTTCAAATGCCCCAATTAATAGATAATCAACATAAGATTAATGTGTAATCATCGACTAATAAAATGAAAAGAGGTCTACGACTCAAGATGATGCTTCAACTTCATATGTAGCATATGGTGAAATGGTGAAATGGTGAAATGGTTAAATGATGAAATGATGAAATGATCATTTGTCAAGTCATATTGCACGTCTGTTGACAGATGTCAACAATTTTTGAATGAGCATGTCGACTGATGCAATAGGTTTTGAGTAAGCATGTCGCTAAATGTCAACATATACCGACATATGCCAATAGATGTCAACATATGCCGACATATACCAATAGCAACGCAAGCAAAGGCTTAAGGCTAGCAGTTAACATGCCCAGCGCTCATAGAGGCAATTCATCGAGCTGTTAGAGAAAAACTTTCAAGCACATCTCAAATTTTCAAAGTGCAATACCCAGCTCTTCCGTAAAAGATTTCTAAGCTTAAGGGGTTTTTTTTTTTTTTTTAAAAAAACAAAATCTAGAAGCCCCACATGGAGGTTGGTTGGATAATGATAGATGAACTATATTTTTGTGTCAAAACCTAAAAAAATAGTCTATGTACTTTGCCTTTTACTAAAAAGAGAGACAACATTATAAACTAGTAATATATTTTTGTTCATACCCACATAAACTACTCTTACTTAAGGTTTCCTAACTTTTAAGTAAAAAACTCTTGACATGGCATTGTCTTCTACTATTTTATAAAGCATTGAACCACTAAGCTTCTACCATTGAATAATCAAATTAGGGCAGAGATTGTGACAATGCTCCCGTGTCCATAGTCTAGTCACAGGCCATCTGAAAACAATAACAAGTTATCAAGTTGAAGGATGATAGGCCATAACAAGTTCAATGAGTTACTTGCGTAGTAGAGACGGAGCCATGAAGGAATTAGGATGGTTCTAGGTCCATTTTGATTTTTTGGACAAAAAATTTTAGTATTGTTCTTATAATTTTTAAGGTTTTATCGTAGACTTAGGCTCTTAATCCAACTTTTTAACTTTAATTTCGTTGCTTGTGAGTTTTGAGGAGGACTATGATCTGGAAATCAATGGAAGAAGAGAAGAAGATGACGACGATGACATCATAACAGACCCAAACGATGATAGTCGGTTGCTCACCACATATCAGAGTCATTTTTGTAAAATCAAGATGACGTTTTGAATTGAAACTTTTGGATCATTTCTAGGCTAAAATTTTAACTCCGTCACTTATGCATGGAAGAAAGTTTGGATGTGAGTCTGATGTTTTCTCACAAGGGGCGGAACTCACATGCAGGAATCATTCTATGCGAGAGGACGGATGTATGTACTCGTACAACAATATTTCTCCCGATCAAGATGTAGTGGGTGAGACTCGATGACAAGGGTCACTTCTTGTATATATTTGATGGACAAACGGCGGATCGACCACCTTTTGCTGCATATTTGTGAATACTTTCTGTTAATTTAGCTTTATAGTCAATGAAATTTTGGTACACATGTTTTTAACTAGGATTTGGTGGAGTGAGTGGAACATAATTACACTCATGGATTATGATTTTGTTACTATTATTTTCATAAAATCTGCCTTCCAAGGAACGCCATCTGAGATCAAATCTTTTGCATTCATTTTGTTTTTTGTGATCTTTATTATTAATTGATACGTGTGTTAAGTTTATGACAACCAAGTTAATGACAGTTAAATTTATTAACAGGTGTCAACAAAGTTGAAGACATTTAAGTTTATTCACACATGTTAAACAATGATAAAGACCACATAGAAGCCACACACACAACGGGTGCAGAAGATTTGAACTCAGGACGTCAGGCAACTGAATTATGAAAATTCATGAGTATATTAAAGTGGGAATAGTAGGTCATAATCATATTTATATTTAGTAATTTGTGTGTAATTTGAATAGAATAAAATGATTCCCTTATGATTAAAGCATGGTTTGCTTTCAAACAAAGTACCATTATTTGGTGCGTTTTTGGTGCCACCACATTTTTCATATATGCATTCAACTTTTCCCCACCAAATCATAAAATGGTATGGTATGTTATGAATGTGCTAATTAGGAATAAGAAAATGATTTTTAACACGCTTTTTTCTCACCTTGTACACACTCTGTTAGTTTTGTAATCGTTCATAAAATCAACAATGAAGATTAATAGAAAATAGGCATAACGTAAAAAAAGGAGAACTTTAACGAAAAGTTTCATGTACGGTTCACTTTAACGAAAAACCACATTTTTACACTAAAAAATCAATTATAGTAATATTCACTTTACCTTTTATTTTGTCTTTACCGTTAAAACTCAAAGTTTTCAAACCATTTTTATTAGTTTTCTTTAAAAAAGGCTTATTGAAGTCACTATCCTACATATTTTATTTTTCACGAGTAAATTGTTGAGATGGCTAAATCTCAGTTAGTTAAGGCCATCTCCAACCGAATGGTCCATAGGGCCGAAAATAGCCATAAAACCGTCTTCAACCGAGGGCTAGGCCAGAGGGCTCGAGAATCTGGGAGGGCCCCACGGAATTTCAAAGGGCCAAAGGGCCAAAGGGCTGGCTGCTTCCGGTCAGCCAGCCAGCCCCGGGCTGGCTATTTTTTATTTTTTATAGTTTTGTTATTCCTGTCGGTTATAACCGACAGGAATACATGCTATTATTTAATATACTAAATAATGGTGTAATCCTGTCGGTTATAACCGACAAATTTTTTTTAAAAAAAATTCAAATGAAACGGCTACTAGCCGTTGCATTTGATTTGATTTTTTTTTTACATTATTATTATTATTTTTTATTTACAAAATTTTTCATATAACTTCTATTTCACAAAATTTGGTTCATATATTTTTTTAAATTCCATTTTTTTCCTATAACTTCTATTTCACAAAATTTGTTTCATATGTTTTTTTTCCTATAACTTCTATTTCACAAAATTTATTTCATATTGTTTTTTAAATTCCATTTTTTTTCCTATAACTTCTATTTCACAAAATTTGTTTCATTTTTTTTTTAATTCCATTTTTTTTCCTATAACTTCTATTTGACAAAATTTGTTTCATATTTTTTTTAAATTCTATTATTTCCTATAACTTCCTAAGCCATTATACAACATTAAATTAAATTAAGTAACATGAAACAACATTAAACAATATGAAACAACATTAAATAACATTAACCAACATAAAAATTATACAACATGAAACTTAAACAACATTTTAGTTGTTGTTTTTAAATAATAAATTATGTTTGGCCCTATGGTCCTTTGGCCCTCGGTTGGAGACGGTTTTTTGTGACAGGGCTAAAACGAGCCCTATGGCCCTTTGGCCCTCTGTTGGAGACGGTTTTTTGTGACAAGGCTAAAACGAGCCCTCTGGCCCTTTGGCCCTCGATTGGAGACGGAGGCAAATATGACCATGTACTGTTCATTAAAATATTAATATCTTGGAGAATCTTGGAGGGCCAGAGGGCTAAAACGAGCCATCTGGCCAGCCCTCGGTTAGAGATGGCCTAAGAGCTTTCGTTGGGTCCTTTTTGCTTCAAAACTTGGAAAGTTAAACACCGAGTGAGGCCCAAATTACTAGTTCTAGTAACAGGCTGAGGCCTAGGGCTTTTGGGTTTGTGGCTGTCCGAGTTGAGCGAGTACAGTCGCGGCTAAACCCTAAACCCTAAACCCTTAACAAATAGCGCCCAAACCCTACTGATATCTCCACGGATTCTCAACGTCTCTGTGCTGCGAGAGAAAGCTCGTCTTCTTCCTCTGCGCCTCCTGAAACTGTGAAACCCTAATTCAAACCCATATTCCTTAGAGAGCTAGTCGGCATGACAGACCCAAACCTTCACGCGCATTCGGAGGACGAGACGAAGAAGAAGAAGCGCAAGAGAAACAGAGCGAAGAAACCGTCGGAATCTGCGGGTGTGGAGAAAGAAGAATATACAGAGCCTCAAAACCCTAACGGCGAACCGGCTAAGGGCGAGAGTGAGAAGAAGAGGAAGAAGGTGAAGAAATTGAAGGGAGAGGAAGTAGAGGATCAAAGCCCCGTGGAGGACAAAGATGAAGAAGATGAGGAGAGGGAAGAAGCAATGGAGGAGGAGGAGGAGAAGAAGAAGAAGAAGAAGAAGGTGAATAGTGGCGGTGGAGGGACTGGGATTATGACCACAGAGTCGTTTGCTTCCTTGAACTTGTCTGAGAACACTTACAAGGCCATTGAAGAAATGAAGTTTCAGTATATGACTCAGGTAATTTGCCGTCTCGAATTCGATTCGGTAACTTCTAGCCTAATTTTGTTTATGGGATTTCTTATTATGAGTTACTTGATCGAAAAGTATGTTTTTTTTATACGAATTGAGAACTTACTAATTTCAGAGAATTTTAGGGTTTGTACTTGATGAGAAATGTGTGTGTTCGTTGAGATATCTTTCAGTTTTTAGTTCTAAAAAAGTTGTTGATGATTTGGGATGAGTTGAATTTACAATATATTACTAATGCAGATTCAAGCTAGAGCAATCCCACCGCTCTTGATTGGAAAAGATGTCCTCGGAGCTGCAAGGACAGGGTCTGGTAAAACTCTTGCTTTTCTCATACCAGCTGTGGAGCTGCTATATAACACACATTTTGCTCCTCGTAACGGAATGGGTGTTGTTGTGATTTGCCCAACACGGGAACTTGCAATACAGGTGAAAACCCCTGCATTTTGTTCTTTTTTGTAGTGGCATGTTAAATTTTCTTCCAATATCATGATGGAGCTTGGTCCAGTTCAAGAGACTTTTTTATGACGTCGCATCGTGGGATATACCATTGAACCCCTTTATTCGTCTCTGACTATTTCTCTTTTCCAATTAATTTAGACCCATGCTGTGGCAAAGGACCTTCTAAAGTATCACTCTCAGACTCTTGGCTTGGTTATTGGAGGTTCAGCTAGGAGAGGGGAAGCAGAACGTATTGTAAAAGGAGTAAATTTATTGGTTGCAACCCCTGGTCGACTTCTTGACCATCTTCAGAATACCAAAGGATTCATATATAAGAACTTGAAGGTGCTTCACATCTATTCGTCGGAAATATTGTTTTAGTTGTTCCAAAAAGTTTTTCAGTGGTTATTTTCTGAAATGGTTCTGATGGGTACAGTTGACTTTCTGATTCGAAGCAAATTCTAACTACTGTTTCCCTGACTTCGGAATATTCTGCTGTTGTTGTTAATCCTTTTACTGAAATATTGAACCGTATTTTCTGATCCTATTGCAGTTTGTGTTGTTATGTTAGAGAAAAGAATTAGCTTCTTGATGTGGTTAAGCTAAATATCTTTGATTGAGATGTAGCGCATCATGACATCACAGAAATTTGTCAATCTTTGATTTCATTGTTGTCCTGGACTTGCAGTGCCTCGTGATTGATGAAGCTGACAGGTTATTGGAAGCGAACTTTGAGGAGGAAATGCAACAGATTGTCAAGATTCTGCCAAAGGTAAATTTATTTAGGAGGGTGTATTCAATTGAGAATTTGAGAGATTTTAATGGATTTTTATGGAGTTTAATTGATTTGTAGAGATTCCATGTAAAATTTTGATTCAATTCCCTCGAAATCTCTTGGGGGGAGGTGAGATTTGTGAATGCTCAAAATACACTACGAAATCTCTCCAATTCCCTCTAATTCCTCAACTTTCTCAAATTCTTTAAAATCAAATTCTAATTGAATACACCTGGAATGTTATAAACTTCTTTAAAATTCTAATTGAATACACCCGGATTTCTAAGGATTTTCATAAACTATCTTAAAATCCTGATTGAATACACATTGAATTTCAGAGAATCACTTAAATTCCTGATTGAATACCCCTAGATTCATTAAAAGAATTAAAATCCCTCAAAATCCTAATTGAATACACCCCCCTTAGTTTTCTACCTCTTCTGTGACAAAGACTCGAGTGCTGCAATCCTTAGCTGTAAAGCAACATATGCTTCTGTTTTTTTTTTTTTTTTTAATTTTTTTAATTAAGAGGAGCTTGAAGTATGGTTAGTTGAGTTTGATTTTATTCAGAAATCAGCCTGGATATATTAGTTTTATGGTTTAGGTGCTATTTCAAAATGAGTTTTACTTGGTAATATGCGTTGGCTAATCGAATTGCTAATGGATGTGCAGGATAGGCAAACAGCTTTATTTTCAGCAACCCAAACTAAGAAGGTTAGTGTATTGTATCCTTATTGGATAGTATCCAATATCTTGCTTTCTGCATTGTTTTTAAATGTTTTTGGCTTAAACACAGTTAAATAGTTCTATAACTTTTGTTTCTTTGAGTCAACAAATCTTTGTGTGCCCATTTGTTACACGAGTGCTTTGTTCTGATAAATCTTTTCTTGTTAAACCTATAGGTTGAAGATCTTGTTAAGTTGTCATTTCGAAAAGATCAGAAACCTATCTATGTTGATGTGGATGAGGGGAGGTCAAAGGTAGGAATCCAGTTTGATTATGTTTTCCTCATTTTACATGCATTTGATGTTCATATCTGTTATGAATTAAATTTTACTTTGTACTCTCTCCAAATTTTTTATTTCTTGTGATTTAGCCCTAATCAGTGGAATGACGAGATTGTGTGAACTGTAGGTCACCAATGAAGGGCTGGAACAAGGCTATTGTGTTGTCCCAAGTGCTAAGAGATTTCTTCTCTTATATTCTTTCCTGACAAAGAATACATCTAAGAAAGTTATGGTCTTCTTCTCGTCTTGTAACTCAGTGAAATTCCACTCCGAACTTCTTAGATACGTTAATGTGGAATGCTTTGATATCCATGGAAAGCAAAAGCAGCAGAAGAGGACAACTACTTTTTTTGACTTCTGTAAAGCAGAGAAAGGAATCTTACTTTGTACTGATGTTGCTGCTCGTGGACTGGATATTCCTGCTGTGGTAAATTTCCTTTTCCTTTCTGTAACAGGACAGGATTAAACTTACGAAAATTATGGTTATCATTAGTTTTTTTTTTCATCATTCAATTATTTTATGTACCAGTACCGCAACGAGTATGTTTATTCATTTCACCACAATGGCAACATTCATCTTGATCTATCAGCCCCTTCCCAGACATCTCCCTTGCCCACTCCTCTTTATCCTATTAACAATATTTACAATTACGAATGCTCACGGTAATCTATGCTGCTTCTTTCTTTTCTTTTCTTTTCTTTGCTTGTAGGACTGGATTTTGCAGTTTGATCCTCCAGATGAACCGACGGTATCTATTATTCCTTCTTTTTAACAGATTTCTAGTAGTTTGAGTATCTAGCGATTCTTCATCCATGCTGAATAACAGCGTATCATGGGATATGTACTTGCAGGAATATATCCATAGGGTTGGTCGAACAGCTCGAGGGGAAGGTGCAACAGGAAAGGCATTACTTTTCCTCATTCCCGAAGAGTTGCAATTCATTCGCTATTTGAAGGTATGATTTGCAGCTAAAATGTTTTACAGAAGGTTGTAAGCAATATCTAGCTTTTGTTTAGGTTTTCTATCTGCGGTGTGATGCTTTTTCTCCATTTCAATCCATATTCATTTTTGTTTCCAGGCTGCAAATGTGCCCGTTAAACCATATGATTTTAATGAAAAGAAGCTGAAGAATGTGCAGTCAAAACTGGTAATTTCGTGTTCGATTGTTTTCCATCATCATGCAATAACTAGGTCCATGGAAACTTATGCATTGCTTCGACTGATGCAGGAGCAGATGGTTCAAAACATTCACTACCTGAATAAATCAGCAAAAGAGGCGTATACTTCTTATTTATTAGCATACAATTCACACTCTATGAAGGACATCTTTAATGTACACCGGCTTGATCTGCAGGTACCCGTCTTTTTCTTGATATGAAGTTGTTCATCTTTTCATCTAAACGTTTACTGTGTAAAGATAAAAGAGATTTTCGTAGGGAAACACGAATGTTATCCATCCTGACATCTCAATGTTTGATGGAATTTGGGCAGGCGGTTGCAGCTTCTTTTTGTTTTTCTAATCCGCCCAAGGTGCATTTGAACTTAGACAGCAGTAAATCGAAGTTCAGGAAGAAGACGCGTAAAGAAGGAAGTCGAAATGGATTCAGTGAGAGCAATCCTTACGGCAATCGAAAAGGCGGAGATGATAGACAATTCGTAAGGCATTAGAGGAGCCTTACGTGTGCAGCAATTCTGCTCCTTTCTTTTCTCTTGCAACAGTTTTGTTATTTTCTACCGAGGTTTTGAAGCCGAAACTGAGACTGTAAAACGCAATTTTGATCGATGGCTTCAATGCGCTTCGTCTTCCCGAGTTATTACTGTGTAAATTAAAATTGATGTTTTTATACATGGATTTGTCTTTTGACATGTTTTGATAGTATCAATTCGTATTGCAATCCCAAATCGTTTGATTTTTCTATGTGCGGTAACTTACAAGATTATTATTATTTTTTTGGTCAAGGGGATGATTTTATTCCAACCAAAACATAAACTTACAAATAGACAAAAGGCCCAACAAAACTTATAAACAACCAAAAAGGGCCTAAACGGAAAGAAAAAAAAAACAGAAACAGAGAATGAGCCCAAAAGCCCAAAACCAAAGAACATCCAAGAAGCGCCCACTGCCTTCTCCACCAATGTTCTAAGGAACTACTAGCTAGCCAATTCTCCGACCATCACCGATCATCTCCTTCACTGACGTCTCTTGCGCACAGCCATAAGTTAGAGGTAATCGCCATCCAAGCGAAAGAGGCCAATCACCAGGTGGAAGCTCATAACAAGTCCCGAGCAACACTGCCGCAAGTGGCAGACACAAAGGAGAACGTGGTGGTGTGGAAAACACCCGAGCCGGTGCAAGCGCCAGAACTCTACACATGATCTCGACAGAGGACATGGCTGAAAAACAAAGCAAGGAAGAATTAGGAAGAAGAAAACCCACGGAGTTGGAGGAATTGGATAGGCCGAATTGAAAATTGGGGAGAACCAACAGTAGATGTAGGGAGAAAAGAAGGAGAAAATGGAGAAGAGGACACATCACCTGACCCCAGTCGAAGCTAGGGTCGGTGCCACCGAAGAGTCTGGAAGAAGGTCTCACAGAAGCACTCTCACAGCGGAAAGAAAGAAACTCTCACAGAGGAGAAACTTTTTCAGCACCACCTTCAATCAATTACAAGATTGCTGTTGCAAGGTTGCAAGTGTTGGATTGTGGCTTTTCTCTCCGACTTGTCGAGTTTCGGGTTTAAACTCTCTCTTTCCTTTATATAGCTTGGAAGAATAATGTCGATTGTAATAAAATTTTGGGTAATCTCACTTTACTACTCGTCTTGCAATTCACACTTTGTTACATTTAGTTATTTTCGTCATAGTTTCATAGCTAAACTTTGATGTTTCTTAATATTTTAATACTTCCGTTAAGTGATGATACTGAATCTCTCATCACTTGACAAATATGGTAGACCAAAGTTATGTCACTTCATCAATTAATGTAGAACTTGACGGAAAACATAACGGAAGTACTAAAGTGTCAGAAACATCAAAGTTTAAGCATGAAACTGAGATGAAAATAAATAAGGATATCAAACTCCGAATTTCACGATACTTAAGGTTAATAAGGTGAGAATCACCCTAATTTTTTTTTGAAATTATGTGAGAACGATTGAGGCATCCATCAACATTTATCCTAATCTATGGAAAAATTATCATACTTCCAAAAAAAAGATTAAAATTCTTAAACCCAAATTAGTTCAAGTCTACACTCTTTTAATCTCAAAAGACCAAAATCTGATTAGGGGTACGGAAAAACACAGAAAATTAAAAACCATCACGTATCACTGCAACTAGAAGAAAAAGACCACAACAAATGACACCATGCAGAACACAAGAGTTGCTGCAGAGGAGATGGCCGCCGTTGCAGCCGAACCATGCTTCGGCTGCGACGGGTCCGTTGCGTTCTGATCAGCGGATTGAGGCGGGGTTGCCGGCTCCAAGACCTTGATGATCATCTTCTGCCCTCTCTCGCAGTGCCCGGCAACTCCGCTGATGAAGTAGAACAAACCAGGCCGGTCCAGTGTGAACGTAGTTGCACCGTTGTTGGAGTAGAAGATGGGATGGGCAGAGTGGCATTTTTCGTACTCGTCCTTGGTCACCACCATCACCGAGTCTTTCGTGTAATTGAAAGCTAAGTCCATGAAGAAAGCATAGCAAAACGTTACTTAAAACAAATTAAACAGGAATCTTATCTTGGCCAAGAAGCTTTAGATTTCAATAGAAGAAAACCCGACCATAGTTACTAACATTAGTTGCGCAAAACGAGGTGGGTAAAAGGCGCCTCAATGACCGATGTCTTCATATATACGATTCGCTTCTTTATCCATCTTATTATGTGCAACTAATGACAGTGACTATTGTCATTTTTTCTTGACAAGCAAAACGTTACTTAAGACAGATTAAATAGGAATCTTATCTTAGGCAAGAAGCCTTTGATTTCAATAGAAGGAAAGCCCGACAATAGTTACTGATATTAGTTGCGCAAAACAAGGTCGGTAAAAAGCGCATCAAGACTGATTTGTCATTGTATATACCATCTTATTCCATGCAACTAATGACAGTGACTATCGTCATTTTTTTCTGACATAAGTGAAGAGTGACTTACAGAGAGCGTCATCGACCTTGAACCGGTTTTTCGAAGCCCATTCGTTGTACATTTGTTGGCCGTTCTTCGATTTCGGGACCTCCCATCCACTCTTGCCTCCAACTTCGAATTTGATACCAGATACAAAAAGGACTTGGGATGTAGAAAGAAGAAAAAAGAAGAGAAATGCTTTGGAGGTTGCCATTTGGACTGTGCAGGGAGCTCACTCTTTGCCTATCAAGAACAAAACGAGCCGTATAGTTTGATGGAATGTGGGAGGGAGCACTGCAATTTATACAGTGCTGGAGTCAAGAAGGGGTGAGGCTCGGTAAATGGATAGCTAGTTTTTTACTGAGGGTGGGTAAAAAGTGAGGATTCTTGGGAGTAAAAAGTGGAGGTGCATGGATGTAGCGGTTTGAGTTTGAGAGGAAAACAAAACCCTTATCTCTCTATCTTTGACTTGGTACAAGTGTTTTTCAAATGGCAGCTGAGATGATGAGGCTGTTGAGTGAAACTAGCTTTCTTACCTTAATTCAAATTTCCGGATATATGGAATTGAATATTTTAGAATATCGTTTGTAAAAAGAACTACGAAAATGATGTAAGGTACATTAGTCTAGTAATGTAAATGAGTCGTTTTCAGTTAACACATGAATGCATCTTCCACCATTCAAGCCATGGATAGTACTTTAAAAGGTTGAAAAGGAAGAACGGAAAAAAAATCTTATAGAGATAAAAAGTCTAACTTTTATTGTTTGTTGATCTTTGTGTCATACCCTATCATTTTATAATATATAAAGATCTAAATATTTTGATTGCACTAGAAAGTAGTAAAAAAACATAAAGAGAGGTGCCGAGGGATGAACCTAAGAAGTGGTGGGATTCGAGATATCGAGCGAGACCGGATCAACTTGTCATATCACGAATGTTGCATAAATAACGTGTCACAAAACATACTTAAAATAGATACGTAGAATCACTTGGCAAGCATGCATATATCTCTACATTTAGCTCTCTATTTAACTGCAGAATCATAGTCAAATCTGATGAGACTTGTAAGTTATTTAGTATAATATTTAAGCCGAAAAGTAAAAAAATAAGTGAAAAATGTAAACATGTTAAAATGTATATTTAGTGCATATTTTTGTATTTTTTTTAAATTAGAGATGTTAAAATCACTTTTAATCTTTTAGGTGAGACTTTAATAAAAAATAGCAAAATTTTGTTTTGTTAATTAGTCTTTCAACCTCTTTTGGTTGACAAAGAGGATTCTATTAATATATAGTTTAGATTTATATAAAAGAAAAATTAAAAAAATAAAAGAAAAGTTAACAAAAATGTGAATTCTTGGGGTGGCAGAAAGTCACGCGTGACTTTATGTCACCCAAAGAATTTGAATCATTTTTGCCCATTTTTGTTAATTTTTCTTTCATTTCTCCTACCACTACAACAAACTAATATATTCATGTTTTTCAAAATATATTTTTCCGTACATGGAGCATGACTCGTTTTTTGAGCACTTGGGAAGTCGTCTCGTTTTGCGTGCCCAGCCCGCCTGGTCTTGTGTGCCTGGCTTCGGCTCATTCTGCATGTGAGGTGTCCACATCATTTTGCGTGTCAGAAGCCCACCCATTTTGCATCCACAGAGCCTGTGTCGTTTTTTGCATGCAAGGAGCTAGACTCGTTTTTCTTGTGCGAGCTAGCCTCATTTTATGTGCCAAAAGCCTGCCTCGTTTTCTATGAACAGAGCTCACCTTGTTTTGTATGCCATGGTTCACTTCATTCTACGTGAGCTAAGTCCGACTTGTTTTGTGTGCGTCGAGCCTGCCCATATTTTTTGACAAAAATGCAAATTTTTTATTTTCGCAAAATATTTTTCCTGATCATTAAGTTAAATTTTTTAAGGAATTTGGAAGCAATTTTACAGTTTATCGAGCAACAAATGTATGTTTAGTAGTATATTTGAGCCGAAAACTAAGAAAATAAGTGCAAAACATAATAGTGCGTCCCAGAACATTGTCAAATAGAGTTCGACACTCAAGAATCTCAACGGAAAGTCTCGTCTTAATTTTTAAACTTCACATTGAGGCGAATGTGAAAATAAATAGATTGAGCGGTGATTTAGGTACGAATTTGCAAAATCGACGCAAAAGCATATTTTGAATAGTATGAATACGATAGTTTGATGTTGTAGTAAGAAAAATAAAGGAAAAATTAACAAAAATGTACAAGATGGTTCAAATTCTTTGGGGTGGCAGAAAGCACGTGTGACGTTGTGGCTGTTAGAAAGTCACACGTGAATCTCTAGCACCCCAAAAATTTGAATCATTGGTTGCACGAAAAGCAAATCAAATTAATGAATGATTCATTATCATCATGCAAGATCAAAATAAATTGCCAAATGATTCATGAATTGTGTTTTTGCCCCTAAATTTAAATATTAGCTTTTGGAGTCCGAAAGTTAACAAATATATTGCACACCCTATTCGTCAGTTCGTGCAATAATTCAGAGACTATTTCTTCAATTACGTCTTTTTACTTCTTTAGTTCGTCAACTTTGCCCTAGCCATCATGGCCCAAATCGTATTAAATTGGATCATGTTCTACCCGCCCAACCCAAACTCTCCTCGAGGCCCAACGAGTCAATTACCGCTAAAAAATTGCGGAGATTTTCAATATGATCGGCACACGAGGTGGTACATTATGTGTCATTATACAAATTGTAGAATATGTGTGTTAAGAAGTTAATAACTTAAAAAGTAAAATTTTCCATCACTTACAAAAACCTCTTGTTCCGGTCACAATAAAAAATTTCTCAAAAGAAAGGAAACGATGTCTATCGTATTCACCCCACCAGAAAACGACGTCGTATCGGAGCGCATTGCGCTCACTAGGTTCTGAACTCTGAACTCTCTGAAACAAATTTCTCAGCTTCTTCTGGAAAAAAGAGAGAAAAAATAAAAAAATGTCGAAAGATTCAGAGAAAAAGTTCCACTCGATCATGGACAAGCTATTTTTCGCTCCCAAATCTACGCCTAGCTCCGATTCCAGGTTCGTGTATATATGTGTATATATAATCTATATATTTTTTTTTTCAGTTTTGCTCTTAATTTTCTCGCTCGTTTTCCGTTTGTTTCCCGAGAAAATGAGCTGCAAATGGGGAATTTTTATACTTTTGTTATTAAGTGCTAGTTAAATCCCTGATTATTTCATATAAATCCAAGATATTGAATAATATTACGATAAATCGAGTTTTCTGTTTCTTTTTCTTCAGATTTTATGGCAATTTTGATGTAATTAGTGGCCAAATCATGGAAATCTGGCTTTTATTTTTTGCTAACAGTTCATCTGGTGTACAAACTTCGAGAGGCAAAAAGCGAGCAAATCCCTCATCCGCATTGGCACTAGTAGAACCGAAATCGAGAGGCGATAGAATGGGGGTCTCCCGGCATTTTTCAGCTCCGGCTGTGGCGGCTCCTGCTCCGCTGTGTAGGCCGTGGGACCGTGGGGATCTTATGAGGAGGGTAGCTACATTCAAGTCCATGACTTGGTTTGCCAAGCCTAAGGTTAGAATTCTGTCTTCCAATATGACATGTTTTGTAATGTTAGTGTTTACTTGTTAGCTTGCAAAAATAGCTCCGAATAGGCGAATAAAAATGCGGTCTGGAAATTAGCTCCTGGTTAGTGAAATTTAGGGTAATGTTGAAACAACTACAGTGGTTTTATTGAGTCGTTTGCAGTGGAGCCGTTGTTTGATACAAAGCTTTAATCTTTTTGGATGCACAAACAATAATTTGCCAACTTTGAACAGGTGGTGAGTGCTTTAAATTGTGCCAGAAGAGGCTGGATCAACGTGGATGCAGATATATTAGTGTGTGAATCGTGCGGGGCACGCCTCTTATTTTCTACTCCTTCGTCTTGGAATCAGCAGCAAGGCATGTTATGTCTCTCTTTATGTGAAATCTCCCTCCAATTAAACCCATGCTGTAAAATTAAGTAACACTATATTGTAATTATCTTATATTCATAGTAAAGTAAACCGATTTCTGGTGTTTCCCAGTTGAGAAGGCAGCTTTGGTGTTTAGTTTAAGGCTCGACAATGGGCATAAGATACTCTGTCCGTGGATTGACAACGCATGTGATGAAACACTGGCAGAGTTTCCACCTATGCCACCTCCAGTTTTAGTTGATAAGTTTAGAGAACGCTGCTATGCTCTTTTAGAACTCTCAGTTCTCCCTGTGATTTCTTCTTCAGCCATTGAGTACATGAAGAGCCCTCAGCTAGAGCAATTTCTTGGACAGTCTTCAATGTTTTATGGCAATGGGTCTGGAGACATTTCTAGAACAGAACATTCTGACAATGAAGACAGTGCAGATTCTGCCAAGTTATATTATCAGGTATGTGCCTGTTTAGTTGCACGCCTGTTCATGTTCATGTTCTTTTGGATGTATTTGTGCATCGCTGTTTCATATCTTCTGACTTTAATTCTTTAACACTTTTGGATTTGTTTTTTTAGAAGTCTGTCTTATCAGTTTCTAGCATTCTTGCTTTCTTCATGTAGACCAATGACGTTTTAAAGCTTTTTTTTTTCAGGCACAAAAGCTCATAAGTTTATGCGGCTGGGAACCTCGTTTACTACCTTATGTTGTTGACTCTGAGAACAGACAGAATTATTCAGCTACCAACAGACAGAATCTGGGCATCAATGTGCACTCTGCTAGTAATGATGAACTTATGAAGTCACACAATACCAGTATACAGTCTGAACACAATTCTGTTGTTTTAGACTGCAAGCTTTGTGGAGCCAGTGTTGGATTATGGGCATTCTCTACCGTTCCACGGCCTGTGGAATGTTTCAGATTAGTTGGATATGCAGAAGTAAACTCTGAAAGTCGTTCTGGAACCCATGATTCAAACACTGAAAGTCACTGCGACAGTAGGATAGATATTTTAAATGCTGGCGTAGATGGTGCAACATTGTCAAAGGACAGATTCTCAAATTTAAATTTGACAATCGCAGGGGGTCCTCCACCTACAAATCAGAATTTCAAAGCAAAAATTTTGTTGCCTGTTATTGGTCGGAATTTAAGGGCTCGGATTTCATATGATACTGAATTGAGAGATTGTTTGTCTGTTGGCCAGGAAGGTATGCAATCTGATTCCCAGATGGAGAAAGAGGAAGATCACTACCGAGAAAATGCAGGGCATGGTGGACTGGAGAATTCAGAAGTGAGTGGCCCTGGAACCCCTGATGCGAAGATCACACATTTAAATGGTGAAATGGACAAAAGTGACTCACTTGTGATGGTTTCTAGCAAGGGAGACTTGTTACATTCAGGAACCATTGTAGAGCACAGCGAAGAACATGAGTCTCCTAGTGTTCCATCTAGCTTTGAAGCCAATGCAGATATTAGCAGCTCCAGAAATGATCCCCAACCCACCTCAAACCAGGAGGCTAGTGAAGGCATAGTGCAGATTCCTGCAAACAATGAACTTGTGGCCTGCAGTAGTGGTAAGCAACTTTCTTATTGAATGCAAACATTAACGTAAACTATATAGCTTTTGCATCTGTTATATTTGGTCCAACTATAACCTCAAGCTGATGCCAGTTGGCCAATTGGTCTAGATTTTATAATAAAAAATGATGTTAGCAGCCTGTAATTCGTATGCAAACATGCCCTCTTACTCTCTTGTCAGTGCTAGAATTCCCTTATGGTACCAAAATGTGTTTTAATAATATGCTTTGTCTATTCTTCCAGGGAAGGACCTAAAGCATGTAGTGCCTGATGGCAGGATGGAGTTTGATCCTATCAGGCAGCACAGATATTTCTGCCCTTGGATTGCATCAACGGGTAATGGGGCACCTGGATGGAAGCAAACACTATCTGCATTACAACGTCAGGAAGGCGGCTCTCCTTCATCCACATCCATAATTAAGGTATTCTGCAGCCCACTTCTACTGTCCTAGTGACATGCTAGGGTTCTAAATACTAAATAGTACCTTGTGTGCCTACGTGGCTACATGTTGATGGAGATGGGCAGCGCCCTTCTCAGCCTACGTTTTGGAACTCCTCTACCAGACTGGCACTTCTAGTTCCAGTTCCCATCATAGTGTAGCACACACTCGCACGCAACTTTGCACAATTGTAGCCTGTCTGTGTTCTTACACGTATATTTCGGTTTGCTTTCTGAAGAAAGTCATCATTTGATATTTGATCAATCATGCAGGTTGATGACCCTATCACTTCAATTAGAAATCTCTTCATGTCTCCATCTCCGAAAAGAATGAAGCCAACTGTTTTAACAACTCGAAGTTCGGATCAATAGATGGGTGATTTCTGGTTGCCTGTAAAATGGGACCCAAGCAGGTGCAGAATCGGTTGCTAATAGAGAGGTTAGACTGTAATGTCTCCATTCGAAAGTCCCTCTCGTGGCATTAGTCCCACTCGAGAGCTTAAAAATGTGGTATTTATAAGATTAGAGTGTAAGTTCGTTACGTTCCTTTATCGCTCAAGTGCAGCTCGTGCATTAAACTGTGACGTTCTTACAATTTTGATAAACATAGCATTTGAAATTTTGATGGATAGAATGGTGAAGGTCTCTTGTTACAAAAATGGAAAGAAAAAAAGAAATGCCGCGACGGAGATTCTGTTACATTATCAAGCCGCAGTTTGTGACAATCACCTTCGCGTAAGGCCGGTTGAATCCTCTTTCTGCCACAACAGCTCTCTTATCTCCGATCAGCTTGGCCACCCTGCCAGCCACCGGAAGGGGGTGGTTAGTGTATATCATCACAAATCGGGAAAGGTGATGCGTAACAGTACAGAGCTGTAGTACTCACCTGAAATACGGTGAACTAGTGTTCTCCTGCACGGTTTTTACCTGTCCCAGCCTCTCCACGACCTCCTTACCTTCTAAGACTGTTCCGACCACCAAAGCTGAAGCATCGAGCTCAGGCGAATCCTTTGTAGTGATCACAAACTCCGTTCCATTCGGGCCTGTCCCAACCTCCTCCTGATCAATCTCCAGCTTCCCTTTCCGCGCAACCAGCTTTATCTTCGGTGGTGGTTTCAACGGATCTCTCACGATAATGCTCACAGTTCCGGCCTTGTTCTTGATGCCCGGACACTTTTCGTTCAATCTCTCCCACTCTTCATTGAGACTATCAACTTCCAAATTGCTTCCTGTCTTCTTTGCGAGCTCAGCGTCTACACCGAAAGATCTCACTCCGCCGTGCTGAACATAGTTGGGCATAATCTTAACGAACTCTTTCCTCCGGTAGCTAGTGCCAGCAGCTCCACTGACAAGACTACCGAATCTAGCAGCGCCAACCGGAGCATTGTCTTCATGTAGCCCAATTATAATCCGACCAACAGGCTCTCCGTCGATGGATATATCGAGAAATGCACGCTTTGTCGGGCTTCTATCAATGCAAGTGGCACTCGCAGAAGCGTTTGAAGTTTCTGCTGCTTGTTCGTTGCTATTGGTGTCTTCCAAGTTCTCGGCTCGTGCTTTAGACGGCAACAAACCCTCTACACTCTGCGAGCCGAGGAGGAGAAGTAACAGAGAATTGCTTCGAATCGCGAGCTCTCTGCGCGATAATTTGCAGCATTGTTTGATGGAAGGAAAAGATGAGGAAGTGGATACGCCTTGGAGTTGTGGAATGGGCGGCGGAGGCGGCGGTGATGGCGTTGGAAGATGAAGGCATTGAGTGGAGGTCCTGGACGCTTGCAAGAATTTCGGGCTTGGTAACATCTCTGTTTTGGAAGAAGAAATCTTCCTACAATTTTCTTTATTCTCTTTCTTTTGGACGTGGAGATTTTTCGTGGATAGGAAAGACCCAAATCTTATCCAAATGCATTGGAAGGTCTGAATTTTGTGGCCTCAACATACGACCACGGTCAATCCGAAATACCAATGTGGGTTAGGCTAGTTCGTCAGGGCAGTGTGCCCGCCTTTTTTGCATCTATGTTCGGTCTCCTCCTCCGTAAATTATAGCATAGAATTTCACCTCGTAAAAAGAATGCAATCTAAATTTGGGCATGCCGAAACAGATTGAAAAGAGAGCGAATTGTTGAATCGGATTGAGAAGTTCAACAGCCTTGTTTGGAACAAGAAATCTCAATCTCAGCTACTTGAGATGCAACAGAAGAACGTTAATTACAAACGAAAAAAATTGGTCTTTCGTCGAACAAATCTGCGCCACAGGACAGCTTAAAAGTTAAAACAAAGCCTTTTAGTAGTAGCCAACACCTTTGAGCCCCCATTTTGGTGATTGCTCAGCACCATCACCTTTGCCCAAAAACACAAGGCGACCTGCGAATTACGGGCAATAGAATGTATCAACATGACGAGAAGTATAACATACAGATATTTAGGTCGAGTATATAAAGCGTATCTTAGACAATTGTAAATCGATAAGTACATACCGTTTCTGCGAATAGAAATCTCTCTAACTCGTCGAACAAGCCCACTAACCGGATCAGTAAAGATTTTAGTCTCCAGATTACCTTCCAAATATATAATCGAACTGCAACACATCAAATTTCAATATGTTATTGCCAATCGCAGAAACGATTATAACTCCAAATAACAAAACCAAAGTTCTGAACTTGAGGAAGGAGGCCTTGATCAAGATAAGAAAGAAGCAGCGGAGTTAAGTTATGACAAATTACTGGAAACGCAAAATGGAAACATACTTTGCAATGACAAACCAGAATGATATCAAACTGAAACCTTAAACCTCAAGCCTACGAATCGCTATTTACTTTCCTTCATCACGTCCAGAATTACGGCAGCTCAAACAACTCTTCTCCCATCAATTTGATGCATCCCAAAAGACACTATTCCCCACTCCCTCTATACGTCTCTACCTGGTCGCTATGTTACAATTTCGACTGATTCCAGCAAACCGTCCTTACTCCCTAATGTTCCATTTCGAATCAAATACCAAAAATTGCTCGTAACCCTTCCAGTTTCTGCCGATATCAACAATTTTCCTAGTCTCCTTTATACAAAAAGCACTACCAAATCTTCCTAATCACATAAAAGCTAGTCCAATCATCCATTTTACACACATTTGTACAAAAATGATTCATCCTTTTTTTCGAAAAACACGAACTTTTTCGAAAACATGGTCATATATCATACACAATCAGAAGAAGTAACACAAATTAGAACATGATAACAAGCTGTAGAAAAAACCTCTCACCCAGGCACAACATTCTTCATGGCAATCATGCTAAGCCGGTCCGGATAAACGCACACGCGGTGCCACTGGACGTTGCAGCGGTTCGCATACTCCACCGGGTCCTCGTTATCCAACGGCCGCCGGTTGTTCCGAATCCCGCCGGTCCCAATTGAAAACATGGTCACCGATGCCCCGCTCTTCAGCCTCTTCTGCAAAGGACTTTGCCCCACCTGCCCCACCAAAATCGCCTGCACATACACACCCGCGGATGCACACAATTAAAACCCTAAATCCTTAAATTCCGAGACTATGAATCATCGGAACGGTGACACTGAATCGAAATGTACCTTATAAATGCCGGCGTCGATGCCGTTCTCGAGCGGGCGATCGTAGATGAAGCTTCTTCGAACGGGTTCATCGGACGGGGGCGGCGGTTGGGAGGCGTCGCCCGGGGCTGACTCCGCCTCCGAATTGAGAGGGTTGGACTCGTCCGAGTCGGAGCTGTCACTGCTGGAGGAGGAGGTGCCAGTGATGGTGGTAGTGGTGGTGTAGAAGCGCATGGAGAGTAAAGTCCTGGAGTTTGCTTGCATAGAACGAGAGAGCGTCCTCGAGAGCGTGGCCATGGAGGAGGAAGCCATTTTTGGTGAGAGGAAAATGGTGATGGTGGTGCCTTCCCCTTTTGATTTTTGAGGGTTTTTGGTTGGGCAGCTTAAACCCTTTGCACTTCGGAGCAAGAAAGATTTTGGGTTCTAGATTTAAGCCCAAACACCAAGTTTAATAATGGGCCTACTTTTGTACCCAAATAAAAAGAAAAAACAAGAACGGTCCGGTCCCGGGATAATTTCCATAAACGGGGGTTTTTCTAAACCCAATTCTTGCACGTCACTGAGTATATCCCTCATCACGTGACAATTAGTGTTTCTCTATTCTCTTATCTGATAATGACATCACATTATTATATCGTACGAGATTTGAGGATTGTATTTGTTTTGTTTTGGAGGTAGGGTGCTCTATCAAGGGCTTCGGTTCCTCTTAATCGTTTTGGTGGGCAAAGGTAGGTTACAATAGTTGTTCAACGACTGAACCCATCATGTATAGTTTGGCTTGCCTAATCCTTCAAGCCAATGCCTTTTTTTTGTTCTTTAGTCCTCCACTCGCATTAGTTTTTCATTTTTACAAACAATAGCGCTAGTGGGTTCAATTGTTAGATGTTAGGGGGAGAGAGTCAATGAAGATCGAACATGCATTAGGGTGCATAAGTATAATTGTTTTTTGCCGTTGCAATAGAGCGTCATGACCTCTACTCATACTAGTTCATTCTCCATGTCGACTAAAAGAAAGTGCAAGATGTTACATAATACATGTCAATTCCTTAGGCTCTGGATACCATGTTTGGAATTTAGTGTTTGGTTATGTCTTTAGTTTCTGGATTTGCAAAGAAATTGAAGAAGGAATAAAGGAATGAGGAAAACTTTTCAGATAGGGGTGGGTACGGTTCGATTTGGTGTGGTTTTGAGTGAAACTGAAACCAAAACCAAAACTTTTTATGGTTTGGTTGGGTGCGGTTTTGAAACCAAAAAAACCGAAATGAAACCAAACCATTTGATTCTGTTTCGGTGCGGTTTCAAACGGTTTTGGTTCGATTTTTAAGAAAAATATACATTTTAAAGTTTACACCTATCTATGCATAAAACAGTTTCAAATAATGTTAGAGATGTGATGAGCCTTGGTGTTTAAATAAATTTTCTTCTCTGTCCAATTGGCTACAGAATTCCTCTTATGGTAGTGCTCCTACGTACGTACATTTTGGGTTGCAGCCTGGAGAACATATATCTACTCTAACCAAATATAGCTGGGAAGAGACCAGAAATTAAGATCCTTTATGTGTGGAATTTGGAATTCTATTATCAGGAGAATTAATCTTCTCACTCTATTAGTTAATTTGATATTCTGAGAGAGTTTTGAGAGAGAGACTGATGAATGATTATATTCTAGTGTGGTTAAGTTCATATTGAATGTATGGACTCTAAAAAACAACTAATTAAAACATGACATTTAATATGGACATTTAATTAAATGTTTATTAATATTTGCGGTGCAGTTCGGTTTCGGTACGTTTTTCAAAAGCTAAAACCGAAACCAAATTATTTCCTACACTGCGGTTCGGTTTCAAAACCGCAACTGTTTCGAAACCGCAAAACCAAACCGTTCCATACAGTCAGGTTTAGTTCGTGTTTCAGTTTCGATTTTCGATTTCAAATGCTCACTCCTATTTTTAGATATTTCTGTGTGTATTGTAAAACGAATGCGGCACAAATGCTCTTGCAGACCTCACATCAAAACATTCTCTTACACATTACACAATTTCCAATCCAAGCCATTCATACTAGGTCATCACTAATGGCATGACACTTGGCTATCATCTAAGACCTGTGAGTCATACAAAGATGGATTGAATCTAGACCGTACACTTGTTCTATTGACTTAAGTAGACTATGTAACTTAAATCAAGTAAAACCGAAGACATTTATGTGGTAGCAACATTTTAATGAATTAAAATTAGTAAGAACTTCTAGGTTGAATTCCTAGAACATGACTAGGAAGCTTAAATCCAATATATGACCCCTGAAGCTGCCAGCTTCCAATTATTGAGGTTCTTCCACCGGCGGCAAATGCAAGGCAGTACTTGTCGTGGCTCACAGCCATGACAACCTGACGAACGTCCAACTTCAACGGCGGATTCCTCACCTTAAACAAAAATTTAACCTATAGAACGGTAAATGAGTTAAGATCAGTTTCGAAATCTAATTGAAAATCAGTGTAACTCTTAAAAAAAATAGATGACTCTAACTATTTAACCTTGGGAACGAGGTCAGTCCACTCGTAGAGACCTTTCACATAAAAACAAGTGTCTAACTGATCTTCGCCGGGCGCTCGGGGCAAACCCTGAGCCTTGCGGATGAAGTAGTCCTTGAATATGTCATAGGCCTTCTCGGGAAACTTGGTGATTGTAGTCCCTGTGTCAATAGTCACACCCCCAACACCATCGGAATCAAATTCCCAGAATTCAGGAGGAATTGGAATTGCTACCTCGTTCATTTCTATCCCACTGAACAACAAATAATAACGGTCCATTCTGATGTCCAGAATTGCTGTACTCGAATGTCGAAACCGGAATTCGTCGTAATAATTCAAGTCCAACGTTCCACCGTCGGTTGTATTGTAATAAGGCAGAAAGAAGGTAAAATTGTTAGCTTGGAGTTGAGTCGGAAATGAATATCCACCCGGTACGAAGCCTAGGATTCCAGTCGCGGCCTCATTGAACATGTCTATACCTAATGAACGATCATGTTAAATTTTAATCACCAAATGATGCGATAGTTTATTTTTCATTTCTAATCCGAGCGTTAAAGTTAATATATTATATGTACCTGTAATACGACTTCCACATCCGAAAGAGAAATTGTTACTGAGATGCACACCCTCATCGGTAGATATGGTATCTGTGGCCATGATACCTTCGGAGACAGATCGATCTACATAATGAACGCTGAAACGACACTGATGCTCACCACGACGAACACAACCTTGTATGTAGAGCTGCTGTACATCACATGATCCATTAGAGCAATCAGTCTGAGTGTACGTGGATGACATGCTCGTATCAAAAATATGGTGTGGTGTTGAGTAGCATTGGGTGCACCCTGGTTGGCACTGCCACCATGTGAAGGGTGTGCCCATGTCTACAAGAAGTTGCACTTTTTGTGGTGGATTTCCCACTTTCAAAACGGTCACATACTCCCCGCCTTCCTCGAACACGTTGGTCTCATTGAAATCGACGTTTGGGCGTAGAAATGGAGCAGAATTCGAGTGCTGGAGATGACGCTGATGAAGGAGTTTGAAGCGTGCCCTATCCCGGGCCAATCGAGCTTTGACGAGGGAGTGATGGTCCTTGAAATGTGATGCCATGAACTTTTCTCTATGGTATAGAGGAAACCTTGCGACTCCTTTGTCACTTAGGGCATTCGTGCCCAAGGAGATCAAAACTACAAGCACAAGAAAAATATTTGGGATTAGGGTTTTGGCCATTGTTGAAGATAAATTTGAACCAGCAGCAAGCAGGTAAATTTAAAGAAAAATGAAATGGAGAAGGAGATGATTTCATATATTATATATATATATATATATATATACGATTTCCAGATAAGTACATACAGATTTTTTTTGTTTCGGATTCGGAAATTAAGTTTTATTTTTCTTGTTTTCTCCAAAGGCTTTCTGTACACACATAATCATATTACTTTGCAAATTTGCAAGATTTGCTTTCGATATATTTATATGTATATGGTAGTATGGATTTTCTTTTAGGTAATTAAGCTTCTGGTAAGTTTACAAATAAGCACAACAGTACAGCAAACTGGATCTTATATTCTACGAGTACTGCTATATTTACCACCTATTTGTATTATCATATATAATAATTTTTTATATCCTTCGCGTCAAACTTAAAAGTTTATTCTTTTCGTCACCTTAAATAAAAAGAGGTCTTATCCACCATTTAAAGTATTATTTATAGCATTTCTAGAAAAAAATTATTTATAACCTAAAAGTAATTATTGCCGTTACCCTAAGGTTTTAGCACTGAAGTTAAAAATCAATATTGAAAACAAAGAAAAAAACGTCTAGCTACCAAATAGCAAGCAAAACTTATGGCTCGAGATAAACTAGAAGAACTATTAGGGCAATTTGACCAAAATAAATAACATACAAGGGTGTGGTACGTGAGTAATCCCTTCGATTTTCTTTTACTTGGTAATTGGTGAAGACAAATATGTAGTACGTAGTACGACATTGGCCTAAAAAGTACGTAGATCGATAAGAAGATAAAAGGATAATTATAAAAACACATGCCTCCTCTTTTTTTTTTTTTTTTTTTTTTTTTTGGAAACAAAAACACATGCCTCATTTGGTATTAAGGATTGAAAGTGCCTCGTAAGGAGGTTGTCCGAGAAAGTCGGAGAGTTTTATTTTGCAGTTGCGGTGGAAACCTAAAGTGAGCGGCGGCTGCTAGGGTTTTGTGATACCATCAGTTGACTACTTTTCTGATGCGGGGTAGTACGGTGGATGGTGGTATGGCAGGGAGACAGAATATAGAGGGTTTGGCGGCTAAATTCGGCAAGAGTCTTTCACTATCGGATAAGGAAAAGGGTGGCATTAAGATTGAAAAGAAGGCAGTGGAGGGTGCGCTCCTGGGGTTCCATTACAGTGTTGTAGCGGAGGTTTTTTCTATGAAGCCGGTTAATGAGAATGCGTTTATTGATCAGTTCACAAGTTTGTGGAGAGGAAGAGAGGGGGTCTCCATTAGGGCTCTGGGTGGGATGCGGTTTATGGCTAGGTTTGTGGGACAGCGGGATATGTGTAGGGTTCTTGAGGCGGAGAAGCCATGGTTGTTCCGGGATGATTTGGTGTTGGTTGTCGATGGTGAGCGGCGAGGACGGTGGGCTGATTCTCTGCACTTCGTCACGATGTGGGTTCAAATACATGGTGTCCCGCCATTAAATATGACGAAGGCGGTTGCAAGGGCCATAGGGGCTTGCTTGGGACTGTTATTAGGGTGGATAAGGATGATGGTAGGGATTGTATTGGGCGATTTTTACGTGTAAAGATCACTTTTGACGTCCGGGAGCCGCTCATGAGGGGAGCAAATGTGGATTTTCCAGAGGAGGGCACTATGTGGACAGATTTTCGATATGAAGGTCTGCCTAGTTATTGTCTCATTTGTGGAAAGATGGGGCATGTTACTCAATGGTGTAAATCACATAGAATTGGAGAGGACGCATCAGGGGTTGAAGTGGAGGCTCTAATTGCATTTAAAGGGCTAGATGCTAAGTATGATTTACGGGGAAATTGGTTTATGGCAAAAGGAGGGGGACTGCAGAGGTTAGGGGGGCTGAGTGCCTCTAATATATCATCAAATGGGGGGCACTATAATGTGAGTGGGGGGGATGTAGGTGGAAGTCGTGCCCAGGAGGAAGAAGTCAAAGAGAGTCAAAGGGTGGAACGGGAGCGAGCTTTCGATGCAGGGCTTATTGGTCCTGGTGGTGTCATTGCACCGGCTGCAGGACTCATAGAGTTGGTAAGCCACCCGGACGAGCTTGAAGGAAATGGTGAGAGTTTTGAAGTCATACCGCAAGTGCGAAACATTGATTTGAATATGCCATTAGTGGAAGGAATTACAGAAAAGGTTGAAAGGATCCATGGAGAATCTGATGTAGGTGGGGGTGGGGAACAAAGATCTTTATCGCAGGATTCCGATCCATTTAATCTTCTTCCCATCATTGAGGTGGTCTCGACGGAAAGACTGAAAAGGAGTCGGGAGGATGAAGAAGATGCCTTTATTGTAGCAGAAGATGGTTTGGCTCATATGCATAAAATACAACGGTCTATTGTGGACCTAGCGGAGACTACCTATGAGGAGTCTCCGCGCTCGCAATGAAACTCAGATGTTGGAATTGTCAGGGTATTGGGGGGGACCTGACAGTTGACAATCTTTTGGAGCAAAATAGGCTCTACTCCCCCGAGGTTGTGGCTCTGTTGGAAACAAAAAATAATAGTCGAAGGTACCAGTTTTTGAAGCATAGGCTCGGCATGTCGTGTATGCATGCTATTGAGCCTAGGGGGATTGCTGGCGGTTTGTGCGTTTTTTGGCGGGATGCACAGGATGTGGTTTTGATTAAATATGGTGATTTTTTTATTGAAGTGCTGATTGAGGATGGGGTCCGGCATTTGAAGTGGAGATTGGTGGTGGTGTATGCATGTACGGATGAGCGTAAACGAGCTCAACAGTTTGAGGTGTTATTGTCATGAATACGTCGGTTTGAAG
Source organism: Malus sylvestris (assembly GCF_916048215.2). NCBI lineage: Eukaryota > Viridiplantae > Streptophyta > Magnoliopsida > Rosales > Rosaceae > Malus > Malus sylvestris. The sequence continues at coordinate 28,096,627 of NC_062273.1, forward strand.
AGCCTTATTTGATAATGGGGGATTTTAATGATCTCCTTTTGGCCTCTGAGAATGATGGGGGGACTGCTCGATCTATGGCAAGTATGCGAGTGTTTCGTAACTTTGTGGTTCATGCAAGTTTATTGGATTTGGGATTTGAAGGATATCCATATACGTGGAGAAATAGACGGGAAGAAGGGTTCATTCAGGAAAGGCTGGATCGGGTCTTGGCTACACATGAGTGGGTTCATAATTACCAACAGGCAGTTGTGAAACACGTGGTGTTGGAGGGATCGGATCATGCTATGTTAGTGTTATCAACGGAGGTGGATCAACCTAGGCGCAAGAAACGGTTCATGTACGATCCGCGTTGGAGTCAGGACCCAAAATGTGATGAGGTTGTGCGTGCATGTTGGGGTGGTCTACATGGCAGACCGCATGCATATCATATCATGCAAAATCTTCGTATGGTCAAGCATGGGTTAATAACATGACAGAAAAATGAGGGACGGAATGAACAAAAGGAAATTTGTCGGTTGAAAGAAGCTCTCCGTGAGGCATATCAACAACCAGTGTATGATGGTAATCGGATTAGAAGGTTGGAAGAAGAGCTTACAATGGCTTTGCGCAGGGAGGAAATATTTTGGCGTACGAAATCTCGAGTACAATGGCTGAAAGAAGGTGATAAAAATACGCGATTTTTTCATGCTCAAACTTTGAAACGTCACAGACAGAACATGATTCGCGGCCTGGAAGCTGGAGATGGGACATGGTGTACAGATGCGACCCAAATAAATAGCATTGCAGTTGATTATTTTACTTCCCTATTTACTATGGATCGCCCTTTACAATTTGGGGAAATTTTGCAGTGTGTGCCGACTAGGGTGGGTGAGGTGGACAATGCTATGTTGGTTGCCCCAGTCACGGATGGGGAGATTGAAGCTGCTATTTATCAAATGCATCCAACTAAATCACCTGGACCTGATGGGTTCAATGCGGGTTTCTACCACCATCATTGGGAAACGGTTGGAGCTGTGGTTCTAGGTATGGTCAAATCCTTTTTTGTCTCGGGTAGAATGTTAGAAGGAGTAAATCATACTAATATTGTGTTAATCCCAAAAGTTAAGAACCCCAGGAACATGGGCCATTTTCGTCCGATTTCGCTTTGTAATGTGGTTTATAAAATTATTTCTAAAGTTCTAACAAATAGATTGAAGAGAGTTCTCCCCAAAGTGATTAGCCCAAATCAATCAGCGTTTGTGGCGGGTAGACAAATTTCTGATAATATTCTGGTGGTGCATGAACTTCTCCATTTTATGCAACATGGGAAGGAGGACGGGGTTGACTATATGGCAATGAAATTGGACATGGCGAAAGCTTATGATCGGGTTGAATGGGCTTTTCTGAATGCAATGTTATTACAATTGGGTTTTGATGATATGTTTTGTCAGTGGGTGATGGCATGTGTGAAAACGGTCTCTTATAATGTGGTTGTAAATGGTGAGACCACGGGCTATATTAAGCCTCGAAGGGGGATTCGACAAGGGGATCCACTTTCACCTTTTCTATTCCTGATTTGTGCCGAAGGGTTCACTTCTTTACTACATAATGCCGAGGAGATGGGGCGACTACGGGGTATGTCGGTAACTGAGAAGGCCGATCCTTTATCACATGTTTTTTTACGGATGATTCAGTTCTTTTCTGTCGTGCTACGAAGGGCGAGGCTCACACGATCAAGGGTTTGCTACAACAGTATGCGGTGGGGTCAGGCCAATTCATTAATTTGGATAAAAGCTCAGTTCATTTTAGCATGGGTTGTTCGAAGGCTTTGAAAGAGCAATTATCACAGATTTTGGGGATTAAACACCAAGAAGGGTTTGGAAAGTATTTGGGGATTCAAGTAGATTTTGGAGCATCAAAGAAGAAAGTGTTCGAGGAAGTGCGGAATAGATTGGATGAGCGAATAAATGGGTGGGCGGAACAATTTTTGTCGATGGCTGGTAAAGAGGTTTTGATAAAAAGTGTTGCGGCTGCTCTGCCTGTATATACTATGTCTTGTTTTCAATTGCCTATCCACCTGGCAAAGGAAATTGAACAAGTTATTGCAAGATTTTGGTGGAGGGATCAAAGGACAAAAAAAGGTATTCATTGGATGACTTGGAACAAAGTTGCTAAAAAGAAGGTGTATGGTGGTCTTGGATTTCGGGAGATTATCGATTTTAATTTAGCTATGCTTGCTAAGGTGGGGTGGCGGCTTATCTCTAATCCTGGTTCAATTTTGGCTCGTGTACTTCAAGCTAAATACTATCCTTCTTCTTCATTTTTGGATGCCCCAGTAGGGAGAGGTACATCTTGGGGTTGGAAAGGGATTTTACAAGGAAGGAAAATCTTAAAAGCGGGTGTAAGATGGCGTGTGGGGGACGGAACATGTATCCAAATTGGTAAGGACCCGTGGTTGCCTATACCAAGAACTTTTCGACCTACTTCACGTCATGAGGAGATGCCTATTTTTGTTGCTGATTTGGTGGATATGGAGGGTATGTGGAAGAGGGAGGTGATTGAATTATGTTTCAGTGAAGATGAAGCTAAGACAATTTTAAGTATGCCTATTAGTCGGTTTGGATGCCCGGATCGTGTGGTATGGCATTATACTCGAAATGGAGTATATTCGGTGAAGTCTGGGTATATAGTGGCGCAAGAAATGAATAAGAATTGAGAGCTCGGACGGAAAAGTGTGGGTCAATCTAGTGTGGATGATAATCGGGATATGGTTTGGCGGGATATTTGGAGTTTGAAGGTTCCACCTAAATTATGTCATTTTATGTGGAAAGGGTGTAAGAATATCTTGGCAGTACGTATGAATTTACAGAGGCGAGGGGTTCGTTTGGACATTAATTGTCCTTTTTGTGACAATGAGGTGGAAACGCAGGTACATATTTTCTTTCAATGTCCATTTGCCCGTGCTTTCTGGTTTGGTTCTCCGCTTCAATTAGATGTAACTAAGGTGGTAGGGGGGATTTTTTGGAGTGTTGGAAGTGGTTATATGCTAAATATAGTAAGGAGGGAGAGGCTAGTGATTTGTTACGATGGATGGTTGGTGGATTATGGAGGTTATGGAAGTGCCGTAATAGTTTGGTTTTTGAGAAGGTTGCCGTAGACCCCCTTACTGCTATACATTTGCTTAAACAACAATGGGAGGAGTGGGTGATAAGTGATGAGGCCCAGGTGCAGCCTTTGTCCCGTGGGCAGTTAGTGAGAGCTCCAGCCCCGCATCAGTGGATTAAGCCACCCTTTGGAACGCTGAAAGTTAATTGTGATGGTGCTTGGTGTAGTCGGACGGGTATAGGTGGTGTTGGGTGGGTGGCAAGAGATTTTGTGGGCATTTTTAATGGTGCTGGTGGTATTGGAAATATGCAGTGTGTTTCGAGTATCATGGCGGAAGCGGAAGCTTTGCGAGTAGCTTTGGTGGCTTGTGTGGCGAAAGGCTTTACATTTATACAATTGGAGACTGACTCTCAGGTTCTTGTTGATATGATTCATGGCCGTATACAACCAGAGGTGATCTTGGATGGTATCTTGTGGGATATAAGTATTTTGAAGCAACAATTTGTAGCTATTGAATTTTTATATACTCCTCGTGCCTGTAATAAGGCTGCACATATGGTGGCATCTTATGCCGTGCGTATGAGGGGTAGTCATTCCTGGGATGGGTTGGAACTAGAGTGGTTGTTTAATACTCTGGCTTCTGATGTAAACATTTTGATTCGTATTTAATTTTAATCCAACCTTTGACAAAAAAAAAATTTGGTGTTAAGGAATTATATAGATTTGATACCTCATCAGATTCAATGAATTTCTCATGGATTATCGCTAGCTTGCAATTGTACCATCTTTGTAGATATTTAAAAAGTTGAGTTTCAATTTCATGACTAATTTATATTTCACCTTCCCTTTGACAAAATAAGTAAATTTGTTTGTCGTCCAACATTCACTAAATCTAATAATTTATTTAAGGTTTTATAGCCAAAATAGTTTCTGAAATTTGCATAACTCTTCAGTTTGGTCCTTGAAATTTGAAATCTGTTTGTACCATACTTGACCAATCCCAAAACTACTGAGCATCGGTCAACGTTATACCGTCAAGGACCCAGAAGAGTTTCCCTCCAACCAGGAGGTCAATCACAGCGCGACATGTGTCGACATCAGAAGCCAATCATAGCGCGACACGTGTCAACATCAGAAGCCAATCACAACACGACACGTGTCAATGTCAGAATGAAACTAGAAACTCTCTTCTATAAATAGAGATCATTCTCTCACAATATTTCCTATTGTCATTTGTACTAAATCATTCACTTGTACTCACTAAAGGAGAGCTTGAACCTATGTACTTGTGTAAACCCTTCACAATTAATGAGAACTCATCTACTCCGTGGACGTAGCCAATCTGGGTGAACCACGTACATCTTGTATTTACTTCCCTATCTCTATCCATTTACATACTTATCCATACTAGTGACCGGAGCAATCTAGCGAAGGTCACAAACTTAACACTTTTTGTTGTACCAAAGTCCTCGCTGATTTTGTGCATCAACAAAATCAATACAAGTGGTATTTGAGATTATTCATCATCAATCATTTTGGTCATTCCGTGAATAGTTATGTTAAATAAATATTAACATGATAAAATTACCCTCAATTTAATAAACAATATGCCAAAATGATTTGACAAAAAATTAAAAGTATTTTTGTCATTTTATAGTTATTTAATGGAGATTTTTTACGAAATGATCAAAATAATTGATTATGGACAAACTCAAGGACCAATTCTATCGGTTTCAAATCTCAGGGACCAAAATGAAGAGTTATGCAAATCTCAGGGACCATTTTGAATAAAAAGCCTTTATTTAATTCAAGTCAATTCTAGACACCAAAAGAAACCTTTAAATTGTTCAACAAAATATCTGAAACTAAAATTGTTTCTATTTTGCAAGTGGCATTTTATCATAGTGGTGGAAATGTGTTGAGTTTTTGCACGATGGTGTGGGTTCGAACCATGTCATTAGCTAATCTAACATCTAATCTAATAAATCTCACTAGTACAAAAAACAGTTTGTGCAAAGCAGGTCCTTTGTCGTGCAAAGTCAAAAAACGTTACCTAAAAATCATATCAATTTTGGTAGCTAATTCGGCTTAAGACACAAACCAGCTCATGAGTATTTGTGGTTATAAAATGATTTCTTCTTTGTATCTGGCTGAAATTACTCTATGGAATAAAGACAGTGGTAATCCTAACAATTATACGTGTGAGGCTAAATAAAAAATGAATCTTCATATTAGTTATTAGTTAGCAAAAGGGAATTAGTTAAAAATAAAAAGTTAATTAGATTTAAATAAAGTTAATTTGCTAATGTGGAGTTAAAAATATTTTTTTTTGGAGTTCACACATGGATGTTTACTAAAAAAGACAAGAATGCCATTATTAATTTGACAAAGCCCACGAAGATTTCCACGTGCAGCTCAATATCTCTGAAGACCTGAGCATCTGACTACAATTTCATCAAGCTCTCTTCCCCATGACAAGAAGGAAATGTGGAAGACATTAAAAATAGGACTCATTACTAAATCCTATCTTTAATACTCTCCAAATGGAAGGACAACTCTATCAAAGAAGGAATCACAATCTTTTCCAATCAAAGATACTTCTGAGATAATTCCAAGATGTTATTTAATATTTTTTGGATTATTCTTTCCTCATTCATACTCCGGATGACTCACCTAGGTAATTGGAAAGCCGCCATGTGTATGGCAAAACCCTACCTCTTATGGCCGACCACCTCCTTGTAAATAACTCATATGCACTAATTTCTGGTAATTAAGCTTTCAGTACGCACTTAAGCCTAAACTCTCTCTTTTCAAAGAAATTGACTTAGGCATCGGATATTCATTGGCCAAACCCCCACCTCGTGGGCGCGTGGCTTTGGCGCCCTTGATCAAGTGTGTTTATTTGTTTTGTAGGTACAATTTCGTCAATATTGAAGACGACAGAAATTTACTACCATGTATAGAAAGTTTTTCTGCCGGTAGTCGAACCTGCTGGTATTTTAATTGAAGTTTGCTACGGCGGATGTTAATATTATAGTTGGCGTAAAAATTCAAAAAACGAAATTAGTGAAAAATAAAACTTATAAAATGAAAATGCTTTTCCGTCCCCAATTTCTTCATACTACCTAACATTTTTGACGACTGGTTCTTAACTTAACACTGTTAAGTCTAATATTAACTCCTAATTAACAATATAGTCAGAAAGCCAAGAGAAAATGAAGAAAATTAACGAGTTGAATATGATTAGATGCAAAACATGAACTGATTTGGCAGTTTGCTGATATGGATTTCATTTTCTTTGTTTTTATACACATTTCTGTCTTCTAAGATGCAACTAGGATTATGAATTTCATGCATATTTTAGGAAAGCAATTTTCACTACCCTACCTTTGTGCACTTGGAACCACAAAAACAGAAGAACCAAAACAAAGAGATCGATGCAAAAACACAGCGACAGAACAGTAGAATCAACTGATGATACGACCCCTTTTTCCCGTCGTTTTGTGATTAGAAAAGCAATGCGACGAAGCCCCCATGACTTCATTTCCAATTTATATAAATTTTTAATGTAAGTGGTGTATCAGCCAGAGGGAGATACTATTTTGATTTGTACTTTGTGTAACTAAGCATCCATGAAGTGCGTTAGAAAAACACTTTTTATTATTCTTTTTCCATAAAATAATTCATATTATGTGGGATTAGGGTTCTTATTTGTCATGTAATTATATAAAATAACAGGTGAATTAGGTGGCAAATAATTTTTTTAAATTTTCAGATATCCGAAAGAATTTATCGATTCTGTTTTATCCCTTGACATATTTTGTGCCCGTATCCGAGTTTCTGTTTTTCAATTATTAATTTAATTTTTGAAATGTTGCTGGAAAAGTGGAGCATAGTTTTGACATGGTTAATGTGGGGAAGAAAGTTTAAATGATAAAATTGTTTTAATTTTAAAATAAGATGCCAATTTTCTAGGTTTCAGATTCCAAAAGCACTAACTGGCACGATCCATGCATTTTAAAACTTCTAAAACAAATCAAGGTTAGTACCCAAAATCTCATCAAATCATGAAAAATAATCAGTCAAATAGTTAAGGGAATATGTAAGGCGGTTTGAAATAATATACTTATTTTTAAACTTGGAAAATAAATATTTAATTTGGCATCTGTTTATAGAGAGATTAACAATATTCTTTTACTCATGAAAGCATAAACTCTATATGTGAGTTTGAACTTCATCGGTGACTAATCTAACCTCTAATCTAACAAAATCTATCGTTTGCTACGGCGGATGTTAATATTACGCAATGTACAAATGCATATATTATGATTAAGTGGTTGACATAGTTATGTTTTATCGATTTGTGCATGGTACGTACTAATTAATAGTCATACGTGTTTGAATATAAATGCTTTGTTAACACAATATGAACGCATGACGATTACATCGAAAATTAATAAGCATTACATTGGTCCACATTTGTGACCTTTAACTCGTCAACCATCATAATTTATGTCATGTTAAATATAAATTGTAGAGAATATGTGAAAATTTATCTAAATAGCATAAATATCAATAATAGATATGATTAAACGATCTGTTTATGTCATCTTATAATTTGTGCACGAAAAAATAACTGAGGAATGTTGTACAATACCCTAATATAGTAATATTATTATTTGTCAAATTAAATATTGTGGTGAAGGAAGAAAGATGATTGACGTGTATATCAAACTCATTTAAAAGAAGCCGAGAAAGAGACTACTCATGAATGATCTGTGTTTAGAGAGTTTTGGCATATATTTCTAGGGAGAGAGAGAGTGAAGAGCAGGTGGGTGGCGGTAATGGATGTGAGGAGAATAGTGGTAGTAGTTGAAGAAGTGGAAGCAGCAAGAACAGCTCTTCGATGGGCACTCCACAACCTGGTTAGGTTTGGAGACTGGGTAACTCTGGTTCATGTTTTTCCAACCTCAAGATCCAGAAACAAGAACAAATCCAGGCTTCTCCGCTTGAAAGGCTACCAGTTGACCCTCTCCTTCAAAGAAATCTGCAACACCTTCCCCAACGTACGTGTTTTATGTGTGTTATAATACGGGTGATCAACGTATTGAAAACTGATCATCTCAGGAATTCGAATTTGAAAAACGATCATTTCGACCAATTTTCCTTTATATATTAACCTTACATTAATCGTTTTTCTCTACTATTAATTAACCTTTTTTATTTGTATATATGTGTGAGTTAATGTTGCTGATTATATATATGTATGTTCAAATTACCAGTGTATATGATGATGATTTACAGACCAAGGTTGAAATGATTGTCACAGAAGGTGATCAAGATGGGATGAAGATTGCAGCTTTGGTCAGAGAGATTGGGGCTTCAGCTCTTGTTCTTGGACTCCATGATCACAGCTTTCTCTACAAGTAAGTTTGCTGAGATTATTGGTTTAATTAGAACATTGCTTTTAATCTCTATGTAATTATGTGTTTGATTTTAATCATTGTGATGATCACGATGGGATTAAGTTCTTGATGGATATAATTTAAAGCATCAATTTTGGAATTGAGAGATAGGTAATGTGAGTTTCATTGTAAGAAGAGGAACTTTGATAAGATAGCTCTCAAGATAGCTGAGACTAATGTAGAATTCGGTGTACTTAAAATACGAAACGTTTCATGCTTCTGTGAGAATTATCCTATGTTCATGTGCCATACACAATTTTTTCTCCATTGGAGATGAAGGTCCTGCAGAAGAGAAGAGTCAACTGGCAGATATGGGTATCCAATTATTCATTACCTCATCAACTCTTTTCTTGTACGCCTTATTTAATATGTGGCGTCTGATAGAGCAAGCATGGCCGGAGTGGGTTTGGAATGGGACCATATATGGTTCAATATTTGAGTCATGTATGACCAATATGTTGCTATGCATGTGGCATGCTGGTGGAATAAAATAGTTAGCCTGCATACATTCGTGTGGGACCCTATACTCAGGAGGCTGTTTTTTTTTTAACGGTGTGTGATCGGACGGGTAACGTGTTATCCATACCCGACTAATTAAAGAACTTCTCCTACAATTGGTGTAGATTGGAGAAAGATTTCTTCTGGTGCGATGAGTTGTGTATCACTTTGTGCATATTTCTTCTCATGTCACCTGTAAACGAGATTAATAAAAGAAGAGAGATATACACACAAAAATCTAGTTTTTCTTTGTAGATTGCCTTTTTGGCTTTTGGACAGAATACGTGGTTCATCAAGAATCATTGGACAATAATTTAGAAAGACCATACCCACTTGTCCATCTTTTAGGCAGATAGTGTATATTAGTAAATAATGCCAAGTTTTCAAATGTTAATTAATGAGAATATTTCTTGAGGAATTTGAATTGAATCCAACAACTCCTTGAGGTTGAATAATCTTATAATGTTAGATAGTTTTCAATCATATTATTTACAATTGCAGATGTGGTCCTGAGTTTCCCTATCAGAATTTTTGGATGTTTCTTTTATTTGTTCTTCACAAATGATTCTTTCCTATTAATTTGAACTGATACATGGCCCCAAATAATATAACTTTTGGAATATTTCTTGAATATTTTTTGATACTCAAAATCATTATATCCATTTCATTTTTTTATACTAAATTATTTTAAACTACTGAAAAGAGAATTCAAGTTTATATGCAGAGGGAAGAACACATTGTTCTAGTCACGTCTTATATATATTGATAAATAGAGAAATGCTAAGGAGACTCTCTCAAAAGTTGAAATTTACACGGAAATTACGTTAAACTGTGAGGTGTAAGAGAACCTCACTTTAAGAGAGTCCCTTAACATTTCTTTTGATACATAATACATGCTAGATTTGACTTTCTTGCTATGCTTCACTATCATAGCGACATTGTTTAATCCAAATTCCTTTCATATTAAACTTGTCAATTTTCATGCACAATATATTATAAACACGATAGGTTGGATCATAATTGAGGTGATAGTGATTAATTTATAATTTGGTATAATTGGTGTGTATATGTAGGTTGGCAATGTCCCACAGCAGTACTAGTGTTGCAAACAACTTGAATTGCAGAGTTCTGGCCATCAAGCAACCACCACCTCCCTCATCACCATTAAGTAGTAATACCAGTGGAGCTGCCACACCAGCCCTCCTCGATAGTTCAACCAACAACATGGACTTTTCACAGATTAACATTGCTGGATTGCGGTAAGAATATTTCAAACCTAAATTTTTTACCTGCTTCACACACACACACAATGTGGTTAATTACAATGCGGTTAATAACTGCATCTTTTCAAAACCCGGATACTGTATGTCGTACATATGTGGTCAGCATGATATTGTTGATGCATCGACTTCACTTTACAATTGCCGATTTTAAAGTGTAGTTAACCACATTGTAGAAAGACCGATATTAGCGATTAATGGATATTTTGTTTTGTACATGAATAATATTGCAGTGTCCCTGATGTTACTCAACCAAAAGTTCCATACAGAATCTGCCCAAACCCTTATGCAATCTTTTGGAAATCAAGGAAGTCAAGGAGAAAGAGAAATACCTAGTTCTTCAAAGGAAGCACAAATACACATTTCATTTCAAATGGCATGGATTTTCCAACCTCGAAAATGTCCCATTTTGCAATTTTTTCTCGACTTTGAAAACATGATGGAGACTTACATGCACTCGTCGAGATGTTAGAGTGGGGTCTCGAGAGGTGCATGTAAGTTTTTCCCCACCAACCGACCGACGTATACAAATTTACAAACGAATTAGTTTTAATTGCAGCTGACATGATCTATGATGCAAAATTTGCTGGGTTTTATAAAATCTATTAACGTCATTTTTCTTGTAATTATAACGATTGTAATTATTGTCTACATCCCCTTCATTTACATTGCATGGGCAACCCGCGGTAGTACCTAAAGCTAGCCTCTCATTAAGTCAAGTTCAAGTATTTGGTAAATCCACTTCCCTAATTTCAGTGATATATATCAATATATATCAAGTGTGGCTCCAATGCTACTTATTAGTTAATGGTATGAGCGTTTTAGTCGTTAGATTTGATTTTCATAAATATTTAGATATTCTATTTTTAATCTTATTGGTATACAACATCGTGCACCTATTAATTTCTACATTTATGAGTAATGCTCTACTTACCACATTTTTCGTGCTATGTAGAGTCCATTAGAACATGTGAATTGCGTCTCTGTTAAAATGGTAGCACAAACGTGGTATAAAAAATGATAATTGTAGTATTTTTGTCGAGAACCATTGGCACAAGTGAGGGTAAAATGTACTATCATATTTTATAGGCCAAATCGGATCATAAGGTATTCAGAAGATAGTTATGTACTAAAAAAACTTGGATTTAAATCCTGTGGGTACTCCGTTAGCAAATTTACTCTCAAAGTAATTTTTTCTATTAAGTATCTGTTAATACATGGATAAAATTGTACTTCGACATAGAAAATTTCAGTCAGCGGTAGTATCCAGCAAAAGCCGTAGGCGATCCAACTCATCCATTGCGTAATCCTCCGAGCACTCCACAAACTCCTCTTTCCCCGAATCCTCCGTCACTTTGCCTTTATCTTCCTCCACCTGCTTATCACCGTCTGCTACCGATTCCGCCACCGGCCATGCTGACCCTAATTCCGGCAATTAAAACCGATAAACAAAGCTTTACTACCCGATCAAAATGAACTGGCACCGTTCAGCAAATTGCAATTCCAGAATTCTCCGATTACCTGATTCACCGGCTCGGCGATGTCGTCTCGAATTGCATTCGAATCCTTGGCCAACCCATTCGCAATTGGACTGCCTCGAATCGGTTGATCTCCCTCCGCCTCAGCTGCCGAGTCCTCCAGAACCTGCTTCAAGCCAGGTTTTTCAGACATCGGAATGGCACGCATAAACCAATCCCTCCTCCTCCGCCACAAGGCACGGATCCGAAATTCAACCCAACCGGATTATTTAATCCCTGTATCCCTAGAAATCAATCTTAGAGCTCTGAAATTGTAGCCAATTGACACCAAAACGGTTGAAATGTCCCACGTCGACCGTATCAATGAAAAAAGAAGAGTTTAAATATCATAACCTCACTTCAACTAAAACCGAGACCTTTTGTGATAAAACCTCACACCTGACGGATTGTGCAGGTGGTTAAGTGGGGACAATATCGGTGTTGTTGGAAGTGGGCCGTATGACCCATCTCTCTGATAATTCTACATGGTATCAGAGCCAGGGAGCAGGCCCGTACTGTATTGCCATGTGATGGGTGGGTCCCTCGGCCCCGCACGATGATGGTGGGTCCCTTGGCCCCGTGTGTAGGGTGAGTCCCCTTGGCTCCACGTGGTTGTCGATGTATGGATCTCCCACGTGTGACCCACTAATTGGGTCCCATATGAGGGGACGTGTTGAAATGTCACACATCGACCGTATCAATGAGAAAAGAAGAGTTTAAATATCATAACCTCATTCCAACTAAAACCGATGTCTTTTGTGATAAAATCTCACACCTGACGGATTGTGCAGGTGGTTAAGTGGGAATAATATCGGTGTTGTTGGAAGTGAGCCGTATGGCCCGTCTCTCTGATAATTCTACAAAAACCATAGAAATTTGTCCTGTGGATTCTGGTAGAGTTGAAAAGGTTGGATTTTGATGAATAAAGACCACCGCGGGCGGTGTCTCTCCGATCCTGCAGACTGTGGAGCTGATTGTAATTTTCCTACGTTACCCCCTATTCAGGAAAAAATGCGTCTTTTGCAGGAAGAGTGTGCATGTCAAAGTACAATTTTACCTATTAACGGAAAAATTATTTTTGAACTAAATTTGCTAATGGAGTACACTAAAATGGTTTAAATCCGAATTTTTTTTAGCACATGGACTATCTTCTGAATGCCTTTATCCGATTTGGCCTATTTTATATTATACTTTTCAAACATGATGGGTAACTTTTGAACAATCAAGTCGGAATTGGATCGTCGCCGGATCTAATTCATGGGGATCCTAGGGATCAACCCATATGGGCCGTTGATCAAAAATCGTGCGGTCGCAATTTTTTTCTCTTTTATATTTTTCACGCAAAACGAGATTGTTTTACTTTTAAAACATTTAATTGTGACCACACGATTTTTGATCAACGGCCCACGTAGGTTGATCCCTAGGATCCCCAGCAATTAGATTCGGCGAGGATCCAATTCCAATCAAGTCATCATGATGGGCAATTTTTTCCTTCCTATTCAACAACTGTTTTGTCTTGGTAAATTAGGATACATGATTATCTAACAGGTATTAGTTGAATTTAAGATGTTGATTTATAAGTATTATAAAATTAACAAGTTACAAAAAGACTGATCCAACTACTATAATAGTGTGCCTCACATAAACCTAAGTTTGAACTCCCCTATCTCCTATTAGATTAGACTAGAATATCGTCCAAATAAATAATTAAAAATTAAAAATTGAACATTTAATTCATTTCCAAAGAAAAAAATAGAGAAAAAGTGAACGTTAAATTTGAAAATGGGCTGGTGGAGCCAGACACTGAAGCCATAGATATATATGTAGCTTGGGCCTGGCCGCCTGGGGCTCAACAATTCCATATAATTCACTCAAATGTTAGCCGCCGCAAGCCCACCGTAACCAAGCAGCCAATGGCGGAGCTAGAAAATTTTTTATAGGTGGGCTAGCCAAAAAAATTATCCTAAAATCAAATGATTTTTATTTTATTTTTTGCTACATATATATTGCATGCAAAAATTTAAGTTTAACAAATTTGTATACTTAAAATTTACTTGGCATGAACTCAACAATATTTGCATTTGCAAACCGCAAATATAACAATGAATCATCAAATTTACATATATTTAGATGCAAACACAAGAAGAAGATAAAAAACTTGACATCTCAATTACAATCACACAACTAGCACAAATCAAAACAAGGAAAGTAGATGTAAAGGCAATCTTAAAAAAATTGATTGAAACTAATATAAAGTCCGCTGAATCAAAGCAGAATAATCTTGAATAAAATGGCATCACATTTTCCATGATAAATTTTATATTTCTAGTTGTGCTAAATACTCGCCGGGCTAATTTCATTAAAAAATAATTCTTCTTACAGTTTTTTTTTGTCTATTATATTAGATTATGCACTAATATATATATATATGCACACACACATATGCCACAAACTCTCCTTGGGCTACAGCCCACCATAGCCTTTGGTGTGGCTACGCCATTGCAAGCAGCCGAGCCCTCATCACTCTCTCTCTCTCTCTCTCTCTCTCTCTCTCTCTCTCTCTCTCTCTCTCTCTCAGTCTGTGAGCGAGTGAGCGTTTACTTTTGTAAGCCGTCGAAGATTTTGAGATTTTAGATCTACAGCTCGGGCGTCACTAGAGGCTCTGCAACTCCACAATCTTCGCTGTCTCTCTCTCCTCGCTCGGCTACGATCCGGCTCACTCTTGGCGCCGATCCGCTTCCAACTTCCATCTCCCTCCATTTTTTTCCCTCTCTCTCCTCATGTTTTTTTCTCTCTCATCACCTCTTCGATTCAAGCGGCTGATTGATTCTCTCTTTTAGAGCAGTTCCACAGTTGCTAAGGCCCTCAGGCTATTCACTATTTAATCCACCCAATGAATAGTAACTGTCATTAATGAATAGTAATTATTTTTTGCATCTCTATATCTACATTGAATAGTCCTGGGAATATGCAATAAAATATTAGTATTTTTTTTAAATAATATAAAATAATTTTATTTGTAATTTCGAATATAATTTTTAATCGGTCTTGTTGTACCACTTTTTATTAAAAAAATTATTTTAATTATTTTAATTTTTTTCTTTTCACATGGTGCAGCACACCATTCCAAAACCTTGTTTTTTTCACATATCCAAAACCTTTTTTTTATTATTTTTTTCTTCTTCTTTTCACATGGTGCCTACGCACCATTCCAAAAGCTATGTGTTTTTTTATTAATATTTTATATTTTTATTAATTTTATATTGTAGCTGACGTCGTCCTGACGTCAGCCCATGTCACGTTGCCCAGGACGACGTCAGCCCATGTCACGTTGCCTTTGGGCTCTCGGGCTGGCAACTCGTGTTGAGCATCTCCCTCAGACCTGCTCGGGCTCCCTCGCCAGCACACGCTGGGCTTGATTGCTCAGGCTCTCTGGCCCTGTTCCCTCGCCTATCCCTCGGGTTCCCGCACACGCTCAAGCTGCTCTTAACTCAGACCCAGGTGACTGACCGAGTCACTTAGTGAGGGACTGTTTGGGCAGCTGCCCTACATCCAAAAGCCTTAAACTTTTATCAATTTGATGAACTTCAGGTTTGTTGGGCAGCCGCAAAAGCAGCATATCAATTGAACTTGGCTGCAAACAGCGGTTTCGAAACCTTCAAAAGTACTTTCCCAAATCGCCAAATTTCGGTTTTTGTTGCTAAAGTTCTCTCTTTCTGTATGTTGGATTCAGTTTCCGAGCTGAATTTCAAAAAAGTTCAAGTTGAATTCATATTTTTCGTTTAATTTTGTTGTTGGATTGCAATGCTATGAGTTCATGAGCTGATTGCTGAAAGCACTTGCCGGATCAGATGAAAGTTTACGTTTTTCTTTTCGTTTTTCGATTCGAGATTGAAAGTGGTTTTGATTTGTTTCTTGGTGGATTAGAGGTGGAACCCAAATCAATGATGGACATGGCGATGATTCCAATCGTTGATCCGGTGGATATCCGTTTGGTCTCATCGGACCGGGGAAATTCTACCCCTTCAACCAAACCCAGAAAGAAGACTATGACATCGGTTTATCTCAAGTTTTTCGAGACGGCTTCTGACGGAAAAAGCCGCCGGTGAAAGTTTTGTGGACAAAGCTATTCCATTGCAACTGCCACTGGTTAACTTCTTTGTCCCCTCAATATAGTTGCTTTCCTTCTTGTTCTTGACGTGCAATTGCGATATTGTACGATACGTTTTCGAATAGCTTATGGTTTTGGTTGTGGTAATTCATTTTTCCTTCTGGTTGAAGGTAATCTGGGAAGGCACCTAAGTAATCGCCATCCCGTTTATGATACGTCCGGCGATGTTGTCACCAGTCCTGCACCACAACCCGCCACTGTATAGCGGAAACCTCAACCTCAATCTCAATCAAAAGCATCCCAAATGGATTACAAACCAGGAGTATGCAGGAAGTAGTAAGATCGTCGCTGGAACATGTTTCTTCGAAGGTCTCTATCACGCTTGAATTCTGGACTTCCTACGAGGAACTTTGTTATATGAGTGTCACATGTCATTGGATCGACGAGAGTTGGTCTTTCCAAAAGATGATGCTCGACATCTGTCACATACCTTGCCTTTTTGTTGGAAAATGCCGCTTGATACATCAACGCGGTGGAGTGGCGATTGTCAGATGCTAGATATTGTGTGCAAGGTATGATATGAGGATGTTACATTGCTCTCTCTCTCTCTCTCTCTCTCTCTCTCTACACTTCTATTGCGGATTAAGTGACCGCGATGTATTTTTTATGCAGGCTTCGAAGTCCATGGATGCTGTTATCAGGAAGTGTAAGACACTAGACGGTAGGATGCTGCTGAGCTCTGCAGAGAAGAATGCAGTCAGTCATGTGCATCGATATCTCGAACCATTCTACAAAACCACAAAACAACATGTGCACAGACAAGCTGCCCGCTGTTGGGCTGGTTCTCTTCTTTATGGATCACATTTCCGAAACAATTGCTGCGTGCAGAGATTCTCACCTTTACCCAGAATCGTTAAGAAATGCCGCTAAAGAAATGGCCGAAAAGGTTAGAGGTTACAATCACCAGGTCTGCAACATAATCATATACATGACAGCGGTTCTTGATCCTCGAATTAAAGGAGAGCTATTTCCCGAAAGCCTCAACTCGATAATTTTCTTGACGAAGTGAGAGCTCATGTCATCAGAAACTATTCGACCAGCCATTTCCCATCCGTGGCTGGCGGATATAGTGCTCAAGAAATGGAAGAGGGATGCAATGTCTAGTTTGCAGAGGACATTGCACGAAAGAAACGAAGGGCAAGCATGAGCAGCGCAACGGATGAGCTCACTCAATGTCTGTCGGATCCTCCAGCTCCACTAGCAACTGATGTTCTGGAGTGGTGGAAAGTCAATAGTATGCGCTATCCACAGCTTTCTCTGATGGCTCTGGATTTCTTGGCTGTGCAGGCGGTTTCAGTGGCACCTGTTCTGTGGCAAAGGCGACGAAATTTACAAGCAACGATTCTGTATGCCGCGCGACAGCACGCAAACTCTCCTTTGCATAAGGTCATGGCTCCAGAGTGGGATGAAATTGAAGTACAAAACAAGTGAAATGGATTTTGAGCGGTTGATGGAATTGGATTTGGATCCTCTCCTAAGCTAATGGAAAGGATCCTCTTGATCAGTTATCATGAGCCGTTGGATAAAAATCCAACGGCTATAATTATTATAACTTTAAAGGGACCCTCCTATTTGTAGCCGTTGGATAAAAATCCAACAGCCCATGATAACTGGTCAGGAGAATCCTCTCCATTAGCTCAGGAGAGGATCCAAATCCGATGGAATTGGCAACAAGTGCTGCTGCAGCTGATAATACTACTCATGGCTCTAAGAGGAAACAGAAACATTGACGGGAACACATGGCAACACATGATTGGCTTGGAATGTGGCAACTACAAATCCCACTTAAAAAGGGGGAAATTGTCATCTTTAGGCATTTGAAATGCTTTGTTGTATGTTAGACCTCAATTTCGTGTACAGTTTAAAATTATGGTACATACTAAATGTAATCCGATGATTTGAAAGAGTAAAAATTTGTTTTATTTCTACTTATATGAACAATTTTGCCCTCTAATTTTCCTCCATTACTGGTATAAAACATGCATTTGTATCGGTTTGCAACGTTCATGCTTAGATCAGTTTGCCCTCGGCACAAGGCCGGGCTTAGAGAAGAACGAGCTTTAAGGCGGGCCGTGGTTGGTCCACCTCTTGTCCTTGCTTTTTTGTATTGTTGGAAGACAATATTGTTACCTTTGCCCTTGCTTTCTATCAACGAGTGGACATGCTCTAAGTTTGGGTGCTCAAGAAATTAATTTGTTTAGACCACCAAGTCCTTTGTTGTAATTTTGTATGAGATATATGTGACATTTGCTTAAGATAAACAGCACAAATGGGAGGTTACCAAATTTACTAACAATTAATTCTTTTGGAAGAAATTATGGTAATTATATATATATCCCCAAGCCTAAGTAATATTATCAGGAGGTCCTGCGAAAAAAAAAAGCTTGACGCAAGAACGATGAAAAGCTTAACACCTCTTACTCTTATTACTTTTTCAATATGAAAATAAAATTTATAATGAAAGGCCGTCTTATTCAAAATTCCAATTCAATTATGAAATCCCTTCTCTCCCACTTCACAGCTCAGGATGCACACTCTTATATAGATAAGAGGCACTTTCACATCTTCTTAACCAGAAACAGCTAGGGAGAGGAATGGATATCCCCCAATTTTTTGTAATATCTAAAGAAGAAAGTAAGAGTTGAGGTTCCACCGTAAAATCATTGACAAGACGTGTGTGGCAGTGTACCTTGCCATACAAGTTACTCTCAATACGCAAGGAAATTTTCATTAATTAAAATTATCCCAAAAATTCAGGTTAAAAAGAAAATAACATATTCCCAAAAACATTTGTATAGAAAATTTGTAGACAAAAATGAAGAATTACATGATACGAGAAAGCAAAACCCCCAAAACTGTCAGGAGAGGCTGCAAAATGCACTCTTCACTGGGTTGTATTTACCAACAAAACTTCATTACCCTCCTGCTACCATCATGTCTTTAACATTTGCTTACCATTAACGTTTCGATTCGCAAAATCTCCCAATCAAATGTTCAAAAAATCGAGTTTTATTCTCTCGCGCCGGCAAGACAATCCTGCCATAGGACATGTGAATACTTTGTTCATACACCGTCGTCAGTCTACTTCGGAGTTCCCTATCACCACAAGTGCTCTCTCCCATATTCGCGGACAATGACCGGCACGCTTGTGGGTGGAATCTACAGTAACACCAAAAAAACAATATGATGAAGACTGATCGTCAGGAAAACTCTTACGGATTCTTAACACGAAAAGAAAGGAGAGATTACAAAAGGAATAATAACTGAGTTTCTTGTTTCACGGTTTCAAGTAGGAGCGTAAAAAGGACTTACCATGCCGTAATCTGTGACAATCATAGATATATAATCTGACGGAGTAGCATCATACCTGTTACACATCCAGAAGCGTATTAAGAATCATTCCAACTAATGTTGTTTTGTATGGTGAACAATATGAAAACTTACATTAAATTCAGAAGTTGCAGATTTTCCTTGTTCGCCCAATTATCTAGATAGTTTACATCCGTTCTTCCAGAAACCTTCGCAATAGCATTTGGATCACCTGCAAGGATTACGACAATGCTACTTAATCACTTTCACGGAAAAAATAAAAAGGAAAACTAATGAAAAGGGCTTGAAAACTTTGAGTTTTAATGATAAGGACAAAATAAAGAGTAAAGTGAATAGTACCAGGATTGACTTTTTAGTGTAAAAATGTGGTTTTTCGTTAAAGTGAACAGTACCGGGTGCTTTTCATTAAAGTTCCCAAAATAAAATGAAGTTAAGCAAATAAAAGAAACAAGATCAATACAAAAGCTCAGGGCCGCGTATGAGAACCAACGTACCTAGTTCGTTAGAGCAAATTGAATCAAGCTGTACCCTTTCGTGAAACTTATAAGCTTCACAGCAGATCAAGACTGGAACACAAAATGCATGAGCAACCATAGCAACACATGCAGTTCCCACTCTCGAATATACAGTTCCATTAGATAATACTGAGGCGGCTCCCAAAAACACTCGCGTTACTTCGTGCATGATATAAGACACGGCATTTATATGAGTATATGTACAACTCAGGCCCTTTGCGACCAGCCTATGAAGTAAGGCTTGGCCTTCAAGCTTTGGACGCGAGTCTACTACCACAACACGAAACTTTTTTCCGAGTTCATGGGCATATAGCAGAATCATCTCAACAACACATGATGATCCGTACGTGAGAAGAACATCTCCGTCCCTAACCTTTGTAGAAGCATGCCCGACTATCACCTTATCAGCAAGTATTATCTTTTCATTTATAAAACGGTCAATTTCTGAACAAAGTGTAGATTTTGCGTCAGACTCGGAAAGATTTAAGGGGAGCTTGGCAATACGACTCTTCAGAAACCTTACTGCATTTCCCATGCTGATCGAAAGTGGCCTGCATTCAGTGAAAAATGAGACATAACTACTGAGTTTTGCAGTTAAATCTCTGACAAGAACTTTCTTTGGCGGTGTTGAGTAGTCTCTAATGGCTTCTTGAAATGCTTGGAGCATTGCAATACAACGAGCATTACCCCCTGATACTTCTCCAGCCAAATACTTCAGTCCAACCTGACAAATGTCCATAATTGCATCAACGTTATTAGCCATGCAGATGATAATGTATAATGATACATTCATCCACTCCTTTTAGTTTTGAAACATTCAGGTAAATGTTATCAAATGTTCACTAGTAGAAAGATCTTTACCCTTGAAACGAGATAAATACTGGAACTCTTTCAAACACATCTACGACTGTCTAGATGTGCTCATACTTGTACGAAATGCTTTGAAAAAAGTGTGTGCACAGAGGCAACATGTAAATGAAAAAAACATACATTGAAAGCTTTGTGACGCGTTTTATTTCTTAACAAAAGTTTGACAACAAAATTTATTCAAAACGTACGTGATAGCTTACTTCTGTTGACCTTATTAGGAAAAGTTCCATTTAATCATAAATTGAAAAGTCACAGTTTGAATGACTATTTTGAATTTTTGCAACAAAAGCCCGACTGCATAAGCACAAACGATGAGCCAGCAATAACTAGTTTCCTAAAAGGAAATACCTTATAAATGGCAGGATGCATTGGATCAAGTTGGAAAAACTTTGATTCAAGATCAGGAAGCTGAGTTCCACGCTCATATTGAGGCAAATGCCGGAACAATTCAACTCTGTTTTTAGCTTCTGTTTGATGGACCACTGCACGCCTTTTTGCCTTCTCCACTCGGCTCTTATCATCAAACTGCATACGTGGAGGAGGAACATCTTTCTTCCTTTCCTTATCTGGTGGTCGATCACCCCCCTTTCTATCAGAAGCAGCCACCGAAGGCGCAACTTGAGAAGTATCCTTCTTTTGCACAGACTGCTTTGCAGACTTAGCTGCCTTACCAGTAGCGCCACCTCCAGTTACAGCAGCAGGTTTTTTACCCTCACCTGTATTTTTCCAAGGTTGGGGAACCATAAGAACAGTTAATACATGGATGGTATTGAGGGGAGCTCCAAACATACAAATAAACCAAATTGAAAGAGGTAAAGAAACAGATCAGTATTTCATACTAAATACACAATTAGACTCGATTTTACATAATCTTTGTTAAAATATAAAACATATAAATGATGTTTACAACATGTATGCATGCAATTAACAAGTAATTTAGTCGCTCCTTTGAGAAGTCGTCAATTGAAATTGAGCAATCATTAACACGTCAAATTGAGTGCGAGCCACGGTACAAATTACGGCATGTCTAGATTCACAAAAATCTTTTGTAAGTGACTTGATTTTTCGTCTAGAACACGCATTAATCTGGCAATAGCAGCTACACAACCAAAATACTGCGCGATTAAAAACGGATCACTTTCAAACCTCTAGCAGCGGCTTTTGCAGCGCGTTGAGCCTCTTGCAAGGCACGCCTTTCCGCTTTTGTGGTCTTGGCTGTCAAAGGTTTTGAATTTGCCGGAAGTTCTTTCTGCGATTCGGCAACCGCCTCTCCACTCTTTTCTGCACAGAATTGCAAGCTTTAACTAATTAGCACAAACACTATAACCAACTTAAACTTTGCATTTGCAATACTTAACTAATTAACGAAAATATCAGCATATAACTACACAATGCACTCGTACAAATACTCAAAATTTCAAATTGGCCCCAATGCAATAACTTCAATTCAATTTCTCAATGCAATTAAATTACCAGGAACTTCAGCAGCCGTCTTCAATGCTGCGGATTCGAATCCTACGCCGGGCAAGCTCGAGGCCATCTTTCCGGAGCCGCTCCGCCGATTCCAACGGGCCGAGGACTCATCGGAGAACTCGAGTCCATCCCCAACGCGACTCGAAGGCGAGGCTGACACCGGCGAGGTCCCTAACAACGACTCCAAGGGATTATAGCTGCCCACCGGCACGTCGCCGGATTCCATGCGCCGCAACGCCGAATCCGGTACCGGCACGGCTGCCGTACGGATCACGACTGTGTCGGAGAGGTGACGCGACGGGGGGATCATGACGGGAGAGAGGGAGTTGCTGGCCGGAGATTCGGAGAGAGGGGAAGGGGCTGTGATTGCCGGGCCGGACTGGGTCCGACACGGTGGGGCTTCGGCTACGGGGGTGAAGAACCCGACTTGGCGGACCTTGGGGTCGATCACGGTACGGGAGACGCGACGCGCGTCCATGGAGCGTGAGAGAGAGTCTCTAGGGTACGGATTTTGGCGGTGGAGGGAGAAGGAGGTGGCTGTTAAATTGTTACCGGTGAAGGCGGAGGAGGATGGGATGCCGTGGAGAGTTTTTCTAACGTGGACTCCGGTTTCGTATTGGTCAAGTTTTAAAGCTTTCTGTTTTTGACCAGTAGCAGTTAATAACTTTTCAAATTTTTAGTCTTCAAACTTTTTTTAATACAAGTGATATTATTATTTTAATTTATCCTACATTCTATTCTGATTCAAATTTTAAGACGTTTTCGTTGAGGAAAACAAGTTCTTTTGACGGATGATTAGTGATTTTGAAGTTATGAATCTGTATAAAAAAATAACATTAAACATAATTGTGAATATTTTTGTCTTCAAGAGAGCCTATTCTTTTAAGTTTTGAGTCCGCATACAAAATAAGCTCTTTTGAAGACAAAAAATATTTGAATAAAAACAAGTTCTCTAATTGTGTTCTCTTTTGAACACAATTTTCATTAAGTGACACTAATTATATTCGCATAAAAAATGGCACTATAAACATAATAATAAAGAAAAAGGACACTGAAATATTTAAAAAAGTTACAAACATAATCAGTATTAGTGGTACCCAAAGGTACTTAACAGTTCACATGCAATTATTTGCAAATTCTTGACCATTAGGATAAATGCATTTTTAGGTATATCGACAATGTGGTTACCTTTAATTATTCATTTATGGACCACCAAGGCTAATGATCCTTTTTTAGTCACTCATCAGTGTCATCACTTACCAATCCTTAGCAAAATAATATCCTTGTCTTCTACTACTACCTTTATTTTGATCTGATCTAATCTTCTGCTACCTGCTAAACACCATGGGACCAACAAATTAATTGGTGTAAAGATGAAGAATTGATTGGTGTTAACATATGGAAGACTTTGCGTGCAACTTCATGTCATTTGACGGTATTTTAAGTCAATTACATATTGTCACGTGATTAAGTTAAAACGCATGAAAATAATAGTGTGTGATTAACTTAGAGGAATGTTAGAATTGCGTTTAAGCGTCTTGGTGTGGATAGGTTTCTCTCGTTAAGATGTATCATGTAAGAACAAGAATTCATCTATCACATTCTTTCTATTTGCCCCCATCTCCAACA
This sequence comes from Malus sylvestris, assembly GCF_916048215.2. NCBI lineage: Eukaryota > Viridiplantae > Streptophyta > Magnoliopsida > Rosales > Rosaceae > Malus > Malus sylvestris. Next base: position 28,120,459 of record NC_062273.1, read on the forward strand.
AGAAAAAAGAAGAAAAAAAATCTCAAGTATTAATTGTCTGGGACAAGATGAACCACTACATGCGGTCTTTACATATTTTGATGGTGAAATAAAACAAAAATTGCAGAGTTTCTGAGGATGTGCTAATCATAGTGAGCTTTCGGGCTGCAGCTACACTTGCAGCATTTGCAGTTTCTCATAAAAACTGCAACTCCACCAGGAAGCAAGTGTGCTCTGCTGTCAATCCTCCAGGCACCATATAAAGAGAAAACTGAACTTTTTTTTGTTCACATTGTTTGAACTTGTATACTTGTTCACACTGTTTGAACTTGTATAGTGTTCTAGTAGTTTAGCGGATAAATCGATCAGCTACACATTTTCTGTAATAACTCGAGTCCTACATCGGAAATACACTGAAAAGAGCTATGGTACTTACGCAAGACTCATGAGCCTAAAAATCACCGTCAGCTAGCACTTTTGGGTTAGACATTGTGTTGTTTACATTTTTGGCCCATCAAGCGAAAATGGTGGTTAATTTCTTGGTCAAGACCGGCTAGAGCTAAAGCTTCATTAAGGATTGTTTTGTAGAACTTTACGGGTTTAGGAGAATTGTTTTTGGTGTAAAAGTCTCAAATTTAGGATATTCTGCTGCACGGATTTCTTGAGAAACGAAGTCATAGTCACGTAAATATTTAGTAATTGATGTTGGTTTCTTGTACTGCAGAGAAAGATGACTCAAACTTCCACCAGCAGGAGAAAGAAGGAGAGATGGAACATGAGGAGGCGGCTGAAACTATTATCACAGGCGAACAATTGAACTGTGCGAAAGAAATAGGGTTGTTGCATAATCTAGTGAGGGAATTGCAGCACAGGAATCTGAGGATTGAAGGAAAATTGTTATAATTATGTGTTCTAAAAGAAGAGCAATCATACATGGCTCAGTTGCAAAGGAGTCTAAACGAAAAGGCAGCGGAGGTTGACATGCTCGATCAATGCCGCCGTTGCTTGTTTGTAGGCTGAGAGCCAGAGAGGAAGGTTCTTGTGGGAGATGTGAAGCAGTGTGGTTTGGTGAAGCAGCAGCTAGAGGCGGCCAAGAAAATGATAGCTGAAATGTAGAGGAAGATGGAATATTCCGGCGAGAGTGACGTGAAGGGGAGGTTTTTGGTGGTGGGAGAAGAAGTTTCTAGGTTTCCCAAACAGTTGAGAAGAAGCTGAAAGGTGTGAAAAATGTTGACTTGGAAGTATTGAAGATGAAGAGGAGGAACAAAGAGCTTGAGCTAGAAATTAGGGAATTGGCAGTCAAATCGGTTTGTGCACAAACCAGAATCACTACTTTATCTAGCATGAATCAGGTACATAATTCTTTATTTAATTAGTTTACAGTCTCTACAATAACTGCAAACATTAGTGAAGAAAACTTAGACTTCACCCCAACCCCCCTTCTTTTACTCAAATATTGATCTATTTCTTTCGTACATTTGTTTACACTATGTTTGGATGAAGAAATTTAAGATTACTAAGAAATTTTAAAATGACGGAAATTGAAATGAAGGGATTTTATTTTCTAGAATTTGTGAATTTTGTTGTTTGGTAACTTAAAAGAACAATGGAATTGAAAACGGAATTTGTTAATTTTAAACTCTCAATCATAGAAATTGGGAAATTACACCTATTTACATAAAATTTAAACTTAGAAATTGGAGGCCCCAAATTCCAAGTTGTTTTTTCCACGCAGAAATTCTAAATTTCTATGTTATAAATCCAAACAAGTGAATTGATACATATCAATTTATAAATTCTGACTTTTATCCAAATTCCAAGTTTATTTTCCTCATCCAAATATAGTGTTAGTCTATATGTTAAGTCTTTTGTTAATCGATGATACGCAGTGTTTTTGGCCCACCCAAATTTTCACTTTGCTATCGAAATTTATTTTGTTTCATTTTTGCAAACATAATTAGTTAAAGATTAACGAAAAATTAATTTAACGGATAGAATAACAGACATATAGAAAAGTAGTATGATTAAAAATTAACGTAAGCGAGATGAGAAAAAAAACCTTTAGGTACGTAAAGTAGGAAATTGGGAAATTTAAAGGTAGGAAAATGAGAATTACTACTATCTGATAAACATGCCATAATAAAGGGCATTTTGAGAAATAAGCTTCATCCGTTCACCAGATGCCATCTGTCCATCTAATATTCACCAAAAAGATTTGGATCAACTAGATTTCATCCGCCATCCAACTGTCACAAATCCATGATTAATATATATATATATATATATATATAGGGTTAAACTCTGTTTACTACCCTTATGTTTCGTAGCTTTCAACATTTAGTACATCAATTTTTTTTCATCCCAGAGTTATACCTAAATTATTAATTTTGGGAAAGTCTTATACATCCGTTAGTCAAACTGTTAATTTTCCCGTTAAGTGATGACGTGGCGCCCATGTGGACAATAACTGGGCAACACGTGTCATTAAATATTAATTTAAAAAAACCCATCCCTTTTCCCCCCAACCCAGAAGAAGAAAAAGGAAGATAGGCGGGTCGCGTTCACGGGACCCAGGAGGACGAACTGGGTTTGAGCTGCTGTTTTTTTTTCTTCTTCTTCTTCTTCTTCCTCTTCCTCCTTCTTCTTCTTTTTCTTCCCAAATTTGGTTTTTTTTATTCTTCTTCTTCTTCTCAGATTCGTTTTTTTTTTCCTTCTTCTTCTTCCCATGTTCAATTTTTTTCCATATTTGTTTTTTTTTTTTCCTTCTTCTTCTTCTTCTTCTTCTTCTTCCCAGATTCGTTCTTCTTCTTCTTCTTCTTCCCATATTCGTTTTTTTTTCCTTCTTCTTCTTCTTCTTCGGGAGAATGGATGGGTTTTTTTTTTAACTTTTATTTAATTAATTAATTTAATATTTTTAATGACACGTGGCGCCCAGTCATTGTCCATATAGACGCCACGCTATCATTTAACGGGAGAACTAACAGTTTGACTAACAAATGTATGAGACTGTCCTAAAATTAACACTTTAGGTATGACTCTGGAACGAAAAAAACTTGATTTACTAAATATTGAAAATCACGAAATATGAGAGAAGTAAACAGAGTTTAACCCATATATATATATATATGATGATGATGATGAACTAGTAATTAGTGTGATTAAAATTGATCTGGCTTTCTACAGTTTACCCACACCACATAGAAATGGAGTCCTCCACGGAATTCCATGAGCTTTGTGACTAAAGAAAAGGTCAAGAGTCTCCCACACACCACACTCATCTAGGTCTCACAAAAACTTGTTTCCCCCTCCACGTGTTCCCATGCATGTCCCCATACTCAAATCATCCCCACACCTGTCCCCCTCCACCCACCTTAACATCTCCCCCACATCTCTCTCCCTAGCATCACTATCTCTCTCTCTCTCAGAGCATCCATGGCTGACCGTCACCAAAACCCAACACAAACCCACCAGCAGCAGCCGCAGAGAGCTCCGAGACCCAGCCCTAACACCCCCACAAATTCCTCAATATTCCTACGTAAACTCCAAGGCCATGCACCCAACTCCACCCAGCTCGTCGGCTTTCTCACCCTCCTCGTCTCCGGCGCCATTCTCCTCCTCCTCACCGGTCTTACCGTCACCGCCACCGTCCTCGGCCTAGTCATCTTCACCCCTATCATCATCATCTCCAGTCCCATATGGGTCCCCCTCGGCGCCATCCTCGTCCTCACGGTCGGCTTCTTCGTGTCCATGTGCGGGTTTGGCGCCGCGGCCGTGGCTGGTTTGTCTTGGATGTATAGGTATTTCAAGGGGATGCACCCGCCCGGTTCGGACCGGGTTGACTACGCCAGGAGCCGGATTTACGATACGGCGAGCCATGTCAAGGATTATGCTAGAGAGTACGGCGGGTATTTGCACAGTAAGGTCAAGGATGCAGCTCCCGGTGCTTAAACCAAAGATCAAGCTAGAGGATTTGGGTTTTTCTCACCGGTCCGGTTTATTGTTGAATGTTGAGCCTGCAGATATGTTGGGCCGGTTTTGTTTCACCTTTACGTTTCACGTCTCTGATATTTGGGTTGTGTTCTTTTTTTTTTTTTTTTTTTTTTTTGTAGTTTAAAAAAAATTATTTTTCATTTTGTGCTCTGATTTTGAGGGCTTTTATCTAGTACATGGTTTGGGCTTTGGCTCTTTGTTTTGGACCTGGTTATGGTTTTGGTGGTGGAAGGAATCAACTTTTGCATGGACCCAAAAATATTCGACCTTTTCTTACCCTTTTTTTTCCTTTGATTTAATGGAATTCATGAATTAATTATTTTTTTTTGTAACAAAAAGTTTAGGGATGGGGAGCCACCCCGTTCCAGGGCTAGAGCATACCACAGCCCTCTTTTGACAGGAAATAAGGGCGAACAAAGGGACTAAAAAGATAGATTAGCGACCGGACTTATAGAGGGGCCTTAGCTCTTTTTAGGTTTTTACGTTCTACTTGAATTGGAAATGTGGAACAATAGAATAGTTTTGCTATAAGACCACACTCCACTTATGGTTGGTAGATACTAGACAAGCCCTATGCATAAAATAACAAAATAAGCAACGTTATAGAGAAAACGTTTTAAATTTATTACTTCATTTAGAAACAAATCCTGCAAATTAACTTGGTAAAATGGGGAAGTCCAATTTTTCTTCTCACTGACATTGAAAATAAAATATTTAATAGTTAGTAGAATAAATTTAACTGTTAAAAGATGCGTAGCACAAAGTACTACGTGGCATTGAAGATAGGTTTGGCAAATTGGTCGTGTCGTTTTTATGTCATACCTCGTTACTTGTTATGTTCGTGTCGTTTTCGTTTCATACCTGTTATCTTATCTTGTTATCTTAATGAGTTGTTAATAGATAATCTAATAACGACCCAATTAATTAACAGGTCGTGTCATTTTATATGAGTTAATGGGTTGTGTAAGAAATTGTTATACCTAATGTCTAGATTTGGTATCTTATTGGGGTTTCAACTGGTGACACTGTAAAGACTCGACTCGTTAACAGGTGTAACGGTCATACTCGTTAACATGTAGACTTTAAATTTGTTATTTTCGTATGATTTCTGGTGACATTGTAAATACTCGACTCGTTAATGGGTGTAACGGTCATACTCGTTAACATGTAGACGCTAAATTTGTTATTTTAGTATTATTTTGTGTCGATTCATTTTAATATGTAGATTCTAAATTCGTTATTTTCGTATTATTTCATATCGATTCGTGTCGGGTAAGGTTTCGTAAAAAATTGTTAGCTTAGCCCCAATCGAAGCCATACTCGGGAAAGTCATCAAATAAAAATTTCATAATTATTGTAAATTGAGGATTAATCAACTAAGCTATAGATTTGCATATTTCCGTTGAGCTATGGTATAATAAAATTGTCGGAACTTACTCTGAGTTGACCTTACGAGTCAAACCCAAGGACTTGGTCATTGAAGTGTACTTGCTTCCTATCTTTTCTCATCAACTACCAAAAATCAAAGTCAAAGAGAGAACCAATTATCAGCATGTCGCGGGTGTGGCACTAAGCATTCGTTTTGAACAATCGACAACTTGATTCTATTATCTACTACAAATAACTTGCATGTAATTCAATATTCAACGAAACCTTTGTTTTTTTGGAGATATCGGCAGACCAAAGTCATTTTTTACATACATAATTAAAGAATAATTAATTAAGTTGGAAAGTATTCCTCAAATTTATCGAGGTCGACTTCATATGATAAGTTTGTAAGAATCATGTATGTGATTTATATACAACCTTTGGGCAACTGGTGGCGCCAGTCTTTTGTATGTGTGTGTTCCGAGTACTTTGTAGGGCTAAAACTTAGGTCATTTTATGCCTTTTTATTTTTTCTCGTGACATTTCACGTGAGAAGAGATATCATGTGGGGAAGAAATAGCTATGTAATGTGCCACGTGCAAATTGTGAAGAGAAATAGGCATATTGTGCAGAGAAACATGCATAGAATAGGAGTACATGACATTTTACGTGAGAAAGAGATATCACATGGGGAAGAAATAGGCATGTTACATGGCATGCACAAATTGTGAAAAAAAAAAAAGCATAGAGATTATAGGAGAGAATCTGTCACATAATGTTGCACGTGAAAAAAAAAAGATAGGAGCACAAGGATATTTCATGTGAGAAAGAGATATCACATGAGGAAGAAGTAAGTATTTAACGTGCCATGTACAAATTGTGAAGAAAAATAGGTATAGAGATTACGTAGGAGAGAATTTTGTCATGTAACGTTGCACAAGAAAAAAAGAGATAGGAGTATGCACAAAAACGTTAAGGGTATTATGTGATGAGAAGATACACAGTCTCTCAATTTGTAGGTAACTTGGTTTGTATGGATTATTTGTTCGCTTCAAAGGTGGGATTTGCATATGTTGTTTGTGTATAGGTTTTGGTAAAGGATTCTTGAGGGTATATATGTGTGTGTATGTGTGTGTATGTGTGTGTGTGTGTGTGTTCCCCCTTGACATCACATTAGAGAGTAGAGATGATCTTTTGACCTCTTCTAATGAATGGTTATTTGTTGAATTAAATAATGTAGGATTAGAATATTGCACACTGAATTAAAAAACAAAAAAAGAAGGAATGTGTAACATCAGTATTTCCTACTTGCTATCATCTTTAAAAAAGATAATATATTCTGAGAGAGATTGAGAAGCCACCTGTGCACCATTAGTGGATCAAAATGAGGCATAGCTAAGCTATCTAGTGTTAGTGCCTCATTAGTCGATCGCAATTTATTCCAAGTGCAGTACTTGACAATATTGTGTTTGTAATTTGTTGGTTTAGAGTTTAGACCACACATTCATTTGGTAAGAAAGCCAATAAAGCAGACAGGTAAGCTAGTGGTCTAGAGTAGTGGAATATGTGCATCCGAATTTGAATTTCTCTAGTCGTAAAAGAGTTTCAAATATTACATTAGAAACGAATAAAAATAAAATACAACGGGATACTAATTTAAAGATGACAAGGTCATACATTCGGGGAAAAAAAAATTAAGTTAGATTACCTAACCAGCTAATTAATCTTAATTTGATGAAATAATTTCACGTTATTAGTTATTTGTCTCATAGACTTCTAATAAAAAATCTCTTGATAGTATCGATAACTATGCAACTGTTGTATTGTCGATATCAATATTATAAACGACATATACAATCAACAAAGTGTCAATATTGAATAATCGAGTCAGCCAACTGCTCAAGCATGTTGAGCAGATAATTAACTAAAAACCCACCAGCCTTTTTTTATTAAAATTTAAATTCACCCACAAATTTAAGTGGTTGCAAAATCCAAATGTGCTCAATATGTACACAAGGCTCCGCCCCTAAACACACGGGAGGGAGGAAGTTCGACTACATACTTCCGACGCCAACGACGTCGTACGTTGACTGTGGCCCTAAAAACACATACATGCGCCCACCAATAAGAATTCACATGCGTGACACGTCACGACACAACAGTTGCAAACCACGAAAACAAAACCAAAATTATACAAATAAAAAAATATTAAAAAAACAGACAAATTAACGCCGGAAAACATTTCGCTTTCTCCGACGAAACACTTGAAATTTATCAGCGCCGTCAGTTTCGGTTGACCCTTTCGAGGTACCCCGGCATCGGAGTTGCACGTGGGGACCGGAGGGGAGCTCCGTTAAGTTTCTTCCCGTTACTATCGTAGTAAATGGCGCCCGAGAAATCCAACGGCTCGCACTTATCCCCCATCAGGATCGACCTCTGCCATACCCCACCGTCCCCCCACTCCTCCTCCTCCGTGCCGTGGGCCCTACCATCCGATTCCTCGCCGATCTTTTTCAGGTGCAGGAAGGTGATGGCCTTGTTGCTTATGGTCGACATCAGCTGCTTCGGCTTTCTCATCATCGGCGACTTATTCGGCAAGACATCCGAGTGGTTGTTGTTTTTTATCAGCTTGGAGTTGGCGGCTTTCAGCTTCCCCGAGAGGCGGCGGCCGATGGCAAGGAGTGCCGAGATGGAGACCAGCATACGAGTTTTGGACTTCAGGTGCATCGACGAGTCCGAGTCGGAATCGGCGCTTGCATGCAGATGACGAACCATGTTAGAGATTTTCCAGTATGTCTAAAATACTGACGGAAGGAAAATCGGCGGGGAGGGAGGTGTTTGGAGGTATGACCGTATGGGGGTGTTTTGGTGGTGGTGGTGGGTGCAATGAGAGAGGTGTTTAAGTGTGGTGGTGGGTATAAATAGGATGAAGTATGAGTTTAGGTGACCGGTTATTGCCGGTGTATATTATTTTTTTTCTTTTTTGGGTGGAAGAGTTAGGGGGTGAACCGGTGGGTTTTCGGGTTGACTTCCACTAGGGTAAGAAGTTGGTGAAGAACTATCAGAGCAATGATAGGGTGTGGTGTGACACATTGATATTTTGATGTACTTCTAAAAAAAGCAAATAAATTTCCGTATTCTCATAAAATTGTGTAACTGGTGCATTGTATTTGGGTTTATGATTGTTTTCATATTTGTTGCATTTCCTTTTTGGCTTTTGGATTTTAATTTGGGTTGGAAATTAAGGAAATAAAATCTCAATTTTTGTTGGGGTTGAAATTTTTGTTTCCTATAGTATGAAAAAATTACCAACTTTCCTTCGGTAGATGTTTCTTACGACTTAAGTATTGTGTACTATTCTAAAGCATTAAAGAAAATTACAAACTTTCCTAAATGATATGAGTCGTTTATTCTTATCTAATAGATAGCAGATATCGGCAATGCTAGAAAAACAACAATTATAATTGCTTAATAATTAACAATCATATAATCTTCTTTTATTTTTTGTTGACAACGAACCATAAGCCTGGAAGAAAAAGAAAGATTATATAAGAATATCACGAAACTCCAGCTATATTTGCAATTAGCAACTGACGACAATAAGGAGGAGCTTACTAAAAAAAGATTGGACCCAAATTGCATGACAAAACCAAACGTGCCAAATCATCATCAAAAAAATTATTTTCACAGTAAATATGTCGAATTTTATAAAACCAACTTTGATCACATAACAATTCATTGCCAAACTTTCTAGAGGGTGATTATCTACTATAGCATTTAAAATCAATTGTACTACAAGTGCAGGATCCAATTCCACCATAATCTTCTTTATTATTTATTCTCAAAATCCACTTGTTTTCTTTCCTTTTATCTCATTACACAATGTTGTCCCTATATTGCTAAATTTAAAGTTTATATTTATCTACAAAGATGTGTTTGGTATATAAACTTTTTTTTTTTTTTTACACAAGTGTGAGTTGTTGAAAGAAACTTTTCCGATGAACTTAATGGAATATGTTCCAGGCACCTGAGAGCCACAGTAAATCTACTGTAATCCTGCTGAGTGCCGAGTCATAGTAATTAAAATCAAATTAACAAAAGTGTGCATCTTGCTTATGTAATATATCAAAGTGGAGGGCCAGGATTAATTGGATATATAATTACAACTTGTAACTTGCAGATGAGATGGGGTTCCACTTCTAGGGTCGTGATTGGTCCGTGTGGATTGAGGGCCATTTTGTTTTGGTCTGAGTAGATTGGAAGACCTTTTTACCTCTTCGCATGCAAATAGCTTAAGCTGAGAAAGAGAGGAGGACCAAATGGTTGTTGAGTCAACTCGCATTGCAAGTAGTTTCAGTGAAGTTTGCGATTAAAGACATAATCACGCCAAGCTTGTAACTTGTGGTGGAGAACGACCGACATGAAACAAAATTTCAAAGCGGCGGTCTTTTTCATCAATTATGCGACCGTATGTGAAAATTTTAAGAAGAAATTAGGTTCACATTCTTATGTTTGCTACTCCATTAATTAAAATCTTATTTATTTTTAATTTTTTATCAAGGTCCTTGGGTATTAGTAATATCATTAATTATTTGAATAATAAAATATTTTTATTTTTAAATATATTCCTTTAGAGTTAAAAATGTTACAATTAGTATATTTATATTTATGGTTAAATTTTTTATCATATATTTTATTTTTAGTTTGTACCTATTTTTAATTTGTACCAATTTTTTTTCTAATTTGTACCCATATATTAGTTTCTTTTTGTGCCCATATTTTTTAAAGTTTTGTTTGTGTTTGTACCCATGTGTATACCGTCATGTGACATTGTATATTTAATCAATGATAGAAAAATTGCATATGGTATATTTATATTTTATGCCTAAACTTTGTATCATATATTTATATTTTTAGTTTGTACCCACTTTTAATTTGCAACATTTTTTAAATTTGTAGTATTTTCTTTTTAGTTTTATTTTGTACCCATGTATTAATTTCTTTTAGCGCCTATATTTTTTAAAAATTCATTTGTACTCATAATTTTTTAATCTTTTATATGCACCTTTATTTATTTATAATGTACCCATTCTTCTTTATTAATGTACCACTTTGTTATATGTGAAAATGCACCAATTTTTTTTGTAAAATGTACCAATTTTTTTAACACTATGGATACATTCTTTTGCCATTTCTTATTTCTTATTTTTACATAGTTTTTATCCATTTATTCAATCAAAATGTTTGAATTTTTTTATTGTAACCATTTCTAATAGTATTATAATGAGGGATTTTAAATTTATAGGATTATAAATCTCATAAAATATCAAACAATTAATGTCAAAACTATAAAAATATAAATATTAATTGTAATATATATAATGAGGTGTACAAAGTCAAGGGACTTTGATCAAACTTTGAATACCATTAAGGTTTTAGTCAAATAATGTTAAGGATTAGGGACCGTATCCAAAGTATCCCAAATTTTAAATATGTAATGTCATGTTATTTGATTCAGAATACTACGATAACATTTTAAGAGTGTAAGCAAGTTTGTATCCTAATTGTGGTTGGAGGCAAAAACATTATAGTGAGGCAGCAAAGGATCCTTAGCGGCAGCAAACCATGTCTAAGGAATTCTTGGTGAGGAATAGTGCGGGAAGGGAGCGAGACCAAGCCGAGCCACTAGGAAAGTAAGCCCCTTCCGCGTGCCAAAATGAATGTAGCCTCAACCATAGAAATCAACCTGCGCCTTTGATTTAAGGATGTCGGCGACGCCAACAAGCATTAGCTCTCCTTAAAAAGGAGGTGATCCAGCCGCACCTTCCAGTACGACTACCTTGTTACGACTTTACTTCAGTCACTAGTCCTGTCTTCGGCATCTCACCCCTACAATTAAGGTGAATTTGGGCATGGCCAACTCCCATAATTCGAATTGAAGATTGATAAATAAAAATAAAAAAAGGTATATTTCCACGTTGTTTGGATTAAAAGTTAACTTTGGGCTCAAGAAAGGAGCTGGCCCAAAAGGAGGCCCGAAAGGGAAGATAGCTGAAGCCCAGTCGAAGCCCAGAAGGTAGAAAGGGCATTTTCTGACTTGGTGTAGCTCATGAAGACCACTTGCTTAGCTACCCAAAGGCCAAGTGGTATAGATTGATCAGCTACACAACCCATAAAGTACTTTATGATGACAGTACATGTAAAAATAGTTGATGAGTCATCATCCTCAAACCGCATTCGGGCAAGGCTGCTGCTACAGGAAGCCAAGCCGAGTTGTCTATATAAAAAGAATGAGAAACCAGAAATAATGACACTCAATCAAACAAACAAATGCACGCACAAACTCTGCTCAAAGCCAGATTTGCCTTCAAAACAAAGCTGTAGTCAGCCTTCATCCCTTTCGGGACAAGCCTTCATCCCTCTCGGGATAACCCTCTCTTCAACCCTTTGTAATAGCTCTGCTACCTTGTTCAACCTTGTTGTAGTATCGATTCATCTTTTGTAATCTCTCTCTCTCTATCCCTCTAAGCTTTCAGACCTTTGACAAAACTACAAAGATAGGAACCTGCAAGACGAGCAACCTTACCCGATAAGGTTTAACCTTGCCCGACCTTCTTTGCTTTGTTTTTGTCTTTTCAATATGTTGTATACTTCCAGTTATATGCAAGTTATTTCTAGCAATATGACTATTAAAAGGCTTTCTCAGTACTTGAATCCGATTTGAATATATCGTCAGTGTTCAAACCAGATCCAAGTCCTAAGCCCTCGGGCATGTAAATCTGATCAGTTAAAAGTCCTTGGCCTCAAGGCATAAAAAAGAACCTTATGTGGACTTAACCCATCCACGACAGTCCTTGATAAACGAGAAGTCTGAAGTTACTTGGGGCGCAAGTAATCAACCTACCCTCTAGTTTTCTTTCTATTATATCATGATTACCATAGAACGCTTGAGCATGGAATGGATTCTAATGGAAAGCCTCAAGGCCTACACCTAAGGCCCCACAAAGGCATCCATTTGGATTCATTCCGTTCTGCGATCTAAAGAGTCGAAGTATAAGAATGAACTCTGATGGGAAGCCTCAAGGCCTACACCTAAGGCCCCACGAAGGCACCTATTTGGGTTCATTCTACTTCTTGGACTCGGGTAATCAGAAGTATAATAGTTAGAAAACTCCGGCAATCACGAGAACAAATATGATGTGTTCGAGCACCGGTTTAGTTATTGATGGGAAGCCTCAAGGCCTACACCTAAGGCCCCACAAAGGCACCTGTTATAACTAACACGGTTTCTTGGATACATACATATATGCAACTAAAACACGACATCCATTTTACATCTGCCATGCTAAAGATGGCAGTGGCACGCCTGAGCACCTAAATGTTAACCTTGATTGTGAGCCTCAAGGCCTACACCTAAGGCCCCACAAAGGCACCTCTCAAAGTTAACGCTGTCCTTCTCTTTCAGCCTTGCCCGACAAGACTTGCCCGACAGCAGCCCTCAACCGGCGCCAACCTCCAGGGGAGCTGTGTGCTCGTCGGCCAGGAAACATCCCCGACGGAAATTCCTGACGCGAACACACGTCATATCAATAGTTAACTCACTTATCATAGTTAAAAGCGGCAGTTCCAGATACATTAGTGCTAAAGTCTTATGTTGGACTAATTATTGCAACTTGGAAATGTGTTTGCGTATCTCATTCATTTAGGAACCCACCAAATTGCGACCTGGCCTTGCACGGCCGCTTTCATACTTCTATTGACTTTTTTCTCGTATAATCTTCTGGCATCATCTCCCAACCTCTAATTAAGTAGTACTAGTCATGAAGCATTAATCTTGCTCTCGTTTGGGCACCACAAATATTAGCTCCCTCGATTTTCTACCATATATCTAACTACTCAAAGTCAGAAACTAAATAACTGGTCATCAGGAATTTAATATTTGGTGACCTCCATCACCTTACGAGCTAACTGTTTTTTTTTTTTTTTTTAACAAATCGATAATGTTTTGACAAAATTATAAGCAAGTCTCATTCGTCTCTTTATACTATCTATCAAGTACACAATTTATTAGCAAGACATTGTTGATTAAACTGCACAAACCTTCACAATGAAAGGAAAAATTGTATATAACAAATCTATTACTTGTTGGAGTTGTCTAATTTTGCGAGACAAAGCTAAGGGTTTTAGGGTGTAAATTTTTTATAGGCTTTTAATCATTTTAGCTAAAATTTAACTTGAAAATTGAGAGCATAATTAATTATGTTCTAGCACATTATAAATGCCATAAGATTATATTGGAGATTTAAGATTTAAGGGAGATTTAATTAAGTAAACATGGGGGTATAGTAATGACACACCCCGTCCCGAAGGAGGGCATGCTGGCCGTCACGTGAGAGTGACGTAACCATTTGCACAGTACGGAAGCTTTAAGATACAATTATAAGCTGATACACCCGAAGGTGAGTCCTAATTTTGTCCAATCTGTCAGAACACCGTCGAATTCCTCGTAGTCACCACACCTTTGTGATTCCTGAACCTGGAGGGGCGCAAAACCAAAATTTAGTGGGTCAGTAAAACAATTCTTTTCCAAATCCAAACATTTCTCAAAACGTTGTAACCCCTCTCCGTAAAACTTGTATACTTTCCCATAAATGTAAAATATAAATATACATATATATTCTCAAAACTTCATTTTTACTATCTCAACATTTTTCTTTATCAATCATGCCATGCCATGTCTAAGTCAACAGTTAAGTATGGATGCATCAACAATAATCATATCAGGTGCAAGAAAGTAATCAACCGGAGGCCCTCTAATAGCCCTGTACGGTTGAACCTAGAGCTCAAAATCTCATCTAACCGGAGTCACCAACTGTGACCTGTACGGCCATGCCGGAGTCACCTAGTATGACCTGTACGGCACTACACTGCACATAAGTCGGAATTACCTAATGTAATCTGTACGACTTAATGGTGTAATAATATGCTCTAGTGCTTTTCTCATCAATCATTTGTGCACATAATCTAAGGTCACCTACCAGTCGGAACCCCTCTAATGGTCTGTACGACTGGCATGTCGGAACCACCCCCGGTGGTCTGTACGACTAGCATCTACTTGGATCCAAGGTGAGCATGCGATGCGGTGAATAATAATAAGCACTAATACCAAGGTGCAGGTTATGAGCTCAATATATCTCAACATCATCATAGCAATAATAATACTCACCTGATACTCACCTGTGCGTCCACCGCACCAATTCATACATATGCATCATATCTCAATTCATACTTTTCATATCATTTCATGCATGGCAATTCGATTCACATTTCTATATACTTTTCATATACTTTCATGCATAGCGTTTCAATTCACGTTTTTCATATAATTCTATATACTTTTCACATACTTCTATGCATGGCAATTCGACTAATATATCTCATATACTTTTATACATTTTCATTTAAAGCATAATTTCATGCATTTTCAATTTCTGGGAAAACGGCAAGTATATATGTATACGGAAAACAAAACTGCCCACTCACAGAATACATCGACGTGTCGTAGGTCTCTGAGCCTCCCTTAGCCATGCCCAACATCCGTATAATCCTCGCCTATACGAGAAGTAACCAAATTGACGTTATTTAACGCATAATCCCACTCTTAGCTAATAACTCCTCATATATTGCTCAAATTGGGTATATGAATATACCACCGTGACCTACACAACCTCAGGATCATCCCCATATTTTTAAAATAATTTTTGGAGGTTTCACGCGCCCCCACGCGCCTGACGTGGCACGGACCTACGCGCCCCCCACGCGCGGCCACGTGCCAAGCACACTGACGGTGTCAATTGACGCCGTCAGGAATATTCCGTTAAACTTAACCGGATACCGTTACTGCCGTTAGGAATATTTCGTTAAAATAACGGAATATTCCTTCTTCTTCTCCGGTCGTCCCTCGCCGGACTCCGGTCACCGGAAACTGGGGAATATTTCAAATCCACTATTCTCCTTCGTTTTTCATCCAAATTTCTCGAATTTTACACCAATTTGAAGCCCTAAACATCTACTTTCACGTTGGACTAGTTTTAGGGCCTAAAAACTACGAGATCAAACTTTTCAAAAATTCAAGAAATCGGCCTACCTTTGAACTAGGTGATCCCGACGTCCAATTCAAGCCAACGAAGTACTCCGAGCTTCGTGGGAACCTCCTAGAGCTCCCTGTGAACTTATATTTCCCTATAACACAACATATTCAAAGATCATGAACAGTGCTCTTCACGGGAACTTTTAAAACTACGTTTTCCGAAGTAGAACTTACCTGAAATGGGTACCATTGTGTTCGTGTGGTCTTCAGGAGCACGATGGTGGTTTCAAATTGAACGATGGTAGAAGTTTTAAATGGTTTTGGATCTTGCCCGTGTGAGTTCGAAGGAGAGAGAGACAGAACTGAGAGGAATCGTGAGGGAGGAGAGAGAGAGAGACAAGGTACGGGAATTGGGGAAGGTTTTGAGGGATGTGGGGATCACACGTGTCCAACCCAATCCCAATTTCAAACTCTTAACATAGAAACCTAAGTATAAGTCTTGGTTTAGGTTTCTAAAACCAATTAATATTCTAATTCACCAAAGTTTAAGAACCTTAAGTAAAAACAAGTGTCCAAATTACGCACTTTAGTCTCGTTTAGGGACATTTTCGTAACTTCACGTCCTCGGAATTAAAAATTCCAGGACGGGCTGTGACAAGTAAAATGGTTATCAAGTGCTCTTTCTCCTTCTCCATTTCCATCCCATGGTTTAATCCACTTGTCATCCTCCATCTCATGGTACAAGAACAAAATTCGATTTGTCTTAGCCCACAAAGAAAAAGTTTAAAATATGGATTGATTTTTCAATGTGTTCAGAACACGGGACGATATGCCTTATGTTATTATATACAAGTGGAGGAAGTTTTATTTTTTTTAAAATTTTTTTATTATCCCTTCATTTGTACAATAACAAATAACGTATGTGCTCGTGTTCCGAGCAAATTGAAAAATCTCATCAAAATATGTGCATGAGCTAGGTTGGAATTAATAGGGAGAAAACACAAAACTCACAGGCTGTAGCCCATACAATCGTTTGGTCCCTGATTTCCGCATACGTACAGTTTTCATTTTAGGGTTTCATAAAGGTTTGAATTATGATCAGCAGTAGGATTTAAAATTGGAAACCCTAATATGAGCAGCATGAGACAAATTTGGCAGATTGAAATCATGCATGAATACTTTGAAGGGACATGTAGTGGTAGGCTACCTTCCATCTCTAATATTTGTGTGATGAATAATTAGCAATTTATAGAGTGGTTTATTAGGTCAGGTAAGGCTTATAAGCTATAATATATATTATGGTTCATTTGATAATTATTTTGTTTTTTATTTTTTGTGTGAGAAATAGAGAACAAATACATTAGAAAAAAAGTAAACTTTAACGAAAAGCTCATAGTATTGTTCATTTTAACAAAAAATCACATTTTTACACTAAAAAGTCAATCATTGTACTATTCACTTTGCCCTTTATTTTGTCCTTATTGTTAAAACTCAAAATTTTCAAGCCATTTTCATTAATTTTTCTTATAAAAATAAGGGATATAAAAGAGCGGATGAATGAAGAAGAAATGTGCAGAGAATGATCACAAAATAATGAAAATTTAAAACCAAAGACTATTTAAAATTATTTTCTCCCGACCATATACAACCCTTTCCCCTATAACCAAAAGCTATTTAAAGTTGTTTTCTCCCTCCCACACACAACCTTTTCCCTGATACACTTTTCTCTTGTCTCAGACGAAAAAACGTGAAAACTGAAAGCCTAAAAAATGAAATAGTAATTAAAAGTCTCATTTTATTCAGTTTCACGCATATTTCATGCCAATATTAGTCAACTTAGGATATGAGATATACAAAGAACTAATTAAGCCACACTTTTGAGTGACATATTAGTCCGAAGGGCAAATGTACCTCTCATACACAAGTCATTATAATGGCCACTAAGTAAATTAAGTGGCATAACTACTTGCGATCGATGGCGGCAATGTTGGAAAAGGATCCTCGCCAGATCCTTTTCCTAGGGATCTTGGGGATCCCGCAATCATATTCGTTCATCATATACCGTGCGATCATAAATAATTTAAATTTTAAAATTTTAAATTCAAATATAAATACCTAACGAAAATTGACCGAACGATGTATGATGAACAAACACGATTGCGGGATCCCTAGGATCCCTAGGAAAATGATCCGGTGAGGATCTTTTTCCAGCAAAGTTGACATGAAAGAGAAGGGTTAAATCAGATTATTTTAAACACTTAGATTTAGGTGAATATTTAGTCATTAAATTATAATATTTCAGTGATCGCGTAAACTATTTCTTTAATATAGTTTAGACTGATGTCACAAACTCACAGAGATTGTAGATCGATGCCAGTTGAGCTAGGCTTCTGACCAACATGTAGTAGGATATCAATTTTGATTTATAAACCACCATGAGGTGATTTAGTAGTTGGGGACAAATTTCAAGCACGTATTGCATATGACACGTTCTGAGTTCGATTCCTAGCGCGTGTGAACTACACGATGTTAGTCAGGGAGAAAATGAAATGCCTTTTGTGAGTCTTTTGGCCCCCAGAAGAATAGATTGATGTGAGGATGGGAAGGTAAAAAAGTCTCACATCGGTAAAATAATGAAAAACTTTGTAAGGACTTATCAGAGGTTGAACTACTCTCTATATTGCCAATGGTCTTATGGTGGAATCTCAACTTTCTTCATGGTATCAGAGTAGGTTAGCCCACATGTGAAGCTCAACGGCCACACATGCTCGACGTCACCCAATTTGTGTTTTCCACGTGTTTGGCTTGAAAATTCGTCATATGTGAGGAGTGTGTGTGAATGTAAAGGTAAAAGAGTCTTACATCGGTAAAAGGAAAAACTTTGCAAAAGCTTATAAGAAGTTGGGTTATTCCCTATATTGCCAATTAGTTTTATGATTTGAGAATTCTATTATGACGGCATCTCAAATATATTATACATTATTTACATGCCAATGCGTGCGTGATTAGTTTATAATAAAACTTCAGGGGAGTTCTTCTAATAATTTGATACATGTATGACCAACAAGTTTCATAAGTAGCAAATAACAAAATGTATGCCCCATCCCCTAATGACTTATCTTTATGTCAGATTGATTGTTGGGCACCTCTGCGGCTCACCCTGGGCTATATGCCATAAGAACCATTTTCTTAGGTTTTTCAAGCCCAAGGTCTATTAGTTTGGGCCTAAATTTAACAGTTCCCACCCAATTATTAGTAGGCTTGTATTCTGACAAAATTAGCCCATGCTTAAAATACATGAAAATTGATATCGAATTCGTCATTTAACGAGATTCGAATTTAAGATCTCTTACTTTACAAGTGAAGATGAATATTGTTAGATCTTAGTACTAAGTGGAAAGTGAGCAAAGGTTTGGAATCCCCAATTTGAGTTCAAACTCCCACGAATGCATTTCTTGAGATCACTGACTCTGTTTTAGAGTACCATTTAACCTGGAAGCCAAATGTACACTGCCATCTCATGTGGTACCGGAACTTCATGGAAAGGAGGATTAGTCTGCCCTTGATTTGTGATGGGATACCTCCATTGATTTAGATCCAACCAGGTGACAATGAGGTTGACAGTTGGTTCATATGGATATGTTATCCTCCTTGTAGAAGCTTCATAAAATACAAAGTCTTGTCCTTTCATTAAATTGGCTAGCCGGCCTTTTTTTTTATTTTTTATTAGTTGTGTTTTTTTGTTTTTTGTTTTTTTGGGGTGTCACCTCATAAGATGATATCATATACGAAACTTAAAAAATGTATTTTACTTTACACATTGCTGATCACTAGTACTTTTCTAATACAAATCGATCTCACATACATATATAAAACATCAGCAATATAATCAACAAATGTAATATTACAAGCAACGAAACCCTATTATCTGCACTTTTGTCGGTGGGATTCACTACTGGTATTAAAGTGGATATGTTATAATAGAAATAAAGTATACATAAATCATTTCTTAATTTCAGATTATATCCCTCATCTTTGGTGGTATGGCCACTAAAGACGAGGAAAGAGTCGGTGATCCCAAAAAATGTATTCGTAGAGTTCGAACTTAGATTGGGGATTCACAACCCAAAGGGGAAGATGATCATCTCCAGATCCACTTTGTAGGAATCCTAGGGATCGTCACATCTTAGCTGTTCATTATACATTGTGCAGTCAATTTTCGTCAGTTACTATTTGTGTTTAATTTTAAATAAAAAAAAAGTCAAATGATTTATAATCGCATGATACACGATGAATGACTAAGATATAGGAATCTCTAGGATTCCCCAATTCACAACCCAAAAGAAGACTTGGTACTTTTTACTAATTTCACACAACAGTATGAATCATCATTGACCAAAACTTTCATCACACATGATCAAAGGATGGGTCATTGGATGTCCTAAAGCCGAATGAGCGTTAATCACGTGTGAACTCCAGATTAGCCGCAATAAGCCAAAGTCTAATGGGAGAAGGCATGTGTGTTTAACATATTTTGACCTCCTTCTTCGCAAATACCAAACCCCATGTTGAAAAATTTGAATCAAGATCATAAAGTTCACAAAAACAAGAGGGTCCTACCCTGAAACTGAAAGTTTGATGATCCAATCAATATTGGGCATGTGTTTGCTGTCATTATTCAGTAGAGGAAGACTTTAACGTTCTCGTTTCACGTAAATCATTCTTCTATACTCAGAACTGTAGCTGGTGATGTTGGATGCATGATCTTCCATCAATTCATATCTTCAAATTTTATAGTCTTCAAATTAATTTGTGTCTTAAGTCAACCCTTTCTAGTAAGCCTTGCATCAGCCATGCATCAGGTAGTAGAAAATTAAAATCTGATTTATATATTTAATTTCGAATTGCTGTTTCAAGTCTCATCGTGCTGATTCATAGCAAAGCTCAATAATAAAATATGAATTCATTTCTGTTGCTTATATTTTGATTGCCGTGAAAATTGACATGCCGTGCCTTCACAACCACTCTAGTTGCTTTCATTTTGCATACCTAAAATTAATTATTAATTAGAGTAAAGACAGCCAAGAAATCATGTAATTGAGTGAGATCGATCGACCTTTCCTCTATTTCTGGTCAGAATATTCAATGATCGGTCGATCAGCGTGTTGGTTTTTTTTTCTTGTTAAAAAATGATTAATTGGTTGTTTTGTTACGACAATACACTTTTCAGTAGTTGGAAAAACTGACAACGCATTTCAGCTTTTCTGACCACCATCGTGTGATTTACCAGCATCAAAAATTGAATTTAGGACGTGCATGAAATTTCTCTCCAAGCACTATATCACCCATGATGATTAGCGTGTTGCACGGTGAAATCTCCGTAGTTAATTTTGAAATTTAGGTAATAAAACATTCAATAATACCAAATAATGCAAGGGTTGGCTAAAAAAAAAATGTTAAACAAGTATTCGTTCACATTACAGTCAGACATGCACATGATGATCATATGAATGGAGTGTATATGAAATTTTTTCGATTAATTTGGAGGGGTTTTCATGAATAATACAAGTAAAAAATTCGTGAAAACTCCTCCAAATTAATCGAAAAAATACTAGTAAAAAATTCAGAAATATTTCACTATATATTATGATATTTATTTTTCCTTTTGAAGAATATTTGATTACAAATTCATGAATAATACACAAAAGCTTATGGAAAAAATTAAAAAAAAAATGAAAAAACCTTGTGATCAATGGTGCAATGGGTTTGGACCAGTGGGAACAATGCGCATTTCGGAACCATAACGATCGATCTCCGTTCCGCCCGGCTCCAGCCGCACAGGCACATGTTTGTAAGGATGATGCTTCTGATGATGCCGGTGCCGGTGGACAAATGGGGAAAAGTCGAATTTAGAAGCCAGTAGTACTTTCCGGTTGCTCAAAGTGTAACGACGATCGGAGCTGCTGAGAGGATATGCTGCTGCTTGCGTAGGGTTTATGTGGCTATTTTTGGAAACGAGATGAAACCAACCGTGGACGGATAGGAAGAGCAATGAGAGCCAAAGCATGAGACTAAAAAGGTGAGGGATAAGAAGCTTGGAAGCCATGGAAGGGGAGAGAGAAGATGAAAATTAGAGAGTAGTGCATGGGGAACAAAGAAGATAGAGAATTTGATCTAAAATTGTGGGAATAAAGTAGCTAGGTTTTCTGTGTTTTTTAGAGAGAGAGAGAGAGAGAGAGAGAGAGAGAGAGAGAGAGAGAGAGAGAGGAGTGTTGAGGGTTTTGAAGCTTGACAGCTCAAATGTGCTATAAAATGTAAACCAAAAAGCTATCTAGCATAAGAAATGCTAATGTATATTGTACGAATGCTTGATAATCTGGTTGAATATTTCATTTTCTAGTATTTTAAGAGAGAGAGAGAGAGAGAGAGAGAGAGAAGAGAGAGATGGGTTTGTAAGGCAAGGCCAGTAGGTGCGAGGAGGGGGGCAGGATTGTCGAGCATTCTTCTACCAATGAAACTTCCTTTGCGTTCAAGGAACCAGTTAATTAGGCCATTTTTTTTTTTTAAGGGAATAGAGTTTTATTATAATCACTGTTCTAAAAATCCCCACCTAAGCGCTAGGCGGTTGGTCACCGTCCCGATTAATGCCTGGACATTTGAAAATTAAGAAAGCCCGCCTAGACCGCCTAGGCACCCGCCTACCCGTCCAGACCCGCCTAGACACCCCCTAGGTTGCGAACTTGCAACACACATTATATATTTGTTCTCCATGTTTTCATTGTGTTCTAATAGCTCATAATATATATGTCATTCTATTTTGTAATTTATGACGAAATCATATATATTTTAAATATAAACAAACAATTATTTACACGAAATATAATAGATTTAATTAAATCCGTCTAGTCTGCCTAGGCGGCCCGCCTAGATCCCGCCGCCCGACTAGAGTCTAGCGTCTTTTAGAACCTTGATTATAATATTTTACAAATTGATTCAAATATTAAAGAAGATAGAGGTTCTCAATCCAAATAAATATTAATAAAACATAAAGACCAATTTGGCCAAACTAATTGTTACCGTATTGGTGGATTTGAGGGCGAGACATGCTTAAGAATAAGCAAAGGAACACATCCGAGCCTTGAAATCATCTACAAGCAAATTTAGAGGACTGAGGCGGCACTCCATATTCGAAGAAACTCCATTCCTAAAGAAAGGGACAAGCACTACGCAAATTAGCATCAGAGAACTTTTAAGCAAAATTTTAATATAATAAACATAATGATACTTTTGACAACGAGTAGTGCCGACTCTAAAGAGGAACTGACAACAAACCAATTAGCGTCCATACCAACATGAATTTTGTGTGCAACACTATCAGTCTGGCCTTCGCTTTGATCACACACTAAGCTACTGATCAATCTGTTTGTTTCATGCTAAATAAACAAAACTGGAAGATTGACTTTCATTTTTTTTTCTATTTTAAAATGACATGAGGTGGTCTGCTAGTTTGATCTTATTGTCAGAGATTAAGGCGGTGCTATCGACACACCAAATTTTACCTCTCAAATACTCTTTGTTAATTTATGTTATTTGGTTTTCTCTAATTCATTCAATCTGACTGTCGAAAATTGAAAAAAAAAATGTATAAGAGGTAACAAATAGTGTGTGGATAGCACCATCATATTGTGACGAGAGATTGAATTCAATCTTCGAGTTTTCAATTCATATTCACACTGACACGCTTTGCTACGTAGATGCCATAAATATGTTAATGTAAACCAAATAATTGCATGGGAGAAAACACCTCCTTTACTCTTTCTTTTTTAATTACTCTTCGATATGTTTCTTTGGTTTTTGTAAATTTAGTCCTCTTTTGAACTAAACAACAAAAGTTAACTACAAGAAAAAAAAAATACAACTCAACTTTTCTTTAAATACCGGGTTGACTAATTTAGCGGAATCCAATTTTACTTGTATTTACCATTTTATATCACATAAAGAATATCAAATGACAGATATTTTTTTAATTTGAATAAATTTTTACATGGAGGTAAAAGATTATCAGTTAAATTATCAGAATATTATGAAATAAGCTAGAATGTATTATTAGCGTTGTATTGACCTAAAAATTAATTAACGATGTATTAATTTACAAATTAGGTAGTATTTAAGCACTGTTATTATGACGTGGAGTAAAAATGTCAATACACGTGGCTTTTTGGTTGCATAAAATGGAGTGGAATAAGCAATACCAATACAAATTTAGCAAGTTACACAAATATTGTAGTGTGTGCAAAGTGCAAACACGACCTCCAAAGGCATTATATCCCCTCTTCTCTCTCTCTCTCTCTCTCTCTCTCTCTCTCTCTCTCTCTCTCTCTCTCTCTCATTGGCATATCTTCCGGGGGTAGACCAATTCCATGGAGACCTTGCATTCAGATGGCCGGATCGTTGGCAAGCAAATATGTACCCTTTTACCTTCCTTTTTCAAGGAGAACTTTTAGTGTCTGATTAGGTTAACTCTTATACGAGGTGATACTAATGTGGAATGCGTGAGACCAAAATACAAGAAATTGGTTTGCTTTGCTAGAAGTGCCCTATGTGATCAGGAAAAGTTTTTAACTACAACTTAGCACACAAAATATCCCACCCAAACCTGACCTCTTCTAACCTGCACCACATAGTGTCCAGAGTCCAGATCCCAGATTCCTTTTTCTACTCATTTTTAAGACTAACTTACATAGCACCGGATATTATTGTTGTGTCGCTTGGCCACGTAAGTTCTTCACTTATTATCTACTCTGCCCAGTGTGTCCACCATCTGCCACATGGGTTGCCACGTGGCCCGCCACTTTTTATCTACTTTTCCTGGATGATATTAACCTTTTTTTTTATTTTAACTTTTTAACACTATTTTCCTTTCAAATCACAAAGTTCAAACAAGTTGTTGGCCATCTCGAAAATGATAATTACCAACTTAAAATGAAATTTAAAAAAGAAATTAATGAAAATGATTTGAAACTTTAAGTTTTAATCAAAAGGATAAAAATGTGTTGTAAATGAATAGTATTATAAATGATTTTTTAAAATAAAAATGTCATTTTTCATTAAAATAAACAGTAACATGAATGTTTCGTTAAAACTCACAATTTAAAAAGCAATCTACCCACTGTCAGTGAATTATGCTATTCCTTCAAAACCACAAAAATTAAAAATTAAAAGAAATAAAAATAATAAAATCCACCCAACACCTCTGCATCTTTATTTCTTAATTACCTATCTAATTCTCATCACGATAAATTGTCATCGTCGTCCGTGAAAATTGAATCCAAATTAAACTTCGAATTCGATTTACTAAAACTCCAAATTGAATCTCGAATTCGATTCACTAAAACTTACACAGAAACAGAAGAGGCACCAAATCCATCTTTTAACATATAATGTTTCAATTTGACATCCTTTTTCTATATATTTATATAGATTTTCTATTCAACAAAAAATTAAACCTTTTCATAAATTATAAGGCTAAATTAGCAAATTTATAAGCAGATTTTTGCTCAAGGGGTTATATGAAAGGCATGAGGGAGAGTTAGTGTAATCTTTCAAACGTGAGAGAATTTTGTGAAAACTCGACAAACCTCAAAGTGCTAGTGTAATTAACCCTTTTAAAAACACAAGAATGTCTACTATTTTCCGTAAATTACACTTAACTCTGACGTCAATAAACTTACAAAAGTTAGTCCTAAATCCTAGCAAAACGAACATAAATTTCACAGTATACAAATCCTTCAAAGGATAATTAGTCAAACAAAAGTATGTGAACTCTCGCATTTGTCACACTAAATCTGCCAGCAAAGACGAAGTAAAAATCAGCAGTACTCCACCTAATACACATGACAAGGGAAACTACACCAACGCTGCAGACCTAAAGTCCGTTTGGATGTATTTTTAAAATTACTGAAAACGCTTTTGATGAAAATATTTTTTTAAACAGTCCTTAGTAAAAATGTTAGTAAATCTTGGAAAAGCACTTAAATTGCTTCCTTGGTGCTTCTTGTAGAAAGCACTTAAAGTGCTTTTGGAATCCAAAAACATTTTCTATAAAAGCGCTTTTAGTCATTTTAAAAGCACATACAAACGAGCTCCTAAGCGCTGCTTTTGGTTACTTTGAGCCATTCAGATCCTCGAAATCCATACCGTTGGCTATATCATCCTCAATAGCATCCGCTTTGGCATTCGAATCATGTTCTTTAGCCTTCCTCCCAGTCTATATCGTCCTCATCGTCTGCTGTAGCATCAGCCTCAACGTTCAAGTCATGGACCTTATAATTTTCTGCATTACCTGTAGCGTGTATGGAGAAAAGATGTAAAAACGAGAAAGCTGTGCAGTATGGGAAAATTCAAGCACATCAATGAAGAATCTGTCACAATGCATTGCAAAATTTGAACTTCTATACTGATATGAACTGCGAATCAAAAGCTTGAATATGCACGCAAAATAAATCGACACATTCATTGGCTATAAGTGACCATCGTGTGCCATTCTCATTGTTCGTCAACATTAACTTAAGAGGACAGGAATACAAATTGAAGAACAATCTGAAATTGAACACTGATTGCCAAATAATAACATTTACCTGTAACTGGAGCCTCTTCCCAGTCTACGTTATCTTCTCCTTCATCCTCGCGCTTTGACTTCATGCCAACCTGACGATTAGGAGCCACTGCAGAGGGACCATCAGAGATGTGTGTTTCCTGTTCTTTCTTTGCTTCTTCTTCTTGCTGTCTTTTTATTAGAGCAGCATAATATGCTTTTAAATACTCATCCTGTAAAACAATGAGGATACAATTAACTCAAAATTTTAATTAATTTGTTTATTTATTTTGAAGGGGGATCTCAAAGCAAGAAATTATTGCACAAACCTGTATATTTTTCTCATTATTTTCAGTACTGAATTTTTTGTCTTCGGAGAACTCTGGAGCTGCTACACTTCCACTGCCATCCATCTTTTGCTCCTGCTTGACCTCTCCACGTTGTTCTTTCGTAAGGTTCATGCCTTGCTTGATCATCCAAGGTGGCAAAACTTTCAGGCTTGTACCATCAGCTTCAGATTTTATATCCTTGCCCCTTCCTTCAACCCCAGAGAAATCAACTTCAACCTGCAAACCGAAGATATTTCAAATACTTACAGCTGATTATATTTTTACCATATAATCATTACTGCCAAATCAAAAATAGTTATCCCAAACACACCTCAAGGTGACATGATTGGAAGTTTGGAGGGAGGGGGACAAGAATTACCTTTGTATCTCCAAGAAAGGGCATTGGCGTTCCACCGTATCCCATCCCATGGGAAGATTTGGAGGGATCCATGGCACTAGACTCACCATTCTCTGCACGTCTGGCAGCACTTGCTCGCGCTTCCCAAGCTTGGAGACTTCCAAATTCAGGAGGAGATAAGTCTTTAACTCTATTAATTTGTTCCATTAGAGGCTTCAGCTGTACCTGCATTCATTTCATTTAATTAACTCATAGAAGAAAGACAACGGTAGAACTGTAGAATACACAAATACAATTAAGTGCAACAATTTATGTTCAACGTTAACTTGAATGATGCAGAAGCATAAACACGAACAATAAGGAGTGGTAATGCTAGCATAATAGTATAGAATTAGCAATAAATAGTTGCCCAGTTGAAGACCGGCGTATTCAGAGTTTACAAATGCAAAGAATGAATAAAACCCTACACATGCCAAGAGATTACAATAATAGAATGAAGTAGAGACATACAAAACACCTAGGACAAGACCTTGCAACAACCCTCAGAAAATAAATTTCTTGAACTTTGACCACCAAAACCATGAGGTAAATTGGCCATGAACATCAGATTATTCACCCGTATAAATGTTCCCTTGCATTTTTCATATCCACCAATGTATGTCATAAGACAAACATATAAAAATCATGAAAAAGAAATGGAAACCACAAAATTATAAGAAATTTTACTATAAGAAAAAACAAAGCAAAAGCCAAACACACCTCCATCTTTTGAAGCAAGTCTTTTAATTTTTCACGCCGCCGCCTCCTTGCATTGTCATCTCCATCTCCTACCACTTCTTGCGAAGCTAGCTTGTCACTCTCAGCCACAAGTTCTCCATTACAATTTTCACAATGGAAGTACTCATCCTCCATAGAAACCAGTTGCAGAGCATCTAAAGCGTTGTATCTAAATATTTGTGCTTGCAGGCATAATTCAAGTATCAAAATGAGGAACACACAAAGAAACACACAGGAAAAAGAAGAAACAGTTGAGACCTTTTCCCACAGTTAGGGCATACATATTCCTGAACTGTGTTCTTGTCCTCCAACTCATCTTTCAGTTTTTTCCGCAAACGGTGCAGTCTGTACCTTACTGCATCGTATATCTGAAACACATTCTAGTTTAGG
This sequence comes from Malus sylvestris, assembly GCF_916048215.2. Taxonomy (NCBI): domain Eukaryota; kingdom Viridiplantae; phylum Streptophyta; class Magnoliopsida; order Rosales; family Rosaceae; genus Malus; species Malus sylvestris. The sequence goes on from NC_062273.1 coordinate 28,148,334, forward strand.
CCTTAAAGAAAAAATAGAAGCCAATATTTTATTCAACAACTGAGAAATTATTCAATCACGTCAAACCAGCAAAACTACCAACATCGGTTCACTCACCACCTAGTTATTGACCTAATTTTTTTTACAATTACATAACTAAAACAAATAGATATATACACACACAAAATATACAAAAGCAACCTGTGCATAGTCCAGACAGCAGTAAGAGTGAGTGTGCATCTTAACTTTCTCTTCCCCTTCTTTTACAGGTGGCCCATCTCCTGTGGCAGCAACAGCAGCATTATGCATCTTTGCACCCTTAGCTGTCTGCAAAATTTTTGATATAATGAATAAAAATACATAAAGGATTACTATCCACATCAGCTGGCTTGTTAATCCATATCAATCAACAGCAAATAGGAGCAAGATTTGTTCCATACAAATTACTAGACTTCATTCTTTATATCTAAGGGAAAGACTAATTCATCAAATAAAGCGCAATGGACTACTAGAACAACCACAATGCACGAACTATGAAACTTAATTGGAACAAGATAATCATCTACTATAACCTAAAATGAAATTCACAAAAAGCAGTCCCTCATTACATCTTCAAACATAAGATTAAAGGTGCAAAAGACCCTGAGTGTCCAATATATCAAAAAATAGTGTAAAACAAGAACCTAACATAAATACAGAGTAAATTTTATTTTATAAGATAGTGTAAAATGAAGAAGTGCAACAAGGTGTTCTGGCAGGTTTAAGCAGGTTGCAAGTGAAAAAATTGATTCCCTGCCTTCACAACCATATATAATTACTTTTTCTGAACCTGGTAAGGCATGGTATAATTGGTCCTTATAAACCTGATTAAACCCTTATATCTGAAGACTGCCTGGTACACCCAGGTTGACCTGCCTCGGGTTAATCAAATGCAGTCTAGTTCTTTCAGAAAAAACAATACAGCCATTTCTTTTTTGACTCGTTTATACAAGGGCCTTTCTTCCTAGCTTCTGGAATTCAAGAAAGGAAATTCTCTTCAACACACACGTGCGCACACTGGTGTTTATCTCTTTCTCTTGTACCTCATATTTTAAGAGATGTCATTTCAGAGTTTATCTGGTCACTGTTCTAGTAACATGGATTGGACTTGGATCCCTCTTTATGCTTTTATCATATGGTTGGGCCGAAGTAACAGCTAAGAGCCTAAGACCATTCACATATAATCAGCAAACCCTTAAAGCCATTAGACAATTTGGACCGAAGGGGCCTCGAAGCTCCACCATTGCTTTACAAAATCTTGGTTTATTCTATTTCTATTTGAAATGACTAATGTTACAAACTCGATTGAGCACTAGGATCACTTACAAGTCACAGATATCTAAAAAATACAGATACCTACATTGTTAATATCTTTCTTGGTTTAACCTTTCAAGCATGTTTCTTGTAAGAAACTTCTCTTTGTTTTCATATATTAATAATCATAAAATGAGTCAGAATGATACATAAAACTCATCAGATGGACTAAACCAAATAAAACACAATAACTAAGATCAAACAAATGACCTCTCTCCTATGATCTCTGGTGACCAGTTTTTCCTCCTCAAAGAATCGCAAAGTACGACGAAGTTGCTTCGAGTGCAGTTTCAAGTCCTTTGCCAAATCTTCTTCTCTTACCCATTGTCGTCTGGCATGAAAAAATCTAAATATTACTCACAAGCAAACAAATACAACAACAACAACAACAACAAAGCCTTTTCCCACTAAGTGGGGTCGGCTAAATATTAATCACAAGCAAACAAATGATGAACTAAAAAATTCTTGAGCACCTTCACCCTCACACACACAGACATACACATACATAGAATCACCCAGGTAATACACAATAAAAATCTGCATAGAAAAGTCTATGCTAAGTATTGTAGGGCCCGTTTGGGATTGCTTCTGGACCAGAACAACCAACGTGTTTTTAGATAACCAAAAGCACTTCTGATTACGAACTCATTTGGGGCTGCTTTTGTAGGAAGCAATTCTGCTCACAAGTGCTTTCGCTCAAAAGTTTAAAAATTCAAGAGCTTCTTGGAAAATCACTTCTACGACCCAAAAGAGCTTTTAAGTTTTTTCCGCCAAACATAGTGAGAAGCGCTGTTGGTTGTCAAGGTTCACTGTTAGTGTTTCTAGAAGAAATCCCAAACATGCCTACGTTTGATAGGAAAACTTAAAATGTTTATGGGTCTTGGAAGTTCTTTCTGGAAAGCAAGAAACACCAAGTATTTGCGAGTGTTTTGCAAGGAAGCACTTGGATTTTTAATAAAGATTTTGGCATGTATATAGTAAAGGTAATACTAGCAAAAGCAGTAATAAGCAAAAATTATTCCTACAATACGAGCCCGTAGTATTTGGCATGATCAAGTAATCAAATTCACACATGAATTCAACCAAAGTAGTTGCTCATAGCTCACTTCACCAGCCCCAATTCACATTTCCCCTCTCAATTTACTCATTCAATAATCGTAGTTACCAATACTCTAACACTCCACATTTCTTCGATTTTGGGTTTTAATCAAATTAAAAATTTAATCTTTCAATCTAAAAACGCTTCCTTTATCCAAAAAACAATACAATTAACTTCACAAACCTCGACAGAGCATCGAGCACCACCACCGCAATCCCCCGATTGTCGCTCCGGCCGGTCTTGGGCTGATTCTCCCCTTTCGCCGGTATGTCATCGTAGAACGCCCTCGCTGTAAGCTTCACCAACCTGAATTCCGATTGGAAACACCAAAAAGATAATAAAAAACCGCCATTTAAATTTCTGTAGTTTTCATGAGATTGCAAATTGATCGAATTAATCACAGAAACCCTAGGGGAGAGTTGAAGAGTACTTGTTAAACGGCTCGATGCTCATCGTCCACGAATCAATTTCCGGCGAATTTGTTTCGATTTTTGAATAATTTTCTCTCTCTCTCTCTCTCTCCGCTGTGTGCGCGGGTTCAGTTGGGATGCTGCTCAGGAGAGAGAGAGAGAGAGAGAGGTCTGAAGCTCTCTGGTAGGTTATGGAGGGACCTATGGTAAATGCCTTATGAAGTTGAATTTTCTTAAAAGGCCATTGAGAATATGCGATTCACGAATGCGGTCGCCAGGTTTTTGAACTATTGTAATACAACCCACATCCAATGATCCAAGCCACGGATTTTGTTTACTTGCTTTCGTAAATTCATGGTACGAGAATTCGAAATTGGAACATCTATGGTAGTAAATATTTGTTTGATTGACTAGTAAATTATATATTTATTTTTAAATATGTATGTTGTAGCGCGCCAACGCACGCAATATTTCTTTATTTATCGTTCGTAAATTTCTACCACTTGTTGGGTGATGTCTTTTCTTTTAACGAGCCATATGTGATTGAATGATAAACTTTGCCAACTTTTGCCTCTGACACGACCAGTATCTTGTTCGATTCAAAAGAAAGATTTGAAAGTGAGTGACAATGAAGCTCTCTAAGTGTTCTAATTGGCATTACAGTTATGAGACAAAAATTTTGTGCTTTGAGAGTTGGTTGACAATTGATAATATACGTCACGTAGATACTACATTTCTTCTATTCATAAAATAGTTTGAGATCATTATAGATATAATAATTGAAACAATGAAACTTAAAGAGATTTTTTTGTTTTGAATCACTTAACTTGCTATAATAGTGAGAGATTTCAATCTAAGACACTATCTGCATAAATGGAAATTATATTCATTTTCTGTTAAATAAATATGTCCTTTAAGTTGCTAATTCAAATGTCGTTTAGTTTAAGCATTGATTCACGGTACTTTAAAAAATGTACACTACAAGTAGGAGTCTTAAAAAGTATAATCCACCACCATATCAAGCATATAAGATGAAATTTATCACAATGTCTACGCTATGTCAACTATTTAATAATTTTGTTAACGAAATTGACGAAATAGGGTAAACTGAAACGCGAAACGAGAGTATATGCGGTAAGTGAGACACAATCGGCAAAGAGTATAATGGTGATTGCAAAAAATAAGCCGAAAAAGTATGATCCGCCACCATAAGTGGTAAATTAAGCATATAATATGAAATATATGGGCATTTCATAATTTCCAAACTTTGTAGACCTCACATAACAAATTAGGCTTCTTTCGATTGTATGATTGTATGATGTGACGCAATGCAATTTAAATAAATAGTTTTGTCGTCCCAAGGGTCCCACACATACAATCTGGACCCCACTTTGAATTCAACAAAGATCTTTCATCAGCCATTAGATCAGTATCATCAACACGTGTACGGTTCTGACGAGAAGAAAAACGCAGTGGTCGAGCTCCTAACGATCCTTCTCTCTCTAACTTTCTCTCACTAGGCCTCTGTACTTCCATGGCGAAGCCTCGAAAGCCCAAGAACGAAGACGCCAAGCCCGGCAACTCCGGGCCCGTCGTCCGCCACCAGAAGCTCTACCTCTCCATCGACGTCGATAAGCGTCGCCTTTACGGGTTCGTCTCTGCCCTCCATTAACACACAGACTAGGAAGAACACACTGTTGCATGTTCACTGAATTCGTGACGAATCTCTATCTATTTTGGGGAAATTCGATTGGGTTTTGAGATTCGGGGAAATTGTGAATTGAGCATTGTTTTGGTAAAAATTGATCGTAGATAAGCAGCTTTGGGAGCCAGAAATTGTTGCGATTCTGCATGGTTAGTGTTAAAGTTGGTTAATTTTGTTGAACTTTGATGGGATTGTCGGTACACTGAGTTGAAGATTGTGGTCCCAGAAATTGGGATTGTGGGGTTACACGCAGAGAATTTGGGGATTGAGAGTGTTTCAGTCGACGGTGAGCAGACCGAGTTCGAATACTACCCACAGAGTAATCATAAAGATGAGGAGAGCGAGAGGAGCTGGAGCTGGGTGACGTCGCCAAGCTCCGCTGCCGATGCGGCTGGGGTCAACATATATATCGGCTCTTGAGAGAGAGAGCTGGTCCCGAATTTACTGATCAATTGCTGTAAGGCTTCCAAGGCCGGAAGTGAACTGCAGGAGCAACTGGTTGGGGATAATGAGGTGCAGCATTCTTCTGGAGAAGTCAAGCAGGTTATGGTTTATTTTTGGAGTTGTGAGTTGAAAATATGTGGCGGGTTTTCAAAGTTCAGGATTGATCAATGTAAATGGTTAGGATGGCATTAATTTTCGTGTTTTGTATCGAATTTAGCTGGTAGGGATCATTGTGTATGCGCATATGGACTTACACGTTTATGCATTTATACTTGTACATATTGACTGAAAAAGAAGAAAAAAAGACTTACTTGTGCATGCTTCAGATTTCTGTTGCCCTGCAATTTTCTAGAATTTTCGTGGTGGGTTTTTAGAGTTCGTGATTGATCAATGTAAATGGTTTTGATGGCATTACGTATGTTTCAGATTTTTGTTTCCCTGCCCTGTGTAGAATCTTTGTGGTGTGTGTTTATAGCTTAATAGACGGTGAACGTTGATTTTATTCAAATAGTTATTAGGAAACGATCAGTTGGCGTGGTGTGTTGTGACTGTTTATCTTGTCTATGGCTTCTCATGTAGTTTGGTGTTGGTGCAGAATGCGAGGTTAGTTCGTATTGATTATTGGGTAGAAAAAGCAGAGACAGGAATTTATTTTCATGATGCTGTTCTACATACTGATAACCAGATACGGCGTGCACGGTGCTGGTTCCCTTGTAAAGATGACAATTCACAAAGTTGTTGGTACTAATTGTCTAATTGTGCTATTCTTTTCGTAGTTTTGCATATTATTGACAACACTCGGTTATTCATAATGACTATTACATGTTCAGCTATGATCTGGAGTTCACCGTTGCACAAAATCTTGTGGCTGTTAGCACTGGCAGCTTACTATACCAGGTGAGATCAACGATAGAACACGAGTCTATTCATGTTTAAGTGCCAACATATTGTGTATTTTTCATGACAGAAGTGCATATTCTGTGATTTTTATCCCTTAAAACAGTAGTTAGCAAACATAGAAAATTAATGTTTGAAGTAAATACTTCTCATAGAAAAGTAAGGAAATTTGTCACAAAAAGAAAGAGTTATTCAGTAAGTAATTACTAGACAAATTGTAAACCGATATATAGTTTTCTTATCTAGTCAGCATTTAAAATATTTGTGGAAACGAAATGTCTCATTTACAGTTGTTATTACATAGTCATAGGTACCTTTCTAATTACTTGACAAATTGTAATCCAATATATTTTTTTTTGTCTCTTCACCATTAGTCATTATGCATATAGAAGTCATATAACCGAGAAAAAAAAAACAAACTAATGTTTCTTCATCGGACAAGGATTGTCTGCCCTCCACTTCCGGTGCCCTTCCCGTGCCCTCCTGTTTTGTGTGGTCACGGTTAAGCCACGTCAACATTTTATATTGTTTTTTTATAGATATAATAAGATAAAAATAAATAGTAATATAAAATGTTAACGTGGCTTAACCGTGACCATACAAACAGGAGGGCATGGGGAGGGCACCGGAAGTGGAGGGCAAACAATCCTTGTCCTTCTTCATCATCACTTATTCTGGATCCTACAAATCCTTGAGGAAGGTCGGAACACCATTTTCCCTTATTTATTCTTTTTCTGTTTTACATGAAGTTTTTACTTGATTATGATTACTTTTCAAGATGACATTACTCAGTTTTTTCTCTTTTGCTACGTATGGAGTTCATTTGTTCTTCGTTAAAGCTCGATATTTTTCATTATTTTCTATTAATTGTATATGAACCGAGACCCATTTTCAGGCCCCCAACGCTATATGGAGTGCCAAAAGATCATAAACCATTTCATTTAGGTGAAGCGGAAAGCTTCCGAGAGCAGAAAAACATCTTTGCCGCTTTCATCCCAGAAAGTAAATATGTGGAACCACCTTCCGAAGCTCCAAACCTTTCTCATGGTGATTTAACTGTTCCTGAAACTTCCAGCGATGGGTTTGCCTTTCCAGCAGCTTCCAAGGATGATTTGGGTGCTCCAGAACCTACAACCTATGGTTTTGGTGCTCCAGAACTTCCCAGTGGTGGTCTTGGTGATCCAGAACCTTCTGATAGTGGTTTGGTCGCTGAAGAACCTTCCATTGGTGGTTTTGCTGCTCCAGAACCTCGGATTGGTAGTTTTGATGGCTTAGCGGTTTCAGAACCTTCCATTGTGAGCCCTAGCAATCAAAATCTCGAGGAAGTAAACTCTTGGCATGATCTTGGATCCCGGATGACTGCCAGCATTGGTAGCGCAAAACTTGCTAGTGATGTGGATGATACAGGAAAGGAATTACAATGCACTGCCGATTCAAGCAAAGTTTCTGCGCTGCCTCGGCCCGAAGATCCATCACCTAGCTTTATCCAAGATAACCGAGATGCAGAAGTACAGAAGCATGCAGGTCTCCAAGCTCTTTCAGTTCCTAGGAACGATGTTATTGGTGGTTCATCCGGAATGTCGGATTCTCTTCCTCGCGGGAAAGAAAAGGAGAAAAAGAAAGACGAGAAACGAAAGAGGGATGGCCATAAGGGCCACCGAGATGATCCTGAGTATTTGGAGCGGAAGCGTATAAAGAAGGTGAAGAAGCAGAAGGAGAAAGAAATGGCGAAGCTGTTGAATGAGCGCGCGAAAGTACCTTCCGCGGAGTTACCAAGTCCGCAACTGTGCAACTCAAACCGGTCGAGCCCAGTGGATCCAACAAGTTAGTGATCACAGGGGTTGAAACCACCAGGCCTGAGCCATCCGAAGGTACTTACTTCCGCCACTCCGAAGTTTCGTATTAAAACAAAGATCCGAACGTGACGAGGGTGGTTTTCCCTCATCGTAAATTTTCGAAACCGGCGAGGGTGGTTGGTTTAAATTTTTGTATCGTAGTTTGTTTTGTATCCGGCAGGCAGTGATATAGGTGTGTATAGTGGTGAATGGGAGACTAGCTGACACTAGAATTAATATTCTTTACAATTTTGTTTTTTTTTTACTGCCTTTAATTTAATTTTTGCGAAGTCAATTCTTTTAATAATGTGATTGTAACTATTTATGCCGATGTCATTTATGAGATAAGGTTTCGTTGTTGTTATTTACTTTGCGTCCCCCCAATCAGTTTCAATGCACACAATGGTGATATTATAATTTTCGTTCTTAGTCAATAATTTAGAAATAAAATCTTAATTTAATACACCTCACTGTCAATCGTTTTTTGAAAGTGGGAAATGTGCGCTTGATGCTTAGGGGTGCTAAACCTAGGTGCTGTTTACAGTTATTAGAGTGGTGGCTTTCTTATTGGGCTCATGGAGTATACTCTTTCAGTTTCAACAAGTGAATTGCATTTGGTATGCGAAAATGAATTCATAGAATTTTTCTAGAGGGAAGGAATGCAAAATTTCGTTCACATGTTTACAGTGGTGGATCCAGGATTTCAAGATCAGGAGGTCTCAACATAAAAAATAAAAAATAAAAAGTAAACTAATTTGGTTTCATATCACTATTTTCTATTGAATTTGGTTAAGTGAATAAGCAAGATTAATCTAAAAGGTAATAAAACCAACAAATTATCTTCAGCAACATAACACAATTAGGGGGCGTTTGTTGCGTCGTACTATCTCGGACTGGACTAGCTTCAAGGACTAAGCTGGACTGGCTTACACTAGACTAAGCTGGACTAACTTAGTGAAGCGTTTGGTGCAGTGTTGGACTAAGAAACTGGATAATAACAAATTCTAATATTATATTATTTAATATATAAATTATTTATATTTTATTATGATCTAAGTGATCGGAGATGACGAGGAGTCTATCGGGAATGGTCGTTGAGCATGACGAGGACGAGAGAGGATAGTCTTAGCTAGTCCCATGGTTATTGGGGGGTCTCGCTAAGACTTTTTAGTGAAGTGTTTTGTCCATGCTAGTCCCCTTTAGTCTCATTAATGTTAGTCCCAGCATGGAACAAACACGATATTGGACTAACAGCTAGTCCAGTCCAGTCCAGTCCCACTTAGTGAGGGCAAACAAATGCCCCCTTAGTGACTCTACAAAGATAAAATTTGTTACTGTACATATATATTATTAATTGGGAGTTGGCACTACAGTCTAGGATTAAAAAACTTAAATGAATTTGGAAGAAATAAAATTAGGCAGCAAAAAGCGGTGGAATGGCAAATGGTGGTGGGGAATAGGGTAACTTTGGTTTAAAGTTGGAAGGTTGCGATGATTTGGGCTGAGAGTTCTTAAATATAATTTGGGGATACTGGAAAAGACTGGGGTTCTCGAGCTCTGTAGAAAAAATAGAGATATTTTAGTTTTTAAATTTTTTATAATGACCTAGCTCAAAAATGTTGTCGTTTTGGCTAGATCTTTTAAAACAAAAATTAAAAACCTCTTCTTCTTCTTTGTTATAAGCACTGCTGCCTGCACATCCATGGAGGCAACAAGCCTCTCCACTGCACATGCCCAAATTGTTGGAGGGTCCCGAAGGTCGATCACAAGTGTTTCTTCAAGCTTTCGAAGGGTCCCTTGATCCTCCAAATCCCTATATGGATCTGCCAGTGCATGTTTGGTAACAATGGGAAAGGAGATAGGAAGTATCATATAAAAAAAAAAAAAATTGTTACTAAGGACAAATTTGTCATAAAAAGATAGTAATCAACGTATGTTAGGGTGGAGGGATTCACTCCCCCCATATTCATTTGACTTGCCAAACATGGGAAAGGCAACACTTTCCTTTTACCAAGCTCTCTTTCCCTCGTACCAAACGTAGCCTTGAGGAAAGTTTATTGTGTTAAAGGTTTATTTCATTATCGTTTTTCTATAAACTGCTTCTATGACTGAAAATGTTTTTGAATTTGTTGTCAAACATAATCAGAAACCTTGTAAGATTGTTATAAAACACTTTAAGCAATCGCAAACATGTCATAAGTATGAACCTCATGTTCTCGCGCCTCACATGTTTGCCCTAATTTTTCAATTTTCGATGGCATTTCTTTTTTGTTTCTCCTTTGCGGCTGGGGGTTGGGTTACTATTGCCTAGGGTTTGGAAGATGACGGTTTTTAGGTTTTCAGAGGGGAAGTAGCTAGGGGTGTGCAGCTAAATATATGAATGGCACTACTCAGTCAAAGTTAGATGTTGCTGTTGTGGATCTCTCACAGATCTTACTTGTGGCAGAAGGCAGAGAGAGAAAAATAAACAAGAAAAGAAGAGCTAAGCTACTCTGATCGAGTCTGTCTCTCACGCACAGGCCACAGCCCACACCGCGCAGCCACGAGGGGTCCCCCACGGCTACATGCAAGGCGAAAACCATGGACTGCCTTTACCCTTGCATAGCGAGTAGTATGGCCATGCTTTATGGCTCGTTGAAGACTGTAATTGATTGCTCCAGGCTTTGTGGTGGTTTGTTCTTACAAGTTAAGTAGTGTTTCTGTTTTGGTGTATTAACAGATGCAAGATTTTGAAAGGTTCGGTGCTCCATCGAGATAAGGGAAAAAGACATGTTTGAATTTCTGCAATTTCTGCAAGGCTTGAGTTTAGATGAATCTTCAGATGAACAAAAGAGAAAGATGAGGGAGTGAATGGAAATATTTACATTGTGTAACGAGGGCTACGTGCAAATCAATAAAAATATAATTATGACTGTATTGGAAGAGGAATGCTAATTGGATTCTCTCAAAATAGAACATTTCATGAACTCTTTGTCACTTATGTTTTTGGCACAATGTTTTGTACTGTTGACATATAAATTATGTTAAATTATGAGGTATCAGAGAGAGTCCATGAAGACTTTGGAATCAGTAGGGGTGGAAGTTAATGGGTGAAAATGCCTACATGGATTAACAATTAATAGGGGCGGAATAAGAGCAGTTCCAGCGGAGGGCATTTTGCCCAGCACCCAGCTGAAAAAACTGCCCAGCACCCTGTGAAACCCCTCCACCCGACCCAATTGACTGGCACCCAGCGCAAGCTGGTCTGTAGCCCAGTCCAAAATTGACTGAGGTGTTGCCCGGTACATCTGACTCATGCTGACGCCAGCCGGGTAATGCGGAGGAGGAGGAGGTCCATTTTTCGAGGAGCGTTGGTGTGGAGCACCTCCACGGCGAGATCCGACTCCGTGGGTGTGGAGCACCTCCATGGCGAGCTCCGGTGAGGAGACGACAACGAGGTGCCTGTGAGCGTTTATGTGGAGCTCCGGCGAGATCCCATCCGTTGGTGTGGAGCACCTCCACGGCGACCTCCCATTTTTGGGGGAAGAGGTCCATTTCAGGTGCTGGGTGCTCATTTGAAGAAGAAAACATGGAGAAAAAGGAGAGAGAGAGAGAGAGAGCTCACGGGAGTGAGCTGGAAAAGAGAGAGAGAGAGAGAGAGAGAGAGAGAGAGAGAGAGAATAAAAGGGTGAGGACCGGACAAAGAAAGGAAGAAAAAATAAATTAAATGATAAAATATTAATTGATATGAATAAAATAATATAATATTAGATGGGCTGGGTGCCAGTCCATTTTTAGGGGTGGAGCTGCTTTAGCCTATTACTGTTCATTGGGGTCTATTACTGTTCACTTGGGTGGATAAATACGCTGGGTGCTGGCGGAAAGTCCTTAGGGGTGGACTTGCTCTAAGAGAATTTCGGGTTCAAATTTTCTGCACTCAAAATCCTCTATGGCCTCTCTATGTTCTATCTACTCGAGTGACACGTTTCCTTAATTTATCTTTAGTTTTTTTTTTTTTTTTGGGGAAGAGTTCAATCTATTAAATAGGATTTAAATAAATAGCAAAGTGTTAACAAATGAGATAAGTCACATAGAGCCACATAAGATTTTTTTGGATAAATGATAGGATAATTACACTAGGAAATTGTTAATAACACTCCAAAAATCTCATTCTACACTCCAAATTTTCTATATTAGAAAAAAAAAAATATTTGTGAGAAGTGTAGAATAAGATTTTTGGAATGCCAATAACATTTTCCTTATACTAAATTACTTTAAACTATGAGGATTCGAACACGAGACCTTGAGTGCATAAGCAAAAGCTCTTAACCAATTCAGTTACAAGCCATTTGCGACCCACTTAAGATTTTAGATGCAAAAGATTTGAACTCAAGAATTTCCGCCTCTAATTAGCATTAGTGACGTCATTTTTATGGCATATGTGATGGAGAAATTTAAAATATGGAAAAACAATTTTATCAATCCAAAAGACTGAAGAAAAGTGAAGGCGGCTAGGTACGTAGGAACTGCCACGCCCCACCCAAGCTGATGAGACTGGGGACGTAAGAAATTGTTCGTCAGTCTTGAAATGAATACAACAAGTGCTAGCTATATGAAAAAAGGAGCAAAGAAATCTGATGCAAAGTTTTCCATATCAGGCTAAGATTTTCTTGTAAATCGATGGGATTTTTCAGCTGGAAACCAAATAAATCCCCATATCTATATATGTACTTGACAATTGTAGATATATGCAGTAGCTAATGAGTCAGTTCATTTACTGTTACTCACGTTGTTTAACAGTGCGGGTGGCTTCGATTGCTCAGCCTTCTTTCGATCAGCAACTTAATTATACCAGATGATATATGTCACGCAACACTCAAAATGTTTTTACTCCACAAGCAAAATTCAACTGCTCCAATATAAACAGAAATGCATTCGTCCAACAATGTTTATGTAAATATGGTAATCACGTCCGCGCGTAACATCCTACTTTAATTAACGATGTAATGTAAGGTTACAAAATAAACCGTGGTGGTTATACTGTAATTTTATTAAAACAAAGGGTGCCAATACCTTTTTTTTTTTTTTTGAAGTACCGTAGAATTTCCCTATGGTCAATTAGCACTTGTGATTAGACAAGAAAACATCCAGTAGACTTTAGGGTTTAGTTGGGACACTCGAAATACTCCATAGTCCTTAGTTGGGACAACTAAATCAAATACTTGAACCCAAATAAAAAAAGGGTTGCCTTGTTGAGTTTCCTTCATGTATGCCCAAGAGTGGTCCTTCGTAGAAAATGTGTTAAAGCATGTCACACATCGAAAATCTGATAAAGTTAGAACTCTGTAATATTAAATGGTTACGCCACTAATTACTAGATTATATCTCTGTACTGAAACTTTGACACTAATCTGTGATACTGTTGCTCTAAATAGTTTAGTATATTGTATTGTACAATCGTAGCTAGCTACCTCTATACAAATAGACTCTAGTTTTTGGAAATCCAACAACTACTACTGAATCTTTCTTTTTCCAGATTTGTAGCCTTCGGTTTCCCTTCAAATCTTGACATCGATCTTGTCCTACTCCTATCTGTGGAAACTGGAAAGCTAGCTCTATATCTTTACCTGCTTCGAATGATTACTGTGCTCTGGTCTACTACTATATGTGTCAATTAATCTTTTTTATTTATTTTTTCTTTTGGTCAAATGTTTCTTTTTCAATTGATTATTGCAGGGGACAAATATGAGCTTCAACTTGGAGTCTCTGCGTGGGACTTGGATTGTCTGTTCTCCCCATCCTATACCTTTCCCATCCTCTTCTATTTTTGTAATCACGATTAAGGCACGTTAACATTTTATATTGATTTTTTTTATAGAAATAATAAGACAAAAAACAATGGGAATATAAAATGTTGATGTGCCTTAACCGTGATCACAGAAATAGAAGGGGATGGAAAGGGTATGAGATAGGGAGGGCAAACAATCCAGGTCCCTCTGTGTGTGTGTGTAGGTGAAGTGTCAATTTAGTCTATGAACTATCATCTCAGTGAAAATTAGGTCATTGAATTATTTTTAGGTAAAATAAGTCTTTAAATTCATTAAAAATTGCTAATTACATCCTTATTATTATATTCAAAACTATTTATCCAATTTTTCATCAACTTAAGTCACTTGACAATTTTAGACTGTAATACCGTTTTTTTCTCGCCCATATGCCATTAAAATTTCATATAGGTTATCTAACATCTAATTTACTCTCCAAACTTACATACACTATTTGTTTATGTAAAATTACCAATCTACTCTTAAATGTGTATCACATGCAAGTAACGTAACTTAAATTAATGAAAATTGAATATAGTAGTTTCGAAAATAATATTAGGGATGTAATTGACATATTTTTATAATTTAAGAACTTATTTTTCTGAAAAAATAGTTTAGGGACCTAATTTTCACTCAGGCAATAATTCATAGCTAAATTGGCAATTCATCCTATATATATCCCTATATATGTGTGTGTGTGTGTGTATTTATATGATAATATTTGCGCGCGGTCCAAGAGCTTAACACACGCTGCAACTTCTTTTACATCTTCCGTTGTGGATATCGTCGTTCATAAAAGTAAGGTGAGTTTGCGTAAACTTCATGCACCGTATTTGCTTCTCTAATTATATGCTTCTCTTCCTAGCTTATATATACAGGAGAATTGCCATAACTTGCAGGCTGAAAAGCTTCTGGGAAATTATCTTGAGTACTTCAGAATATATTATTAACACAAAGGTACGTATACCATGCTCGATCGATCCAACTTTTGTGTGTCGATTTGATTCATGATATTCCCAGACTGATCATCAACTGAACAGTACATGTATTATGCAAGCAGTCTGGCTTCTGTCAAAAATAAGTGCCAATGGAATCAAGCGTTAATAATTCCTAGAAATAAAACGAAACTCCTACTATTTATCCATGATTATAGTCATTGAGCTGGACAGAATGAGGATAATTTCATGTAAATAGGACTCACAAAACTAGTATAACTTTGCTTACATTAAACAGTTTTCCATGGATACAATACAATACAATACAAATTTTAATTTTTTAGTTGGTAAAATTTTGTAATAATATTATTTTAAGGGTATATAGTTATTGGCACTTTAAGCCTACTACGATCCTCCAATTCTTAGAGTAAAACTCAAATGGTAGGTTCTAAATCCACCCAACTTATTTCAACTCTCGGGGCAAATATGAATTTGACCAAAAACTCATTTCTGGGGCAAATTTAGACGAAGATTCTCACTGGGTTAGTGGGCTGGCCCCACCATATATGTATATTTTTTTTAGTTTTATATTTATAGATTCATTAAATCCAACGGATAAAATCTAATATGATTAAATTCTAACGATAAAAATAAAGATTTAACAATCCAAATTTAAATCCAACTAAAATAATTAAAATTTTTATTTCATGTGTTTCATATTCTTTCATTGTGTTCCGCGAGTTTCATGGTGTCAGTTTTATAATTTTCCAATTTTTATTGGAATCTAAATATTTTTAGGTTAAAATGTTCAAAAAATTAAATTAGGATAGTCTACATAATTATTGTTTTTTAAAAGTTACTATAAGAAAAATAAAATCCTAAATTCATTTTTTAGTAATTTCAAGCTAAAAATTTAACCCATAAGGGTTGGAGCAAAAAAACTGTTTATGGATTAAAACTTTAATTTTCTGAGTTAAAAATTTTAGGTTTTAACCCAAAGTTATAGATGGTCTATACACCAAACTTTTTATATTTCGAGAAGAAAAATACTCTTATGAGAGTGTACAATAATAGAAACACATTCTTTTTGGTAGTAAATAAAAGAAGCACATTCTATACTTGTTTGGTAGTAAATACACATTCTATACTTGTTTGAATTATATATGTATCTTGTAAATTTGAATTTTACTAATAATGGAAAGAATATTGAATTATTTTTGGTAGACAAATGTGGTAATATGTGGTTTTCTTACCATTTTTACAGCACTTGATAAATTATATTATATAATTATTATCAGAAAATATGTTATAATTACAGTATTTTTTATTGCAGTAATTATGTTTTCTTCTTTGATATTTGATTGAGATGTAACAAAAAGGATGTACTGGTAAAAAGATGAAATATGAAATTTGAATTGAAATATGAGGTGAAAGATAATTGAGATATCACCTTAAATCCTCGATTGATTGAACCGAATAAAACTTTAAAACGAAAATCCTGTGGGAGATAAATTCCTATAGGTTAAACTTTTAGAAGAATCCCTCCATGTATAGCTTCCGTTGAGCGTGTCAGTTAATTAAAAGAATTAGTTGTAGTTGTTAACGGATTATGTGTCAGTTGTCACTGTGATAGTTGAATATTGTAGAATTCAAAAAGCAATCTTGTAACTGCAAAATATTGAATAGAGCATTAATTCAGTCCAAATTTTTTTCCTCAACGGATAAGGGTTCTAAAGCCAGCTAAGATACTCTGTAGAGCTTTGGTGTTTCTGACAACTTTTGATGGTCGGTTTTGACTATGACTTTGATCCACATACAATCTGTACACAATATTCTGGATTAGATTTTTTAATTCGATCGAATTTTCGCTCTTGAATTCTGGGCTAATTCATGTCTGTGTCATTTTCATTACTTACTCTGCAATCTTTGTGATTTCTGCTAGTTTTTAAATGTTCACGTCCGAGTTAACCGGATAAGTACTGTATATTATTTCTGCAAGTTTTTACATGCTCTCTCCGGAAGCCTCCCTTTTTCTCTCCAAAAGAAACCCTAGATCAGCAACCAGACTCAGCTGTGCTTGGGGCCGCTGGTAGCCTTTCACCGCATCCTCCGAGCCTCTCCCCCTCTTATTAATCCCCTTCCACGCCTGCTCGTCCTTACACCCTGCCTCCTCTTCTCCCCGACCAATCCTTCAGTGACCCTACCTTCTTTTTTTCCATTTTCTCTCCCTCCATGGTGCTGCCCTACAGTCTGCCCCACCACTTTCGCAGCCATTTTTTCATGGCTCTGTTGGAGCCTTCCCCTTTTGAGGCCTTTCCCTTGTTTAGGGGCTGAATCTATGAACTTGGGCTGGTTTCTTTGGTTGTTGGTGGGTTGGATCCCCTCTTATGATTTGATTTTTAGGCTGGAACCACCCTTCTGGATGGAATCGTGTCGGTGCCGCCTTATCTGGACGGATTGTGGTGGCTCCCCTTGCTTGGTTTGCGGTAGCGGCGGATCTCACATAAAAGGTAAAGTCACCAATGGTGACGAGTCAATCGGGTGGAGATGAGCCGATGGGTGGATTTCATTCTCGGATTAGTATTTAGTATAGGTTTTTTTTTTTTTTTTTAATACCGTGTCTAGTAGGTAATGTCTCTCTTAGCGAGTGATGTGGCCTTGTTTCCGTGTGATGGTTTGATGTGGTCTTTGCTGTACTTTTCTGCACAAATGGAAGCAAGTTCTAACAAAGCACCAAATATCAACATCGTAGGCAAAAACAAATAAACAAAAATCTCAAAATAAGAACACAAGGGATTAACATGATTTTGAAGCCTGTGTCTACGAGCGAAGCACAATGATGAATTTTTATTAAACTAACGCAGATTACAAAAGAGTGTTAACTTTTATAACCCAAATCCCTCAAATTACATACCTTAACCAAACGAGTAAAGAACCCAAAACAAACGAAGTAGTCTTTCCCAAATTTCTCTCTAACTCTCAAATGCACAAATTGACTCGCACAATGAGCTATTTGCCACACACAGACACTACTCCAAATGGTGACCTTCTCCCAAAACCCAATGATAGAAAACTCTCTAATTACTAATGGTGAGGCACACAAAATAAATTACCCCAAGGTCCTATTTATATTGCATGGGAATAAGGCCATAATAAGAATCCTAATCCTAATTAATTGGAAGTAATTTCAAATCCTAATCAAATAGGTAATTAACAAAATCTCTTCACCAAACAAGGCACCCAACCAAGAAGTCAAATCCAAACCCAAATAGAACACCAAAATGAAATAGGTAACACAAAATTAATTCTGCATCCTAATTTTGAGTTTGAGTCGTAAATCACAATAATCTTCACCTCGGCGAGAAATTTGCAAACTTCCAAATCAAATTTTAGACTGTGATACCAAAATACAAACGCAAAAGTGATCACCAAATTCTTCAAAAGACATATCTCTACCTTAACTTAAAAAATCCAAAAGTCTTCAAAATTTGAAATTCCCTCTAACACCTTCTCCAGCAAATTTCATTACAAAAACTAACAATATGAGCCACAAAATCTATGCAAAGCTCAAACAAATGAACTAAAAATGTGAATTGGCATTTCAGAAAAGTTTCATACATCAAACTCCTCCTTTTGACCATGCGAAGTGAACAAATGTTGCTTCAAAGACAACCAAATGAGATAGGTAAACAAGCTCTCCAATTTGAGCTTCAACTCCGATGCAGATTTGACATCAACAACAGCAAAATTGCTCTAAGTGGCTGCTCTAAGAGGTTTTTTTTTCTTTTCTCTTAGCACTTTTAGAATCCTTGTTGGACTAACACAACACACATCTTGAATTGCTAAATACCAAAGTCGTCCCTCCTGTCGATTTCTTCAAATATCAAATTTCTCCAATAAAGGTTCATCATGAAGCCCAAGACGAAACCTAGGGCTCTGATGCCAATTGTTGTACTTTTATGCGCAAATGGAAGCAAATTATAATAAAGTACCAAATCTAAATGTTGTAGGCAAAAAGGAAGAAACTAAAATCTCAAATTAAGAAGACAAGAGATTAACGTGATTCGGTACGACGAGAAATTTTCACTAAAAAACTGAGATTACAAAAGATTGTTTAACTCTCAAAACTCAATTCCCACAAATTACAAACCCTAAACCAAATGAGTAGAGAATCCAAAACCAAGGTTTAAAAGACGCTAGGCACTCGTAGAGCAACATGCTAGGGCTAGCGCCTAGGTGGGGGCCTACATGAACTAGGTGAATTTAAGTAAATTTATTATATACCTTTAGTATTTTGGTGAATTTGATAACATGAGATGAAAGTTCAAATGATTATATGACCATAATAACTTACGAAATATTTTTCAAAGATAATGAATTTATAGTGAACTTAAAGAAAAGAAAAAATTGTCAAATATGTGTTGTAGACTTGTAGTCTGTAGTAGGGGTGGGCACGGGCCGGGCCGGGCCCAATTTTGAAGGAACCGGACCGGACCTAGGTTCAAAGGAAACGGGCCAAGCTGGGCCAGAGATTACATTCTCTAATATAGGAAACGGACCTTACCCGGCCCGGTTGAAACCGGCCGGGTCCATGGTTCCCTTTTATTTTTTTTTTGGTTTGAAAAAAAAAATTGCACAGATTGCAAAAAACAATACATCCAAAATGATTTCATCCAAGTTCATAGATTAACAATACATCCAAAATAACAATATTACATCGTCCAACATCTAAGAATCAAATCAACATACAAAATATCCGAAAGTCCAAGACATCTGCAATAAATTCCAAACTAACATCCAAAACCACATCCAACGTCCCAGTTCCAACAACAATCCTCATTGAATCTGTAAACAAAAATAGAATATAAACATGACATTTTTAACATCCAACATCATATTATCCTCAAGAATTTGGCACCAACCTTTCCAATCCCAAAACCATGCGACTGTGAACTACAACACCATACAGAAAACCCTACATTTCAGATTCAATGAAATAAAAACAAACCAACACAACTAGAATAGAAACAAGCCACTAGGACATTTTTAACATTCATTACTTACTTCTTATCTTTATCTTCTTATGATGAATTGGATCTTTAATTATTTAAATCCCAACTGTACTAAAATAGATACCAAGCCTAACCCTATTGATCACCAAGAGCCATAGAAAACAGCGCTCTATGTTGGCCAAAACAAAAATTCAGGCACAAAAAATGCAGAAGCTATTAATTAAAAAAAGAAGAGCCTTCCCAAGTTGCTATACCTCAAAAAAGCACAAATAATGTCATTGCTCCTGCAATCCATACTAGAACCAGGACAGAAATGATCGAACACACAAACCACCAAGAATGAAAAAGGAAACAAATCACTTAATCACACACACACACACACACACAAGGACAGAACCAAAGAACAAAACCATAAAACCTTATACTTTCTAAGCATAGACCAGAAAAACAAAATTAAAGAACAAAACCAGATAACAACAACAAAATCCAAATATAGTAGTGATGTTGAAACTAAAGAATATGGCAAATTGAGAACCATCTGCATATATATAATTGGTACCATACTACACACACACACACACACACACACAAAGATTGGTCCATCTATAATACGACATTAACAAAATCCAATGATAATTAACTCAACCATTACACAACAACTGATCCCAAGTGAGAACCACCTGTATATATATAATTGGTACCATACTACCATTAAAGTAGAACACAGTTCCTGCAAATTCATCAACAATACATGAGTTTGTATATTCATCAGCAATACATGAGTTTGTATGAATGTAATTGTGGCAATAAAAATTTATGAAAACACTGTTAACCTTAATATGAACATTTAGAGTAAAAATTTAATACAAATTCTACTTCTTCTGCAGGTACTAAAATTCAGCTCAATTAAGTATTACCTCTGAAAACACCTACTTAAAAATCAGAAAATCCACCAAATCAGCAAGAACAAACATGAACATTCCAATAGATTGAGCACAGATTACATACATCCCAATAAATCAAAGTTCAAACTACAAAGTTACAAACATCAGAGGTTAAAGAACCTATAAAAAAAATAAAAAAAAAGAGGTTAAAGAATTCACCTGAACTGGTGACGGTGGAGTGTTGGTGATCGCGAGTCGCGACGGCGATGATTTCGTCGGGAAGGAGAGAAGGAGAATCGAGAAGATGGATGGTGCATGTGCCTGGGTTCTCTAGGTCTAAGGTGAGATGTCGTCGAGGAGAACAATCGAGAAGAAGATCAGCAGTGGTGGTTGTCAGGGCCCAGACTCACGACGACGGTGATGTCGGGGGTGGACAAGGAGACGACTGACGGGGTGACGGAGTGTGGGTGGTGGAACCATGGAAGGGAGGGGCTCAGGGGAGGGGACAAGGTCACTAGAAACGGAGAGGTCGAAGGTCGAGAGAGACTCGATCAGATTCAGAGATATTAGGGTAAAAACCAACGGTCATGATTGGAAGGTATGTTTATTTTCAATATGGGCCGTCCATTTCAATTGCAAACGGGCCGGTCTGGGGCCCCGTTTTTCTATACATCTGGAACTGGCCCGCCCCACCCATGTCATTGCCTCGGCCCGCCTCGGCCCATTTCCCCTATTAAAAAATAGGAACCGGCCCGTACCCGTATCGAACCTTGATTACCCGCCCCGACCCGCAGATCCTGTAGCCGTTTGCCCACCCCTAGTCTGTAGAGAGTATTTCTTAAGTGGGATACTAGGCCACATAAAGGGAGGTGGGGTGCCACCACACCAATATTTAATATATGTTAGATGTCCCAATTCAATTCATTGGAAACAATTAAAAAAACAAAAATGGTGGAATGGTCACGTGTGTTACATGGATGGGGAGAGATTTTTCAGTGTTTCTTTCACACGAAGTGGTACACCACGTGTCCCTATATAAATGGTGGGTTATGTGTGTTAAAAGGTTAATAACTTAAAAATTAAAATTTTCCACCACTTGTATAAAAACAAGTGGTGTACCATCCGTGTTCCCGTCATAACTAAAAAATTTCCTATGGGTGGGAATGGAAGAGATAGAAACTCATTTTTCTCTTCCTCTTCCTCTTGTCTTCTTCTATGGAACATCAAAGTTTGAAACATAGAATGCATAACGCAAAACTAGAACTAGAACGCAGCTGCTCTGCAAAAAAAAATGAATCTGAAATGCCCAGACTGCCTAGGCCACTCAATCACCCAGCTAGGCTGCCTTGGTGTCCGCCTACTCCTTTTGCTGATTTTCTTCCTGACTATGGGTTAATCGCAACAGCTGGCCACTATGTAGCACCTAGACGACGACCTAGGCCGATTTTTAGAACAATGACAAAAAATAAAGGGAGTAGTCTCTTACTAATTGCTCTCTAACTCTCTATCACAAATTGACTATCACCAGATTGCCAAACGAATAAGCTATGAATTTGCCATGCACTCTAGCCTCCAATTGGTAACCTTCACCCACATTCTAATGAGAGAAAACTCTCTAAAGTAATGGTGAGACACACAAAAAAAACTAACCATAAAGTCCTATTTATAGTGCATAAAACTTAGGTTACAATGAGAATCTTAATCTTAATTGGAAGTAAATTCAAATCCTAATCAAATAGGTAATTAATAAAATCTCTTTACGAAGTAAGGAATCCAACTAAGAAGTCAAATCCATATAGGACATCAAAACGAAATAGGAAACACAAACCTAATTTATGCATCGTCTTAATTTTGAGCTGTAAATTACAACAGTCTCGCATGTTGGTGGTGACATTACATGTGGCTAGTTTAGATTCGTTGCGTTTGCCATATTTATGGCGGATCTAAACCTGTATGGTAGTGCTTGTGGTAGCCAATTAATTAAGAGATTACCTTTATGCTTGTTTGTGTAAATTATCTTCATATTTGACTTGGTCACTGAAGAATGTACCATGTGACAACCCTTGTATTTGTTCTTGTTTGTTAATGAAATCACTATCAATTCTTGTAAAAAAAATATAATCATAAATCTCCAATGTATGTTTTCTAAGCCCGCAAATATATGCAATCCGATTTCTCTTTCGTTAGATCGAACCAATTAGTCCTGTATTCAACGTTTTGTTTTGTCTGCCCGCAAACATATGCAATCCGATTTCTCTTTCGTTAGATCGAACCAATTAGTCCTGTATCAAACGTAGACATGATGCCATTTAAGAAATGTAAAATTCGTAGCACACCTCGTAGAATTTCAATGTTTATGGTAACAATAATTTGTTCGCAATTGAGTAAGAGATCAATTGCTTGTACACCATGTAAAATTATTGGGCTGGTTTATCACAGTACGTATGTTGTTAATGACCAAATAAGATGTAAATAAGGTAAGATTATTGGGATGGTTTATCACATCATGTAATATTATTGGGTTGGTTACTCCTTTTTGCTGTAAGTAGTCAAATAAGATGTAGACAAGGTAGGATTTTGCTTCGATATTCAATCCCTTATAGGTGAGATTTAATTAAGTGTGCTTTGCCCTATTGCATAATTGTTTGTGCCATTAGGGTGAATTATAGAGAGTGGGAGACTTTTTCTATTGGTGCAAGAAATGACTTCATCGTCATATAATCCTCAATCCTTATGCTTTTGTCAATTTGGTTTATATTGATCTTGTAATCCCATTGTCATTCTTGAATTAAGTTTATGTGGATTGATCCTACACAACATTGATGTTTACTCAAATAATGTCCAGATTTGGTTATTCAAGTTCAAGAAGATAATCAAATTAGTTAAGGCCATATAGCTGATGATGAAGATGCTTAATCCAAGGTAGGTCACCTTAATTCCTTCCGTTTGTATCTTAATTGATCACGGTTAGTCTCAATAATATGGTCTCTTCGTTCATGCTTAGTGCTTAATCAACATATGAAGCATACTTAAACCTAATTTAAAATCTAACTCGTGGATCGAAAAAAAAATTGAAAACGGGATATATTGCTCCCACAGTCCGACAGTTGGGTCTTGTATCTTACGTTGCTCCCATAGGTGCCTCTCCTTTTTAGTATTAGATGACTCCTTGAAATCTTAAAACAGGGGAAATACTTAATTTTCTGTAGAGTGACTATAAAATTTGGTTTAATTCGACTCTTTGCTGCTGAGGGAAACACTAAATGTACAGATCGAAATAGATTAAACCGAAATTTAATGGTTAACTTAGTAGTTTGCTTTTACTATGTCTTTCAACCTTTTATTTAGCAATCAATTATCCAAGTAAACTTCAATTTTATTTGTTTTTTTTATTCAAAATGGTCTCTGAGATTTGCATAATCAATATAAATAGTCCTTGAGATTTCAAATCAATAGAAATGGTCACTGAGATTGTCCACCATCCATGATTTTAATCATTCCGTTAAAAACTTTGTTAAGTGTCCCCGAGCTCTTGGCCTGAAGTTTGGGCAATTTTCAAAGCTTCGTAACTCAATCGTTTCTTAATCAAATTCGACCAATAATATATCAAAATGAAGATAAGAAAGTTTAGAATAAGATTATACCTATTTGGAAGCCCAATAGTCGCTGGAGATGGTCATAAAATAGCCTCAAAGTTGACTGGTCCGAGGGAAAACTGAAAAATTCGCCGAAAATTGGGTAAACTTTAAACGTTCATAACTTCTTCAATATTCAACAAAATCAAGTGATTCAAAAAAAAAATCATACTTCTTGACGAGACGAAGAGAATTGTACCTTTTTCAAAGGCTAACTCGCCGTGTTTTGGCTGAAAAATGGCTCAAAAGTGGCTAACTGGAGACCAAGACAACCACTTTCAAGCTGTTTTCCGGCCAAATCACGGCGAGTTAGCAGTAAATAAAGATACCATTCTCTTCGTCTTGTCGAGAAGTATGATTTTTGTTTTTGAATCATTAATTTCGTTGAGTATTGAAGAAGTTATGAACGTTTAAAGTTTACTCAGTTTCCGGCGAGTTTTTCAGTTTTCCCACAGACCAGTCACCTTTCAGGCTATTTTCCGGCAATCATTGGGCTTCCAAATAGGTATAATCTTGTTCTACACTTTCCTATCTTCATTTTGATATATTATGGGTCGAATTTGATTGAGAAACGATTGAGTTACGAAACTTTGAAAATTGCCCAAACTTCCAGTCGAGAGCTCTAGGACACTTAACGGAATTTTTAACGGAAGGACCAAAATCATGGATGGTGGACAATCTCAGGGACCATTTCTATTGATTTGAAATCTCAGGGACCATTTTTCTTGATCATGCAAATCTCATGGACCATTTTGTATGATTACCCATTTTATTTTTAATATATATTGCATATATGTATATAGACTGTTGGTACTATGTTTCATCTGTTCTGCTAGGGTTTGATTGTTTCTGGTAGGAAGTTTGCTGGCTTAATTACTTTCCTTTTCGCCACGGTTCCTTAATAGAAGTTTACCTAGTTAACTAGCTAATGACATCCTTTTTATTGCCAATTTTCTTGAATGATTAGGCGGAAGTGTTGTTCCACTTAATTTCCAGTACCTACCGTTGTTAATTCTGTGATGTTTATGCAATTCTTGCTTATGAAAGCCCCTTTTTTTATCTCTCAATTGACTTTTGCTGTAGATGGTCTGCATTTTCTAATATCTTTTCATATAAGGATTTATGACGAGTGGCAGAAAATAATGGAGGACTTAAAGCCAACGAGAACAAAATGCACAACCATGTCAGTTTTTCGGGCAAATTAATGTTTGCCAAAGACGCTTATTTGCACAGGTCAATGTGAGTAGTCCTTGGCACCTTCAATTTTCTTCTTAGCCATCTTTTGAGAAATTTTCCTTATCATGAAATTAATATCACGACCACAAAGTTTGATTGTTTGACATATGATGGTGCATTATACATGTAGTTAATAGAAATAATCAACTGCTGAAATGTAATCAAGATTTGCTTGGTTTAATTCTAATTGACACTTAGTACTACGGTCTGATAGTATTCCTCTTTACTTGAAATGTGAGAGGTCTTAGGTTCAAATCTCTTGGATGACAAATTCGATACCAAATTAGGTTAACCACTGTGTAGCTTAGCCAAACCCTCCTCTCAGTAGTGTAAAAATATCAATATACTAAAAAAAAATTCAAATTAATTGATAGCATTTGCTGACCCAAATTTTCTCTTTTGATGACATGAGATAAATTAGTTTGTGCTAGTGCTTGAGATTAGCTCCAATATTGTTCATCAGTCCGTTCCAATGATCTTGTGCATATGGATACACGCTTGAGATTAGCTCCAACATGATCTTGCACATCATGTAGACTTGACAATTTATTGCACATCCGTTAATCTAATACGAAACGAGACGAGTTCGGATTAGGTCATATTATCTATTTATTTTAACGAATTTGACACGATATGATCCGTCAAAATATTAAGTATATTACGAAAACGACAGGCACATGTCAAACACGACACAATCACTCAGTCTACGTAGACGGATACATGACCAAATGTGAAGCTTATCTAATGTTTTGTCGCACTTCACTAGCTTTTTAGTGTTTCTTGTCAACTTTTTTTTTTCATGGTAGGCATCTCGTAAAGTAGTTGCGGCTAATACTTTCACGGTTTCACCCAAAAAAAGATATTGGTGGATAATACTATGTGTACATTACTCTTTTTCATTCGTATTTTCTTGTAGTTGATCATGAACGGTCTATTTTTTTAATTTACTATTTAAAGATCCGTGTTGTAAAAATCTATCTAAACAAGAAATCGTTTAACTGTTTGTTTGATCAATAACGTTGTAAAAAATCAGTGTGTTAACTTAATAAATTGATTCGTCTTTTTTATACCGTTAGATGACTATACAATTCCATATTTAATTAATTCTTGACAGAATTTATTTTTCAAGGAACGTAAAAAATATAACAATAACAATTCATATCATCGCGCACCAATTAAAGATTTAAAGAAGAGTGAAAAATTCGAACAATAAAATTACTAGCATTCCTCTTAGAAGATAATTAGGGCTATTTAGGTTTCCGGATTCGGTGGGTGTAGAAAAAGAGGGCCGCAGTGGTGTAATTATTTGTTGCACTACCGCTAATAATGGGTTAGACAGGCCACCCCAAAAGAAGGGTCATTTCTCATATGTGCAAGAGATACTTTCTTCACCTGCAGCTCCCCTCATCAGTCAGAAAATGAACCTGATTAGGTGTTTCCCACTTCTACATGGTCCAACCACTCAAAGACAAGCTCTTTCTCCCTTTCACAAGTAGGGTTTCTCAGGTGTCTCATGCGCTTCTGTTAGGGTTTCAGCGTTTAGGTTGGGAGAATTTTTTCTTTTCTCCTCTCCTTCTATCTCTCTCTCTCAGATCGATGTTGGAAGAGGAAATTTCTGATTAATATTATGATTTTTCCCTGCTTTTAATTTGGGAATCTCATCCTAATTTTGTAAGATCTTAGTTTTTCTTTTGCATTTTTTTTCTTTATTTTGGTTTTGTGTGGCTCTGCATCAACTTCAAGAGAGAGCACAGAAGGTGAGAGTTTACATGCTCAAAATTAGAAATAGATGTACTTCCTTTTAGGGTTTGTTGATTTGCCGTTTTCCACATTTAATTATGAAATAAATTAAGAAGATGTTGAGGGAAGAGATCTTGTGGCCGGAGCAATGCTATGAACAGCTTCCGGTATCCGATATTCCTGAGTTCCTCCACACATCTCTTTCGGTTTTTGCTTTTGTCTATATTTTTTCAAGATCTCTCTATTTGGGTATGGGGCATATATTAGCAGTGTAACATACAAGATCTGGGATCTGTGTGGCTTCGATATATCATTTATCATTAATGTTTTGTTCTGATAATCTTTTATAGTAGTCGATCAGATCTGATCAAAGTTTACATGGTTTTGATATAATTAATCAGATTTTTTTGGGCAATAATTAATCGGACCGGTAAGTCTTCTATGATTTATGTATATCATAAACCTTTTTCTTTTATGTGAAAATATATATATATATATATATATATATATATATATATATATATATATATATATATATATGAACGTGTGGTATCTATTTCTTTACTTGAAAAATAGCCTGTGGAATCTAGCTATGGTGCTTTTTAACATTCTTTATTTATTTTGAGAAAAAAAGCATCTGTTCCCAAAAAAAAGAGAATCTAGATGGGATGAGCATACCGAATTTTGCAGTTTTCTATCTGCCATCTTCCCCTTTTGTCCGGGTCAAACTTACAACAAAAATGAGATAAAGATATATCCAGTTCACCTACAAGGCTCGGTCATTTGTTAGTTGCTGTATTATGATTCCATTTCTGTTAGCCTTATTTTCCCTTTTTCTAAAGGAGTAGTATGAATTGATGGCCATGACATGGAATCATCAGAACTTATGTGGAAAAAGAGAAAACCAAGATCCGGCATTGTGCAATATAACAGTATGGATTAGGGTTTCGGTAAATAGGCCAATTAAGAAATGATTCAATTTTTCATGAACTTTAAGGAATGTACAAAGTGAGACTTGGGCATATACTCTTAAACCTTAATTAGGAAAAGAAAGAAAGAATTAAGTAAAAGACGGAAAAGGAAAAACTAAGTTATGACCAAACCACACATACGATGCATATTAGCACACGTACTTTAGCCGGTCTTAGCCGGATTTACCATATCGCACCTCCATTCTCACCTCTAGACCGAATGATGTGTTGCTAGGTTACCCTTTTTCTGTGTCTATTTTTAACTTGCAAGGCCTCTGAAATATTTCCATGACGTATCTGCCATCCACTATTTTGGAACTGGATCCTCTCCTAAGCTCAGGATGGGGATCATTCTGAGAAGTCCATCTGGGCCATTGAATTTTAATCCAATGATTTCAAACAGAGGCATTTCTAAAAGTTATAATAATTACAGACATTGTATCAAGTTTGAACGGTCTAAATAAGCTGCTCATGAGGATTCCCATCCTGAGCTCAGGAAAGGATCGAATTCCCACTATTTTGGCACCTTCATTTTATTTTTAGAATTTTCAAGATAGGACGGCTCTTAAAATCCAAATGGGACGTACGGATTCTTTTGCAACCAATCAATTATTCCACGTGTATTCGTTGTCCATTCTTTGTGTACATAGGTTCTTGAATTTTCGTACTCGCTCTCTTGAGAATTTTGTTATTGATTTAACCATTAGTACTGTCTTCTTGCTCATCGTACCTCTTCCCTAAAATATATTTCTTCAAAACTTTTGGACTTCATCCTCAACGTTTTCAACTTTTTGTACTTCGTTTAAAACTAAACTTGGAAAAGTTACACCACCATGGCACTATAACCTGTAAAAGTAAAAAATGAAATTGGGAAATTGGGAGAGGAGAAGAGGACACTTTTTCGAGATACATATATATATATATATATATATATAGTTAAATTAGATAAATATGGATAAAAATTCGTATAGCACATATATTTTGCTATTGTGAAGAGAAAAAAAGTACTTCAAAATGCTTCGATTTACCAATCGTGCCCATATCCAAAACTTAAATGGTAATTAGCAAACAGTGAGTCTTCTTGTTATTTTCAGCGCTATTATACGACAAATTATGAGGAAAAAAAAAACGTATTTCTGCTGAAGCAAAAAATAAGACATGTTTTCTTTCACAGACTAATTGTTTTATGAACCATATATGATAGCATGTGGTGGATTGCTCTGGTGGTTAAAGTAAGTGGCGAATTATTCTGGTGATCAGGGCATTTCTCTTCAACTGACAACGCTTCGAGTTCAACCCCTCCCCACTCCCCTAGTGTAGATTATTGCCTAAATTCGCTTGTAATTATATATATGTTACTAGTATAAAGGAGTGAAAACATATATAGTTAAGAAATTTTCACTGTAAAGTCGACCACAAATT
The DNA here is from genome assembly GCF_916048215.2 of Malus sylvestris. Lineage (NCBI taxonomy): Eukaryota > Viridiplantae > Streptophyta > Magnoliopsida > Rosales > Rosaceae > Malus > Malus sylvestris. Next base: position 28,177,695 of record NC_062273.1, read on the forward strand.
CCTCATATTTTTAGATAACCTTCCATCCCATTAAATTGACCCTCAAGGATTTTTCATTTTACTTTCCTATTTTCTTATTTATCCTCCCCGAACTATCACGAGTCACCTTATAGATTTAAAGGATACACTGTTGGAGGAAGAGGAGGAAGAAATTGATATAGGATCCTCTTTCCAGTCTTGATAGCTTATTTAAATTAACATGGGCAATTCTGTGGACTTTTCATAGGTACTATAAGAATTTGTACTATGATCTAGTAATATTCTTTTTCACTAGTAAGAAAGGTTTTAAGTTCTATTTTCAACAAATATTATTATGGCTAGCCAAATGTGAGGCTTAGTCCACTCTTCCACCCCCCAATAAGTGTAGATATTATCGTTTGTTTAAAAAAAAAAACTGCATTCTTATCCCTAATTACCACCCTTAATTAGGATCGCTCTCTAAAAAAATATCGTTGTTATTATTCTATATTTTTTTTTGAATAAACGATATTATCTACACTAAAAAAGAGAAGGTTGACTCAACTTTACAATGGACTAGCAAATATGGTTCAAATTCGTCTTTGGCGAGAATCGAACTTAAGACCTCTCATTTACAAGTGAAGAGGAATACCACTAAACCATAGTAGTAAGTGACTATTATTCTATATTTAAAACTCTCACTCCATATATAACTGTTATGAAATTAAATACATGCTCTCAACCACATAAATACATAGGATTACTTCAAAAATTTCACAGGTGTATTTTACTTGCATAGATGTATATTAATTCAAGTTCTTTTGATCATATGTTTAAACAAATCAACTACTAGTATTTTCCCCAACAAAAATTTCCATATGTATAGATAATACCTGCACTGTCTTCCATTCAGAATTCATGACAGCATGAAAGTGATGAAGGGAAGGATCATTTGTCAGTTGATATTTCTCCTAATCAGGCCTCAATGGACTTTTGGAAGCATGCATATGACTTGAAATATTGGGAATTAGTGGATCACTCAAGTGTCTATTCAATCACTTCTAAAAAGATAAGCTGATGATCAATAGCCAGAATTCATTGACTGGTATGCACTTATTTGAGAGTTCAGCATACATATGGATAATGCATATTATATGCATGAGAATTGACCCCATACTAAAAAATATCTAGGGCTTAAAAAAAAAACCATACAAACATATTCCTCGAAGTGGAAAATTATGTTGTTATAGACTTTTATTTAACTATTTTTTCAATATAGACCTCTACTCCAAAAAAAAATTGTGCTGGATACAATATATACTATATCAACACAAAAACATAAGCAAGGAAGCTATTTTAGAGTTTAAACCGAAATATTTCCATAGTTAGGGCAAAGGATGTACATATTAATAATCATAAAAAAATTGTGCTGGATACAAATATATATATATACTATATCAACACAAAAACATAAGCAAGGAAGCTATTTCAGAGTTTAAACCGAAATTTTTCCATAGTTAGTGCAAAGGATGTAGATATTAATCATTAATTTACGTATACTAGTTTAGAGGAAAAGTGTACCATGATTGAAAATTAAGATACTTAATTTGCTATTTTACATTATTCCAAACAGAAAGAAACACAATACACAAAGCTAATCAGAATGTTTTTCAGGCACTTGTAATTGAGATTTAATAATTGAGAGAGAAACTTTCCACTTAGAATAGCTTATGAGTATTGTTGTAGACGTCCCACGGTTTGTCAAAGAATTGAAAGTCGGCAAACTGTTGGTGCTGCAAATTAAGAGTTATGTGGTGTTGTCAGAAGTAGCTATAGCAAACTAATACTTATAAACTTAATTATCTTGGACATATTATCTGTTTAATTATATGTGCACGTTTGTTATATCATCAAATATTTTCGATTGAGTACGTTTTTTTTTCTTCATAATTTTCATATACATTTTATATTTTGTTGTGAAAAAATATACATTAGAGAAACTGAAATGTTGTGGGAAGTTAATTACCTCTTGGGAAATTCCAGTATTTTGCTGGAGAGGAGTGAACACTGAAGAAGGGCTCCACTTTCCCATTACCACCATAGCATCATGAGTAGTACCATGATCAACAACCATGTCTTGAATATCTCCGGCTAGGGAGCTGCTTAATGGTTCTTCAACCCCATCGGGGTAAGGTCGCAGCGCCACCATTGAATCAGGCTGATCGTTAGTAGTATTGTTCATATTGTTGTTGTAAGCTGATGATTCTTCCCCACTTTCAAATGGGTTCCAAGAATTCAAACGGCTTAGTTTTGCCTGGTCATTACTAGGCTTCTTTGATCTCTGCATCTTTTCTCTTGTTCTTTCCCTAGCCCTTGCCCTTGCCTTTTCCCTCGAAGCCTTTGCAAGAGGGTGAAATGCGCCCTTCCTTGATTGCCTGTGGACAATCTTTCTCTCTTTCGCTGAGGGTTTGATCCCGCTGCTTCTTACTTTATCATTATCATCGTTGCCACCATTACTAATGTTAATGTTTGTTGGAGCCTCGTCTACGCCGGATAGCATTTCACACGATTCCGAAGTGGCTGGAGATGTAGTTTTGGCACATCTCACCATGTTTTTGTAGTTGAATTTCCGATGGTGATCTCTTGATAGTTTCTTGATTTCGGGTTCTGACTGAATGAGCAACCACTCCACGGTTTTGCTGGCCTTGTCAAATTCCAACACATCTTGCAAGCCGAAGAACTTACGGGCAACTTCTAGGGACAATCTCATTCTCCGGTCCCTGGGGCCTCGGGCAGTGTTGATCTTGCTGTGGCGATCTCTCTTGCTAGTCCTCCTTCTCGGGATCTGCGGCTGATCATCCATGTACACGTGATGGCCATTTTTGTTGGAATCCCAGTCCACCATTTTAATGTTAACACTTGTAGTAGTAGTCTTCTGATGATCAACCCCTACGACGGTACCGGTGTTGTCATCAGCGGCAGTGGCGGCAGCGGTAGCAGCAGCGGCAGCGGCGGCGGCAGTGGCGGTAGCCGCAGCAGCAGCTTCCTTCATAAAATAAGGTGGTACTTGAGACTCGTGAAGCGAAATCCCAATATGGTCAGGTTCTTGGTGATGGTGTTGCTGAAAGAGTAAAACGTCGTCGTCTTCAAACGGAGAGGGGAAGTAGAGCAAAGACAAAGGAGGGTGATGATGTTGTTGATGAAGGTTTTCTTCTCCTCCTTGTTGTTGCCCGGAGTTGGGATTGGGGTTGGAATTAGTAAAGAAATTGGGGGTTACTGTAGTAATGTCATGGTCAAATGGCCGGCTGTGGAAAAATGGTTGATCGACATGAGGATAAGACACGGGTATTAATTCGTTAACATTACTGGTGTTGTCTGAGGGAAACATGTTATATATCTCCCTCTTGGGCTCTTTGCTTGTTTGGTTGCTTTGAATTTTCAATGAAATTGCACACCACTAACCCTAGCTAGCTAGCAGCTAGTGGTCAATTAGTACGCTTGGGATATCGGTCTACTGATGATCGAGACTTGCGCTTTTATAACGGCTTGATGAGGAAGCGATTGCCACTGAATGTGATTTCAGTGCACTTGTTTTTCACCTTTTCTGCAAGATTAGTAAATGAAAATTAAGGGAAGGTATAGCTTTGAGAAAGACAGCTGTGTGTTACCGTATTTACGGCCAGCTGAGCTTAGCTTAAGAAAGACAGATGCTGCCTGCGGTGCTACTCATATATACCTCTATATGCTTGTACATATATGTATATATATTGTACGTATATGTATATATGCACACCTTTACTATATGTACTGGATTTATTTAGTTTCTTTTTGTGTGTGCGCGAGAGAGAGAGAGAGAGAGAGAAGGCTAGCTAGCTAGAAAAAGACAGACAGAGAGATCGTACATTTACCATCGGTCGTCATCGTAGGAAATAGAGAGGTTCAGAAAGACAGCACAGCAAGAACACCATATGTCCATGGGGGTTGAACTCTTGAATCACAGGGGGAGAGAGAGAGAGAAAGAGAGAGAGAGGGAGAGAAGCTAGTAAGGAAGTGGTATGGTAAAGAAGCAAAGGAGGGTAGGGGGCAATTTATTGATGAGTAGCTATCTTTTTCTTAATCTTTTCATCAAAAAGTTAGCTCTACAATTTAGAATATCACTGTGTGTGAAAGGAAGCGAGTGGATAGGAAAACACCTAGTATTTGGCACCACCACTTCACGTGGTTTGCAGGTCGCCCGGTATAGATCAATTCAATAACCTAGCTTCTCTCTCTCAAAATATAAAGACCTTGCGTAGACACACAGTAGCTAGATAGTGTTACACATACATGGAGATGGAGAGTGGATTTTGGGGTTTGTTTTGGGAAGATTCAACTAGTATTCCATAATTAAGGGCTCGTTTGGATGTGCTTTTAAAATAATTAAAAGTACTTTTAGAGAAAATGTTTTTGAATTCCAAAAGCACCTTAAGTGTTTTATGCAAGAAGCACTAATTATGTGCTTCTTTCAGAAAACACTTTAAGTGTTTTTCCAGAATTTACTTGCATTTTTACTAAGGATTGGTTCTAAAAATATTTTCACCAAAAACGCTTCCAGTCATTTTAAAAGTACATACAATCGAGCTCTAACACTTATTCTTCTTCATTGAATATTGTATGTGGAGTGATGTCCCACGTCAAAAAGTTAAGCGATCTTGCATATCCTTATAACGAGCAGGGTTACTCTCCATATTGCTAATTAATTTTCTAGTGAAACCTCAAAATTCTTAAATGTTATTAGAGACAATTGGCTCACACGTGAAGCACAATAGCCACACATGATTCATGCAACCTAATATGTATTGCTTACGTGTTTTATTTGACCATTGCCACATGTAACGGGCATGTGAGAATGTGATGTGTTGTCCCATGTCGAAAAATTAAGCAACCTTACAAATTCTTAAAAGAAGTTTAGTTACTCCTCGTATATGATATTTGTTTACAGTTTCAGTTTTGATGCATATCATCATACAAGTCACATTGTTTGCATCACTAATTTTCACTAGTTAGAATAGTCCTTGTATTAATCATACACAACTCACATGAGAAGTCAACAATATCAAAAGCTAAGCAAAATATAAGAAAAAATCTGTATGTGTTGCTCCAAGCATAGCTAGGTTTTCTCTTCTCTCCTTCTTTTGTCTTTTTTGTTATACATAATGATACTAATGTATGAAGTATGAACCTCCCCGTGGCTGTCCAACCCTAGGAAAGGACAATTATTTAACTCAAAGGGGCACACCAACTGTGAGGCATGCCCTCTCATAGGGCAAATACTCCTTTGACTGGGGCATCTCCATTCATGTCGCTGTCACCAAAAGGGAAAGAAGCCTCATCTCTCTCTCTCTCTCTCTCTCTCTCTCTCTCTCTCTCACTGAGTACGTATGTCTATCTAAGAATGTTGTCTCCCATCCCATGCGTTCTTATCAGCTTAAGCTTTTTTAACGAAATGAAAGTTAAAAAAACTCTCTCTCATTGTCAAGAAAAGAGTTGCTTATGCTAGCACTTGCCATTGCCCTATAGCAAGACCTTCTAAGAGCCCTAGCCAATGAGGAAAAGACACACACAACCTATCCCATCATTTTATATGAATATACCAGTAGTCCTATCGATAATTGAAAGCCCTCTTTGCATATATATATATATATATATATATACACACACACATGCATGCATGCATACATACATACATATATATATATATAATACCCTACTATTTCCCTTTCTTTCTCAAATTTTATTTCCATTTTCACATGCCGTTCTCTCCCCACTTATATAAGGATTAGGATTATCTCCTATTCTCTTTCCATCATTTTCCATTCCTTCCTCTCACATTTTCTATTTTGTCTTTATCTTTTTATAAAAAATTAATATAAGATGTTAATGTAGCTTAACCGTGACCGTTGAAATATGAGGGGAAGGAAAGGGAGGAAAATAAAGAGGGGAGATAACCCTACTTCTTTATGGACATTAACCACATCTCTCTGTCCCTCTCTCTGTCTCTCTAGCCTAGTTTTAGCTAAAGCCTGACCTCTTTAGACTGGCATAATAACCAGGACCACATAATGTACCGTGGTTGTTCTAAGGTTGCTTTCAAGGAGAAGATAACTATGAAAGTAAAGGGGTGATGAGTGTACCACTTCTTAGAGTGGGTGCTATAATGTGAGTGTACAATAAAACCCTAAAAAGTCCATGGTTACATTGGTTGCTAGTCTAAGTGCTTTCATTTCCTTGCGGGCGAGGCTCTCTGCCCTGTCTGTACCATGTTCAAATCTGTGGTTCAAAAATTACCACCTTAGCTTCCATCACATGAGCTTGCTACTCATCAGATTCATTTGGAATATTATGTGAATGTGATCCATCATTTGAGTTTTGTAGGGGATGCACCATTTGCCACATTTAGCAAAGGAATTTGGGGGCCCTTGTGTGGGACAAGTTCTTGTGCAGTGCCTATTTCTGGTTATTACACCTCACTTAAGTCAATTTTCGGTCTATTTCCTGGAGTTTTCTTGTCCCGAAAGTAGTTTGTTTATGTCTAATTTGATGTTGTAACAGCTAAAGCATTTCAGAGGCACCCACATATATGGATGATGGGGAAAGAAAGTCCACATGTTCTTTTTTATCCTGATTATGCTTACTACTGATATTATCTTTCTACTTCATGATTTCCGACTTAATATAAAATTAATGATTAACAACGTTTTACACCCTTGAGGTTTGGGATGACCTATTTATAATGTTTTTAACCCTAGAAATTCCCTAGACATCTAAATAGAAAAGAGAATAAACAAATAACAAAATATCAAAATTGTACTAAAATAATAAAACCCCATTTTTGGCAATTAAAAGTTGGAATTCGTCAAATTCTAACTGGACACGTTGTTGTGTCAATTTGGACAACACAAGAAGTCAACATCCAATTTCGGGTGAGTTACTAATTTTTCATTTATTTTTCTTGATTGCTCTAGTCCAACCTCTTATAAACTTATCTAAGGTCACTCATCCTATCAATATACAACTTATTCTCAACAAGCTCTTTCACATGTGGTGAATTTTCAAGTTAACACGTAGATAACAGAACGGGGTGACGTGAAGTCTATGTGACCATTTGACTTTATACGTGGGACAATCTGCTCTAATACCATGAAGAATTTGACGTTTCATCATAAAACGAATTGGCGATATGGGGAGTAGCCCAACCTCTTGTAAGAGCAATTCCACCCCTAAAAAACAAGTTGGCCCAAAGTCTATTTAATCCACTCAAATAAATAGTAATTGGCCAAGTGCATCTCCATCACTAAAACTAAATAGCCTAGTCCATTTTATTAAAATATTATTAATTTTCTATTATAAAATAATTATAAAATAATAATTTTATTATAAAATAATTTTATTTTTAATTTCTGACAATTTTTATTTATAAAAAATATTATTAATTTCTGACATTTTATTTATTTATTTATTAAAGTTTTTTGGCTGAAAAATCTGCACCGTTGATCTGAAAATCGAACGGTTCAGATTGTGCCATGTCCCCGTCCCAAATTATTGTACTTTTTGTCAAATATTTTTGTGTTTCGTCCCTTACGTTATTAATTTACAAACTGTGGGACCCACATGGGATTTTTGTCCCCTTTTTGGGATTTTCTTATCCCTTTTTTATTATTTTAAAATCTCTCTCACTATCTTTCTTTCACAACTCTCTCATCATTCTCCCTCTCTTCACCCCCGGATCCCCTCTCCCCTATGCCTTCTCCCTCGGAAAACTCTCCCTCACCTCTCCGTGACTCACTCACACACACACACACACACAATGACCCCAAACCAGTGCAACGAGGACAGAAGAGCTTCAGAAACCCCGTGACAAGCTGAGGAACCATCTAGCAACGTTGTCACTGTTCATCATCTTCCCCGACATGTTTTCATGATTTTCGACGTTGGTAAGCTTCTAGAAACTCTTGGGATGTGTTTTAAGGTTAGATTGAAGCTTGTTTGAAGTTGTACATACATGTAAATAGTAGAAAATAGCTCAAAGTAGTTTTTCCAAACTTTCCGACGAGCACCGCCCCTTTCGAGGAGATTTTTGGCCAAACTACAGTGAGTTAGCTGGTGTGCAAGGTATCAATCTCTTCATCTTGTTTAGTACTACAACTTTGGTTTTTGTATCACTTGATTTGGTTGAGTAACGAAGAAGTTACGAGTGTTTGAAAACTAGCCCAAAAATTGGCCAAAGCGTGGCCTAAAAACAGGTCAACCCGACCCAATTCCCTCAAAACCAGATTCGGACCCAGGTTGGGACTCAGCCTAACCTTGCAACCCAACCCAAATCATTGGGTCCAGCCCTTAGGCCCGAACCCAGGCCTTTGGCCTGACCCAAAACCAAAACCCCCAAACTTTTGGGCCGGGCTTTTAAGCCCAAGCTCGTGTGAGCCCAAACCATTAACCCCAGTCAACCTAAACCCTTTTGGACCCAGGCCTTGGGCCGTTTGAACTTGGGCCTTAGGCTTGATAACCCCAAACCCAAAACCCGGTTGGAATATTCCGAGGAATATTCTTGTGTTAGCTTTTTCGAAATTTACCTAGGACCCTTCTTAGGGTAATTTGACGTCCTGAATCTGTTTTTTATGTCCATTTTCCCAAATTCAATCATTTTATTAGAGTTTTATTAATTGGACCCTTTATGTGCTTAGGAGTGTTTATTAGCGGTGATTCATTTCCTCCTATTTCGCACGGTTCTTCAACGACGAAGTATCTGTGAGTGGACTTCTTCTAAAATTCATGTTTTAATAGTAGAAATGCATACATGAAAAACATGATTTAATGGTTACATTTATGAAACGTTTTAGGAGTAAATTAGATTTACACTTTATGATTATCATGCTTTACTGAAAATATTTTAGGATGCCATTCTTTATCAAATTTATGTTCTTTGCAGTGTATATGATGGATAACTATATACTATTTATGAACATGTTTTTACACTCTTTATAGTATGTATGATGGATGACTATATACTATGAAGATGCTTTGAGATATATGTACTTATGTTGGAAAAATTATATTCAATGTTTTTGTGCGTATAGTGGTCACTATTCTGCCTACGAGCGATAATACTTATATTGGCTTTGGCCAGGCGTAGGTTGGTGGCTTCTGCCAAGAGATACTTATATTGGCTTAAGCCGGGTGTAGGTTGGTGGCTTCGGCTGGGAGATACTTATATTGGCTTTGGTCGGGAGATAGTTATATTGGCTTTGGCCAGGCCTAGGTTGGTGACTTCAGCCGTATGACACTAATATATGATACCACTAGTTAGCACATTATACGATATATGTTTTATGAAAGTTTTATGGCATGCTAGGGTTTTCGGAAAACATATTATATATTACACTATATGAGTTTTCATAAACTTTGGGGGTTAGTACGTTGTTGAATAATTTTGTTCGTACTATTCATATATCAACTTGGTATATTCATGTTTGTATTGCACCCCCTCAAGACATAGGAACGAGGCATACGATCCGAGCTATAAGGCATTCCTTTACCAGTGACATCGTGCCATCGTCTCTGCTTTGACATCACTTGTAATAGCACATTCCGCTTATATTCTTAAGTAAATGTATGCTCTGAACATATTATGCATTATCACTATCATTATCATTGTTGGTAGTTGAATATTATTATATTATTTTATAAGGTTTATGTTGGAATATTATATTGCGTAGTTCGCGTGAAATTTACATGCATGTTTCATATGGTCTTAGCATATACATTCATTAAATGGCTTGTGTCACCCTCAGGTGTCGGCCAGCACGCGGCTATCCCAATGTCCCTTGGACATCGGGATCGGGGCCTGTCAGATTGGTATCAAAGAATACTTCGGACTTCATTCTTCCATTTGGTAATCATAACCCTTCCTGTGGCCATAATCTTTCGTCCTTCTAAATATTGTTTGCCTCTTATCAAAATCATGGATCCTACTGGTGGGAATGTACCTCGACGACCTCGTTCTGGTCTAATGGGAAAATTCAGCAGTTGACTTCTACTCTACAAATGTTTTTCCTGGTAGTAACAGGCCGAGTCGGACATATATGGAGATTGCTCGTAGCCACGGCGTTACGGAGCTTAATGTTGGAGCCTATGAAGAGGCTGAGGATTGGTTGGAAAAGATGGAGGACACCTTAGAGAGTATGAAATGCCCAACATTTAAATGAATGAATACCGCTAGTTACTTCTTTCAGGGGAAAACGATGAACTGGTAGAAGTCAGTGACGGGCTCTCGCCCACGTAATTCCTTGATGACTTGGGCTACATTCAGGAAACTTTTCATCGCACACTTTTTTAGCCCTAGTTATCAGCTGAGGAAGAGACAAAAGTTCTTAGAGTTTCGCCAGGGCAATCTGAGTAGTACAGAGTTTGATAGAACTTTTCGGTACTTGTTGAGACATTATGAGAGAATCTATGGGAACCAGTGGGCGATGATGATACAGCTGTAGATTGCCATGAATCAGGACATTTGCGAGCTCCTGGCACCACAGAGGTATGCCTCCTACGAGGAGATGATTGGGGCAGCTTTGAGGGTCGAACAGACGAGGTGGAATAGAATTAACTAAAACCAGCCTCAAAACCAGAATAAGCGGGGTCGTGGATTCCTATCCCGCAGTATGAGGGAGCCTTCTACTTCTTCTAATTCCTTCGGCCCTAGACACTTTCAGTCGTTCATTCGACAGGGGTAGGGTTCAAGATCATCTAGTGAGAGCTCATGCAGTAAGTCGACAAGGCGAGCTTTCAGCCACTTCAGTCTGGCAATCGCGGTTTATGCGCGTTGTGGTTTTCGCTATCAGGGGAATTACGTTGTGGTTACAGCCACGTGTCACATGTGTGATGGCACTGGGCACTATGTCCGTGATTGCCCTTCAGTGCCACCACCCGAAAGTTATGCTTTTGGTTTATGTTACGGTGGGGGAAGCAACCTAAATACTTAGTGTCATGCCCCGATCCCGACATACGTCCATGATCGACACATGACATAACCAAATTCCCGTTTCTCTAACATACCTCGCTTTCGGGATATGTACAAGCCTAATTCAATCCTCAAATTGTGATGCAATTTTTGTATACTTTATGGCTGCATCTAACCTCCTCGTTAGACTGCCTACGTACTCTCAATAGGGATCAAGCCATTCGTAGTTCACCATTCAAAAAATCAGACATTTATCCCACTGAGTTCAAGCAGAAAAGCATAACATTCCTCAATCATTTAATATAACCTGATAGCATGAAATTCCTAGGCTCAGGCTACATAACAAACCCTCATGAAATCATGATTTCTCTTCCATCCAACATATAAATCATTATCACAATTCACAACATACATCATATTTAAGAACCGACGAAACACAAAATCATTCTCTAGCCACATTAATTAATTAATTTGATCAAAGTAATAAAATCATTCCCATATCTTCTAAATTCATACCTTATGAAATCATAATCGAATCGTAGAAAATCTCGAAGGAGTCACCCAGACGTCCAACATCTTTTCTAACTCAATTCACAAGATTCTCGAAACTATTGACACAAATATATATAAAACTAAGGCTAGAGTGACACAGTTATGCCAAGCCTACTTCTCCAAATAATGGGATTTCATACCACTCTACGAAATCCAACAACCTCGGGTTCCAAACCACTCAACAGAACCAAACTAAATATGATCGCCTATCAAATGTACCAAGTACAACTAATCATCATCACCTTTAGAATGTGTATGGTCCCCCATCGTGGATATACCAAGCAGAACCATATGCATAATCTCATCATGCAGACAGTGATCACCTATCGCTGATATACCAAGCATGATCACCCCTAACAGTCCCCCCATCGCGGATATACCAAGCATGACTGGTTCATATAACTCTAGGTAGTGATCACCCATTGCGGATATACCGAGCATGATCACTCCTAGCATACGTATGGTCCCTCATCGCGGATATACCAAGTTGGACCATCCATGTACCACTACTACATGGTGCGGTCTCATCATCACACATTATACTCAATTATACGTATACACGTTATTGATTCCACATATCAACCAGCATCTAGTCATATGGAGCACAACACAAGGAATTCCCCTAATTACTATTCCTACTAAAAATCTAATAAAGTACCTAACTCATCTCCTGACTTTCATCCCTATCACATACTAGGTAGTAATGCCAAGTTCAAATAGGTATTCAGTTGGCAATCATATCCAAATAATTATCAAACAATAATTAGATCTCATAATTGTCATAACATTCATCATAATTATCATTCACATTATTAAAAAGATAATTAAACACATATATATCACAAACATCATCAGTACACAAGCCAAATCATATGTAATAAGCATAGGTCTATGGCTAAATATATAAAAATCACATTTCAATAGAAATCAAATTTATAAGACCAAATCATATTCACAAATAATACCAATATAAGAAATTAAGATAATAATCATATGTCATATATTCAAGTCACTATCTAACCAATGTAGGCCCATTAGACTTCAATTAGTCCTGTAGTACTAATTTTATTATTTAGAACGTTTCGAGATATGTTGACCACAAGTCAACTCTCGGTCAATGATAGGGTCCACAACTCTACGTAATTCGATCTTGAAGATCCGCACATTGGATTTCTGATCCATAACTTCCCAAAGTCCACATCATGCTTCTAAAATAACATACTAACATTTCATTATGATCCAACGGTTGGATTATCGTCAATCACACAAACAAGTGGCGGTCCAATTTGATCACCATACCAAACAATTGAATTTCGGGAAACCTAGCTAGACATAGGCTCACAGGGTTACTAGAAGGTATTTGGTACTTAGACAACACTCGTGGATGGTCCCACGCACCGCCACACGCGGTGGTAGCCAAGGTGGAGGGTTTTGAAAACCCAAATTTTCAACATTAACTAAATGAGCTCAAATTTACGTGGTAGCTAGATCTCAATAAGGGAAACACTTTTCACAACTAGGCCGACGATCAATTTTAACAGGAAACCGTCCAAATTCACCGGAGAAAACCAGATTTCTAGGGTTCTAAACACCCAACACTAAAATGAATACGAAAGCACGAACCAAGCATACCAACTTGAAGATTATGAAGAGTAGATGAAGTTTCATACCTCATTCAAAGGAAATGGTTGCTGGAATCATCGGAAAAGTGATAAAACCACCGAAAAAGTCGTGGGTTTTGTGGCTTTGAACTGCAAATATGGAAAATAAAATGAGAAATCTAACACTACAGAGTTGTAGGGCTCGTCAAGAGCTTTCCATGGACACCAAGATCGCCCAAAATGGAGCTCGAACGGAGGAGATACAAGCGGGTCAAGTTGGTGGGTTAATGGGTCAAATCCCTCCCAAAACGGGTTAGAATCAAACCCCTCCCTTTCTTTTTCCTTTTTTCCTCCTGGTTCCTTGTTTCCCCTTCCCTTTTTTTGAATTCTGATGGTCCACTTAACCCCATATTGATCTGGGCCTCTTAAAGTGGGAGATAATTAATTCCTAAAATCTATATAATCATAACTTCAAACGTCCGTAACTATACCGTTATAATCCGGACTCCCAAATGGCTTTCACCTATGTGTTCATGGTTTTGAGATTTATTCGAAAACATTACTTGTGACCTCGAAAGGTCAACGAGTAAATAATAATTTTCAAAACTTCACTCTTTGTAACTAGTTTAATTGAAATCTAAATTCAAATAAATTAATATAAATTCTTGAAAAATAATATAAAATCTCAATAATACAAATACGTAGATTATAACAGTGAAATCCAGGAACGAGATTTCACACTCAGAGTTACAGCGGTACTCAGAGTTATGGCAACAATAGTAGTCAGAATACCTATTTTTCTACTCAGAGGCAGCCATAGTTTTCTGGAGTAGCTTCAGGTAGTCGTGCTTAGGAGAACCGAGCAGACCGCAACATCCAGGGCCCTAGGACTCGAGGCGGCCGTAACAGTGGTTCAAGACGTCAGGTCTGTTTGAGTATGAAGAATGAATGATGAGGATTGGGCCACTTGTTAGTAATTGGAGGGATAGATTGCACTAGGCAGTTATAAAGGTTGTTAGGCTTAGTTGTAATGGATAATATTGTAATAGAATGATAAGGTTGTTGTAACAAAATAAAGAAGGACATAAGTGTAAGATTGTACACTGACGAAATACGATTGATGATTTTCTAAGTATCTTCTTTCAATCTTCTCTTTTAAGCTTTCTCTCTTCTGTCTCTATTTTCTTTTCTCTGTTTTCTATATTCTTGAGTTCTTCACTATGCTTAACAAGGTCCACGGGCGTATCAACGCCATGACTCAGCAGAAGGCGAAGTAGGACCCCATAGTTATTACTGGTACGTTACTTGTTTGTGGTAATTGGTCTCGTGTACTGATTGATTCGGGTGCCACTTATTCATTTATATCCTCACCATTTGCACAGGTTGTAAACCTGCAACCTACTTCCCTCGGGTTTGATATGTTCATTCAATTGCCGCATATAGATCTATTTTATGCATAATGAGAGTTTAAGGATTGCCCAATTATTGTCGAATAGGAAATCTTGAAGGTCAATTTGATTCCCTTCAAACTTGTGGAGTTCAATGTCATTATGGGAATGGTTTGGCTATCTAGGCACAATGCTTATGTTGGATGTATGGAGAAATTCGTGACCTTTGATTGGCCTGGATGACCAGCAATCACGTTTTAGGGTGAGCGACAGATCCTCCAGAATAGTATTATTTCCTTCATCTAGACGACTAAGTTATTACAAAAGAGCTGTGTGGGATTCTTAGCCTACGTAGTCACGCGGGATTAATCTTCTCTGTGTGCTAGAGATGTGCCAGTGGTGAATGAATTCACCGATGTATTTTATGAGGATTTGCCAGGATTACCACCTACAAGGGAAATCGAGTTCACCATTGATTTACTTCCAGGTACCAACCCCATTTCCTTAGCACCATATCGAATGGCACCAGCTGAGCTGAGAGAATTGAAGATTCAATTTCAGAAGCTCTTGGATAAAGGCTACATCCAACCCAACATGTCCGCTTCTGTACTGTTTGTCAGAAAGAATGATGGGTCGATAAGACTTTGCATGGACTACAAGCAACTAAATCAGGTGACGATGAAGAACCGTTATCCCCTGCCTAGGATTGATGGTTTAACCAACTGAGGGGTGCTCAGGTGTTCTCTAAGATCGATCTTCGTATGGGTTACCATTAGTTGCTGATCCAGAATGAATATGTACCGAAGACTGCCTTCCGTACTAGGTATGGACACTATAAGTTCCGTGTCATGCCTTTTGGGTTGACGAATGCACCCACAACTTTCATGGATTTGATGAACATAGTCTTTAGACTGTATCTTGATTGGTTTGTAATTGTGTTCATTTATGACATCCTGATATACTCTAAAAGTAATGCCGAACACATGAAGCATTTGAAGTTTGTGTTGGAGAGGTTGAGGAAACATCAGCTGTATGAGAAGTTCAGTAAGTGTTAGTTTTGGCTAGACCATATCAGTTTTCTCGGGCATGTGGTTTCCGCTGAGGGAATTAGTGTGGACCCTCAAAAGATTTTTGTAGTGTCTATGTGGGAATGGTCGAGGAACATTACTGAAGTAAGGAGTTTTCTAGGACTGGCTGGCTATTACTGACGTTTTGTGCAGGATTTCTCAGCAAACGCCCTGCCTCTTACTAAGTTAACTGAAAGAGGGTCAAATTTAAGTGGGATGAGAGTTGTGAACAAAGTTTCCAGGAGCTTAAGCAGCGTCTTACTCATGCCCCTATTCTTGCTATTCCGGATGATAGCGGTGAGTTTGAAATTTACAGTGATGCATCATTGTCGAGATTGGGTTGTGTTCTAATGCAGTATGGGAAAGTCATCGCCTATGCTTCCAGGCAACTCAAGAATCACGAGAGAAACTACCTCACTCATGATCTGCAACTCGGAGTAGTGATATTTGCTCTAAAAATCTGGTGACCTTACTTGTACGATGAGAAGTGCTACATTTTCATCGATCATAAGAGTTTGAAATATGTCTTCACCCAGAAGGAGCTAAATTTGAGACAAATGAGATGGATGAAACTCATTAGTGATTACGATTGCACTATTAAGTATCATTATGGTCACACAAATATTGTAATGAACGCACTGAGCCGGAAATCCTATAGACAACTTGCCTCCATTCGAGCTATCCATGTTCCGCTACTGTTTTTTGACCGGCATTGCAGTGACACCAGATTCACATGGAACATTGTTAGCACACTTCTAGATTAGGCCTGTTTTGGTAGATTTGGTTCGGGAAGCTCAGAAGCTCGACCAATAGTGTGCAGACCTAAAGGAACAAGTACAAAATGGTTCTAGGCGAGATTTGAAAATCTAGGGAGATGGAGCCTTGGTGATGGGGAATAGGCTGTTTGTGCCTAAGGACAATGAAGTGGTGAATAAGGAAATTCTTAATAAAGCTCACATCTCTGCGTATGCCATGCATCCGGGAAGTACCAAACTGTATCACACCATTCGTCTATTTTACTACTGGTACGGGATGAAGCGGGGTGTGGCAGAGTATGTGAGGAGATGCATTATTTGCCAGCAGGTGAAAGCGGACAGACAGAGACCTGAATGGCTAATGCAAAATCTCCATATACCTGTATAGAAGTGGGAATACATCACCATGGATTTCGTGTATGGTTTGCCGAGCACACGGTCAATGTTTGATGGCATATGGGTGATTGTAGATTGACTCACCAAGACTGCTCACTTCTTACCTGTTTGACAGACCTACTCACTGGAGAGGTTAGCACGATTGTTTATTGATAATATCGTTAAACTTCACGGTGTGCCCATCATCATTGTTTTGGACAAAGATCTAAGATTCACCTCCAGATTTTGGAGAGCATTCAATGACGCCATGAATACTCAGTTGTTGTATAGTATTGCATATCATCCATATATCGATGGTCAATCTGAGGGGATAATTCAGACATTGGAAGACATGTTGAGAGTGTCTGTTCTCATGTGGAAGGGTAATTGGGATAACTATTTGTCTTTTATCGAGTTTGCCTATAATAACAGTTACCACTTCAGTATCGGCATGGCACCGTTCGAGACACTGTATGGGAAGGAGTGCCAGACACCATTGTGTTGGACTGAAATCGGTGAATGGTTGTTAGTAGGGCCAGAAATTGTCGATACAACTAATACTAACATCCAATTGATAAAGAGGAATATGAAGCCGGCTCAAGATCGGCAAAAGAGTATCATGGACCGACATTCAAGGGATCGTGAGTACGAGATTGGTGACTTTGTATTTCTGTAATTGTCACCTTGGAAATGTGTAGTTCATTTTGGTAAGCAAGGAAAGTTGAGTCCTCGATACGTCGACCTTTACCGGATCACATAGAGAATTGGTGCGGTTGCTTATAGATTGGAGTTACCACCAGAGTTGTCACAGATTCACGACGTATTTCACGTTTCTATGTTGCAGAAGTATGTATCAGATCCCCCATCCACGTTATTTAGCCAGAATCGTTAGAAGTGAGTCAAGATGTGAGTTATGTTGAGGAACCAGTGGCAATCATCAACCAACAGGATAAAACCCTGAGCAACAAGGTTATTCCGTTAGTGAAGGTGTTATGGAGGAACCATGCAGTCAAGAAAACGATGTGGGAAACGGAATAACTGATGAGAAATCAGTATCCGTATTTGTTTGTTTGAGTTCGTAATTTCAGGGATGAAATTCTTTTAAGGAGGGTAGATTGTGAAACCCCGTCCCGAATTATTGTACTTTTTGTCGGATATTTTTATGTTTTGTCCCTTATGTTATTAATTTACGAACCATGGGACCTACATGGGATTTTTGTACCCTTATCCCCCCACCTTACCTGGATCCCCCTTTCCCTTTTTGGGATTTTCGTATCCCTTTTTTATTATTTTAAAATCCCTCTCACTCTCTTTCTTTCACAACTCTTTCATCATTTTCCTTCTCTTCATATGCGTACCCCCTCTCCCACGTGCCTTCTCTCTTGGAAAACTCTCCCTCTCATCTTTGTGACTCACTCACACATACACATAACAACCCCAAACCAGTGCAACGAGGATGGAAGAGTTTCGGGAACCCCGTGACAAGCTAAGGAACCCTCTAGCAACGTTGTTACTATTCATCATCTTCCACGACGTGTTTTCATGATTTACGACGTTGGTAAACTTCTAGAAACTCTTGGGATGTGTTCTAAGGTTAGATCGAAGCTCGCTTGAAGTTGTACATACGTGTAAATCGCAGAAAATAGCTCAAAGTAGCTTTTCCAAACTTTTCGGCGAGCACCGCCCATTTCGAGGTGAGTTCCGGCCAAACCATGACAAGTTAGCCAACATGAAAGATATCAATATCTTCATCTCGTTGAGTACTACAACTTTGGTTTTTGTATCACTTGATTTGGTTAAGTAACGAATAAGTTATGAGCATTTGAAAACTAGCCCAGAAACCGACCAAAGTGTGACTTGAAAACGGGTCAACTAGACCCAAATCCCTTAGGCCCAGATTTGGACCCAGGTTGGGACTCAGCCTAACCTTTCAGCCCAACCCATATCCTTAGGCCAAACCCTTAGGTCTGAACCCAAGGCTTCGGCCTAACCCAGAACCAAAACCCCCCACCTTGGGGCCGAGCTTTTAAGCCCAAGTTTATGTGAGCCCAAACCCTTAACCCCAGTCAACCCAAATCCCTTTGGACCTAGGCCTTGGGCCGTTTGAACTTGGGCCTTGGGCCCGGTAGCCCCAAACCCAAACCCGGTTTGAATATTCTCTGGAATATTCCTGTGTTGACTTTTTTGAAATTTACCAAGGACCCTTCTTAGGGTAATTCGACGTCCTGAATCCTTTTTTGATGTCTTTTTTCCCAAATTCAATCGTTTTAGTAGAGTTTTATTAATTGGACCTATTATGTGCTTAGGTGCGTTTATTAGCAACGATTTCGTTCTTCCGATTTCGCACGGCTCTTTGACGACGGAGTATCTATGAGTGGACCCCTTCTAAAATGCATATTTTAATAGTAGAAATGTATACATGAAAAACATGATTTAATGGTTACGTTTATGAAACAATTTAGGAGTAAATTAGATTTACACTTTAAGATTATCATGTTTTATTGAGAATATTTTGGGATACCATACTTTATCAAATTTATGTTCTTTGTGGTATATATGATGGATGACTACATACTATTTATGAACATGCTTTTACACTCTTTATAATATGTATGATGGATGACTATATACTATGAAGATGCTTTGAGATATATGTACTTATGTTGGAAAGATTATATTCAATGTTTTGTGCGTATTTAGTGGTCACTGTTCTGCCTACGAGCGATGATACTTATATTGGCTTCGGCCGGGCATAGGTTGGTGAATTCGGTCGGGAGATACTTATATTGGCTTCGGTTGGGGCATAGGTTGGTGGCTTCGGCCGTATGACATTGATATATGATACAACTAGTTAGCACACTATATGATATATGTTTTATGAAAGTTTTATGGCATGCTAGGGTTTTCGGAAAACCTATTATATATTACGCTATATGAGTTTTCATAAACTTTGGGGGTTAGTACGTTGTTGAATAATTATGTTCGTACTATTCATATATCAACTTGGTCCACTAATGTTTGTTTTGCGACATTTCAGGACATAGAAACGAGCCATACGATGCAAGCTATGAGGCATTCCCCTACCAATGACATCGTGCCATCCTCTTTGCTTTGACATCACTTGTAATAGCACATTCCGCTCGTATTCTAAAGTAGATGTATGCTCTAAACATGTCATGCATTACCACTATCATTATCATTGTTGGTAGTTGAATATTATTATATAATTTTATAAGGTTTATGTTGGAATATTACATTACGTAGTTAGCACGAAATTTACATGCATGTTTCACATGTTCTCAACATATGCATTCATTAAATGGCTTGCGTCACCCTCGGGTGTCGGCCAGCATGCGGTCATCTCGATGTCCCTCGAACATCAGGATCAGGGTGTGTCAAACTCCACCCCTAAAAAATGAGTTGGCCCAAAGTCTATTTAATCCACCCAAATGAATAGTAATTGACTGAAATAAATAGTAATTGACCAAGTGTATCTCCACCACTAAAACTAAATAGCCTAGTCCATTTTATTAAAATTTTATTAATTTTTTTATTAAAAATTAATTAAATAATAATAATTTTATTTTTAATTTCTAACATTTTTTATTTATAAAAAATATTATTAATTTATGATATTTTATTTATTTATTTATTTTAAAGTTTTTTGGCTGAAAAATATGGACCGTTGATTTGAAAATTGAACGGTCCAGATTGTGCCTTGTCATTAGCCGTATGCTGGGTTTGAATTTCAATTTTTTTTACCATTGGAAATCCAACGGTTGAGGCTTAGCCACCTGGCTCATGTCCTGCGCCCTTTTAGTGCGCCTGCAGCATGGGCCCGACATGTCGGGGACACGCACGCGTGTTTCCCACATGCTTGACGCAAAAAAAAAAAAAAATGTGTTGTCCACTGGCGTCATGCGGTGCCTACCTCAACCCATTTTGGGGTCATCCTACAAACTAGCTTGGACTTTGAGCTGACCTATTTTTAGGGGGGATGGGTTTTTTTTGGGTGGCAGCCTTTTTTTTTAGGCTTTGGGCTAACCTAAAAGATAGGGCTGAACTTGTTTTAAGGCCATGCAAGATTTCTCATCTCATCAATTTGTGACTCATTCTTAATATTTGACACGCAAGTTGTTAATTGGTGACATGACGACTTTGTGGAGGCGTGGGTGCTACCTAAGAATAGTCTACGGCCGATGCTGTACGTTTACGTACGGTTACTGTGCGCAAAGCGCTTATTTTTCTTCTCCCATGACTCATGAGCACCGGGTGTTCTTATTTATCAAGTAGCTTCTCATCATACTCTGAAAAGAAAGCACCTAGCTAGGATTTCTGCATGTCACACACACACATACACACACACACACACACACACATATATATATATATATATATATATATATATATATCAGCGTCTTTTTAGGTTGTATTATATATATATGGCCAAACTAATTTCAAGCCAATATTGACTTAATTTGATTTGGAGTGTATTTGACTGTTTTTGGCATTTATGGAATCAAACAAATATGCATTTTGAGTAGTACCTATCAATACGAACGAGTGAGTGAATGCCTTGGCAGAAAGAAAAATAAAAACTAAAATATTATGTTCGTCTCAGACGAATGACATGAAGAGTGCGGAGAACCGACTACATTTAAAGAAAAAATTTACCGCTTTCAAATAAAGAAGATACAAAGTCTCGGCTTCTTTGATTCCTTAGGACTCTGAATCTAGTCTTGTTATGAGATTTATTTATTTTTATATTACAGTAGGCCCTTCTATGATGAGATATACATCCAACAGAATAACTTACGAAGATGATGCCAAAGAGATACACACAGATTAAGGTTGAAAAAAAAATTAGGTTTTTGAGAAAACTAGTTTACCGTGTAAGGTGGAAGGAAGCAATGGTCTCACACTATACACGTTGTAGCAAAAATTGGGAGAGAAAACTACAAAAACAAAAAAATATCTGGATAAGAAAATTATTAAAGGTCCTTGTCTGCTAAGTACAGTTTTGATCGTATATCACAGAAGACATTTTTCTCTATTTTCTTTAATTAAGATTGTCTTTTCCTTTGTTTCTTTTTGGGTCTGATACGATTCCTGGGAATAGGACAAGTTCTTAAGTATAAGGTGGGTACAACAAGCTTGTTCCAAAAAAAAAAAAAAAAGTGGGTACAACAAGAGATAATTGATTGATAAACTGTTTTAGGCAGCAGCTATATTCAGAAAACGATGAGTGTCACTGTGTGTGTGTGTGCGTGTGTCCCACTTTATATGATTTTTCTTCACCACAAAAATGAAAATTTGTTATTAAATTTCACAGGTTAAACAAAAGGAAAACTAATGAAAATAACTTAAAAATTTTGAGTTTTAATGAAAATGAAAAAAAAAAGTGTTTTAAGTGAATACTACAAGAATTGACTTTTTAAAGTAAAAATGTGATTTTTCGTTAAAGTGAACAGTACCATAAATTTTTCGTTAAAATTCCCTTAAACAAATGATGGTCTCTAGCTCTATGTATGTAAGGTGTAGTTTTGGGACAAAAAAAGGACGATAATATATATATATATATATATATATAATTAACTTGACCTGATATTCTTTTTAGCTCGAATTATAAAGGAGATAATACAAAGTAAGTCCAGTAAAACTAGATAAATTTTATACAAGTCAAACTTGAACATGATATTTGACCTCGCTTGTTCACACCTTTAAATTATCACGTGAATGTAGTTTTAGACAGTAGTACTAAGTAACTACGTCTTTTTCTTTTGGAAATTAAACGAGAGAAAGATAAGTACATCATTAGGCCAAGATGACCGGTCAACAATGCAAATCTCAAAATCAAGAAACATAACCTCATGCTTAGTAAGAAGATGCAAAATCTAATTACATTGACAATAAACAAACTAACAAGTAAAAAAGGAAAAGAAGATAGTGAATAAGTTAAGGTTTTACTATAAAATCAATTGGTAATACGAAGAGCAACTCAATTACTTTACACATATGCAAGGTTCCTTCTTTTCTTGATGTAGAATTGAAATTCCCCGTACGCCCTCTCACGTGTGGCGAATTTTCAAGCCTAGTAATTGAACAACACAAATCGAGTGACTTGGAGCATGTGTGGCCGTTGAGCTTCACACGCGGGACAACCTCCTATGATACCATGAAGAAAGTCGAGATTCCACCATAAAACTAATTGACAATATAGGGAGTAGTTCAACTTACTTATAAAATCAATTGAACAACACAAATCGAGTGACTTGGAGCATGTGTGGCCGTTGAGCTTCACACACGTGATAACCTCCTATGATACCATGAAGAAAGTTGAGATTCCACCATAAAATCAATTGACACTATAGGGAGTAGTTCAACTTACTTATAAAGTCATGCAAAGTTTTTCCTCCTATCAATATAGATTCATTCTCAACGTAGAGTGCTTACAATTCCAAAGCACCATCCTCATCCACAAAGGGCAAAAAAAAGATCTAGGCCTTCTTGGGCCGGCCCAAGTCCAACGAACATACGAAAACCCCTCGCGCCAGATTTCAGTTGCGTACGAAGAAATACAACGAACGAGCGCGGCACACGCGCGGCCCTGTAGAAAGCCCGCGGCCGCTCGTCTCTTTCCCGCCAAATCCCCCAAAACTCCATTAAAAATTTAAATTTCACTTCGTTTTCGTGTGCGAAACCCACACTTTCAGAGACTTCGAGGCACGAAGAGCTCTATTTTCTGGCTCGGAGAGTCGAAAGTCATAGCAGCGGACTGGCCATGGATGCCAATTTTGAGGACCACAGCAAGCTTCCCGAGCTCAAGCTAGGTACAACATCGCAAAAACCCTAGCTTTGCATTTGTTACTAATCACATCAATTAGTTTTGAATATGTGTGTGTGTGCGCGCGTATGTATGTTTCTGTATTTATATATTTGCTGCAATTTTGTCAGATGCAAAGCAATCTCAAGGGTTTCTCTCATTCTTCAAAACCCTCCCCAATGTGAGTATTCAAGACCCTAGCTGTCTGTTTAATTTCTTGAAATTGAAGGGGAAAGTGATAAAAATCATGTTTTGTTTCTATTTTTTTATTTTTGTATATGTTTATTTATTTATTTGAATGACTTTGGCTAGAGATGGAAATGGACTTTAAGATTTCGTTTTGATTTTGTTTCATTGCATTTGCTTTCCGGTTTGATTATTTGGGTTTTGCTGTGTTTCTGTTTTTACAGGATTCAAGAGCTATTCGATTGTTTGATCGACGGGTCAGTTTGTATTCCGGCTCTCTTTTGTGCATTCCCTAATTTTATTTTTCCCTTTTCCCCTCTATTATTTATCTGTCGGGTTCTCGGTAATTCTTATTGTTTTTTACCATTGGATGTGACTTGTTATCTCAGGACTACTATACCGCGCATGGTGAAAATGCCACTTTCATTGCAAAGACCTACTACCGTACCACCACTGCTTTACGACAGTTGGGTAGCGGATCCAATGGCCTATCCAGTGTGAGTGTTAGTAAAAACATGTTTGAGACGATTGCACGTAATCTACTACTGGAAAGAACAGACCATACTCTTGAGATTTATGAGGGTAGTGGCTCAAGTTGGAGGCTGGTGAAAAGTGGAACCCCTGGAAACCTTTGCAGTTTCGAAGATGTTTTGTTTGCCAACAATGAGATGCAGGATACCCCAGTGGTTGTTGCGCTATTACCTAACTTTCAGGAAAATGGTTGCACAGTTGGGTTAGGATATGTTGATCTAACTAAACGAGTACTTGGATTAGCTGAATTTATTGATGATAGTCACTTTACAAATGTGGAATCAGCTTTAGTTGCACTTGGTTGCAAGGAATGCCTTCTGCCTCTGGAGAGTGGCAAAACTAGCGAAATTAGAACATTGCATGATGCATTGAGTAGATGTGGTGTGATGTTAACCGAGAGGAAGAAGACTGAATTTAAGATGAGGGATTTGGTTCAGGATCTCAGTCGGCTTGTCAAAGGCTCCATTGAACCAGTTCGAGATTTAGTGGTGGGGTTTGAGTTTGCACCTGGTGCATTGGGGGCATTGCTCTCTTATGCAGAATTACTTGCTGACGAGAGCAATTATGGAAATTATAGCATTCAAAGATATAGTTTGACAGCTGTATGAGGCTAGATTCTGCTGCTATGAGGGCACTTAATGTCCTGGAGAGCAAAACTGATGCAAACAAAAATTTCAGTTTGTTTGGTCTTATGAATAGGACTTGTACTGCTGGAATGGGTAAAAGATTACTGCACATGTGGCTCAAACAGCCTTTATTGGATGTAAATGAAATCAACTCAAGGTTAGATTTGGTACAAGCATTTGTGGAGGATCCTGCACGTCGCCATGATTTGAGGCAGCATCTGAAAAGAATTTCAGACATCGAGCGGCTAATGCACAATCTTGAGAAGAAAAGAGCTGGTTTGCAGCATATTGTAAAACTTTATCAGGTACAATCTATAACACCTTTATTTTATAAGTTTATCTACCGTGTTGAGGTTTTGTTGGTATGACCATATATGAATATTTGTTAAACAAAATGTTAGTATAATGTACTTATCTTATAGGCGTACCTATGCATTTAAGCTAACCCATTTTTTCTTTTCGAGTGCAGTCGTGTATAAGACTTCCCTACATTAAGAGTGCCCTAGAACGCTATGATGGACAGTTCTCCTCACTGACCAAGGAAAGGTATTGGGAACCCCTTGAGTTATGGACTGATGATAGCCACTTAAATAAGTTCATTTCTCTGGTGGAAGCTGCTGTTGACCTTGATCAACTTGAGAATGGAGAGTACATGATATCATCTAGTTATGACCCCGCACTTTCTGCACTGAAGGAAGAGCAAGAATCATTGGAGCACCAAATACACACTATGCATAAACAAACCGCCAATGATCTTGATCTTGCTGTAGATAAGGCTTTAAAATTAGATAAAGGCACACAATTTGGACATGTCTTTAGAATCACAAAGAAGGAAGAGCCAAAAATAAGGAAAAAGCTCACAACACAGTTCATTGTTCTGGAAACCCGAAAGGATGGAGTGAAATTTACCAACACAAAGCTTAAAAAGTTAGGGGATCAGTATCAAACGATAGTTGAAGAGTAAGAATTGTCAGAAAGAGCTTGTTAACCGAGTTGTTCAAACTGCAACAACTTTCTCTGAGGTAATGATACTTTAATGTCTTTGGTGGTTAATCCTTTCTCTTGTTCTGGATTAAAGGATTTTTCATCTCCAGGTGTTCTGGTCTGTAGCTGGGTTGCTCTCTGAATTGGATGTCTTACTTGGTTTTGCTGATTTGGCTTCTAGCTGTCCTACTCCTTACACTAGGCCAGTCATCATGCCACCGGTAATCAGTTACCTGTTATTTCTTTCTATTTCTTACTGAAGAATGATAATGTTTTTTCCTTGTTACTAAATTAACAATAATTATTGTCCTATTGGCCATAATAGGATGAAGGGGATATAATATTAGAAGGGAGTAGACATCCCTGTGTGGAGGCTCAGGACTGGGTGAATTTTATACCCAACGATTGTAAACTTGTGAGTATTCTTGAACCCAGGAAAACAAATAAAAAAGAACAAGATATTGGTTAATTTATAAGTTGGATGGGTTCTGATGTGCTCTTTACTATTTCTGCTGATTAGGTGAGAGGAAAGAGTTGGTTCCAAATCATCACAGGACCCAATATGGGTGGCAAATCAACATTTATCCGACAGGTGTGATTTTAATCACTTCGTCAAATGCTTCTTCCTACTCCTTCCATCAGCATAAATAACTTTCCATGCAACTATTACATTCTTGCACTTGATATGTGGCTCATGTCACCGAATTGGACACCCCACATCCATGTTCAATTCCAATTGCTTTAATCACTATTAACAAGTGACTGAATTTTCTTTGCACTGGCAGGTTGGTGTGAATATTCTGATGGCACAAGTTGGTTGTTTCGTTCCTTGTGAAGCAGCTAATATTTCTGTTCGTGATATGCATTTTTGCACGGGTGGGAGCTGGCGACTGCCAAGTGAGTTTCCTGGCATATTCTCTTGAAGTTTGAACTTGTTTTTATGCTATTTAAATGATCTTTTAGTTCTCTGTAGTCTTCTTATCTCCTGCTGGGGATTTTTGTCTTTCCATTGTGGAAATTGAATTGTGTTTCTTCTTCTTTCTAGCTACGTGGAGTTTCTACCTTTATGCAAGAAATGCTTGAGACTGCATCTATACTGAAAGGAGCTACAGACAAGTCACTGATAATCATCGATGAGTTAGGCCGAGGGACTTCAACTTATGATGGATTCGGTTGGTTTAACTCTTGAGCTTTTTTTTTTCAATGCATTTGATACTGCTAAGTTTTTATTTTACAGCTTTGTCTTATCAGTATTTACTATGGTGCTCAGGTTTAGCTTGGGCCATTTGTGAACACCTTGTTGAAGTGATTAAAGCACCTACCTTGTCTGCAACCCACTTCCATGAATTAACTGAATTAGCTCATGAAAATGGCGTTCAGGAAGCTAATATGAAGCAAATTGTTGGCGTAGCAAACTATCACGTTAGTGCGCATATTGACTCATCAAGCCGCAAGTTGACTATGCTGTACAAGGTAGATGTATTCTCTAGTTATTGTATAGGTTATTTATGTTGTCTTTTCCAGGATCTCAAGTAGTAGATTTGGAGGCAGATGTCATGCACCTATGTTTGCGATTAAGTTCTATAATGTTCTTCCATCTTCTCTTTGTTTTCATGCTAGTGCATGCGATCTTGGTTTAGCAAAACTGAACTCGCTCATTTTCTTGATTTGATCATACTTTCCAGGTTGAGCCAGGAGCTTGTGATCAAAGTTTCGGTATTCAGGTTGCAGAGTTTGCAAACTTTCCTGAAAGTGTTGTTTCCCTTGCTCGAGAAAAAGCTGCTGAATTGGAGGATTTCTCTGCTACTCCAGTCACGCCAAATGATGCTGGAGAAGAGGTGATGACTATAGCTTTGAATAATTAATAACAATGCGATAACTTCTTGCGTTGCCTCAACCTGGCGTTTGATTATACAAATCTGCTATACATTCACGCCATTGAACTCGCATGCATACAATGCTAAGAGGACTAGCGTCGTACTGTTAGATTGATGCATTAATCACAGCACCAAAAACATAAGTACAGAAACTGTAAGCATCAGCCTTCTATCTAATCCCTTTCATTAGTACAATAAACAAGTGGATGATGTCGTTAGCAAAAGAATTAATCTAAATTTGTTTAATTTTTGGAGTTTAATCAACAATCTAAGATGTGTCGATATCCTACAAATTTTCTGATATAAATCCATATGTATGTGAGTTAGCATGGATCCATAACCAGTGCCATATTATCCTTGTCAAGTAAATGGCGAGGTTGAGAGTTATGGTCTGATTCAATAATCATGTATTTACAGGTTGGATTGAAGCGTAAGAGAGAGCCCGACTCTGATGATATGTCCAGAGGAGCTGCTCGGGCGCACAAGTTTCTGAAGGAGTTTTCGGATTTGCCTCTGGAGACAGTGGATTTAAAACAGGCATTGCAAAAGGTTGGCAAGATGAAGGATGAGTTGCAAAAGGATGCAGCAAATTGTCAATGGCTCCAGCAGTTTTTCTAGTCGTCCTTCAGATGGAGGGAGGGTAATTTATGTTTTAGGATGCATGTAAATCTCGTCTCTGTAAATGTTTTGGGATGCATGCAACTACACCAAACATCTTTCGGCATTGTTTTGGTTATTGTGGGCCGTTTGGAAATGCTTATATAGAAAGCACTTATGCTCATAAGCACTTTAGATGGAACTACGATTGTTAGGAGCATATGAATATTTTTAGAGAACTAATTTACACAACCCTTGTTTCTCCCTTCACTTCTCTTTATTCTTGTTGATTAATTTTCTTTTGCTTTATTCAATTCAAAGGTAGCAAGGGTGTCCACGATCAGAATTAAAATTTAAAAATAATTATGTGCTTCTCTAGAAAGTGCTTTTATAACCTATAAACATCAAAATTTTAAGATTTTCTTTGCATGCCATCAAAATAACCTCCATATTGTTTATGGAGCTTTGAATCATGTCATTAACGTGTAACACATTTAATAGTTGTGTTGCATTTAGATTTAGAATAAATGATGCAATGAATAAACGTATTGTTTTTAGATTGACTCTCACACAAATTCGGCCCGTGAACCCGAATTATTACCCTTTTAACTATTTTAAGAACAGTTCCAAACAAAGCTCAACTGATATGAACTGAGATGCTCGGCCGGACAAATAGTCCACCTGTTCAGCAAGCTCTTGGATCTCCTCGCCATTTGTCCGGCTCATCCCGTTGCTTATCGATCGCTGATAATCTCACAGCCTATAACTTTAAGCTGCACGACAACAATTAAGTTTTAGTACTGGTTTGGTTCTGAGGTATTTTTATAAAAAAATGGGTATAAAGATAAGCTGAGCTCAAAAATGTGTTTGGTAAACACTTAAAAAGAATTTATTTTCACAGTTTTGGATGACAAAAAGCTAAAAACGTAAAGTAGCAAAAATGAGTTTATTCTCATAGCACACCAGAAACTGTTTTTTTCTTTTCAAAACACAGCAATGCCAAATTAGTCCTTAAAACAAGAAGAATTTGAGGAGAGAAGTATAGTATAGGACTTTCTTGGTGATTTGGAATATCTGGTGTTCGAGTACTGTTATATTTTTGTTTAAATATAGAAAAATCAAGATTTAACGGTTAAAATACCACAATTCACCATCAAAACAGATCATGTCGTTAATACCCGATTAGAGTTCATTACCATGAACTAAAACCTAAATTAGTCAAATAATCAGCTATATTATTATTGCAGACGGTACTTATGTATTCATGTTTTCTTCTTTCACACCCGTATCTCTTTTTCACAAGATGTCATTATAACCAACGCTGAGGTGGGTTACGTGAGTATGTGCCGTTTTGCAGCACTGGTTTGGTATTGATGTGCTTTGAAAAAAATTATTTCTGTTGTGCTGTGATAATAAGTTTTTTTTTACTGCTTCACGTTTTTAGCATTTTTTCACTAAAATTGTGAAAATGAACTGTTTTTAAATGTTTACCAAATACATTTTTTAGCTCAGTTTTTTTTTATACCCACTTTTTATAAAAACACTTCAGTACCAAACCAATACTTACACTAGAAGACACGTGTGAGTAGAGTGTAACACAACACGAAGACAAAGAATTTTTGTGTGTTTAAACAAACGAGAATACATAATCTTGACCTGAACTGAATTTTTTCTCCTCAACAAGGAGCGACGAACTTTCACTTTCTTCCACTTTTTGAAAGCATTTTGTTTCTTCTTTTTTTTTTTTCAAACTTTCTTAACTTTATATTTTGGAGGTGAGATTAATCTTCAAGTGACTGATAAACGATGTTGAAGTTAAACCAAAATTGGTAACAACAATGAGTAGATTTCAAAAGATTTAAACCAAATCCTCTTTTAAAAACGTAAAAAGAAATAAATTAATCACCGAATCCGAACGCCAGATTGATGATTTATGATGGAAGAGGATCCTCTTCTGAGCTAAGGATGGGATCCTCCTGATCAGGTCATTCGGATCGCAGGATGGGGATTCTCATGATCAGGTCATCCGGATTGTTCAAACTTAATCTAACGTTTGTAATTATTATAACTTATAGAGGGTCCCTGTTTAAAATCGTTGCATTAAATTTAAACGGTCCAAATGATCTGGTCAGGAGGATCCCATCCTGAACTCAGGAGAGGATCCTCTTCCATTTATGATCATTTGTGCATCTAATTGTTTTTCCTTTTAATGTAGATCGACTGTTATGGATAAAGATTATAGACATTCTTCCTTCTAACTTTAAACACGCCTACCTAATTTTTCAGGGGTAAAATAGTAATTGCACGGCACAATCCGGGTGCCCGAATCGGAAAGAGCGCTGCCGGAGCAGGCCTCGCCAGCCGTTTCCGCCGCAGTAGCGACGGCGTCACTTTGCCGTGGAGTGGAAGCAAGCAAAATCCAAAACTATTTTTTATTATTATTTTCAGAGGAGAGAGAGAGAGAGAGAGAGAGAGTAAATGCGATTTGTATTTTATTCAGGAAAGTAAAGGAGAGACGAAAGAGAAGAAGGGGAGAGAGAATATTGCTTGCCTCGTTCGTTTCAATGGCGCCTACTGAAGTCTGAAACAGCAACCTCCTTCTGAGATTTCTCACAATCTGAAGTCTCGACTCTCGCAGCGGACGACGTCGTTTTACGGCGATGATGAACTGGTGGAGAGTGTTGAAGTCCGTGCAGGCCTTGGTGGCCCACAGCCTCCTCTTCTCCTTTACGCTACTGCTCGTCCTCAAGCTCGACGGCGTCGCCGCCTCCTACTCTTGGTGGTCCGTTTACTCTCCCTCCCTCCCTCTCCCTCTCTCTCTCTCTCTCTCTCTCTCTCTCTCTCTCTCTCTCTCTTTCCTCAGTTTTCAGCTCTAACTTTTGTTTAATTTGAATGGAATTGTTAAATTTTAGGGTGGGAAAGTTTGGGAATTTTGTTGGATTGACGAGGCAGGTGATGGGTTTTGTTTGGTTTGATGGAAAATTGGTTTGCATGTGAACTGTGTATATTTTTTATTGAGAAGAAAAGGAAAAAAGTTTGAAATTTTGTTCTAATTGGTGAGGAAATGAAATTAGAAACTGTGTAATTTGGTGGAGAAATGGCAGCTGGTGTAAAAAAGGAGATAAAAAGATTGACTTGTTGATATTTACAGTGGAAAAAGTAATTGGTTTGCTCATAGATTGGGAAATTAGTTCACTGGTGTCATAGGCAGTGCAAGTTTAGGATCAAGAAGCATTCTTTAATACGAACGGGATTTGAAATTCTTGTTATTACAGATGAAGCGTCATTGTCCGTGTTCTTTTCGTTCTGCGTTTTAAATAACATGAACTATTTGGTAAGAACTCCGAAGAAAATAAATAAGAGCTTGTATTGAACTGTTTCGTGCCAATGGTCACGTCGCCCATGGTCCATTTTGTGTGCTAGTGCATTAGGAAACAGTCTTCCAAATGACAGTGGTATTGGCACCTCTTTGAAGAGATTTCGTTGTGAAAAGTTTGATAGAGAAAGGTGACTTTCATATGTATATGCGTATGTTGGTTAGAACTTTAGAACCACCACCCGAGGGCATATATCTTCTTAGCATCAATCACTATAGTTTCTTTTCTGAGTTGTGTTGCGTTTTGGTTGCAGGATAATTTTCTTTCCACTTTGGATATTTCATGCAGTTGTTGCCCGAGGAAGATTCTCATTACCTGCTCCTTCCGTTCCACACAGTCGTCATGTATGTCATTGTGTTTCTTTACAGTTGTGTAGATTATTTCCACTACACTGATACCCTGTGCGGTTAGAATTCAAAAGACTAAAATTTGTCATTTATAATTGTGAATCTGCATCACTAAGATTTTCTCTGTTGTACAGTGGGCACCATGTCATGCTGTTGTCGCCACACCATTGCTAGTTGCATTTGAGTTGCTCCTTTGTATATATCTTGATAGTGTTTCCGGTACGCACCCTACTCCTTGCTTTTATCCTTGAAAAAAATGATTTTGGGGACTGATACGGTGATGCCTGCTTTCATGGGTCGTAAATGCATGCAGAAGATGTTGAACCTAATGAAGTTCATTGATTTTTCTTTTAATGCGTCAAACTGTGAACTCCGTACTGAGCTGTTATGCTTTAAAATGCCCTGTTACTTGAAGGATTTCATCTTTGCATAATAGAATGAGTCCTAGTGCAAGACCCTGATTAGTTATCTCTTGTGCAGTTCATGGTTTTGCAGCTGTCAACTTGAAGGTTGTCTTTCTACCCTTACTGGCCTTCGAAGTAATTATTCTAATTGACAATTTCAGGTATCTCCTTTGACATTTACTCCTTTTGTATCTCATATTTTAGTATAACAGATTACTGTTTATTTTTGTTGAGAAAACATCAAATATCTATTACAGAAAAAAAAAAAAAATCATTTTTGTGTTGTTAGATACAATTAAGAATATGGAAATATGTTTTGTGTTAGCCATATCCTCCCTTGTTACTTTCTTTTTTTCCCCCTTATAAATGCTGCTCTAGTGTAGTGGGTGTTTTCTGCTGATTTTAATCGATATTCATTTCTTTAACAGGATGTGCAGGGCTCTAATGCCAGGGGATAATGAAGGCATTAGCGATGACACAATATGGGAGACACTTCCTGTAAGTTTTATTTCATTAGTTGATAAACTGTCCGAGGATTAGCAAACTTTTTCATACCACGTTATTCTAAAGTGATGGTTTATATGGCTTTGATATAATTTATCTTCTACGTTAACAAGTCTTCGAGGAAATATAAATTATTTGGAGAAGTGTCAATCATGTAAAAGCAATGAAAATGAATAATCTATTTTCTCTGCCTTCACTAATGTCCGAAGAAGATAGTGTCATACAATTGATAGCAATCGTTAGCTTTTCCTACTAGATTTCCAAAAGTTTCTTATCATGGTACTCAAGTTTAAATGAATAGTTTTTCTATGATATTGCTTGCCATTTGTGTTTTATCCTTTTATATTTGGTGCATTTTTCTTGTTCAAATTTACTATTTTGTAAGGACATCATGGCATGTCCATTTGTGTTATCTTTAACTTTCAGATATAGTGGGAAAATAGTTTAACACTTTAGGTTGGGTTTTACTTTTAGTAAGTATTTAATTAATATTTGATGTGTGAGTATTAAGTGCCTTTTGAAATTCCCCCTTCTTACTTTCTGTTCAACTTAAACGTTTGTTTTAATTTTACCTATTTTAGAAAGTCAATTTTGGAAACTGCTGTTAATGGTTTACCAATGTATTTCTTGTAGCATTTCTGGGTAGCAATCTCCATGGTTTTCTTTGTTGCTGCTACAGTCTTCACTCTGCTTAAGTTATGCGGTAATTTCTGTTACTCCTTGCTGTCAAATGTAACAATGAAAAATGCATTCAAAATGGTGTCTTCTCTTATTACTCATCTGTAATATCCTTTCTCTGGACAGCCTAATTGATCCATAGCACTATCATCTTATATATACATACGTGCGCATGTATATTCTCACTGTATACATGTATATATGTATATGGTAGGGAAGAGGGACAGAGAGAGTCCAAAGTAGTGTTTTAATATGCTGAGATCTTCCCATATGAAATGTGCAGGTGATGTAGGTGCTCTTGGTTGGTGGGATTTATTTATAAATTTTAGGTACAGTTTCTGTGCTTCTTGTGCTTATATATCCTATTTTGTAGCTACTTATTCTGTTTGCTTTTATAGTGTAAATTAAAAATTCCGCTCCTATTTTGGGTGACTAAGAAGTGCATATGTTTCACAGTATTGCAGAATGCTTTGCCTTTCTTGTCTGTACAAAGTGGTCCAATCCAGTGATTCATCAAAATTCTCATACAAGAGAAGCTACTTCATCTTCTACAACTATTAGATATCTTGACTGGAATAGCGGTTTAGTAGTTTCAGCAGAAGAGGATCAGAATCAAGATAGAATGTGTGGTCTGCAAGATATTGGTGGGCATCTTATGAAAATTCCCGTGATTGGCTTTCAAGTTCTCCTTTGTATGCGCCTTGCGGTATGTCATGTTTTTGGGTTGTGGTTCATGGCTACATTTTGGGTAATTTTATTAACCGACCTTCTGTAACTTCAAATTTCAGGGAACCCCAGAAAATGCTAGACACATCCCACTTCCAGTTCTCTTCTCTCCTCTTTTTTTACTCCAAGGCGCTGGTGTACTATTTTCTGCATGTAGGTTGGTGGAGAAAATTGTACTTTTGTTGCGTAGTGGGGCTGGCACCGGATTATATTTTAGATTTTCTTCAAGAGCTCATGACTGCTTCGGGTTTTTGCACCATGGTTCTAGGTAGAAAGTTGTTTTTGTTTTGTTAATTCACTCTTCCCTGATTCTGAAGAGATCTTTAATAAGCGGATTTAAAGTTTAAACCCATTGGATTTATATAAGCAGTAAATGCAGTGAACATACTATGGAATGATTCTAAATTTGAAAATTGTTTACTGCAGGCTACTGGGCTGGTGGTCGATAGATGAAGGAAGTCGAGAAGAGCATGCCAAACTGTTTCATGAGGGGGCATCAGGGTTAGTACTGTTCTTTGTCTTCTATGTTCTCTGAAAAATATATACGCAACTGTGTTACAGTTTGCAGTTTGAACTATGAACTAGCTTAGGGTATTTAAAAAGGGTAGTGCCATTCGCACACCCCTTTTTACCTCCCACTCACCCTTAGTTAAATTTTGTCCATTGATATTCTTTAATTCATTCGATCCAGCGGTTAGAAATTGAGAGGGGTGTGTGAGAGGTAAAAATGGGTGTATGGATAGCACCATCCTTAAAAAAATCATAAAACTTCCAGATCTAGCGTTTCTGATATTTGTATATTTGGTTCCTAAAATGCAGATACAACACTTTTTGCGGTTACCCACCTGAGATAGTGAAGAAAATGCCCAAGAAGGATCTCACTGAGGAGGTGATCATAGCGCCTTTGTTTTTGTTGCTTTTGGCTAGAGTTATTATATATTGTCCAATGCTTCATATATATGAATCTTCATTTGTGCCTTTGAATTATTATCTAAAATATCAGGTATGGAGACTTCAAGCGGCTCTTGGCGAACAGACAGAAATCACCAAATACAGCCAGCAGGAGTACGAAAGACTTCAAAATGTAATTCTTTCTCATCCTTAACTAGTTGTAGCGCATGTGCATGTATGTGGTTTCATTTTCAGAAACTGGTTATCTTCGATTGTGACTGAAACTTTTTTGATACTCCATCGGTCAGGAAAAAGTGTTGTGTCGCGTTTGCTTCGAGGGAGAGATTAGTGTGGTCCTGCTACCATGTCGGCATCGTGTCCTTTGCAGGTACAATCACATGACTGTTAAGTTTGTAAATTTGTCAATTTGGTTATGATGCAACTCAGTGCTCATTGTTTTTCAATATCGCGCAGTTTCTGCTGTGACAGATGTAAAAAGTGCCCGATATGCCGCGAAACAATCGAGCAGCGCTTACCTGTGTATGATGTTTAGGTTTCAATCCACCCGCCCTACTCCGAATGTTGTATAATATGGAACTGGGGTAGATAGAGCGGGACGGTAACCTTGATTCGGCACATGTTCTTAACACAGATTATACTCTAACTTCCATGGTGGTGAGTTTTGCTGTTCTAATTAAGCAAAGCAAAGGATTATAGGAGATGCAGGATGTGCAGTCACTTTTACAAAAACTGAGTAGCTTTTTTCCCAGTTTTTTCTACCTTTTGAAATTGTAAATATGCAGTGGAAAGTACTGTTATAACGGAGTCATAAATGATAGTGTTACGAATGGTAACCTTTCACTGAGGTTGATGGTTCCTGAAATAAAAAATCGAGTTTCAGGAGGTAAAATGACGCAATTTGGTTTATAGGGGTAGGGCGAGATTAAAGTAGAGTTCGAAGGGTCATAGCAAAAAATAAACCCAAAAAAGCAAAAAATAAACCCAAAAAGACAAAAAGACTTTGAGAACATAATATTTCAATGACAACTTTATAAATGCTTAATATCTCCAAGTCCAACAACAAAAAGAAGTGTAAGGGCTCATTTGCAAGTAATTTTTAAAAGGAAAGCTAACAAAAAGTTAAAAAAAAACTTCTTTTTTAATGAAAAAAAAATTATTTTTAAAGGTATAGTGAATAATACCAGGAAAAAGTATAAATGTGGTTTTTTGTTAAACGTGAACAGTACCAGGAGTGTTTTGTTAAAACTCCATTTTTTAAATAATTGAAAGTGTTTTTAGTGAAAATATTTTTGAAATCAATTTTTAGTAATAGTTCAAGGGATCTTGTGTACTTCTTGCAAGAAACACATGTGTTATTTTTTCTTCTAAAAAAGTTTTTTTTGAAATTCAAAATTAATTTTACCGCAAGTGCGTAAACGAGTTATGAATTTAGGAATCCGATCAACATCTTCGTAACTTGGTATATATATTTAGGAGTGTGATATCCACATACCCCATTTTACTTCTCACACACCTTTTTAATTTTCGACTGTCGGATCGGATGAATTGAAGAAGATCAACGGATAGAAATTATCAAGGAGTGTGTGAGAAGTTCGCACACCCCTAATATTTACACATGTATGACCCAAAAAACTTAGATTTTGCTACAATGCCTCGTGATATTCAAAGTTTCGAATTTATGGGAGTATAATCTTTTTTTTAGAAGATAGATATCAATGCTTAAATTTGACCGTTTATTTTTCTCAGAGTACTAAATAATTGTAATTGGATACTTATGTTGCATTGCCCTTTTTCAATTCAATTTGACGATGGAAATCGGAAAAAAATATATATATATTTAGAAATAAAAAAGGGTGTACAGAGAAGAAATTTTAACGAAAAACTTTCGGTATTATTCATTTTAACGAAAAATTATATTTTTACACTAAAAAGTTAATTATGGTACTATTCATTTTACTATTTATTTTGTCTTTATCGTTAAAACTCAAAGTTTTTAAGTTATTTTTATTAGTTTTCCTGTATAGATAGTATTAAAGGAAAACTAACGAAAATGGTTTGAAAACTTTGAGTTTTAATCAAAATGACAAAAATATATTGTAAGTGGATAGTATCGAAAGTTATTTTTAGAGTAAAAATGTTTTTTTTAATTAAAATGAACAGTATGTTTCGTTAAACTTAAAACTACCTAGTATTAATGGAGTAGGTAATTGAGAGTAACCGCACCACGGGACCAAATTATCTACCAGGTTTAGATATCGATGGCGATGATGGGGCACACGTTCGAGGAGGAAGAGATACCAGATTGCAACAGCTAGCGTCAAATACTTTCCCAATTGAGTCACGATTGCGGCCTGAACTGATCGACAGAGACCCTAAAATTCACGATCTCTGTAAAATTTCCCAATTAAATCATAAATTAAAACGTTCAAAATTTCGAATTCATTGGATTTTGAATTTCGGATACTCCGCCTCCTCCTCAGCACAGCCAAAAAGGAGTTCCATTTGGTTCAATTCGCATAAACCCTTTGTAGAATCTTTACTGTTCTTGTTCAAGTTGCTCGATTTCTGAGGGAGCTCCGTCTCTTTTTGGCCAATTGGGTGTCTTCGTTTCGCTGATCCAGATTGGTTTCTGCAAGAATTCGGTTCTGGGTTTTCCGATTCAGGTAAAGTTCGAGCAACCCTTTTGCGTAGATCTTTTTTTCTGAATTCGAGTTTGTGATTCTTGTGCTGCATTTTTTCGTGTGTTGGTTTTTTTTCTTGGAACTTTGTTTGGTTGCTGAGAAAATGGAAGGAAAGAACAAAATGGAATCTTGGGTTGTTTTTGTTATGTGGTAATTTCACCTGAAGTAAGCAAGAAGTGAGCTTTAGATTCATGCATTGTTAAAGAACTGTAATCCCAATCGATGAAGAAAAAAAGAATGTAACTTGTTTCTTTTGTATAATTTACTCAAGCATTCGCAAGGAAAGCTGTAATTACCTAACAAAAATTTCCGTCCTTGAATTACATTGTTATCTAGAAATTAATGAGGTCTTTTGAAATTTATTGGCTAGGTTGTGAGGAAGAAAACCCACAAAAGTTCAACTGGGTATAGGTGGTTTTGTAGTCGAAATGGCTGCTGAAGACGATGTGGAGTGGAATTTTGATCAGTAAAATCGGGCTTTGATTTTTTTTGGAAATGAGTCGTTCTCCTTCATTTTCAGTTAAGTCCGAAAATAGTCCAAAGCTTGATCCAGAATCTTTGCAGCAATGGGTTGTGGCCTTTTGTATTATTAGGTTTGATCTTGAACAGGGTCAGCTAATTGAAGAGTGCTACCCACCCGGTTGTCTTACACAAGATGAGGAGCTTGAAATTGCCTTTAGTTCTTTCCCGGATTCTGTTTCCCAGCATCAGAACCGCTCAAGCATTCATGATAGTGTATTCTTTTTCCGGATTCAAAGGCGGGAAAGTTCTCAAATTGACAATGTGTCCTCCACCGAGATGACTAAAAGTGATAAGAAGTTAGATCCTAAGTCTCCTGATGTAAATGTTCTTAAGAGGTCAAAAATTAACAACAATTCTAATGCTTCAAGATACATGTATGGGTATGTTTTTAATAGACAGAGACATGATGAGAGGCTAAAACGAGGTGGGGAGCAGAAGTCTCTGGTAATCTTGACTCACAGTCCGTACTCCAGTGTGTTTAGACCATTGTTACAAATCATGGGTCCTCTATATTTTGACATTGGAAGGAAAGCTCTTGAGCATATTGCTGCTTATGTTTCAATGTGGCCTGCTCCTGTACCTGGTAAGCTGATGGAGCTTCCTATTGGGAATGCTGCGCTGAAAGTGAACTTGCCACCTGCACATAGCTTGCCGTCAGAGAACGGAATGTTGCTCAAAGAGTCTGCCTCCTCGATGGCTCCTTTTCTTCCTAATAACCAGTCAGTCCCCCAGGGCCTTTTTCATGACTCGGATCTATTTGGCATCTTCAGGGGTGTCTTATTACAGCTCTGGGTTATGTGGGAGTTGTTACTTATTGGTGAGCCCTTGCTTGTCATAGCTCCAACTCCTCCGCAATGCAGTGAGGCTGTTGCTGGTCTTGTCAGCTTGGTTGCACCTTTACTTTGCAGTGTGGATTTTAGACCTTATTTCACTATCCATGACCCTAAATTTGCCCACCTCAACTCCCTCCGTGAAGGAGACACCTTTCCACCTATGATTTTGGGTGTGACCAACCTGTTTTTTCTTAAATCTCTTCGTAATATGCCCCACGTTGTTTCAGTTGGAAGCCCTGCTCCTAATACAAACCGGCTTGCCCTTGCTTCCAGGTCATCTACTGGAAGACTTACAGGTAGAGCCGAAGGATTTGGCTTTCAACAGCTTTCCTTGAAAAAATTCTCTCCTTCAAATTTGTTGAATGCTATGAAGTTGAGGAGAGAGGGTCCTCTCTGTCTCATGACGGAACATAAGGAAGCCATTTGGAGCACTTACTCTGCTACAACTAAGCTGGATACTTCTATCCTAAATAGGCTTATAGATGCTGGGATGTCACCAAGGGTTGAGGAATCAATGTCAGTTGTTAACAATGAAATATTGCGGCGACATTTCTTGGAGCTCACTACCAACTTTTTGGCTCCTTTTGGTCCATATTTTAGGACTAGAACACCTTCAGAAGGATCTTCTCCGTTTGTAGACCCTCCCCCTCTTATCCCGTTTAATGCTGATGAGTTCCTGGGAAGTTTATCAGAGAGAGGACCTGGGAAGTTTCTATCGAAACGAATGAGATCTAACTGGCTGGACTTATACCGGTAATAAATGTAACATTTCATATGTATCATTTACTACCTCTCCTCACCAGCTGTTCTACTTGGTTTTCTTTACATATGGTAATCATTGGTCTGTGTTTTCTGTCTGTTTAGGCGATTTCTACAGGGACCAAACTTTGCACCATGGTTTCAAAGAAGGCGTGCTGTTGCTGAACAAGAACAACATAGACTCTGGAGGCAGGCCAGAATGAAGACTGATATACTACATTTAATGTCTAAGATGTCTGAATTGGAAATTGTTGATTCCTTCGATTGTATTGAGAGACATCTTCTTGAAGAAACAGTGGTAATGTCCCACTCCCCGCTAAGC
Source organism: Malus sylvestris (assembly GCF_916048215.2). Taxonomy (NCBI): domain Eukaryota; kingdom Viridiplantae; phylum Streptophyta; class Magnoliopsida; order Rosales; family Rosaceae; genus Malus; species Malus sylvestris. Next base: position 28,218,073 of record NC_062273.1, read on the forward strand.
ATGCTATCTTCTATCAATGCTCCCCTCCCCACATAAAATTAAAAAACCAAGAACAGTTTCTGGTAAAGCATGCTATATATACTAGCATTTTTATGATGGTCCATCTGAAACCACTTTTAAGACAATTTTCAGATTTATAGTAACTTGTTAAGACTAGCCGACATTCTCCTCTCCCAGACCCTGCGTAAAGCAGGAGCCTTGTGCACTGGGTACGACCTTTTTTTATAGTAACTTGTTAAGACGACTTTCTGGTAAAGCATGCTATATGTACAAGATGTCTGGTTTACAAGGCTACTAGGTGTTGTTATCTTGTCTCTTGGTATCTCTTGTAGGAAATCTGGAAGATTATCTCCCGTTGCAATTTCAATGTTGTTTTGAGTTAACAGTAGATTATCTCCTGTTGATTTATGCGTAAGTTTGTTCTATTCTCAAAGTAAGAACGATGAGGGCATCACCGACTAACCCTATTCTTAAGTGAACATATAAGTGGCTATAAGGTTACCTTTTCATTAACTGTGCCATCAAATTTAATGAACCCGAGTAATGAGCATTACATCAGAATTAGAATAGCTTAAAGATATGCTCAGAAGTATCTAAATTAGAAGATGATGTTTAACATAATGTCACTGAAGTACTAATTTTCTTGTCTTTATTAATAATATAAGAAATTGTATTATATTCATTTTTTTCCCGAAAATTTTCATCTCTCAGGCGCAGCAATCAGGAAGGGCTAGCACAGACTCTACTGCAACTTGCCAAAAACTTAAGGGAGATCTGCAGGCGATTTTCAATGTACTTCCCAACGACATGCAGCAACTTCTACTGCTAAACCCACAAAAGGCGGCTCTTCTAAAAGGAGCTCCTGACCATACAAAACTTCTTGGGCGCCCACTTGTACAAGTTGGGGTTGTATCATCAACATCACCAAGATAGTGTGCAAAACTGGCTGGGAATCAGTTGCCTCTGATATGAACAATCTTCATGTGCCGTCAAAATACAGCAGTTGTTAATATATTTGTAGCGTCCTTCTGTTTCTGGGCTGAGATAACTTCCCCGACTTCGAGATCCATTTTTCAACTAGGTAATTGATAGGTACTTGGTGCTTACTTCCTTCCTGGTGATATCTAAAGTTTTTTCATTTCATTTTTTTAACTTTCTTCCTTTATAAAAACAGACGTGCGCAGAATCGAAGTACTGTCAAATGAGTAATCCCGTTCACAGTAAACTTGAGGTGATTGATAATCTTTTCGACCTTTAAACAGTTTGGATCGTTTATGAAGCACGGGAGTTGATTAGAAGGTAATTGGGTTTCTAATTGAAGTTGAAGATTCATATTATTTGTATTCTCAACAATGTTTAAGCTAATACTTTGTTGTCGAAACGACTAGGGGCTCAACCTCCCACTTGTAGTTATTGCATCAATTCAATATCGTTTTCAGCCCTCTCCCTATCCGAAAGTGAAAGATGAGTTTCTGCTTTTGTTTTGGTGTGTAAATCTTGTTTCTTTTCGCTTTACCAGTATGAGTTTTTTTTGGTTTCCGGCCATAGTAATCAATACAACTGCTGAAGTTACGGCAACACGCTCACATGAGGTGGGCCGAGGAGGGGGCCTCTCTCATACAAGTGTCTGCCGTATATGGGCAGCCGGGTAGAAGAGTATGAGTTCACTGCTATTATGACGTCTTGAACCACTAATATAAGGCCATATTGATTGAGTCTTTCTTATGATGTTGTATTAGTAGTTTGGATGCTACAGTGGCAGTAAACCCCGTTTTCTTCCGGGCATCTAAGGACGTACAAATTCAGGGCATATGCTAATATGGACAAGCACTGGCACCAACTTTTCAAGATTGGCCGAAGATGACAATTTGATGACCCTTTGATTGCAGAATATTGGTGGGCCTTGAAGAAAGTGTATAGCTAGCACTTTTTACCGCTGTAGTTTCTATTTATCCTGAGCATGGCCAACTGACCAACAAAGCAACGACTGAGTGGTTGTTTTGGTGTGTAAATCTTGTTTCTTTTCGCTTTACCAGTATGAGTTTTTTTGGTTTCCGGCCATAGTAATCAATACAACTGCAGAAGTTACGGCAACACGCTTGCATGAGGTGGGCCGAGGAGGGAGCCTCTCTCATGCAAGTGTCTGCCGTGTATGGGCAGCCGGGTAGAAGAATATGAGTTCACTGCTATTATGACGTCTTGAACCACTAATACAAGACCATATTGATTGAGTCCTCCTCATGACGTTTATTAGTAGTATGGATGCTACAGTGGCAATAAACCCCGTTTTCACCCGGGCATCTAAGGACGTACAAATACAGGGCATATGCTAATGGGGTGTGCTATCCACACATCCCTTTTTACTTCTCACACATCCCTTGTTAATTTCTGTCTGTTGATCTTCTTTAATTCATCCGATCCGATGGCCGAAAACCAAAAAAATGTGAGAAAAGTAAAAAATGGTGTGTAGATATCACACCCCATGCTAATATGGAGAAACACTGGCACCAACTTTGTAAGAACTTTTCAGATTGGCCAAAGATGGCAATTTGTAGGCCCCTTGATTGCAGAATATTGGTGGGCCTTGAAGAAAGTATATAGCACTTTTTACCGCAGTAATTTCTATTTGTGAAATTTTATTTAAACCTATGTAACATATTTCTATACTCAATTTACTCTTTTCACCCATTTGATTTTTAACTAAACTATTAATATCTCTTTAAACCCTAATTTACTATCTAATATACCCTCATAAGCCTAATTCTATATGTGAATTTATTTTTACACCCATTTGATTTTTAACTCTATTTTGTGCTTGTATATACTACTCTATGCAGCTTTTGTATTAGGACTTTTGGACAATACTATTTGCACCGATAGCTTCATTGATGCCATGATTTTGGGGCGTAGTCAGACAACACCGACAGAGAAGAAAAAAAAATAATATAAAAACAGAAGAAGCAAACGGAATCCAAGATGCTTGCAATATCTGCAAGTGAGATTATATTCACACACCATAAATTACTTCTCCCACACATTTTTTATTTTTTAATATTTTTCTATCAAGTGTTAGTGGTGTGTAGAAAATATTAAAAAATTAAAAAGATGTGAGAGAAATAATTTGGAGTGTGTGAATATAATATCTTTATCTGCAAGTCTTTTTGGTTTTTTGGGGTGCAATCTTTGTATTAGGACTTTTAGGCAATACTATTTGCACCAATAGCTATATTGATGCCATGATTTTGGGGTGTAGTCAGACTTCACCGACATAGAAGGAAAAATAAAAAATAAAAACAGAAGAAGCAAACGGAATCCAAGGTCCTTGCAATATGTACAAGTCTTTTTGGGTTTTTGGGGTGCATATAAACAGTGGGAGACCGACTGCAACAATTTGTGTTGCATAAAGATAAACAAACTATGCAGGATTGATTGAAAAAAAAAAATTAAAACCAAAATACTCATCTTCTAAACTCTAAAAAAACTGAAATCAAGTGAACAAAAAATTCATAAATTAAGTCATACCTTGGTTAAAGAATTCAAAACTTCAAAATCATCATCCATCAATAAAAAAAAAATTATTTTTTTCTCTATGAGAGCTATTAGGATTTTAACAGGAATGAACGTAGGATAAATAAAGAGTGATCGTAGGGTTTAATTATAATGTTTGAGTTTATTGATAAATTTGAATTTTATTATTAATTTCATTTTGTACTTAATAATAATTATACAATATGGTAAAATAAACAAATAACATTTAAAATTTTAAATTGAATGTAAAAAAAGTTTACATGGTTTAAATAAAATTTCTCTTTCTATTTATCCTGAGTATGGCCAACTGGCCAACAAATTGTGAAAGAGAAAGGAAAAGAAATCTTGATGTAAATTTTGGACCACAAGTCAATCGTAAACCGTTAATTAATACGTCAATTTGCTGAGCGAAGAATTGACGGTTGAACGTGATACCGTTGATAATTGTCTACCTTCAAATCTAATGGAGATTTCCTAGACTCCATTGCGTAAGAGTCAATTCTCATTTAGAATGGCCCTCAACTTCTTCACCAAAATATTTGTGGACTAACCATAACTTCTGGGGTTGAACGAGAGAAAAATTTGTGTAAGGGTACCAGGGTCATGCCATCCGTAATAAAGTTTTTACTTAATGTGAGACGTGTCATACAGGATTCTGAAAGGCGCTAATAGGGTGGCCGGCAGGAGCCTAGCATCTAGGTGTTTAGGTGGGGTTTAGGAAGAGACCAGTTTTTTAATTTGAATTAAATTTATTATAGAACATACAAATAAATGTCTACTTGTATTTGGAAAAATATACATAATTGTATTGGCATACATAAATTGCAAAATAGAATGACATATGAATTATTAGAATATATCGAAAACATGAAGAACAAACATATAATGAGTGTTTATGCAAGTATTCAACAATTCTCTTACAATTTATTGAAAAAATAAAATGCAAAATAAAAGTTATATATTTTCTCTCTAAGTGAAGTTGGCGACCTAAATAGGTGCTTAGATGGGTTAAGCGGGTGCCTAAGCAAATCTAGGCGTGTTTTCTTAATTTCCAAATTTTTAGGGATTAATCGAGACGGTGGCTAACCGCCTAACACCTAAGTGAGGGCCTAAACGGTGCTAGACGGAAATTATAACAGCAGTGGACATAATCAAGCAGCCTTACAAATTGGTTTCGTGGTTTAATTGAATATATGTTAGGTTGGTTTTTTATCTCTTTGTTAAAGCCACAAACCGTTAATCAATCAAGAATGATTAAGACGGTTTTGACATGATGTTTAAGTCCACCCTCAAAGGCCCAATCTCATTGAATCATAACATACTTCTAAGTTATAATTCTAACTAGTTTTATTGTTTTCTTCTAAAATTCTACACAAGAAAATTACAAGTTACTGTGAGACTTGTTTTGTTTTTCATAAAAAGTTCATGATATACATATATAGCAATACTGATATATATATATATATATAATGAGAGGGTGTGGGAAATAAGAGAAAGGTGATTGAGATCGGCTCCGAATCTCAAACTCCAGGGCAGGTGGATTCAGCAATCTAGACAATTCAAGAGAGAGATGAAGCAGAGAGAGAAAAATGAGGACGTGGTTTTGTATGTGAGGTGAACCAGTAAAATGAGGTTAATAGAAACCGCTGATTTAAATCAATAGTCCAGATTAATAAATTTGTCGGCTTCAGAATTTTAAAATTCGAAGATGATCTCAATCCAGAAAAATGAGGCATGCTAGGTTCGACAAAAGTAAAATTGGCAATAATGCATGTTGGTCAAATTTATATGATATCTCTTTTTCAGAGTTGGAGTTATATGGGGGCGCATTTTAGCAACTTGAAATTGAGAATTGGCCACGTCTCAGAGATAGAAAAAAAAAAAGAATCTTTCATCTTTCCATTTAAATTGAGACATACCATTGCATATTGTCAAAAAGAGTTACGTGATTGAATTTGAGGAAACTTGCATACATTTGTTGTTTGTTAATTTAATGACTTCCTTGCATATCTATATGTATGATTATGCGTTTTTTATGTGATGTTCCATGCAACAAGGTACAAGTGCATGTAAGGTTTTCTCCGGTAAAAAAATATGCAAGTTTGCAAGAGTAAATATGTTGTTGGTATTGGAAACAGCTTCATTGGTTTACTTTAACAGGTGATTATTCAGATCATGCTGGTATATGTACTCGATTATAGTTGAGAACTGAGTTTGCATGTGATGGTGGTAGTTTGAGAATGTCTATGGGCCTCCAAAAGTTTATAAGTTTCACCCCCTCCATGATTGCCATTGTCTTTCTCTCTCTCTTTCTCTCTCTTCATCAGCAGTTAGTGATTCAGAAACAGTAGTGAGAGATGAGAGAGAGAGAGCTTGAGATTTTTTGCTCAAGCTTGTCCTAGATGACAAAGAACCCATCCCTTCAATTCCAAAGTGGTCCTCCTTTCTCAATTGATAATTTGACAACCTCTCTCCTTATCCTACACACACCTTCTCTCTTCTGTTCCCTAACCCTCTAATCCTACGCACCCTCTCTCTCTCTCACTCCCTCCCTCTATCTCTCCTTCTCTCTCTAAAACCCACTAACCAGAAAGAAAGTGAATCCAACTCCTCACCATTTTCACCATTTTCCCATTCTCTAGCTACACCAAGAGCTAGCTTCTTCTGCAAACCCTAGTTCTCAAAACCCTAATTCTCCAAACGTAAAAAACCATGTCGAGTTCTAGCGTTTGGAGCAAAGAAGAAGACAAAGCGTTCGAGAACGCAATTGCCATGCATTGGATCGATGAAAATTCAGAAGAACAGTGGGAAAAGATTGCTGAGTTGGTTCCAAGCAAAAGCATGGAGGAGTTAAAGCAACACTACCAAATGCTAGTCGACGACGTGGGTGCAATCGAGGCGGGGCGAGTGTCCCCGCCTAACTACACAGCTGATGAAACTGCTAATACAGTATCGTCCAGTAAGGACAGTGGCCATCGTGCTTCTTCTTCCGGGGCTTCGGCTTCTGATAAGAGATTGAATTGCGGTCACGGAGGTGGGTTTTTGGGTTCAGTTCACGACTCCGCTAGCCATGGCGGTAAGGGAGGATCGAGGGCGGACCAAGAGAGGAAGAAGGGGATACCATGGACTGAAGAAGAACACAGGTACACTCGTTATATTGCTTTTGCTCATATATAAATCTCTATTTTCAACTGTCGTCGCGTGTAAGTTCGTATTTAGGAAGGACGCATTTGAAGCATACTTACTAATTTGAAAGATTTGCCTTTAAGTTTGGAATTAGGTCAAGTCAGATTCAGGAAAAAAACCATGTGGGATATGCAAGTGTGGGGAGATCAATGTGGGGAGATAAGCAAGTGTAGGCAATTTGACATTATTAATGTCGAGAAAGCGTTATTGTTTGTTTATTGTCCTTCAATTCTGTTTCCGATTAAAAGTTTGTAACCAGTTTTATTTTTTCATCAGGTTATTTCTACTTGGTCTAGACAAGTTTGGGAAAGGGGATTGGAGAAGCATTTCAAGAAACTTTGTCATTTCCAGAACTCCAACTCAAGTAGCAAGCCACGCACAAAAATATTTCATCCGTTTGAACTCCATGAACAGAGACAGGAGGAGATCAAGCATCCATGACATTACAAGCGTCAACCACGGAGACGTTTCATCTCACCAGCAGCCGCCAATTACCGGGCAGCAGACCAGTACGTACGCACCAACTGCGGCCACCACGATAGGAGTAGGAGTAGGACCGCAGTCGGTGAAGCACAGGCCTCAGCCACACATGGCAGGTTTAGGGATGTATGGAGCACCAATGGGGCACCCGGTTTCTGCTCCTCCGGGGCATATGGCGTCCGCCGTGGGCACTCCAGTTATGCTTCCTCCAGGCCACCACCCCCATGCCCATCCTCCTTACGTCGTCCCAGTTGCTTACCCAATGGCACATCCAACAATGCACCAATAACAAAACAGTAATTTTCTTCCTATTTATTAGGGTTTTCAGGTCTCAAGTGGGTTTGAAAGGGAGCAATAATACATAGTAGAGCAGAAGGCAGAGAATAAGTGCTGAGAAGTAGTACTAATTTCTATTCGAATCATATTTTTTTCGTAGAAACATCCCGAAATTAAAGCTGCATTCCTCGTTGTAAAGAAAGATTTGTTATCGGGGTCTTGCCGGAATATATTTACGCGAGATAGAGAGAGAGATCTGTACTCGAATTGAAATTCATAAGTTGTGATAATGTATGATTAAAACATCATCGCTTGGCAAAAAAGCGAACGGGAAGCGGTATCAATACATCGTTCCTGAGCTAGCTGTTTACAAAAATGCATCAAACTACACGGGGAAGCATATGTGCTTACGATCAGCAGAGTCGATCACCAATCCTTCAGGTTTACATGGAAATGCCCGTTTAAAAGATGATACAATAGAGCTTTCCTTCCCCATTTCCAAAACAATGGTGCAAGAGTCCGCCGGCTCTTTTTAATTTGCTTTTCTGCAGGCAAAGATAGAAAGGAATGTGAATTTTTTTACGCTGCGCTAAATTAACTCCATACAGCGGAAGAAAAGAGAGAGAGAGTTCCTCACTTTTGTTTTGAACATAGTACGTTTTCATTTGTGACTGCAATTTCGTAAGGCTGGATCCGAGAGCAGGCCAGTATTTATTTTGAATTTGAAGGACCTCGAGAACGGTTTGTAGGCCGGATCTGGAAGGTAATGTGGTGTCCAATTCACATCCTGGACTTTCACCCAGCAATACCTATCTCACAGATAGACAAATCAGAAACATATTTCGCATATCCAGATAGAAATGTATTTTGGTCTTTGCGTGATTTGTATGAAATAGTTACCTTGATTACTGCAGTAGCAGAAGACGATATTGAACGGAGATTGTAACTGCAAAAAGCAACATTATCCAATTAAATATTCTCAAGTTAGATACATATATGTAGCAAGGTGTGATCCACTAAGAGAGAGAAGAAATAAAAAAAAAAAGGAATCACAAACCCGCCCTCAAGAATAACAAGCATCTTTCCTCCAGACAAGTCAGACAACATGTGTGTCATCTTTTCATAGCCCGCAGGAGTAACCTACAACAACAAAATCATTAAAACGTAAGACACACTAAGAGAATACAAGTCCAGCAATGTGCTCGTCTGCAATGAAATGACTAAGTCCTTACATCACAGCATCCCAGTGGATCACCTCGTGCTGCATCAAATCCTGCTGATATGATGGTGAAATCGGGAGCAAACTCAGAAGCTGTAAAAATTTCAGAAATCACTTATATCAGAGAATCAAATCCAAACCGTCGCAATTGTCTAAAGAAAACATTAGGTATTCACGAGGACATATGTCCCAAAACGGACAGAATAGTTAAATAGCAAAGTTCCCTGTTATCATTATGATACAAGTTCCGTGTTAGGAAATAACAACCTATAGGAAGCACAACATGCTGAAATGCATATATGTAATCATTGTCACCAACTCCACCACGACTCCATGGAACGTTCACACAGTATCCTTCAGCCCCCATGGTTCCAACCTGAAATAGTAATCACGTAATCCCATTAGATATAGTCCAAAATATTATAGAATAATATGAAACTGAAAAGGAAAACAAAAACCAATTGCAATCAGTTTAGTACCTCGTCAGCAGCTCCAGTGCCAGGATAAAACTTCCCTCCTTCATGTCTATGTAAGGATATATACAAGACCTAGAAAATGAGCTCAACTTATCAGCACTAAAATCTAAATAAATGCATAACGCAAACAGACTGGACATTCCAGTTACGGTTTTAAATACAAGGTTGCTCACCGATTTGTTCTGATCAAATATTTCTTGTGTGCCATTCCCGTGATGAACATCCTGCAGGTTTTATTGATTACTATTTCAGGTTTGAACATATCTATATATAAGCAGCTCACAAAACACTGTAATGAGATAAATACATTAGGGTATAAACCTTACCCAATCAACGATTAGCACTTTCTTAGCACCAGAAACCTGACCTGCTAATGCAGCAACTGCTGCATTATTGTGGAGGCAAAACCCCATAGCCTGTCTTACACCAGCATGATGACCAGGAGGCCTAACCTGAGTCATCCAGTAATGTGCGTAACTTTAATAAGAACTGTGATTTTCAAAGAGTTCTCATTACATCGATAATTCTGAAACAGACGAAGTAAGAGAAAGGTTACGTACAAGGGCAAAACCATTTTTGGCACGTCCAGAAACAATTGCTTTAGCAAGATCAGCACATAAACCTGCTGCAAGTCTAGCAGCACGTGCTGAATGTTCATTGGCATATGTGTCAGGGGTGAAATAACTGCCAACAATACATAATTTATCAATTAAAAGACAACATCAATAAATCATACTATCACAAATGCAATCTCCCAGAGAGAGAGAGAGATGCGCAAATAAACATACCTTGAAAACATATGGCCTGTATGGTCAACTGATTCAATATGCTCCAAAGAATGGACCTTTATTTTAAAAAAGGAAAAAATAGAGCCAACAATTACAAAATCATAGACCAAGGGAGACGATAAATATTATAACTGTCATTTGTTTCCTTTTACCATTAACTAGCCACACAAAGTCCTCGTCTTTAGCATCTTGACAATGCAGAAAAAGGTTTGTTATGAAATGAACTACAAACCCCCTCCGAAATCAGGACTCAACTTACAAAGATCCAATTTCCTTAGTCGTTCACAGACAAAATAGCAACAGGTCAGATGTTTGGTGAATGGTTACTTACCATCTGAAGTTCTTCGCGAGTGATTTCTCTAGCAGGAATTGGATGGCACCTTCCTGGAAATATACCTGCATAGGTTGAATTTTCCCATTGTGTATCAGTCTAAAACAAAATAACACCAACATCCATTACTAGACAAAGTACTAACAGCACGCCAGAATACAAGCTCTCAATAGCAACAATTGACATGCAAAAAGAACTTCAGTGAAGGTAAATACCAGCTGTAGCAAGGCTAGCAGCAATGGCTCGAATACGATCTGGTCTTTCTGGGTGCGGATGTGAGTTCATTTGAACCTACTCTAGCATAACAACCACCAGAAAAGAAAAATAAAAGTATTACACAAACAGAAATGAGCAGTTTCCAACTTACCACATTAGTGTCACAAAATAAATGTATATTAAACGATTTAGCAAATTTATAGTACTTTAATATTACTGCAGTTTGGGTTTTTACATAAGGATAGACATGAAACTTCTTGTAAAACTGCTTTGTAGATCTCCACTTAAGTTATATGTAATGAAGAAAGAACACCTATTTGCATCTAAACAACACACAGACAAAAGAGAACAATAAATGAGAACTAACAAAGAGTATGAGGAAGACATGTATTGCAGCAACACCATACTTCTGAATGTAGCAACATTCTCTCATCGAAACCTACAGCAGTGGAACTCTTTGACGCTGAATCTTGTGAGCCTGCATTTACCAGAAAAATATAATTAAAAACCAAAACAACACATTAACGCCATAGTGATGCAAATTGGGAAGTTTACCAAAATTCATCATCATTCATCAGTTTTGACAGACACAGACTTAGAGTGATACTATGCTAATATGCAATGCACCAAGTCACGACAGACACACACTTAGAGTGATACTGAAACATATCACACCAAACGACCCACCCACAAACAAATATACTTGTAGATCAAAATGATGAAAACTTTTGCTGCTATATCTGGAACCAATATTCAAACTTAAGAGGCAACAATAATGATTCATCCCAAACAATAACATTAGCTAGGCAATAAGACAATGAAAAATCTCAAAAGATTATTCTTGCGAGAAATTTTCAAACATTGACACACCAACCATTTGAAATAAACTCAATAGTCATCATGTACCGACCTTTGTGTCTTTCTCTAGTGTCAGACATAGTCTCAGTGGGGCTTGAATCAAAGGCAGATGCGAAACACCCCTGCCTCAAGATACCAGATTCTCTATGTTCTCGACATACCTGCACAGTAATAACAGCTATGCCTCCTTACATGCAGACAGATGATATATCAAAGGCAGAATAGTACGAATGGGAAGAACATACATCACAATGATCAATATCACCAAGATTGGGCATTGTACAGTTGGTGCAGAACCATTTCATTACTTCTACATGCTGTTGGAAGGGATCCCAATCGCTATCATCATCCTCGTCATCGAGGTCTTGGTTGTACATGTCTTCTAATGTCATTTCCATTTGCTCTGCTGCCTTTTTCTACAAAACAATAAATTTCAATCTCTAAACACAATCATTACACGCTATATAAAGCACGAAAACTGTTCCAAGCAACTACATTCTCGAATGTGAGTCATATATCGAAGTGCCACTGCCACTTACACTTAAAACATCAGTTGGTGCATCTTTTCCAGATACTCCTACATCTCCTTCCCCACAATTTTCCTCACGACACGGTCTAGATTTCGTTCCATGAGAGCCCGAGCTTCCACATCTCCCATTAGAGCCTTGACATTGAGCTTGGTTGTTTGGTTTGTGAAGACTTTTCTCGGCCGCCCCATTTGCTAAACGACCCATTGAAAGTGCTTCTGGTGCTAAGTTGTTTTCTGAGCTTACATGGGCACTTTCAGCCACAATCATTCCTTTAAAAATTCCCAAAAAAGTTTAAAAATTTCATCCATTTTTCCATGTAACAAAATTAAATTTCACATCTTGCATAATTTACCGTTTCAAATTTAAAAAATTTCGATCATTGTCTTAAAAAAAAACGCAACTGTAGCAGAGATACTTCAAGATTTGAACTTTCTGTACTATACAGTAATATTGATTGTGGGTGTGAAAAAACCCTAGATTGTACTGAACGCGTATATACATATACATATATATATACATACATGCATATATGTATAGGTCTGTGAAATATACGAATGAAAGGAGGAAGAAGGAGGAGATGGAGTGCTAACGTTACCTGGGGTAGGACAGCTTGGGGATCTTACTGTATCAGCAAATTCCGAAGGGAAAGCAGAAGCTCAGAAGCCCAGTAGGTTGCGACCTATGAACTATCCGATTGACTGTTTTTTGTTTTTGCAATTATACCCTTATAGTTTACTATTTTCAATTATTTTTCTCAGAAAAGTTGTGTGTTTTTCATTATATGCCTAGTCAATTGTTTGCGGACTCTATTTCCAGCTAGGATTTTTTGTTGAGTTTGAAAGTTCGGATTCTACTTTCACTAAAACTTTTTTCAGTCATTTTAAAAGCACTTACAAACATGCACACATCTTTGTGGCATCCAAATTTGTTGATGCACAAAATCAGAGGTCTTGGAACAACGTAAATCCGACCGTAAATCTGCAAGTAATGTAAATAACACAAGATGTATCATGGTTCACCCTAAAGTTCGGGCTACGTCCACACTAATATTGTATTTCTAAGGAAGAGAGAGCTTTGAGAAGATGAGAGGGCCTAGGAATTGGCCTCCCCTAATTGTGAGGGTGAGGAGTCCTTTTATAGAACAAAGGCTCCTCACTTATTATATATTTGCCCCTTCCTTTATTACATAATTACATTTAAGTCCCTTAAGTATTTGTACGAGATCTAAATACGAATGCCCTAAATATGGTATAAACAGTAGTCCCCCAAGTCTTTAGTCAAGAGAGTCTTTTGGCTGGAGACTTGAAATTCAGTCCATGTGTGGGCCGAAGTAACTAGATGTTGTCTTGAACTGATGCTCGATATGAGGCGGTGCTCAATCTGAAATGATGCTCAACTAGAAGTAGCACATGCTGCGAGACTGCTCGGCTCGTGGCTTATGTTGCCCTGGTTGGCTGGGCTTGTGGCGTTGAAGGTAAGGGAGTCCCTTTTATAGAATAAGGGCTTGCTCCTCAATACATGAATGATAGGCTAGAGTTGATGCTCTCTAATGATGGTGAGGGAGTCCCTTTTATAGAATAATGACTTGTTCCTCAATACATAAGTGATGGGTGCTTTCTAATGAAAGTGAGGGAATTCCTTTTATAGAATAAGGGCTTGCTCTTCAGTACATAAATAATGGGCTAAGTTCCCCAAGTATTTTTCATGAGGCCCAGTTGAGGACCAATATATAGTACATAATGTAGTCCCCCAAGTCTTCGGTCAATAAAGTCTTTTGGTTGGAGACTTCAAATTGAATCTATGTATGGACCGAAATGGCAGTTGTTCGGAGGCGGTATTTGTATATCCTGCACTGAAGCTTTGTAGGTGAAGCTTTGCAAGTGAAGCTTTGAAGCTAGAGCTCTGTAAATGAAGCTTTTGAAACTAGAGCTTTTGTAAATGAAGCTTTTGAAGCTGGAGCTCTGTAAATGAAGCTTTTGAAGCTAGAGCTCTGTAAATGAAGCTTTTGAAGCTAGAGCTTTTGAAGCTGATTGACATGAGTGATACTCATGAATGTTTATGTTGATTGATATGAGTGATGCTCATAGATGTTGACATGAGTGATGCTCATGGATGTTGACATGAGTGATGCTCATGAATATTTATGTATGATTGATATGAGCAATGCTCATGAATGTTTATGTATGATTAACATGAGTAATGCTCATGTATAATTTGGGAGTACTGGACGTACTTTTGATCACCTGGTTGGTGGTAATAGCGGTAGGTTGCCGAATAATTTTGGAGTACTGGGCGTACTTTTGATCACCTGGTTGGTGGTAATAGCGGCATGTTGTTGAATAATTGTGGAGTACTGGGCGTACTTTTGATCACCTAGTTGGAGGTATTTTGGGCTTATGGACCTTCGCCCTCTACACAACATTCTAGCCCATTTATTTTGGGCTTTGTCTTTTTTTTTTAATTACCCTCTGATGGGGTTATACAGATGTCTCCGAAAAATAAGAAAAATAAATTACATCATACAAAAACAATAAAAGCTATAACATCCCACATCGTCCAGGGGAGTGATCCTTAAATGTATATTCCCATCCCTACCTAGCTACGAGGCCTTTCCCTACCAGTGATCCAGTGTTATATTTCTTCTGCTTCGATATCTATTGTAATATAGCACATCTCTATCTTAAATTCTGTTTGTACTCTGTAATAGACGTATGCTCTGACATTATGCGTTGATCCAAATGTTATAAATTAGAAGTTGAATTTGTAGTATTATTGTGGCTAGTCTTGCTGCCTGTTTTAGCTTATTTTTGAGTGTTTACTTAAATTAATGGCTTTCGTCACCCTTTGGGTGTCGGCCAGCACGTGATCATCCCGATGTCACGAGGACATCGGAATCGGGGCGTGTCAGATTGGTATCAGAGCCTAACCCTGGCCGTGGTGTGTCGACGAGGACGTCGGGCCCCTAAGGGGGGTGGATTGTAACATCCCACATCGCCCAGGGGAGTGATCCTTAAATGTATATTCTCATCCCTACCTAGCTACGAGGCCTTTCCCTACCAGTGATCCAGTGTTATATTTCTTCTGCTTCGATATCTATTGTAATATAACACATCTCTATCTTAAATTCTGTTTGTACTCTGTAATAGATGTATGCTCTGACATTATGCGTTGATCCAAATGTTATAAATTAGAAGTTGAATTTGTAGTATTATTGTGGCTAGTCTTGCTGCCTGTTTTAGATTATTTTTTAGTGTTTACTTAAATTAATGGCTTTCGTCACCCTTTGGGTGTCGGCCAGCACGTGATCATCCCGATGTCACGAGGACATCGAGATTGGGGCGTGTCAAAAGCAAATCACATCATTCTGGTGGGGTGTTTATTCCTTGTTTTTGCTTTCTCTTTTGCTTTCTGCTTTGCTTTTGCTTTTGCTTTTGTTTCCTTTTTTGCTTTTTTCTTTTCCGTTGTCCGCCGTGTGCTCCCCCATGATTCTCCCTCCCGTTCAAATGATTCTCCTCGCTGGCCTCCACATGCACGTTCATCTCCCTCACGTGCAGCTCCCCACCTTCGGTCATCTGCCCGAGGTACATCTTTTCTCTGTGTGTGATTGAAAGCATCAGAATCTGGCCTGAGAAAACTCAAATAATAATATCTCTTTATCAGACAAAATACCGATGAGGATCCGGAAATGAAAGGTGTCATGTCTCTTTCTCATGTACCTTTATCAGACGACAGCAGAGATATGCATCTTGTAACACAAGAGGAGGAGTTGAGGATGAAGATGACGAACGACGTCGCTAGAGTAAGCTCAAAGAAGCTTTCAAAATCAAGTTATTCAAGCGCATAATCAGCGCCTACCTCAACTACTCACCACCACCCGTGGTGCAACTCAACCACCGCCATGATCCTCCAAATCCCTCAAATCACATCCTTGTTCTGCTTCTTGATCTCCATGGGCAGGTCCAGCAAAGATCTGACCACTGATTTCATCTCCGACATCAGAGCCGGTGAGATTATGTGGTTCGCTGGCCTGAAGCATCCTCATGTCTCTGATGATTCCCTTAGCTTCATGTACTCTTCTGCGTCTGAATAAATTTTCAGATCAATGGCTGGTATTGTCCTGCAATCTTACATATTATAAGTGAGGAGCCAGAGAGTTGGCTAATCTCACCACGATCCCCATCTTCACCTGACCCATTTTCGGACTTGGCTGGCCGGAAAATCTCCTCGACAAATCTCCGTCGTTCATCATCGTTCTCCCGACGATAGCAGTGGTTACGGAACCTTCCATCTTATCTAGCTCTTCTTCTTGTATAAAACCCTCTGAACTTTCTATGTTTTTGCGAAGTTCTGATGCAAAGTACAACACAAGTTGGTTTTGGGAGAAAACGCAGGAGATTTGACCGGAAACGATGCAGGGGATTGCGCCCCAGTCGAGGCCACCGAGAGGGATGCCATTAGGACCCAAAACGACGTCGTTGAATCGAGCCATTTGTAGAGAGAGAAACTCAAACAGAGATTTAGAGAGAGAAAGAGAGGAATCTAGTGAGGGTAAGAGTTGAGAGGCGAGATGCTGATGGTGTTCGGATCAAAGGTGATTTCTAACATGTTTGTGGTCCTCTTCATCGGAAGCCTTGGTCTTTTCCCTAACAACATTCTTCTCTTCTCTGCTGAGATTTCTAGCAACTCCAAAAGGCTACAACTGCAATTCTCTCTAAAATCTAGAGAGAGAAAGAAGTAAGATGGATAGACAGAGAGGATGAGGGAATGTGGCTGTATTCCATCGATGCTGCTGTGACCGAGAGCTGAAGCGGAAGATCTGGGTTTTGCAGTGACTGTGCAGGTGTTTGGTTCTTGGGTTTTTGCAGATTTACAGTGGAGGTGAAAAAAAATGAAAGAGAACTGACACAACTTTTCGTATTGATTCCCATAGACAGAGCCAAATGTTGATACACAAAACCGGAGGTCTTGGAACAACGTAAATCCGACCGTGAATCTGCAAGTAATGTAAATAACACAAGATGTATCATGGTTCACCCCAATGTTCGGGCTACGTCCACACTGATATTGTATTTCTAAGGGAGAGAGAGCTTTGAGAGGATAAGAGGGCCTAAGAATTGGCCTTCCCTAATTCTGAGGGTGATGAGTCCTTTTATAGAACAAGGGCTCCTCAGTTATTACATATTTGCCCCTTCCTTTATTACATAATTACATTCAAGGAAGAAAATATCTGTAATATCGGAAATATCGATAGTTCGAAAACACGGAAATATCGATGGAAATATCGGGATAATATTGATATCGATAAAAATTACATGGAAACCACGGAAATTGTAAGAAAAATTTGGAAATTTTTATTGAAACTTTGCAGGATGTTTATTTAGTCAATTATCTATTAGTTTATCACAAAAAATTGGAAGGAAATGCATTGTATGATAGATTTAACATTATCAAGTTGATTATATAGCGATCTGACAAACATTGTGAGTGTAGAAAATATGTAGTAATTAATGAAAGAAGTCTAAACACATCATAATCATTTATATATAATGAATTCGTACAATATTTTACACTTTATACATTGCACGGTAAGATACATGAGTGACTTAGTACCACATAGAGTTCCTATGAGGTTCAAAATTTTCACTATCTTCATCATCTCTATGTGTAGAGTAAGTGTATTGTGAAGAGTAGTCAGCAACCATGGCAATGGTTTTCAAGAACCAAAACCCAAAAGTCAATAGGAAACCGAATACTTCGGTATTTTTCGGGATTACCAAACAAATGGGATTTGGAAACCAATCCCATATCGAAAATTTCGGTATTTTTCGAGATGGGATTCCCGAACTTCATGATGGTTTTGGTTTGGGATTTTTCGGTTTGGGACTTTTTCGGTTTGGTTTGGGATTTTCGGGAATTTTTTCCAACCCTACCATGTAAGTCACCAAATAAAAAATAGAAAAATTAAAAACCACATGCCATTGACTAAGTAATTAATTGACACAATTTAAAATATAATACCACAAAAAATTTGGAATATGTGCAAATTTGTTTCTTGTAAAAAGAATTCAAAACAAAACCATATATATAAATATTTTGGCATATTATTGCAACAACATAAGTGATATGGTGGTTAAGGCGTTAAAGAGTTAAATGGGAGGGGTTCGAATCCCTCTAGTTCAAAACTGAGACTTTTCAAACAATTTTAAGTTATTTTTGGATTTCATATCGCAATATTATCGATAATTTACAGATTGCGTGCCAACGATGATTGCTAGCAACGGAACTCGAACTTTGGTAGGGTGACACACAAGATAGGGACCTTACCAACTAAGACAACCCTTGTTGGCATTTACTAATAATGAATTCTTCTTGAAGTAATGATGGAAATTATATATATCTGCAAAAAAAAAAATTGTATAAAAGAGAATATGAAAGTCGTTATCCATAAGATCTTCAACATCGTTTTTCAGATCTCACACTCAAGAGCTTACGGATCGAGAAATCTAGACCGTTTGAAAGAGAGAGATTTACATTAGAGAGACATATGTATAAGGTAGGATCGCAAAATTTAAATTAAACAGTCAAGATTTCTCGATTGGTGAGATCCAGAGAGAATCTCCTTTCCAAATTGAGAGGATCTGCCAGCGTGACCAGATCCACAGAGATAAAAAAATGAACCTTGTGTCCTGATTGGAAGATGCACCGTCACCATCTTTATTGGCTCTTTTTTTTCCCCAAAACAAGGTCACATACACGAGTGCATGGTGGTGATGTGTCCAGACAATACATGCACAAGGCCCATGCTGCTCATCATCATGTGGCTGAGGTTACCATTGCTCAACATTAGTCCCACCGACTATGATGACCTAACCTGCGAATCATCGTTAGCTAGGTTGTGTGCCCGATGATAATTTATGTGGCACTTATACATTGTTACGGAATATCTTATTCTAATAAAAAGAAAACATTTGGACAAACCAAACTTACACATTTTATCTTATTGACACAAAATGCTAACATAGATGTACACTATGCCATGTAAGTCTTTATTCATGTGCCCACCTCCTTCATTCAACTTCCAATAAATTAACGTAGTTTAAAATATCGTCTCAAAAAAAAAAAAACTTTAAAGGCACTAGGTTTATTTGGCATGGATGATATTCCACAAGGATGAAAATGAAGCATTAACTCTATGGAAAATTACAATTAGCATCATATTTCAAAAGGAAGTATAACAAAGAGTTGAAATGCCTTTCTTTTTGGTCTTTGAAAGAATGAACTGTGTGGCAACTAGCTGCTTTTAGAAAAAAAAAAAAAAACCAGAGGGATTCAATAACAATTCTATTGGAAGATATGATGAAAGTACCAAAATTTTATAATATCCAAATAAGAAATGAAAGTCGGTACAGATAGTTCATATTAACATTGAAAAATGAAAGAAAAATGAAGAAATAAGTGATTTTCAGAGGCGAATAGCTCGAAAAAATACACCAAATACTCGTCCTAAATTCCTAATCATGCCAACAAAGAAGCATAACAATGCATCTTCTAAAAACGTAGAGCCTTCCTCTTCCTTCTTTAAGAAACCCGCAACCCCGCTTCGACGAAAACCTTCTTTTCGAGGCTTCAACGGTGTTGGTATCGCTACTCTTCATCTCCATCTCTCTATTTCCAGAAAACTCTTTGAATTAGTTCTATGGCTCTTTCAGTTCAGTAGCTCTTCTGGGTGAGCTATTTTTGGATACAGGAAGGAAGGTTTCTTATAGAGAGGAAGGAAGGTTTCTTATAGGGAGAAGATAGTGTGGGATCAGCCAGACCCAATTTGGGGGGTCCCAAAAAAAGGTATGAATAGATAATTAGTGGCTCTATTACTGGTCAGTAGTCAATAGTCATGCACCTTGGTCCTTTGGGGCCCTACTCTCTGGGCATGCCAATGTGCCAACCTAGAAATAGAGAGATACACTAACTAGGTCACATAGGAACTCCAATCACAAGAGTGTTAATGAATGATTCACTTTGGATCTCTGTGTTTAGAGCTCTGCATCATTCAATTTCAATCATACAATATTTATTAGTCTATTTTACTGGTTCACTACACAAAAATTCAAAAACTTAAACGGCTTGAACCTCTTTCTCTTTCTTGAACGGTCCAGATCTCTTGGTTTGCAGGCTTCAGGCACAAAGATCCAAAGTTAATCTCATTCTGTTAATGGCGAGAATGAGATACAGCTAGTAATAAGTGATATGTTCCTCTATTCCTATTTGAGTGATGAGAGAGGTAGAGAGAGCATACACAACTCATTGCTCGCATGATAGAAATTATTCTGTTTTAAAAGAAAAATATTCGGTTTCTTATATGTAACTGTAAGAAGCCGTTTCTCCTGGATCAAACTTAGTGTTAAGTACCACAATTAGCCCCAATTATAAGTTTTTAATTGACAACTTAGGCACTTTTGAACACCCTAAACTAAAACATGGATGAAATTGTGAACGAACCAAACCCTACATGGCAAATTGGCAAAGGACCCACCCAGCTTCTCTTTTCTTTTCTGCTTTCTAATCATCAGAGGACCAGTTGAGTTTTATAACTTGTGTGGCCTGGATAATTGACAATTGAGAAGACTTGAACCAACAACCACAATATCATCAGACAACAAAAGCGACATAGCTGTATGGAACGGTCGGGGGCCAGTGCGCACGTGATATTCACCAGAGTGATATGGTCACTGTCCGTGACATGGAAGACAAACTCAAAGGTTTTACTCAATGGTCACATTTTTTGTTAGGTCGAACAACTATATCTTGAGTTGAGATCATTTTCGGATCTCTGTGTTGAGGGACATTAAAATTCGAACTTTTCAGAAAAGAGAGACTTGGACTGTTCAAGAGCTTGGTTTTGAGTGAGTTAAGCTAGTAAAATAGACTAATAGAAACCGCAAAATTTAAATTACTAGATCTGAATTTTCGAGTCTGTCGTTTCCGAACGCAGGAATCCAAAAATGATCTGAATTCCTATATCTTTATCGATGGCTATCACCTATCTACGACTCTACTTTTGTATTTGATATGGGAGCTTCGGAGTAATTTCCATTTTATTCCCTATGCTTTTTCTACCTTAACAATCAGATATGGGAAATACTAGATAAAGAAATGAAAGCTGGACCCCCTACCTAAAGTTGAAAGTGAGAGAACAATAGAAAATTTTAGGGTTGGTTTTGGTTACCGTGACAATAGCGTATCGGGTAGAGTTTCATATGATTTGAGATACGTATATTGGATACACCAGTGTAGCGCGATATTGTTAATCAATAACTTATTGCTACATGAAAAATTTAAAACACGCGACATTGTTTTGCGCTATTAGTTCAGATAGGTAAGTCTTTCTCCTAATGCAGGGGTCATAAACTCATAAATTCATAATGGACATATATGAGAAAGAAAGTTGGAACTTTTAAGCATTGTTTTGAGAGATTCTCTCATGCAATCAAATTTTAATATCATTGGCTTTATCACCATGTATATAAAAAGTGCACTAGTCGTTCAATGGACAATTACCACGTGAGTTAGTGATATGAAAGAATCTCGCATTCGGAAGAAAATAAAATTTTAGTTCGACTAGCATTCTTCCACTTGACACAAGTACTGGCGGATGCATTAAGAGCAAGGGGTCAGCTGACCCCCCCCCCCCGGCCGACGAACTTCAGTAAATGTCCAGGGATAACTTGAGTGCTGATCCTTCGAACTTCGGTGAATGTCCATGGATGACTTAGGTGCTGCCCCTTTAAAGGTTGGAGTTGCCCTTCATATATGCCCTTCAACTACTTGATAAAATGCATTAGAGAGGTGTTGCCCCTTTACAGTTTAGTCTTAAAATTATTTATCTCTGGCTTGTTTGTTGGTTATGATTACAATTGTAAGCAGAAAAAAAGAACCAAGTAAAAAACTATCCAAAAATGCAAAGTAAATGAAATGGTGATCTCAGAGAATAACAAAACATCATCGTTATTGGATAAACATATTAATGGAATGCAATGATATCAAACATTGTTAGTGTGTTCAAGATAAGTGTGTTTCTTTGTTAAGTATTCATATGGGAGCAGCCTTAGAATATGTTAGTTATTCACGCAAATGATGCATTAACAAGTGTGCAGTATGCCTTTCCAAATGACTTCAGGCCTACCAAGACTCGATGAAATGACGATATATATGCTATTTCAGTTAAAAAAAATTTACACGCGCAGCGCGCTATTCTTACTGACCTCCCTAATATTATTTCCTGGATTCACCACTGGACACAAGAATCCAAGCCGACAGTATGCAAATAACAAATGCTGCATGCATGACTGCAAAAGCCTGATGCCAGAAACTATTCAGGAAGAAAAGAGATTTCAGCAGTACAAGTAAGGCCTACCAATCTAATTGGATTCGGAGGACACCTTTTTGTTTGGCTAGAAACGGAGGAGGGTACACCTTCAAGTTACTGTCCAGTCTGTCCCTTCCACGATCTTGCACCTGGTTCGAAACTGTAAATTGATGCGTGGGGTTACAAATTATAAATTCCAAGTCACTGTAAGCCGCTAAAATGGAATGAGGATAATGTAGGTATCAAAGCAAATCTTGCATATGGTCATCCATACACTTGTATATACTCTTACATGTACGGATCAAAGATCGCATCGATGCATCTGTCTTAATCTTCGATCAAAAGATCACAATGCATCGATGCATGAACATGTCATTTAGTGTATGTAAAAGGCTTACCACTGACATCATCAATCGCAGTAGTTGAAACTCGAAAGCAATGAAGTTGTCATATTATCGATATCCTTCAGCAGCTTCTCGTTCTCCTGGTTCCCCCTCCGTATCCCAACTTGTAAAGCTGCATACCGACATTATATTAGCCACTTAGAAAGACTCATTATCTTATTAGAAAGACTCATTATCTTATCACAGTGCATCCAAGGGGCAAAAGCTATACTATAACGAGCCACTTAATCAAAAGTCTACCGCTGCATTAGAACAAGCTGAATTGAGAAGTGAGAATTTTTCAGAAGCTGAAATATGCTTCATGGAATAACTGAATTCTGTCGCGGGTTATAAATTTACAAATGGTAAAACTTGGCATGGGCCTCGCACAACTAGTTGCGATTTTCACGGTATACTTGCAGTCTCAAGTAAGTATTTTATCAGCGTGACAACATCGTTAAAGAATATCGTCCAAGTTTGGATCAAAACACGTAGTATACTAGCACAAATCCTAGTATGTATATGCAATTCGAAGACGTTAGAACATCTCTTTTTAGTCAAAGAACAAGAGTACTTTCATATAAAAACCCATTGCACTTCCGTTCCTATTCTCTTACTCTTTTGACATCTTAACCGGAAGAGAAAGTGGCATGATAATGTTAGGGGCTCGTTCAGTGCATACGATTGAACTGGATAACTCACTAGATTCAACTACAAGAGTAATATATGTGTTTAATACCAACTATTGACAGGAGACTTGGTACCTAAGCCGTAAAAGAACAAATTAAAGTGTGCAAAAATAGGTAAAGGTATATGTACCGGAGTTGCAACTATTAAGATCTTCGAGAATTCCTTCAACAAATGCCAGCATTGAGTTCTTCAGACCATTGTTCTTCTCTTCCAATAAGCGAATTTCATTTTCGAGGAACTCTTTTTCCGACATAAGAGCTTGTAATTCGTTATCGTTACCATTCTCGATGTCCTTCTGGAACTCTAAGCACAATGCGATAAACCTTTCCCTGTAACAAAACAAATCATTCAGCTAGCCTTTAGTACCTAAAATGCCGATATCAATTACGCTCCTAAGTTCTTTCGAAATCCTTAAACATTCGTATGAAATCGAAACTGAAATGCTCGTTGTATACCGCTGGTCATGGATTCTGCGAAGAGTCTCATCGCGATTTGCTCTTAGACAATGCAATTCCTTCTCCAAAACCTCAACCGAGTTCCTCAAATCCTCTATTAATAAATACACAAATAAATCAAAAAATTAAGTGATTGATTAGCTAATAATACTCCAATTACGGGTAATCAAACGAGATAATCTGGGAAGGGAACTTACTGGCGACGGTGAGTAGTCCGGTGAGCTCAAAGTGCGAAAGGTAGAGCGTCTTGGTGAGGTCGGATTCTTTAGCGGACAGAGCGCTTTCGATTTCGGAGCATTTGACGATCTCCGACTCGATCTCCCGCGTTATCTGAATATTCGCTTCGATTTCTTCGTTCACCTGATTTCACAATCGCAAGAAGTTTCTTTTTCGATCGATGACGATGTGGTACTAAAAAGGGGGAGAATTGGGGGAATGGAAACGTTGAATGGCATTGGAGATGGCGGAGGAGATGGAGTGTACCTGGTCGAGCATGTCCTTGTAGGTTGAGATTTGGCAGAGGATCGCACCGGAATCCTCCATTTCTCTATCTTTTCCGGTGACTCTGCGACTCTGTGTTCAGTTCAACGGTCGTTTCTATTTCCAGGTCTCCCGCCTTTTTATATCTACAAAATATTCCAATCATTAAGCCAAAACGCAGCGTTTTCACCGGGATTGGACTGGTTTTCCTTTACGGTTTCAATACAAATCGGTTTTTCTTAATTTTGACTACGAGAACCGAGTTGAACCGGACTGGACCGGACCAGTTCTAATTTGGTTCGATTTCCCGCCGTTCTTGGTCTTCGCCCACGTGTTTCCTCAAGAGATTCTCTCCTTTTAGTCTCCCTCCTCTTCTATTTGAACGATTATGGTTTAACCACGCACAAACCACGCACAAACTCAACCAATCACCTCAACTTGTCCCTTCTCGCTCCTTGACTCAGCTCCTTCATCCTTAGCTCCTCCTTTGCCCTCTCTCTAACCAATCCTCATTCTCCGTCCTGCTCAACCTAAGATTTCGAGAGAATTAGATTAATCTCTATTAAAATCCATAAATTTATAAATTTATTAAAATATCTCAAAATCTCAATTAATACACCCACGTAACGAAGCGGAATTCCGCCAAAACTAGATACGCTATAGTTTAAAACCATGATATGGCCAAAGTGCATTAAGTTAAACGCTGCGTTTTGAGGAAGCCCTGCCCAACCCTACGTTGAAAGAAATTGAAGCCCAAAATTTCATAAACATAGTACCGCCTCTCTGCTTCACTCCCTCCCTTCTTCTCCACCATTCCCTCTCTTTTGGCGGCACGGCACTGAGTGATCGACTGCGGCGGCGAGTACGGTAAGCTTTTTCCACCCATCGCTTCCTCTGTTTCTCTGTCTGTCTGTCTGCCTCTCTCTATATATATATCTAATATATATAGAGCTCAGCGGTGCTGTTTACTCGCTATATTCCTAAACTCTATTGCACTCGCCGCCGTGTGCAGCGTTTCCCCGCGTCGTGATGGGAGGCTCGCGAGCTCAAGTGAATAAGCAGCACAAGACGCGCTTCGCCTCCAAATCTTCTCGCAATCTCCACAAAACTTTAGGTTCTCTTTTTATATGCTTCTACTCTCTCACGCTTCCTTTTGATGGAACCTCCTTTTCGTCGAGAATTTGAGAAAACTGCTATGAATTGCAATCGCTGTGTGTAAAGGGAGTGTTTTTGGTGTTTCAGAGAAGAGTAGGATCGGTAAACCGGAGCGCAATGTCACTAAGGGGGCTCGGGCTGCTCGCGTTCAGCGGAGCAAGATGGTAATTGATTTCAAAAGTTCGTCTTTCTGTCATTTCGGTTTTCGGTATGTATGTCTGATTTGTATGTCTAATTCACAATTTTGATACTGTGTAGCTTCGGGAGCAGAAGAGGGCGGCTGTTTTGAAAGAGAAGAGGGCTTCGAGTGGATCAGCAAGTCCTCCCCGTGTGATTGTGAGTTTTTGTTTTTCAGTTGGAATTGATGGAGGAAAGTGTTTCGAATGGATTAATAATTTAATACACAATTAGGATGTTTTTACTCAGCTTTCTTATCTTTCTAACTTTCAACAATGGCAGGTTTTGTTCGGACTTTCTGCTGATGCGAACCTGAATTCACTTGCTGGGGATCTTTTATCGTTGCTATCTCCACAAGGTTATGAAGCCGCATTTCCAACGGTTGCTTCTCCTGAGTACAAGCTCAGAACAACGGTACCCTGCCTCTGTTGCTGTATTCTAAATTCTAATGGAATGACTCTCATATAAATGTTTTGTCTGGGCCGAGTATTTAACATTGATGACTGATGTGAATAATTGTATCCAACTCATGTTATTTTTTAGGTATTGAAAGCACCTCATGGCGATCTTCCAACATGTATGGAAATGGCTAAGGTAAAAAAGTCTGACACTTGTGTACTCTTCCAAATTTTGCTGGTGTTTTTTCTGACATCGTAAACTCTTTGACTTGTAGGTTGCTGATCTCATTGCTTTTGTGGCATCAGCGAGCTCTTCACATGAAGGAAGCACGTCTGACTACATTGACTCTTTTGGAAGTCAATGTCTTTCTGTTTTTAGGTCCCTTGGTTTACCAAGCACTGTGGTGCTAATTCGTGTACGTTGTTCATATGCTTTATATATTCCTGGAAATACTAAGAAAATAGGAAAGGTTGTGCTCAACTTGACATAGGATTTATTCTTCTTTCTTTTTGACGTTTCGTGCATATAGGATCTACCTGCTGATGTGAAAAGAAGACATGATTCTAAGAAAATATGTACGTCTAGTCTTGCTTCTGAATTTCCTGAGGATTGTAAATATTATCCAGCTGATACAAAGGATGATTTGCACAAGGTAACTGTTGACTCTAGATTCTTTATCTTAGGCTAATGCTTTCAAAGTTAAAATTCAGAGTGGGTTACAGTTCAAATGACATTTATATTGTTTCATATTTTACATAATTTGATGCCTCTCATAGATTTCCTTTGTCATCTTACTATAATTGCAGTTCATGTGGCTCTTTAAGGAACAAAGGCTTTCAATTCCTCACTGGCGAAGTCAACGGCCTTACCTGATGGCCCAGAAGGTGTTCATTTAAGTTTTCGCTATCATTCTTTTTAGGTAGAGGTAGAAACCATAAGAAATTTTAGGGGTGAAGTTTTTGTAGCTTGTTGAGGCATATTCGCCTTGTCGAAGAACAACTAGTTTCATCAGTGTAACAACACATTTTGTATTTTGATAGGTTGATATGGTAGCAGATGATTCCAGTTCGGGAAAGTGCACCCTTCTTCTTACTGGATATATACGTGCTCGCAGTCTTTCTGTGAACCAACTGGTGATTAGTTCATCCAAAGACTTGTCCTTGGTCACATGATTTGGAAGTTGTCTTATTTTACTTTATATCAGGTTCATGTTTCTGGTGCGGGGGATTTCCAGCTGTCCAAAATGGAAATTCTCAAGGATCCATTTCCTTTGAATGCAAGAAAAGAGCAAGATGCCATGGACTCAGATGAAGTGGGTGATAGAGAGGTATTAGCCTTTTCATTTGTATATAAGCACGATGTCTCTAGAATAAATGATTTCCTTTTTAATGATAAGATTTGATGCGATTAATTTATTTTGTGAAGTGTTTCTCATTTGAAATTTTAATATTCAAGTTCCTTCTGTCCTCTTTTTCTTCTTCAAGGTCCTTCGTTCTTTGGTTCCCAATCCTATGAAGCAGGAGGTTTTACTAGTTGAGAATGTTCCTGATCCCCTTGCAGGTGAACAGGTAACAAGATTACATTTGTTCTATTAATTATGTCTTGCTTATTTCCATTAACATAAATGTGGGTTGATATTAAGAATATGGCTTGTATATTGCATTATTGCTAATCCAAGAATGAATAAAACAAAAATAGGGGGATTTCAGTGGAATTGCATGAACTATGAAAGTAGAATGTCATGCTATTAAAAATTTTCACTAGAGCATTTTCAGACTTCAGAGTTGTATACCGCTCGGCTAGTATGATATACTTCTGGATTTTCTTAAATTTACTATTAGGTTTGGTGAATTATTGGATTGGTTGTGGGACAAGTTACAACTTGACTCAAACATAAATTCTTTTTTGTCAGACATGGCCAACAGAAGCAGAAATGGCTGAGGCTGAAGAAAGTCAGAAGCAAAAAAAGAAGAAAAAGAGGGCTCTTCCTCGAGGCACTTCAGAATACCAGGTCTGCATTTTTTCTTCTCAGTTCTCGTAAGTCTGAATGTTTCTTTCTTATATGTTAGTCACATCTTTGTTTGTTTGTGTTGAGAGGTAATGGACAAACTTTAGTGATATATCAGAGGCATGATTTCGGTTCTTGCAGGCTGCTTGGATTGTGGATGATACAGATGAAGAGGAGTCAAGTACTGATGATGAAGCTGATGGTATGGTATTGGATGAGAGGGACAGTGGTTATCCTGGTCAAGATGACAATAATTATTCAGATGAGAGTGACGATCAAGCTTCAATAAGGGACGCTGATGGAGAAACTGATATTGATTCAGTGATGATGGTGAGGTTAACATGTATATTATTTGTGCATCAAGTGATCTTTATTGTGTTACCAGAATTAGTCACTCTCTCTGTTCTCATTGAAAGTGTTTCTGATCTAATATGAAGCACAATAATTAATACGGAATACTATTTTGGTGTTACTGTCATTTTCAAATGCGAAGAACCGTAAGATTTAAGAATATCAAAATACTAACCACACCCTCTAGCCATGGAATTGCAAAGGTAAACTCTGGTCAGTTGCTTTTGGTCAAATATTACTTCTTAATGGTCAGAATCCTAGTGTTTCTCTAGGGAAGCTGAGTCACTGACATACTACAGACAATAGGTTTTAAACAAGGTGTGTGAACCACTCACCGTAGTTATTTGAATTAGAATGTTGCATAGGAGGATTCACTCATGAGTTTTTCTATGTCGTTTGTTCTTTCTCTATCCAACCCCACTTAGTGGGAAAAGGCTTTGTTGTTGTTGTTGTTGGTTCTTTCTCTATCTATGAGCATTTTCATTAATATGTAAAGAATTCATCTGCGATCATTTAAGGTTTAAGTAAATTTTTCAAAAGGGAAAGGGGCACAATGCGTATTTGTCTGTAAGAATTCAATTGTCGCTGTACTTGTACTGGTCAGAATGGTAATATTTATGTGCTGCCATTAAGAAGTTTATTTTGTTTGTTCGAGTTCTGTACATTATAAGACTTACCTTTTTAGTATTTGTTTTACAGGAAGGTGAAAACCTGACTAAGGAACAGTTGGAGAATGAGATCCAAAAAATAAAGCAAGCACATGCTGATGACGAGGGTACTTGTCTTTTTAGCTTTGTTCTTTCTGTCGCTATATGATTTATATTATAAAAACTGTATCTGTAGCACCTTTAAGTCAATGTATTAGTGCTGCATTCTCTAGTTGGCTTATAATGGTTATATGTTATGTTTCAGAATTTCCGGATGAAGTCGATACACCATTAGATATTCCAGCAAGAAAACGTTTTGCTAAATATAGGGGCCTGAAGTCCTTCAGGACCTCTTCATGGGATCCCAAAGTAATATTCTTGTAATTGTGTAATACTCGTTCACCCTACTTGCATCAAATTAAACTGACATACGTCTATGATGAACTTCAGGAGTCTCTGCCTGCAGAGTATGCCAGAATATTTGCATTCGATAATTTCAACAGAACACAGAAAAATGTCCTTGCTAAAGCGTTAGAAATGGACCAAGAAAACAGTGATGAGTGTGCCACAGCTAGCTCATATGCAAGGCTGTATATTAGTGAAGTGCCAAGTAGCGTCGCTTCTAAATTATGTATGCGTGCAAAGACAATTCCTGTCATAGCATGTGGTCTTTTGCAGCATGAGTCCAAGATGTCTGTACTTCATTTCAGGTATCTTCTAGCTGAGAAAAATTTGCAGTTTTGTTGTCTTCTTAAGGGTAGGTTTTCTCATGATTCCCGGTGATCTATGTTTTGCAGCATAAAGAAGCACGACACGTACAGTGCTCCTATCAAATCCAAGGACGAATTAATATTTCATGTTGGCTTTCGCCAATTCATTGCCAGGTAGTATCTCTGATGCCACCAACTCTTCTATTTATTGAATTTTAGTGATTGACACTTTCGCTCTTCACTTTGCAGGCCAATATATTCTACTGACAACATGAACTCAGACAAGCATAAGATGGAGAGGTTTCTACATCCAGGACGTTTTTCCATGGCTTCAATTTATGCCCCAATCTCTTTTCCTCCACTTCCTTTGATAGCTTTGAAGAGTTCTGAAGGGGTGGCCGCTCCACTTACCATAGCTGCTGTTGGTGCACTGAAATGCGTTGACCCTGACCGAATTATACTAAAGAAGATTACTTTAACCGGGTATGATTCATTCTTGACTCTTGGGGGTGGCGACCTTTGTGGTACAAATGTTTTCCTTTGAAAGTTTTGACGTATTGAACCATAAGCATATTTGATGCAGTTACCCTCAACGAGTATCAAAACTGAAGGCTTCTGTAAGATACATGTTCCATAACCCAGAGGACGTTAAATGGTTCAAGGTGAGATTGCAGATAATCTTTTATTTTTTAAACTTGTGTTGTTGTATCGAGAAAATTCAATACAATCACTACGGGTATGTTTTTTAATGTCCTTGGTGGTGGCAGCCTGTTGAAGTATGGACCAAATGTGGTCGTCGTGGTCGCATCAAGGAGCCTCTTGGTACACATGGTAAGATTACATAGCAATCTGTTTCTCTTTTCGTCTCACCTCTTTTTGTTACATCGAATTTTCTTCAAGTCGCTGAAATCTCCGACAATGCCCAAATAGTTCAGTATAGATTGTGCTCTGTTGTTGCATTTAGTGAGTTATGAAGTGCGTTTTCTTCCGTACGATTTTGTTTCAGGGGCACTGAAGTGCATCTTCAACGGGGTCCTCCAGCAGAGTGACACCGTATGCATGAGTCTGTACAAGCGTGCGTATCCCAAGTGGCCGGAACACCGCTTCCCAATTCTCGATGCTTGATACGATTGTGTGCGGGCACGCGACACTCATCCTTAAGAGTGCTTCCCGATTCTTGATGCTTGATAAGATGGCGTCTTGGACGCGTGAAACTTCCTTCAGAGACGGCTTTCCAGCGCAGAAGAAAAGTCACGCGTCTTGTATATGGGAATGAAGCTCTGGTTCAGATTATTGTTTCCAGTTTTCAGTTTTGCCCTGCTCGGACACCCGAATCGGGTGTCGAGGACGTAGCTGTAAGATCACTCCTGCTTTTCTTCGTTTGGACATTTTACGAGAACGAAGATTTGTTTGTGTGTTGTATTGGTTCTCCATTCTAAATTTCTAAGTAATACCAGTGTGCCATATATGTTAGCGTCGGGGTTCAGCAAAACGATTTAGCTGAAGGTATATCAACTATGTTATAAAAATTCTCTCATATCTAGCGATTGCTCTGATTGGTCTCTAAGCGTTTACAAATCAAGAAATTGCGCTTTGACTGCTGAGGCGTCCGCCTAGTGTGCTTATTCGCCCACCTGAACCCACCTAATCATATATCTAGATTGTGGTTCTCACTTAAACAAAGAAGTGATAACTTATATTTTGCATTTTATTTTGTCAATAATGTAAGACTTATTTCAATGAAATGTAAGTAACTTTATCATTTTGCTAAGGTCATTTTTATCAACCTTGTCAGAATTTTGTCAGAACGAGTTATGTTGGAATGACTATTGCTCCAATTGGGTTAAAATTGAGGGATCATTTCTCCGGTTGGATTAAAGTTGATAGACTAATGGTAATTGATTTTTAGTTGAGGGACGATATCTGCATGTTTTGATGAGTTGAAGGACTAATGGTAATGAATTTTTAATTAAAGGATCATTGCTCCAATTGAGTTAAAGTCAAGGAACCATTACTACAATTTACTTGACTTATTAAATACTTGGATGATTATCACAATACAATTATGTATTTTAAAATAAAAAAACGTACTTATTTACCCAATAAATGATAAAGTTACTTAAAGCTGGTAGGTCCCGCCTAAGCGATGGATCCAAACCCGCCGCTCGACTAACACCGAGTATCTTTTAGAACCTTAACTATCCATCATTTTATTATTTTTAGCTTCTAAAGTAGTAATAACAGTACGTAATTCAATTGTGATATTGCCCAAAACAGAAAATTTCAAATACAAATGTTATAAGCCTTGAAAATGGTTCAAAACTATAATTTCTCAGCAAAAGCAGAAGAAAAATAAAAAGATAAAATCTACTGAGACTCTTCAAACTCATCCAATTTCTCTCTCTTCTTCATTTCAATTTCATACTTCCTCAGCCTCTCCTGCACTTTCTCCTGCAATCACAAAAACCCAACAAATAAATCAGATTAACAAATAAATTAGAAATTCGATAAATTCATGCTATTAATCCAGTGTTTGGCAGCTGAGAAAGCTGTAATTTTCTTTTGCGAGGAATTCCCGGAAACCAAACAGAGACAGAGAGCGAATTAAGAATATGAATATTCCAGTGACCTTGTAGCTTTTCTCGGCGCGGTCCATGACGTAGAAGCCGAGAATGCCACCGAGAATGGTGCCGGAGATGATCCGGACATAGGCCCAAGTATTCCCTGCCATTTTCCCTCTCGCTTTCTTTCCTTGATTTTCTCGGAAAAGTTTCAAGCTGCGCCCCCAGACGGTGGACGTGGATCTCTTGACTTGTAAATGTGTCGAGTCGGACGGGTCAGTGAACCGGTTAAAAGATCCAATAGGCCTACCATGGTTGTGGGCTTATTTATTTGAGCTTCTCTCAATTGGGTTTGGCTTGAGTTTGGGTCGAAAAAAAATGGCAATGATTTTGTAAGGGTTATCTCGACATCGGCATGTCACTCGGGGCACAAGTTATAGTTAAAGTGGGTTAGTGGTGGCACTTCAACATATATGTCATGTGATGTTACGGTTATAATCAAAACGTATGGTGACAATGCTACAAATTGGAAGTTTCACTATTCGTCCCTTGCATTCATAACACGACATTGGCAAGTTAAGCATGGCATTTGTTATAGTTTGAGTGGATATTGATATTACTTTGGCATGTATATCACGTGATGTTACGATTACTATTAAAACATTTTTGTGTCACGGCTGTAACTCGTATGTTAACTATTTGTCTTTCTTATTCATTACACGACATCAGCGTGTCACGCATGTCATGAATTATAGTTTGAGTGGATATTAATACCACTCCAGCATGTATGTCATGTGGTGTTGTGGTTACTATTAAAACATTTTTGTGTCATGGCTGTAAATCGCACGTTAACTATTTGTCTCTCTTATTTATTACATAACATTAGCATGTCACGCATGTCATGAATTATAATTTGAGTGGATACTAACACCACTTCGGCATGTATATCATGTGGTGTTGCAATTACTATTAAAACGTTTTTGTCTCACGGTTTTAAATCGTACGTTCACTATTTGTCTCTCTTATTCATTACACGACATCAGCGTGTCACACAGGTCATGAATTATAGTTTGAGTAGATATTGTCACCACTTCGGCATGTATGTCACTTGGTGTTGCGGTTACTATTAAAACGTTTTCGTGTCACATCTGTGAATCGTACGTTCATTATTCGTCTCTTGTATTCATAACACGACATCAACATGTCAGGCGAGGCACGAGTTATAGTTTGAGTGGATACTTGACACCACTTCAATATGTATGCCACATGGTCTTACAGTTACAATTTAAAATGTTTTTGTGTCAGGGCTGTAAATCGTATGTTCAGTATTCGTCTCTCGTATTCATAACATGACATCGACATGTCATGCAAAAAATAAGTTATAGTTTGAGTGGATACTGACACCACTTCGGCATGTAAACCACATGTTGTTACGATTACATAAAATGTTTCCTTGAGAGTGCTATAAATCATAAGTTCATTATTCATCTCTTGAATACGGAAATCAACAGAAAGACTGTATCTCCTTAGATTTGATTTTCAATACATTTCTATAATCTACTCATTACTTTTCCAAAGAAAGTAATTGTTAGAGCAGCTCCAGCGGGAGCTTGTGCTCGAGGGACAGGATGCGGAACATGGCCAGATAACCCGAGTGGGGAGGTCCAGCTTGTGCTGGCGATGGAGCTCGAGTGGCCCCGAAGGAGAGGCCCACCAGGAGTTGCCAGCCCGAGAGCCCGAGGTGGAGGTGATGCATGTTGACGTCAGGGTGAAGATGCAAGGATTTTCTCATGGATTTTCTGGTCCAGGAGGAGCCTGGAGTCTCAGTTTTGGTCGTCGGACATCATCTCGTCGAAGGTTTGGGACTGGGTCGGTCGAGTCAGAGACTGATTTGTCCCGGCAAGTTGCGGCGGCGACGGTTTGGGAGAAGGAGGGGAGGAGAGGGGCTTGGAGGGCGAGGAGGTTAGAGAGGGATCTTGACTGCGAGAAGGAGAGGGTTTGACTGGAGATGAAGCTCAGGTTAAAAGATATGGGTTTTTTTTTATGGGAAACAGAGGACTGAGAGCTCTGAGAGCTTGGTGGGGGAATTAAGTGAATGGGAAAGAAAACCTAGAAGTGGGATTTTGTGGGGATGCAAGGATTGAAAGAAAGTAGAATATTTTGTATTATTTTATAAATAAAAAAAATACTATTATTTTATTGCCTATTGCCAAGGCTATTCAAGTGTAGGGGTGAAGATGTAAAAAGTGATTACTGTTAATTAAAGGCGGTTATTGTTCACTGGGTGGATAGCATAGTGGATAGCCCTAGGGGGCCTCCACCACACTGGAACTGCTCTTAGCATGAAGTAAAAATTTATGGGAACAGAAAACACATAATTTCTTTCAAATACTGAGATATTTGCAAACCTTGCTCATTTCCCATCATTTTTATTTTTGTTATTTTGATTGATATAATTAAAACTCATTAACGTACAATTGGCTTCTTGTGGTTGAACTACATTTAAGTTATGTGAGTATAAAGCTGATGATAAATGCAGAGTTGAAGGAAGAAATTGAAGTATATATTCGAAGCTGCTTACTGCTAAAGGAGTGTTATGCGGTCGAGGTCGAGGTCGAGATCGATCGGAAGTTGAGAATAGCAAGAACTGCACCGTGTCATTTGTCCATTCAAAAATTAATCCGACAGAACTTGCTATACTTAACACACAATCTGCTAAATATACTCACGTTTAATTAAGTGAGTATTTGGCAGATTGTGTGTAATTAGCAAGTTTTGTCATATTTTTTGCATGGCCAGAGGTCACTTGGTGAAGTTCTTCTGCCATTCTCAACGTCCTCGATCGAAGAATCCTATTGCAGTAAACCGGTCCGAATACTTCCAATCATCCTCCAACTCTGCATGCATATATCATCACTTTATACTCACATTTCTTGTGTGACCTCTGCAATTGATTCAAAAGAGACCTCTTTAGCTTCTCCAGTTCTTACTAGGATGAGCAAAATACCCATGGCTATGAGTAACTACGGTTACCTGCTCATTTAAAATTCACGGTTATAGTTATAGGTGACCATTTAAATAAATAAACGGTTATAGGTATAACCGTTTACCCGTGAAATTTAAATGGGTGATTATGGATAATACATGCGGTTACAGGTATAACCGTTTAAATTTCTTGTTTAAGAACTTCTTACACTACCATACCCACAGCATCCACCAAAATTACAATTCTGTTCAATCCAAGTATCAGTTATAAGGTAGTACACCAGTCCATGTTCTTATGGAGAATTTTTCAGAACATGGTTACTATTTTACTCAAACTAGATATGTTTTTAATTAATATACTCTAGAAGTGGAATATTTATATATCCACTATGTCATTCATCTGTATTATAACACGTGAAATAATAGCTTATATATCAACCTATATCTCGCTACACTGAAACTTGCCAGCACTGTAATAACAAATTAAAGTGAGATGGCGAAGAGCAATCCACCCGGCACCACCTAGTGAATAGTGGCATGCACGGACGACGAGTATATTAGTGAGAGAGAGAGTGAGAGCGTAGAAACACAAGCCTCTCTCAAAGCGTTAGAAACACAAACCAAAGCCTCTCTCAAGAGATCACTGATTCAGTAGAGATAACTCAGTCAGGCTTTTCTTACATATTTCTGTGCAGGTATTTTCATGTGATCAGAAGGAAGAATCAATGGCAGCACCAGCAGCAAGGTATCTTGTCGTGGTGGTTGACGGATCAGCAGCTATGGGACCCTACTGGAACACCAAATTCTCAGATTACCTTGAAATTCAAGAAATTCAAACAATGAGACTTGGGGGGCAAGTCACACATCCAAACATGGAATACCTATGCATTCCGCGACCCTTTTCAGGTACTCAAGGACCAATAAGCCTTGGTCCTCTGCGCCCTAGAGCAAGCCAAAGAAATTTCTCAGGAGAGTGTGGAACAAAATTAATTGGTGCCTTTGTTGCAGGACAGCAGTTGCAATAGCAAGTATAATACCTCGCAGATTATATGGTGGGGTGGAGCTTGCTGCTAGTTCTAACAAGACACCCCAAGACGAAACATACGTTCCAGCATAGGAGGTAAAAATACAGTTTCATGCATAGGATAATCAGTCTAATTTAGCTTCAGTTCAACAAATCATTTTTTGAGTTTCCTGATTAAGTGTGATCAGACTTGTTGGTTAATTTACCTTTGCCTGCTTTCAGGGAACGATATCTGCTATGTATCCCGATCAACTAATTCCGGTCGGCCGAGCCAAGGTATGACTAAGTAATCATCTGCACTTGTTCATCTGCAATGAAGCGCTTGTCCATCTGCACTTGCTCAAAACCGACTATTTCGCTAAACATATGATACGAGACTTTAGTGCTTACTGTAACAGGCTTATAGGAAGGCCTCAACACCACAGCAGTATGCCCCGACCGATACAACGATTGAGAGGAGAGGACATCGAATCCCCACGAGTTTTAGGGTTTCGGGAACACAAAACCGAACGAAATGGACTCCGCAATGATTTGTAGAGTCTAGTAAGAAATAGGGCTCGGTCGAACACACGAAATTATACCAACATAATGTAAACAGTTCTCATAGTACCAATTGTTTGTGGATCTTCGCAATGTAAAAGGAAATGTTTGAGTGTTCGCTTGACAAAACATCCTATGCAGTATTAACGTTACAAGACACACAACATGATTCTTAGATCCATTACAAAATATACACAAAAGGGTTTTTGTACAAAGCTCAATCCAAGGTATTTATATAAGCCTTCGGACGGTCAACTTTCGGCGAAAAAAATAGGAGGAGAAGAAACCATGGCAGCAACTCTCACAACAGACTGCCCTGGGGTAAGACGTATCGACATGTTCAATCATCTATAACAGACTAACAGTAATCTGCGGCTGAGTATGTAGCACATGCCAAATCCTGAAGAAAAAAGGACGGATATGCATGGGCTTTCTCGAACTTAATCAACTATTGGCCGGGGTTTTCTTCTTCAACCTTACGGCCTTCTGACTGGATTGCTGCTGCGGAGTTGGCTCAACAAGCAGCAAGCGTGACATGGCATACGCCAATAGTTCTTCTCGGTGTGAAAATGTGAAGTCCAGATGGGCGTACTCAAATTCACCATATGATACATCGACACCTGATTCATCCATCAACTTATAATGCTTTCTGACCATTGATGGCCGAATTACCTTGTCCTTTCGTCCAGCAACCAGATCAACTGGAACATCAATAAGCCCATAGTACTCCCCCAAGTCGAATGGCTCTGGAGATCC
Organism: Malus sylvestris; assembly: GCF_916048215.2. Lineage (NCBI taxonomy): Eukaryota > Viridiplantae > Streptophyta > Magnoliopsida > Rosales > Rosaceae > Malus > Malus sylvestris. Next base: position 28,255,645 of record NC_062273.1, read on the forward strand.
ATACACCTCCATATTAGCAGAACCACTCCCGTAATCGAACATTCTAAACTTTCCAGCACGCTTGATTTGTGCAAGATGGAGAGCCACTCGGAATGATACGCCCGGCATGTCGTTCATGTTATAATGTGGTATCCCTAACACACCAACCCAATTTGAGCTATCCCCACCAACAGAATAACTCATCAGGGTCTGAACCAGTCCTCCGACCGCAGGATAGTTATGAAAGTCTCGCGCCAACTTGTTCAGAAGCATGCGAAAGAACCTGGTTGGTATGTAAAAGGCAGGCACAAGAGGAGCCAGAAGAGGAGCCAATAGAAGAAAGACATTCTCCACAACCGTAAACATAAAGGTAGAATCACCATGGAAGCCAGCAGGTGACAGTAAAACCAGCCTAGAGAGTCTGTGGGGTTTCTCTTCTATTCTCTGCGTTATAACGTACATAAGTATTGCTGCTCCTCCCAAGCTATGGCAAATTGCACAGAGCTTGTATGGTTGACCATCATTTGTTTCTTCGTCAACATCAGGTTGACTAAGTTTCAATTCAGCAGTTTTAACTTGGTGAATCTTCTCTATCATTGCAGGAATATCCTGAGTCCCATGCTCATTGATGGAGTACTGCCAATACCTGCATTGTTTGCTATGTTCAGTAACTCAGCTTGTACTGAAGTACTTTATGGAAATTGCTACTTTGTGTTTAACAAATCTGAAATATTGCAACCTCATTCCTCCCCTGCTGAAAATTTAAATCAGAAGGAATCAAGGATGAATATTTCATAAACAATATAACATGCAGATGCCAACTTACTGTCGTGATGAGATATTTTTGTTCACATGTTCCCTAGAAATCAAGCCACGAAAGTTACCAAGAAAAACATCATATCCTGTAAAAATACAAAACATTAGCATATTTCTAACCAATAAAACTGTCTGTACTACAAGCATATACTTTCGAATGAAACATGCAAACCTTGATCATAGGCAGCAAATGCCGGTGAACCAACAACCCCATTAGACACCCAACTGGATAAGGGAAACAACGCATTAAAAATCATTCATAAAGCTCACTATATATCAAGCAAATTTTTTTGCAAAGGGTGCAAAATACAAGAGATAAGAACACTACTAGTAATGAGCGGATTGCCTTTTCATAAAGTAAATAAGTTATACCACTCTGAAATTGTAGCAGGAAGGACTATGTATCATTCTGATAGCCAGCGCCGCAAGCAAACCTCCACTCAACATTTATGGCATAGTTTCTAGAACACTTGGGGAAGGAAGGATAAAAGAAATAACTTACCCCATAGATGAATCCAAAATTCCATGTTGTAGATAAACAGCTTTCCGGGAATCACGTCTGCAGCATCACAATACAATATTAGACACCATATATTAAAAAAAAAGTTATTGTCTATGGAAGGAAAAAAAGCCAAAAATATTGATTATACCTCGGGAGTCTTTCCAAGAGAAGAACATAGCCATCACTAGTGATCACATGAATAGCTTCATATGGGTACCTAAGAGAGACAAAAAAATTGAGCAATTTGCAGAGCATGTGAAACATTCAAACGAAAAGTGAAAGGTTCTACGATCAACTAAGCGGTACCAAAAGCCTTACCCAAGCTCTGTTATGACATCCTGACAAGTCCGAGCATCGGTATTTAGGGACTGCTGAAATGAAGTATTCCTTTCCTTAGGAGCTGGATCATTCTCTCCAAGTGTAGCTGTCGGAACAGTAACTTCTGTATCACTACCGTGGCTATCTTGAACACCACCGCTGCTCAGTGAACACCATCCTGATAGTGTTTTAAAAGCCACAGAAGGGGAAAGAACAAAATGTGCTGCCTTGTGAACAACATCAAAAACAGCTTCTATGAATATCTCGATTGCTAGATGAAGATCCTGTTAAGCACAAGTTAAAGATGAGAAATTGGAAGAGGAAACAAATGATGCATCTTATTTTAAAAGGGCATATTTAGCCTGTGCACAGACCTCAATGACTCCACGTCTCCTATCAGTGGTTCGGTGAACAATGTGATCTTTGAGAGTCTGCACTTTATTTATACGGCGTGTTTGCGGAGCCTCATTGCTTCCTGGTGCAGAAGAGGCTTTGGATGACCTAGAATAAGACAATTGCAAAATGCGAACTGGAATCCCAAGCAGAAACCTCGCAGGAAACAGAATCCAGAAAAATATGCATCTGATCCACATCCACCACGACCAGCGCCTACCGTGCTTACTGAAACTAGAAGCCCGAGAGGCTCTTGAACTTTGAGAGGATGGTGATGTAGGAGATATGTCATCATCACTATCTTCATTGCCGTATGCGTAATCAAGGTTCGAACCATCAGAATCAGAATCCACAGAAAGCTCGTGTACAAAACGATTGAAAGAGGACACCCCACTACAAGCATGAAGCAAAATGGACATGTCATTCAGCAACAAATATTGATGCATGAAACGTTACACTTCTTACAAGAAGATACATAGATACTACATAAGAGGAACTAACTTCACATACAAAACAACTACTTCCCACCAGAAAAAACACACATTCATTTGAACGATCCCAATTCCCACAATCACAGAACAAACTGCCAAGCGATAATAAATTCCAAAATTCTAAATTCAGTCAATTTTTCATACAAAATAGCTACTGGCCACGAAAAAATTACACCTTTATCCATTCATTTATCATGAACAATCCCAATTCCACAAATCAAAAAATAAATTGCTAAGTAATAAAAAAAATTCAAATTTCTGAATTCAGTCAATTATACGTTCAAAATAATTAGAGCCCACCACAAAAATTACACTCAATACATTCATTCCCCGTAAATAATCCCAATTCCCACAAGCACAAAACAGATAACCAAAATTTTCCAAATTTTAAAAAATTATGAATTCAATGAGCTTCAAAATTCTTCCATGATCAAAACCCAAAACTTACTTCTCCATCCAGCGAGGAAATCTGGGCCCGCGAAAGGTGGGCCTGAGCTCCCACCCATGAATGCCTTCGAGAATGTTCGCCTTCCCCGGCAGAAACGTCAGCAACAGAGCCGAAATTCCATTGATCAGCCGCACGATATTGTTCAGCGATTCGTACGTTAACGTCTTCACTGACCTGCAAATTCGAAAACCCAAACTCGAAAACGATCCCAAACAACCGAATTCGACATCTTTTTACAAAAACAATTCGAACCAAATCAATTTGAAACGAAGGGATCGGGGAACTCACTCTTTGGTGACGGCGATGATGTTGTCAACGAACCGTTGAATCATCTCATAACAGTATAATTAAATTTTGATTTTTTGTATCGGATTTCAGAAAAATTAAATTAATGTACGAAAATTCGAATTTGGAAATTACAGAATCGAAAAAACGAAAAATCCGAGCGGCAATTGGGAAGAAAAATCCAGAGCAAAATTTGGGGCCTCCGATATCGAGGGGAAGGAGGCGGGAGATGTTTGCGGTGCTGGGTGGAGGGTAGTACACGTGGCGGGCCCTGATTGGGTCGGAGTCAAACGCGTGTCGCTTTCGGCTTTGGCTGGATTTTGTGTTGAGGATCGCGTTTAACACGTAATGGTACCAGCTTCCTGATATATCAAATTTTTAGCTGGTGGGACCCAGGTGAAATGAACGGACAGGATTTTAAGGTGGTTAAAGGGGATTACGGGATTAAAGACGTGTCGCGTGTGGATTTGGAGGAGTGTGGGGACCACGTGAGCTCTACGGTGCCACGCAGCCACAGAAACACGCATGAGGAGAGATGAATACATCTTGCCGACCTTATGTGAGTGGGAAAAATTAATGGAACATGATTTTTGTAATTAGATGGGTTATATGATCGAGCAGTGCTTTCTTACAAGTGAAGAGTACGTTTTCAAGTGTAAAGTAATAAATAATAGAGGCGAGTCTGATTTGGTTCGATGCTAACCTCAGTACTATTTTTGTTTGCAATTTTTCAAATTTGTTAGAGCTACCACTCTGTCATCCGATGCTAAATTTATGAGCATTGATACTCTTAAAGGCTCAACACTTTGGGCAGCTATATGTGATCAATTATGAATAGAAAGTTCCCGAGCATGAGAATGATCCAACAAAGCAACATTTATGTGGCTAATAATTCAAGAAAGTTAATCTCATAATCCTTGTTCCTTGTCGTATTATCAGTTACAACCAACTAGATATATTGAGTTAACATATGTATGTTATTTATTTAGTTTAAATTGCCTATTAAATTATTCGATATCCCAATAATGTAGCTCTCTCGGACCAACCTTAAACTGCAAGAAGCCGTTCTTTGATACATCATTTAATTTGCAAATTTGGTTTAAAATATTGATCTCCCTAACATTACCCTTTAAAAAAACAGCTTCTTCATGACACAACTTCCCGATGCATTTCAAGAAGCGTGTTTTTTATTTTTCTTTTTGAAAAGCTACGGCATTTGATTCATTTAAAGAGAGAATCCATAATATTCATCACCAAGTACAAAACGTTGGGGCAAGTTTAAACAGAGCCAATCAACATCAACAATTACATTTGTCAGAAAGCAAAATGTCACACAAAATCTGGGGGTACTTCAAACCAGAAACATTTGTAGGTGGTCGAGAGGATGTAGCAGGCACGACGGTGAGCAACCTTGAGTTGGATTGGCAACGAGCGTGGGTCGCATAAGCTCCAGTGATCTCAAGTAACATGGCCTTCGAATCCTCCACAATGTTCCCGATGAAAGATGAACATGGAGAGATGTACTCAAAACTTACCATGAGAAAAATTACCAAAACCATCCATAAACGTTTCTAATAAAAAACTCTTCGGTTATATATGAGCAAAAGGTAAACGAGCCCTAACATGCATACACATATTATTATACATTGTGTGTGTGTATATATATATACATATTATATTGTTCCGTTGTTATGCATATGTCGATATCATTATCGCGAACAATATGTCATTGATAATTTTTTGTTTGCAATGATACTCTATCGATGTGTGAGGAAACTGAACACTACATGTAGAGAATTCCTTTACTTAAATATTCAGTTTCGTACATAAAAACATGCAAGTAATATGTAATTTCTAATGGTAGAAAGAAGTTATAACATATACAAGTGGTTGAATTTGCGCTTGGATCCAATGGCGTACGACGCCCAGCGGAACAGGACTGAACTGTCTCCCCTTGACAGGGTTGCTGAGGACGTGTGACTGTGAGTGTCTTACGATTTCTGAGGGATTTGAATTGGATTTACCTATCTTCTCAAATTGTTTGACTTCAAAATTCCTGTTGCTTATGAAAACTTTGGCGCCACTGTAATTATCTTATACGCTGGTTTTATTAGGAAAATGAACTTCACACACTTAATCACCGGTCATCAGCTACAAATCTCCTTCTCCTCACACTCACGGGCAGCCCACCTTTCATCCTGAGAGTCAAGGACAACAGATGCTCAGGACACGTATCCCTATCCTGTACGTCGATCACAAACCTCTCCATCACCGATGCCGCAATCGACTTCATCTGAATATACGCCAAATCTTTCCCCAGACACATCCTTGGCCCGGCATGAAATATCGGATACCGGAAAGCACTCTCCTGCCGACACGTGCCGTCCTCGGTCAGCCACCGCTCCGGCAAATACTCGCGGCAGGTAGTCCCCCATATCTTCTCCATCCGCCCCATCGCGTAAGCATGGTACGTCACGAACCACCCCTTCCCCACGGCTGTCCCGTCCGGCAAGACATCATCGTTTAGACACGCCTTCGTGTCGACCGGTACGGGAGGGTACAGCCGCATCGCCTCTGAAATCGCCGCGTGCAAATAGTGCATGTCTCGGAGCTCGTCCAAATCATAAACATCGCCGATACGTTTCCCGTTTCGTACCCGAATCATTTCCAGCTCCTTTAAAATGGCGCACTCCACGTGCGGTCTGGACGACAGGAGCCAGAAGAACCACGTCAGAGCCGATGATGTCGTGTCTCGGCCGGCGAGAATGATGCTTATCACGATATCTCGGAGAAAATCCGGCGAGTTGTTTTCGGGAATACCAATAAACAAGGACAACAAATCGTGACGATCCTCCGACAGTTCGTTGCTAATTCTCGACTTTATTATCTTATCCGCGAAGTTATGGACTGTCGAGATTGATTCTTTTAACCTCCGCTCTGATCCAACGTTCAAAAACGTCTTTATCTTTTGAATAAACTGAAACGCGTACAAAAATCTCCCAGAGATAAGTGTGGCCGCTTCTTCAAATGCCTGCATGAACCGATCCGGATTGGGATTGGAATCGAAGTCCGTGGACTCAGATTTTCCGCCGCCGCCGCTTCCGAGACAATTCGGGTCCACATTAAAAGCCAATTTGCAAACGTTGTCGAAAGCAAAGCGCTCCAAAACATCTTGCAAGTCCAAACGGCGTCCTGTTTCGGCGGCTGTGTCCAGAGACGGAATTAACCTCGACTCAATCTCAACCCTAACGTTTTCCATAACGAAGTTCCGGAGCGATTTTGTGTTGAAGGCGTAGCTGGCGGTCTTCCTCTGAACCTTCCAGAGCTCGCCGTCGGAGTTGAAGATTCCGCCGCCGAGAAAGTCTTGGATAAGAGATATGAACCTTTCGCCTTTCGGGTAGTTCTCGAAGTTGGTTTTCAGCATGTGCTCGACGTTGGCAGGGTTGGCGGTGATGATGCCGCGGATTTTTACCGGGCGGCTGATGATGGCGGTGCTGGTGGGGCAGCTGGTGAGGATTTCGGTTGTCCAATCGAGGAACCGGTGGCGGTTTTTTAGGAATTCCGGTAGGGTTCCGAGAATCAGGTAGCTTTTGAAGCCGGTGTGTTTGTACGTCTTCGACGAAGCGAAGAAGTGGTGGTAGATGTAGAAGGAGAGGGAGAGAAGGAGGAGGAGGAAAGATTGCAGGGAGAAGAGCTCCATGGCTATCTGCAAATATTGTTAGTGCCGGAGTGAGACGATCGAGCGGATATATATGCTGTTAAAAATTAAAATATAGTGGCAGAGACTCAGTGCCACACAAAGTCCAGAACCGGATATTTTCCACAGAATGTTTCTCATACGACGTGTCGTTAATTAACACCATCAGAAAATCGAAGGCAGTGCCGCAATGGTCACGGACCACACAACATGTATATGCCACACATCTCAACTTCCAGTCTTTTGTGGCACAAACACTCTGACTTTTAGAGAGAGAGAGAGTGTGTGTGTGTGTGTGAGAGAGAGAGGAGAGAGAGGCTCATGGTTGCCATCTGCGGTCGAGTCCATCTTTCGCCAAACCATGGATTCAATCTCAACAAATCAGGTACTTTTTGTTTCTGAGCTCTTCCAAATTTGAGCAAAATTTCAGTTTAGGCACTAATTCTGTAATTTCCGTCAAGTTTGCATCCATTTGTGGAGATGGTTAAAACTATTTTATGCATTTTCTCTGGCACAAATTTTGTATTTTTTGTACTCTAATTTTTCAACTCTTAAAATTGAGAAACTTTTCATGCGCCGGTGACAAAATCTCAAGTAATCATGCATAATACGTAGCATAATAAAATTTGATTCCTAAAAATCTTTTATGCATTTTCTTAGGAACAATATGTAGGTTTTGTGCAAGTTGAGTTGTCCTCTAAATTTTGAACTCTTTAACATTAAGAAAACTTCCATGCACATGGTGTTGCGGAGGTGATATCTCAAGTCAATCATATATTGTCATATGTGAAAGTTAAAATATGTGACAGTGCATGACTGACTTGAAGTATCAACAATCGATGTGGTATCACTGCCATAGATAAGTTTTTCTCTTTTACATTCCTATGTTTCTGAGTAAACATGCTTGGGTTGTTGGTTAACTCAAGGTTTTATTATTGATCATGTAGCAGGTGATAAACATTATTTTCATAGACAAGGTCCAAATCGGAGCATCTTGATGACAGCATCGAGCACCAGGCTTGGCACAGGTGGTGGGGTGTTAGACAAGCCAACCATAGAGAAAACAACTCCTAGTCGTGACTCTGAGTTTGACGTGAGGTAAATAAAGTAGAAATTTATGCTGCGTTTAGACGAGAGATTTTAAAGTTATACAGAACTTATATTAAACTTCTTCAAAATGCACTACAAAAGTTAGAAGATTTGAAATGACTAGATGCAATATATTATAGGCTGGACTGAACTGTCTCCCCTTGACAGGGTTCTACCACGGACTACTAGTGTCGGAACGAGTAGACGACGATGGTGATGAGGACGTGTGACTGTGAGTGTCTTACGATTTCTGAGGGATTTGAATTGGATTTGCCTAAATATCTTCTCAAATTGTTGACTTTTTTACTTCCAAATTCCTGTTGCTTATGAAAACTTTGGCGCCACTGTAATTATCTTATAGGCTGGTTTTATTGGGAAAATGAACTTCACACACTTAATTTCTGTTTATTTTTTAACCTTGATTTTACTCTTCATTCTTAATAATTCTGGATTGCAATGAATCTTGTGAACAGGATTTAGTTCTTTAATTAGAGCACCAATAGGAGAGTGCTAGCAATGTGTTGTGACCTATTTTTTCTGAGGGGTGTGGCAAAGAGAGAAAGAGAGGTATTAACGGCTTAAGGAATTCTGTGTGTATTATTTTTCATGCTTTGTGCCATTAATTATAGTAAACAGAAAAGGGTCTCTTGCCTTCCAATTAATAAAATCATAATCGAATAGAATCTTCTAATATCCTAAGTACAATCTACTAGTAATTTACATAACATCACATAATCACCGGTCATCAGCTAAAAATCTCCTCCTCACACTTACGGGTAATCCACCTTTCATCATGAGAGTCAAGGACATCAGATGCTCAGGACACGTATCCCTATCCTGTACGTTGATCACAAACCTCTCCATCACCGATGCCGCAATCTACTTAATCTGAATATACGCCAAATCCTTCCCCAGACACATCCTTGGCCCGACATGAAATATCGGATACCGGAAAACACTCTCCTGCCGACACGTGCCGTCCTCTGTCAGCCACCGCTTCAGCAAATACTCGCGGCAGTTAGTCCCTCATATCCTCTCCATCCGCCATATCGCGTAAGCATGGTATGTCACGAACCACCCCTTCCCCACGGCTGTCCCGTCTGGCAAGACATCGTTGTTTAGACACGCCTTCGTGTCGACCGGTACGGGAAGTTACAGCCGCATTGCCTCTGAAATTACCACTTGCAAGTAGTGCATTTCTCAGAGCTCGTCCAAATCATAAACATCGTCGATACGTTTCCCGTTTCATACCCGAATCATTTCTAGCTCCTTTAAAATGGCACGCTCCACGTGCGGCCTGGACGACAGGAGCCAGAAGAACCACGTCAGAGCCGATGATGTCGAGTCTCGGCTGGCGAGAATGATGCTTATCACGATGTCTCTGAGAAAATTCGGCGAGTTGGTGTTTTTGGGAATACCAATAAACAAGGACAACAAATCATAACGATTATTTGACCGTTCGTCGCTAATTCTTGACTTTATAATCTTACCCGCGAAGCTATGGACGGTCGAGATTGATTTTTTTAACCTTCGCTCTGATCCAACATTGAAAAACGTCTTAATCTTTAGCATAAACTGAAACGCATACAAAAATCTCCCAGAGATAAGTGTGGCTGCTTCTTCAAATGCCTGCATGAACTGATCCAGATTGGGATTGGAATCGAAATCGGTGGACTCAGATTTTCCACCAGCTCCACTTCCGAGACAATTTTGGTCTACATTAAAAGCCAACTTACAAACGTTGTCGAAAGCAAAGCGCTCCAAAACATCTTGCAAGTCTAAACAACATCATGTTTCGGGGGTTGTGTCCAAAGACGAAATTAACCTCAACTCAATCTCAACCCTAACACTTTCCATAACGAAGTTCCTAAGCGATTTCATGTTGAAGGTGTAGCTGGCGGTCTTCCTCTAGACCTTCAAGAGCTCGCTGTCGGAGTTGAAAATTCTGCCGTCGAGAAAGTCTTCGAGGAGGGATATGAACCTTTCGCCTTTTGGGTAGTTCTCGAAGTTGGTTTTCAACATGTGCTCGACGTTGGCAAGGTTGACGGTTATTACACCGCGGATTTTTACTGAGCGGTTGAAGATTACGGTTGTTGATGCACAAAATCAGTGAGGACTTTGGTACAACAAAAAGTGTTAAGTTTATGACATTCGCTAAATTGCTCCGGTCACTAGTATGGATAAATATGCAAATGGATAGAGACAGGGAAGCAAACACAAGATGTGCGTGGTTCACCCAGATTGGCTACATCCACGGAGTACAGGAGTTTTCATTAATTGTGAAAGGTTTACACAAGTACATAGGTTCAAGCTCTCCTTTAGTGAGTACTAGTACAAATGCCATTAGGAAATATTGTGGGAGAATGATCTCCTTTTATAGAAGAGAGTTTCTAGCTTTGTTCTGACATTGACATATGTCGTGTTATGATTGGCTTCCGATGTTGACACGTGTCGCGCTATGATTGGCTTCTGATGTCGACACATGTTGCGCTGTGATTGGCCTCCTGGTTGGAGAGAAACTCTTCTGGGTCCTTGACGGTATAACGTTGACCGGTGCTCGGTAGTTTCGGGATTGGTCAAGTATGGTACAAATAGTGCTTCCCTAAGTTCCCTAGTGAGGGAAGCTCCTCAGTTGGGGACTTGTAAGATCCAAGCCGCTGAGTAATCATGAAACTTCTAAATACCGAAGTGTGGTATCGTCTTCACTTGTCTTATCTGTCTCATAGGTAGATGTGGCATCTTCTCGGAAAGTACTTTTCCTCCATCCAGGGGTGGTATATTTAACCGGTAGAGATGCACAAGGTAATGTATCAATTTGACTTGAAGCTTACTTGTAGTTTCAGGCTTGGTCAAGCACAATACAAACCATGTAGTATGAGTCCCCCAAGTCGCCGAGCTAGGAGATTTGCCGAAAAATGTGACAGACAAGGTAAACAGTCAGAGTTCCAAGCAATCAGTCCCAGATCAGAAGTTTGATTTTGAGTTCCGGCTGATTGTTCCCATTCTCCCTATCTTACAGGCAGCTAGAAGGATAAAGAGAAGAAAAAAAAGGAGAAGATATGATATGAGATACTTTTACTTTTGAAAAAGTAACTTTCCATATGCTTATTCTTGAACTGGGCTGTAGGGTTTTTTGGTTTCTTCCAAAGTATAAGACCGACTCAAGAATTTGAGGGTCAAAACAAGTCCATCAAATCTAGAGTACGTTCGACCCTGATGATATGGGATACTTTTGCTGTTGACAAAGTAGTGGATGAATTAGCACGTGTTCTGTTGTGCTTGTCTCCACATGCTTCCTTGTATCCATCTCACTTACCCTATCTGTTCCTCAGGCAGATGTGGTATCTTTTCTGGAAGCATAAGATGTTGAAGATGAGTACTCAAGAGCAATGTCAGGTAAGTAATCAGGCAATGAGTTCCAGGTAGTCAATTCCTGACTGGAAGCTTGATTCCAAGTGCTGACTGATTGCTCTCTTTCTCCTTGTCTTGCAGGTAAGAACAAGGCCAAAGGAAAAAATAGGGAAAAAACATGATATGAGATACTCTTGCTTTTAACCCTGATGATATGAGATATTCTTGCTCTGGTGTGGCTTGTTTGCAGATGTATTATCGGGGGGAAAATAAGCTGAGTATTTCGAGATATTCTGCTGAGAGTGCCCTCTCAGATGTGAAGAAAAGTTGAGCATTTTTTTTATTTGCAGGTTTGCCTAGTTGTGGAGGATGAAGGTTGACATATATAGGAATTGTCCCAACAGCAAGTAGTAACGTTGTTCCTTTACCTTTCTCGGTCATAACAATGTAGTGAGAGCTGCAAGATTCAACTGTTTTAACTTTGTCAGAGCACTTTGAAAAAGTGGTTTGTGGTATTTGGAAAGCTGATGTTGCGTGTGAAGATTGCAGATAAGTTTTATCCAAGGAAATTTTGGTCTCGAAGTTCAGAGAGCGGTGCCTCTTCGATTTTCAAACAAGCAATCATGTCGAGGACCTGGCTCTCGAGATTCGGATAACGGTGCCTCTTTGATTTTTGAGAAAACAATCTTGTTGGGAGTCTGACTTTCGAGATTCGGAGAGCGGTGCCTCTTCGATTTTTGAGAAAATAATCATGTTAGGAGTCTAGCTCTCGAGATTCGGAGAGCGGTACCTCTTCGATTTTTGAGAAAACAATCCTGTTGTGAGTTTGGCTCTTGAGATTCGGGGAGCGGTGCCTCTTCGATTTTTGAGCAAGTAATCCTGTTAGGAGTGTTTTCTCGATGTGAGTAAAGGTTGGGCATTTTTGCTAGTTTGCCTTGCCACGGAGCACGGAGGTTGACACATGTAGGGACTTTCCAGTTATCAAGCAGTGATGCTGTTTCTTTACCCTTGTGGGTAATAGTAGGGTAGCTGGACCTTCAAAATTTATGTGTCTAAACTTTGTCAGAGATCTTTGGCAAAGTTATATGTGGTACCCGATGAGCTGATGTTGCGTGTGGGGATTGTCAACATATTTTACTCAGGAAAATATGCTTCTCGAAATTCAGAGAGTGATGCCTCTTTGATTTTTGAACCAACGACCTTATTGCCTTTTCTTTTATAGGGGCACCAATTGTGTGCAAGAAGTACATTCAGAGAATTATTGCTTGCAGAAATTTTCCCCTTATTTTTGTACTTCAGAGATTTATTGCACCTCATTTCTCCTTCATCATTTCTGAGAAAGTTTGGCCCATCCGACCGTCGTTTTGACTTGAACTTTGGTGAAGAGGCAGCCATGCTTTCTCAAGACAATATATGGCGTCCATCATTCTTATCCCCTACTGGTCATCTTACCGTTGGGGACTCTGTGATGAAGAATGATATGACCGCTGCGGTGGTGGCCAGAAACCTTCTCACTCCCAAAGATAATAGACTACTTTCCAAACAATCTGATGAGTTGGCTGTTAAGGATTCTCTGGCTCTCAGTGTTCAATGTGCAGGTTTTGTGTCTAATATTGCCCAACGCCTATTTGCTCGAACCCGCCAAGTTGAATCATTGGTGGCTAAAGTGATAAGTCTCAAACAAGAGATCAGAGGGCTCAAGAATCAGAATAAACAGTTGCACAGACTTGCACATGACTATGCTACAAACATGAAAAGGAAGCTCGACCAGTTGTAGGAATCTGATGGTCAGATTTTACTTGATCATCAGAGGTTTGTGGGTTTGTTCCAAAGACATTTATTGCCTTCGTCTTCTAGGGCTGTACCGCGTAATGAAGCTCCAAATGATCAACCTTCGGTGCCTCATCTTTCTCGGGTTCTGCCTAGTACTGAGGCTCCGAATGATCACCCTCTGGTGCCTCCTCTTTCTGGGGCTCTGCCGACTGCTGGGACTTCTCCTGAGCAACCTTTGTGAAGACTCATTCTTGTTTGTTTATTATGATTTATGTATATGTACATATTTGTAACTTATCGGAGATATTAATAAACAAGCTTTGCTTCATTTCAACGTATTGTGTTAAATACACCAAGGCCTTCTTCACTAAGTTCTTTGAATTTTTTCTTTGGTTGAAGCTTGTATGTTGAAGCTTTGTGAGTGAAGCATGTATATTGAGGTAGTGCTCCCTTACTTTCCCAAGTGAGGAAAACTTCTCGGTTGAAGACTTGAAAAATCCAAGTCACTGAATGGTCGTGAGACTTCCGAATATCAAGGTGCAATAGCATATGGTAGGAGTGCCCCTAGTCTCCGGTTGAGGAAGTTGACGAATGAGGTATTTTCTTTCTAAGTGGTAGCCCTCCTTCATATATATTTATTATGAAAGTTGTTAGGCCCAAAAAAGAGGAGGCCTAGGCAATTTTTTTTTTCTTCGATTTTTTTTTTCGAATTTTCGAATATATATATATATATATATATATATATTTTAAGTTTTGTTGGTGAAGCTTTGGTGGTGAAGATTTGAGGTTGAAGCTTTGTTGGGTACCATGAATTAATTTTGCTTCACACTATCTTGATCAAGATAGTGTGAAGCTTTTGTAGGTGAAGCTTTTGTGTTAAAGCTTTGTAGGTGAAACTTTTGTGGTGGGTGAAGCTTTTGTTGGTGAAGTTTTTATGAGTGAAGCTTTTGTGCGTGAAGCTTTTGTGTTGGGTGAAACTTTTGTGAGTGAAGCTTTTGTGGTTGGTGAAGCTTTTGTGGGTGAAGCTTTTGTTGGTGAAGCTTTTATAGGTGAAGCTTTTGTAGGTGAAGCTTTTGTGTTGAAGCTTTGTAGGTGAAGCTTTGGAGTTAAAGCTTTGTAGGTGAAGCTTTTATGTTGAAGCTTTTGTAGGTCAAGTTTTTGTGGGTAAAGCTTTTATGGGTGAAGTTTTTGTAGGTGAAGCTTTAGAGTTGAAGCTTTGTAGGTGAAGCTTTGGAGTTGAAGCTTTTGTTGGGTACCATAAATTGAATTTGCTTCACACTATCTTGATCAAGATAGTGTGAAGCTTTTGAGAATTTGTAGTTGTCCTCCATTGATGAAGCTTTTGTGTTGAAGCTTTGTAGGTGAAGCTTTGGAGTTGAAGCTTTGTAGGTGAAGCTTTTGTGGGTGAAGCTTTTGTGTTGAAGCTTTGTAGGGTACCATGAATTGATTTTGCTTCATACTATCTTGATTAAGATAGTGTGAAGCTTTTGAGAATTTGTAGTTGTCCTCCATTGATGAAGCTTTGTTGAATTTCCCAATTTCCTTTTTTTTTTGGGAAAATTAGAAATTTGAAAATGTGGGAGAGACAACGTATACAAATTTTGCTTCCACACTGTTGAGCAAGAGATTGTGATGCAAGCCACACTTTGTAGTGGTCGAAGGTTTGGATGAACCATATAAATTGAATTTGCTTCGAACAGTCTTGATCAAGAGTATGTGAAGCTTTCTTAGAGTTGTAGTTGCCCTTCATTGACGAAGCTTTTGTTGGCAACATAAATTGGTTTTGCTTCACACTGTCTTGATCAAGAGTGTGTGATGCTTTTGAGAATTGTGGTTAAACTCCTTTGATAAAGCTCTTGTTGGCACCATAAATTGGTTTTGTTTCACACTGTCTTGATCAAGAGTGTGTGAAGCTTTTGAGAATTGTAGTTGCCCTCCATTGATGAAGCTCTTGTTGGCACCATAAATTGGTTTTGCTTCACACTGTTTTGATCAATGGTGTGTGAAGCTTTTGAGAATTGTGGTTAAACTCCTTTGATGAAGCTCTTGTTGGCACCATAAATTGGTTTTGCTTCACACTGTCTTGATCAAGAGTGTGTGAAGTTTTTGAGAATTATGGTTGCCCTCCATTGATGAAGCTCTTGTTGGCACCATAGATTGGTTTTGCTTCACATTGTCTTGATCAAGAGTATGTGAAGCTTTTGAGAATTGTGGTTGAACTCCTTTGATGAAGCTCTTGTTGGCACCATAAATTGATGAAGCTAATGTGTTCACCTTCTCCTTTTTTTTTTGGAGGGGGAGAGGGGGTGCTGCAAGTTTGAAATTTGAAAACTCCCTAGCTTGTGAGGAAGTTTGAAGACTTTCCATGTGGGGTTTTCTTATGGTTTGAATTTTGAATTTTGAATTTCTTTGGCCATGTTGAACCCTATAAGAATGAGAAGTTCCACTCTTTTCATTGTCTTCATTTGCTCATTTTGTAGTGATTTTTGGAGATAGAGTGCTCCTATAGTTGAGAGGGATTTCAACATTGCTTTACACCATCTTCAGGTTGGTAGTCTTCTCCACTAGATCACATACTTTCATTCTTGTTGAATTGTTTGAGTGTTCATGTATTTGGTTGAGAACATAATGAACTGATTGAGCTTTTCTCCACGCCCTAAGAACTTTCTTATGTTTCGATCTTTCATGTGGTGATAGAGTTTATTTCTATTTGTTGTAGATGTCAGAGTTTGGAAGTCCTAGTGATGGAGGCTCCTTTAACTCTAACTCTAGGTTTGAGCTTGCAATGTTGGAGTCTTCAAGGCCTTTGTTGGAGTCTTGTACAAAAAATTCAAGATTGGGTGATCTTCGCAATTGCCAAGCCTTAGCCAATATTGGTTCTTCCTCCTTCATGTCAGTGGGTGAGGGGGTTGTTTGTGACGTTTGTGCCGTCTTTTGGTAAGGGATTAATGAAGATTGTAGTGCAGGTGATCAGCAGATTGCATCACTATCTTCATGTTGAATTGAATGGTCACCGCTCATTATCTTACTACAATTCATAACCATCATATCTTACTCTGGTAGACCTTTTTGATGATGTGATGTGTTCGTCTCAACGCAGCTTTCCACTACCTCTCACCAACACGTGGGCGAGAGGTTCGAGCGGTCTTTTAGTAAAAGTTGGTTGAAGGTTTTAGTGTAGAAGGTCAGCATATTGTATCACCATCTTACTATAATTCATAGGTATCACATCGGTATCTCAAGGTACGGTTATCAAGTGAGTTCCTTGTTGACAAAATGTTGGAGTTGCTGGTCACATTTGGAGGAACTAAGGAGGATATGATGCTTGGTGCTGGATAGAGTTTTGCGACAACAGTCTCTGTTTTGTTCAGTATGGGGTATGGAACTTTTGCGACATGGTATGAAAGTTGTTATATGCAACATTGGTTGTTAGAGGAGTTGTGCGAGCTTGTATTCGAATGATCGAATTTATGACGTGTGAAATTATTCATCTTCAGGAAATTACTGCTTGCTTATCGAGACAACAAATGTGTGATCGATATCACGGGCGGCCGACCGGTATATCGATAGCTTATTTGTTGGGTTCGTTAAGCAAATGGGCGATAAGATTCGTCTACAGCAGCTGATGCAGATTCAGAATTGTTATTCTTAGGACTCGACCCAAAGACACATCTGTTCTCGAAGTGCGAGACGTTTCGAATTCTTGGACAAGACCCACTCTCATTCTTCAGTTTTGGTTTTCAGTATAAGTATTTTAACTTCATTTACTTTAGTTATTTGTATTTTCGAAGTTACAAATGTTTTGGGGAAGTATTTCCGTTTTCAGTTTTAAGTTTAGTTGATTCGAGTTTTTGATCTATATGTTAGTATATATCTATTTTGACTTTATCTGGCCTTAAATTATTTTGTGTTTTCAACTTTATATCTTATTAAAGTATGTTTCTACTATTACACTGATGAGGAAAGAAAGTATGAGTAAGGAGGCACGAAAGATAGAATCATTGCAACCGATCGCAACGGTGTGGCATTTTCCCTTTTGTGCAACCGCTCTTACCTAATCTTTTCATTACATATATGTATATTATTCTTCTTCTTCCTATTTTCGAGTAATTTCAGTGTAGCATGTTATTTGAAATTTCGGGGACAAAATTATTTTAAGGGGGGTAGATTGTTACAACCACCCCCAAATAATTACACTATTTGTTATTTCCACCCCCCAATTGCCACGTGGTAGTCATCTAACCCTCTTACTTTTTTCCTCTTTCTGTCCCTCACTCCCGTGACCTCTCTCTTCTTCATCTCTTTCCTGTAGCTTTCTCCCTCTTAGCTCTCCCGTGTATCTCTCTCTCTCTCAACCTCTCGCATCTCTCTCCCCCTGGACTCACTAGAACCTTAGCACCTTCAGGAGAGGCTCGTATCAAGCCCAGGACCCCCCTATCGGCGAGTTCGACGGCATGGAGCAAAGCTCCGGTGAACTCTCTCTTTCCTTTTTCGTTAGGTAAGTTGAATCTTTCCTTCTCGTGGTTAGCTTGATGCTTGGATGTGTTTTATGAACTAGATCCTTCCATTTTTACGTAGGTTGTGCTTCAGAAACGTTTTGGGTTGAGCACACCCGTTTTCCAGCTAACCCGTGGACTTTGGAGGCTTTTTCCGGTCACCTCCGACCGAGTTTCGGTGTTTGGAAGGTAGAAATCTCTTCCTCTCTCCTTGTTCTTCATGGTTGTACTTAGATCGAAGCTTGAAGCTTTAGTTTTCAGGTGACCGGAGCTATAGCAGCTCCGGCCTTCTTCTTCCTCGACACCAGGCTATCCGACCTTTCCCTTCCCCTTGGGCTTTAAGCCCGTTAAACCTCAGCCCCCTTTAGTTTTTAAAATTTGTTCTTTTTATTTTTAAAACCCCTAAAGGCTTCGGGCCTTATTTAAAATGGCCTTGGGCCGATTATTTTAAAGGGCTTAAAAGTCCTGTTTGTTTTTAGTAAGACCTTAGGGCCTTTGTGGTGTGTGTGTGTGTTTAGGTGTGTGCAGTGGCGGATCCAGGAAATAATATTAGGGGGTCAGTAAGAATAGTGCGCGCAGCGCGCAAATTTGTTTTTAATAGAAATAGCATGCATATCGTCATTTCATCGAGTCTTGGTAGGCCTAAAATCATTTGGAAAGGCATACTGCACACCTGTTAATGCCTCATTTGCGTGGGTAACTAACACATTCCAAGGCTGCTCCCATATGAATGCTTAACAAAGAAACACACTTATCTTGAACATACTAAAAATGTTTGATATCATTGCATCCCATTAATATGTTTGTCCAAGAATGATGATGCTTGGTTATTCTTTGAGATGACCATTTAATTTACTTTGCATTTTTGGATAGTTTTTTACTTGGTTCTTTTTTTTTTCTGCCAACAATTGTAATCACAACCAATAAACAAGCCACATGTAAATAATATTAGAACTAGACTGTAAATGGGCAACACCTCTCTAAAATGCAAGCAGTTGAAGGGCATATATGAAGGCAACTCTAACCTTTAAAGGGGCAGCACCCAAGTCATCTATGGACATTCACCAAAGTTCGGAGGGTCAACACCTAAGGTGTCCATAGAAGTTCACTGAAGTTTGGAGGGTCAGCTGACCCCCCTTGCCCCTTAATGCATCCGCCAGTAGGTGTGTGTGTGTGTGTCTGTGTGTGTGTGTTTATGCATGCACATGCATGCCGTGCATGTGTGTGTGTGTGTGTTTGGGCTAAAGCCCAAACCCCAATTTTCCACCCTAAAATCATTTTAACCCAAAACCTTAGAAA
Source organism: Malus sylvestris (assembly GCF_916048215.2). Lineage (NCBI taxonomy): Eukaryota > Viridiplantae > Streptophyta > Magnoliopsida > Rosales > Rosaceae > Malus > Malus sylvestris. Next base: position 28,274,582 of record NC_062273.1, read on the forward strand.
TCCTAAAACCTAATAGGGCATAAACCCATCCAATCCCAAATCCCCTATTTTATTTAATTCAAACCCAATAGATCCTAATCCTATTTAACCTAAACCCTAATCCGGATTTCAAGCCTAAAACCCTTTAGACCTAATTTGACCGTTTACCCTCGATCAACGTTGACTTTAGGATTGACTTTTCGGGTTTTCGTCTAGGACCATTCTTAGGGTAATTCGACGTTCTGAATCCGTTTTCAATGTCCGTTTTCCCAAATTCAATTGCTATTATATAGTTTTATTTATTGGACTCTTTATGTGCTTAGGGGCAATTATTGTGACGTTTCCGTCTTCGCTAGTGGCGTAGCTTTTGGCAACTAAGTACTGTGAGTAAACCCCTTCTAAAATTACAGGGTTTTATAGTTTAATTTCATAAATGATTAGCATGCCTACGAATTTTGTGAATTGATTTATATCAAGCCTGTTTATTGAATTTATTGAATTTATTGATTTTGTCTCGTGTTTTGGTGAGGAAATAAATTGTTAGCCTATTTTGAGCTATATTTTAATATATCGTATTTTCTATAAAAACCATGATCTGGTAGACTATCTGATGGATGACGATAGGATGCTAGAACATGTTTTAGAAACCCCTCTTTATAGTATAAACGGTGGATGACTTTATACTATGAAGTGATTATTTATAAGAGGCGTAACTATTTGTGCGTACCTAGAGGACACTATGCCGCATGGGGCGAGGATCTGGTGTTGGCATTTAGGTTGGGAGAAATAATCCCTAGCTACGGGCTGAGGGACATGGAGCAGGTATTGGGCCAGGAGTTGGGAATCTCTGGCTACCGGCGTAGAGACCACGGAGCAGGCATTGGGCCGGGAGTTATATTTATTCGATGATCTTTCTAGCAACACACTGTGCTTACAAGACGATTTATGATACGTTTACTGTTTTGATTTCCGCGATGTGACTTTTGAGATATTTTGGCATGCTAGGATTTTGATTTAAATCCATCACTTATTATGCTAGTAGTTTTCATTATATATAAACTGTGGGGATTAGTATCTTGATAACTGTTGTATTATTATTTTATATATAAACTTGGTCCACTCACCTTTGTTTTGAGTCCCCATTCAGGACTTAGGATTAAGGCACCTAATCCTGATGTCAAAACACTTTCGCAGCAGCATGGACTCACTTCTTTATTCATTCAAATTTTATCTTAGTTCTTGTTAGTGATTAGGTTTAGTTGTATACTCTGAGCACGTTCCTAAATTATTATTTCATTGTATTTTAAATTTCTAACTCTTATTTACTTCTTATCCTTAGCTTTTGTATCAATTAATGGCTTTCGTCACCCTCGTGTGTCGGCCAACACGTGTCTATCCTGGTATTCAGGGAATATCAAGGTCGGGACGTGTCAAAACTACCTCAACTATGGGTCGCATCACAATCTCATACCTCATCTTTTAAACATTGCAATGTCAAACCTTGTCTTATGAATTCATTGCAATATCAGACCTCCGTTAACTTTTATGTTATTTTTTTGGATAAATTACACAAACTTACCTCAACTATGGGTTGAACCACAATCTCATACCTTATGTTTTAAACATTGCAATATCATATATCAACTTATGAATTCGTTGCAATGTCAGATCTCCGTTAAATTTTATGTTAATTTGACTATTAAATGATGATGTGGCAAAAGCAAGGCCCACTTTTCCATCCAACTACATAAAAAAATTAATTAAATATTAATTAATTAATATTTTTAACCCTTAAAACTAATTAAACAAAAAAACTCTCCCTTTCTTCTCTGTACCCGATTCTTTTCTCCCCAGACTGAAGAGTGGTTCTATACTCTATAGTGATCTGCTTTCCAGAGGTGGCTGCTAAGATAATCACCACAACTCACCCTTCTTCCCTCTGAAGACCCACGTTACACAATCTCAGTTGATCAAAATCCCTTGTTCCGTTTCAAAATTTTAAACCTTTAACCCCAGTATCCCTAAATCTCTGAAACTTTAAACCAAATCAATGGCTCTCTAAACCCACCTTTCTTACCCACCCCAAAACCTAAGCAAACCCCAATCCGTTACCTTTTAATGGGATCCTCCATCTCCCTCCCCCTCCTCTCCTAGCCACCCCCGAAGAAGCCTCTCTGAATGAGGTCAGCGCAAGAACTTTTTAGCAAACTCATTTGAGTGAGGGCAAATAACACTTTAAGGAAACAATTCAAGTCGTAGCTTAAAGTCATCTTTCAGTTTATTCTCTATGTTTCTACATTTACTCAACACTCGTCTATCAACATAAGTGGACTGCTAACTTCTTGTTTGGTACCTAAGACTTGAGCATGATGACAATCTCTCTGCTTAGATAACTCTCTTCTGTCAAATAACATGATCTTCAGCTATAAAAAAAACCAGACAGATTTCAAAAAGCAGGTTGGATGTATCGCGTTCTGTTGGAAGTTCAAATAAAAACGTTATTTCAAGTTTGTGTGCTGCTAGCTTTTTTTTTTTTTTTGACTCATGCTGCCTACACTTACCAAAATTAAATGCTTATTTTGAGCTAGTTAAAAATGTGGTTGCAACCACTGGAGTAATGCAGTGTGTGTGTGTGTGTGCAAATGTCTAAAGCTACTACATGTGTTTTAAGGAGGAAGATTCTCTCCTCTCCTAATCTCTCTCTCTTTCCCTCTCCTCCTATTTGAACAGTTACGGTTTGGCCACGTCAACATTTTATATTGATTTTTTTATAGAGACAATAAGACAAAAACAATATGTGAAAGGAGATGAAGGAAATGGATGAGAATAAGAGGGAGAGAGTCCTACTCCGTGTTTTAAAGGGGGTAAAGACTTTTGAACTTCTTCATTTATTTTGCATGTTATGTCGTTGTTTTGTACTGTTTATTAAAAACCGCTTGTGTGGTTCTTTCTTTTCTGCACATACAAGTCAGTCTTCCCCGTAAGGCTTTAGGGGTCTAATCCCATTCTATCTACAAGGAATCAATTTGTAAACTCCTTTAATATATCAAAGTATTGTCATCATAGAAGCTTGCTGCTTCCTTTCTCTTTTATCTTTTTTGTCCAATTTCATTGAGAATGAAAGTGAGATGTGTAATAGAGTTTGTAAACTTATCACCCATATATTTATTGAGTTAGTTAACTTTCAACACCAACAAGTCCATCAGTATCCGCGTGACCAAAAATTATTATCCAAGCGGACAACATCAGCAAGTCACGTCAGATTTGACAAGAACTTTTTGCACTCTTTCGATAAGTAGGGAAGTAACTCAACTTAATTTGTCACTGTTAAAGTACGTAGAGTAAATAATGACAATGTTACATGGATGAACTCTGGGGCTTAAGAATATCAAACCTGAGGAATGCTGTTGAAATCGCCGCAAAGGACAACAGGGGCATTACCCCATCTCTCTGAGAGGATTTTCGCCCTCGATATGAGAAGATGTATCTGGAAACAAAATGATATATAGACCTTGTTCATTAGTGTCAGGGAACAGATCTTCAGCTGTAAATGTAGAAATATAGAGAATAAACGATATTACCCCATCACTTCCAACAAAACGATATTACCCCATCTCTTCCGTCATATAATATGATCTTCAGCTGTAAAAAAAAACCAGACAGATTTCAAAAAGCATGTTGGATGTATCGCGTCCTGTTGGAAGTTCAAATAAAAACGTTATTTCAATTTTGTGTGCTGCTAGCTTTTTTTTTACTCATGCTTCCTACACTTACCAAAATTAAATGCTTCTTTTGAGCTAGCCGAAAATGTGGTTGCAACCACTGAAATAATGTAGAGTGTGCGTGTGCAAAAGTCTAAAGCTACTGCATGTGTTTTAAGGAGGAAGATTCTCTCCTCTCTCAATCTCTCTTCTCTTTTCTCCCCTCCTATTTGAACGGTTATGGTTTAGTCACGTCAACATTTTATATTGATTTTTTATAAAGACAATAAGACAAAAAACAATATGTAAGAGGAATGGAGGGAAATGGATAAGAATATGAGGGGAGAGAATCATACTCCATGTTTTAAAGGGTGTAAAGACTATTAAACATCTTCATTTATTTTGCATGTTATGTCGTTGTTTTGTATTGATTATTAAAAACTGCTTGTGTGGTTCTTTCTTTTCTGCACATACAAGTCAGTCTTCCCCGTAAGGCTTTAGGGGTCTAATACCATTCCATCTACAAGGAATCAGTTTGTAAACTCCTTTAATATATCAAAGTATTGTTATCATAGAAGCTTTGATGCTTCCTTTCTCTTTTATTGAGAGTGAAAGACTGAAAATGACACGTGTGATAGGGTTCGTAAACTTATCATCCACATATTTATTGAGTTAATTAACTTTCAACACCAACACGTCCATCAGTATCCGCGTGACCAAAAATTATTATTCAAGCGGGCAACATCAGCAAGTCACGTCAGATTTGACAAGAACTTTTTGTACTCTTTCATTAAGTAGGGAAGTAACTCACCTTAATGTGTCGCTGTTGAAAGTACGTAGAGTAAATGATGACAATGTTATATGGTTGAACTCTGGGGCTTAAGAAAATCAAATCGGAGGAGTGCTGTTGAAATCGCCGCAAAGGACAACAGGGGCATTACCCCATCTCTCCGTGAGGATTTTCGCCCTCGATATGAGAAGATGTATCTGGAAACAAAACGATATATAGACCTTGTTAATCAGTGTCAGGGAACAGACATTTTGCTTTATGCACCAGGAAACGAACATGAATGTAAAAGAAGGTACCTGGCCTAATTTTACTTCCCCTCGGGTTGGGTTATAAAGCACGTGGATGTTACCGATCACCAACTTTCTTGATTCAGCTTTTTGCATCTCAACTGTCTCCCCTTGACGGGGTTGTACCACGGACGAAGTGTCGAACGAGTAGACGACGATGATGATGAGGAGGACGAGTCTTTGGGAGCGGTGGTGCAGCAAGAGCCTGTGGCCTTGCAGATAAAGGAGGAGGAGCGGCTGGCGGTGGCGGTAGTTGGTAAGGTTGTTGCGACGGACACATGGCCCCCACAGAGCCAAGAGGAAGCATCGCAACGCATCGTAGAGGATGAGGTGGTGTTGTGGGGACGTGTGAGTGTCTTACGATTTAAAGGGGTATTTGAATTGGATTTGCCTATCTTCTTAACTTCTTGACTTTTGACTTCCAAATCCCTATTGCTTATGAAAACTGTGCGCCACTGTAATTATCTTATGGGCTGGTTTGATAGGAAAATGAATTTCACATACTTAATTGGTTATTTTTAACCTTGTCTTTATTCTTCATTCTTAATAATTCTGAATTTACAAACTTTCTTTTCTCTGAGGGGTACAATAAAGAGAGGAAGAGAGATGAACGGCTATTTCTCATGTCTTGTCTTAAGGTTTTTATCGAGACCCATTGTATGCACTTTATCCTCAATAATTGTACGTATTCTATTACTTATCGATGAATATCATATTGTTTAAAAAAAAATTGTAATAACCAACCTAAGATTCCTTAATACTATCAAAACATAGAAAATCATAAAGTATTCTAATACAATCTATTAGTGATTCACATAATCTCATATGTCTTATAAATAAAGGAAAACTAATGAAAAAGGCTTAAAAACTGCAAGTTTTAACGATAAGGACAAAATAAATGGTAAAGTGAATAGTATCAGGTTTGACTTTTTAGTGTAAAAATGTGATTTTTCATTAAAGTGAACAGTACCGTGAACTTTTCGTTAAAACTCCCAGATAATATATATCACAACAGTTTTGCATATTTAGGAATGGTATATGAAATTTAGAAGAATTAAGATCTTATTAATTTTGTGCAGTCAAACGACATCACATAATCACCGATTCACCGGTCATTAGCTACAAATCTCCTTCTCCTCACACTCACGGGGAGACCACCTTTCATCCTGAGAGTCAACGACAACAGATGCTCCGAACACGTGTCCCTATCATGTACGACGATCACAAACCTCTCCATCACCGATGCCGCAATCGACTTCATCTGAATATACGCCAAATCCTTCCCCAGACACATCCTTGGCCCAGCATGAAATATCAGGTTCCGGAAAACACTTTCCTGCTAACACGTGCCGTCCTCTGTCAGCCATTGCTCCGGCAAATACTCGCGGCAGTTATTCCCCCATATCCTCTCCATCAGCCCCATCGCGTAAGCATGGTATGTAACCAACCACCCCTTCCCCGCGACCGTACCGTCCGACCAGACGTCGTTTAGACATGCCTTCGAGTCGACCGGTACGGGAAGGTATAGCTACATCGCCTTCGAAATCGCCGTGTGCAAATATTGCATGTCTCGGAGCTCGTCCAAATCATAAATATCAACTACACGTTTCCCGTTTCGGACCCGAATCATTTCGAGCTCATTTAAAATGGCATGCTCGACATAAAGTTTGGACGATAGGAGCCAGGAGAACCATTTCAGAGCCGATGATGTCGTGTCCCGGCCGGCGATAATGATGCTTATCACGATATCTCGGAGAAAATCCGACGAGTGGTTGTTTTCAGGAATACCAATAAACAAGGACAACAAATTGTGGCGATCCTCCGACCGTTCGTCGATTATTCTCGACTTAATAATCCCATCTGCGAAGATATGGACTGTCGAGATTGATTCTTTTAACCTCCGCTCTGATCTAACGTTAAAAAACTTCTTACCCTTTGGCATAAACTTACATAAATCTCGCAGAAAAGTTGTGGCATTTGATTCATTTAAAGAGGGAATCCATAACAAATTCATCACCATGTACAAAACATTATGGGCAAGTTTTAACAGAGCCAATCAACATCAACAATTACATTTTTCAGAAAGCAAAACACCACACACAAAATCTAGAGGTTCTTCAAACCAGGAACATTTGCAGGTTGTCGAGAAGACATAGCGGGCATGACGGTGAGCAATTTTGTTAGATTGGCGAAGAGCGTGGGTAGCATAAACTCCAGCGATCTCAAGTAACATGGCCTTCAAATCCTCCACAATGTTCTGATGAAAGATGAACATGGAGAGACCGAATGCAATGTTGATGAAATATGGAGTGAATCACTCTCAAGAATAACATTTTGTAAACCCCTTTCCTTTGCCAATAACAGCCCATCACGAGCCACAAGAGCTTTGATGTGAAGATGAGATGAGATGTGTTAGGAATGTCGGTACTACAAGATAGATAATGCACAAGGTAAAGTAGAAAATGGACACCAAGAATTTATGTGGGTCGGCAATTTATGCCTACGTCCACGAAACAAGGATCAATCTTCACTATATGAAAAAGATGAGTACAACAAGAGTAGTCTTACCAAGCCAAAGACAAGGTTTGATGGATACAAGAAAGTATGACACACACTTTCTATCACTCTAAACTTCACTCACAATGTGTAGTGGAACACTCTCACTCTCACTCTTGGAGTGGAACTCTAGTTTTGGACTTGATCCTTTGCTACTCACACTTGGTTCTTAATTGGTTACTTTACTACAACATCACACCCATATTTATAGATGAGGGTTTAGTATTCTACTAGTTTCTAATGTATTCTTCAAACCTCTAGCATAGATAATTCTAGACTAGCCACAAAATTGTAGCTTCTAGATCTTTCCATTTGCAACAAAGGAAGCTAGTACTCTCTAGCTTTTTCCATCAACTTAATAACATGCTAGAATTGTCTAGCATGCTCCAGCCACCTCACTTGCTTACTAGAATAATCTAGAATATTCATCATGGGCTGGACCATATACCAACAATCTCCCCGTCCAATCCATGAGGGAGGAATTCCAATCATGACTCCAAGTTACCTGGAGTCCATCCCAGCAGCCTTAATGCAGAATTCCAACTTTAATTTTGTGACTACCTTTGTCAACATATCTGAAGAATTATTATCGGTATGAATCTTTTTCAGCTGTAGCAACTTGTTCTCGATAACATCTCTAATCCAGTGATAACGAATATCAATGTGCTTAGTGCGTGAATGATATGTAGTGTTCTTGCTCAAATCCAGAGCACTCTGACTATCACAATAAACGCCATAATCACTTTGCTTCAAACCCAACTCTTGGAGAAACCGCTTCAGCCATAACAACTTCTTGCATGCTTCTATAGCAGCTATCTATTCAGCCTCGGTTGTGGACAAAGCAACACACTTTTGCAACTTGGATTGCCAAGACACGGCTCCCCCTGCAAAAGTAAACAAGTACCCAGACGTAGATTTTCTACCATCCAAGTCACCTCCCATGTCAGCATCTGTAAATCCTTCCAAGATTGGTTTGGAACTGCCAAAGCACAAGCACATCTTAGAAGTTCCGTTCAAATATCTGAGAATCCACTTAACAGCTTCCCAGTGGTTCTTCCCTGGATTAGAGAGAAACATGCTCACCACACCTACTGCATAAGCAATATCTGGTTGTGTGCACACCATTGCATACATGATACTTCCTACTGCTGAAGAGTAGGGAACACCTGCCATCTTCTCCTTTTCTTCATATGTTTTTTGACACAACTCTTTGCTCAACTTGATATGATTGGCTAAAGGTGAGCTTACCGATTTGGCTACTTTCATGTTGAACCTTTCAAGCACCCGTTCAACATACTTTTCTTGTGACAGCCATAACTTCTTGGATTTTCTGTCACGAATTATCTCCATGCCCAAAATCTGCTTGGCTGGCCCTAAGTCCTTCATGTCGAATGACTTAGATAACTCTTCTTTGAGCTTTTTAATCATAGAAGCATCTTGACTGACAATCAACATGTCATCAACATAAAGCAATAAAATGATGAATTTACCTCCAGAAAATTGTTTGATATAAACACACGAGTCAGCATGAATTCTCTTGTACCCATTACTCACCATGAATGAGTTGAACTTCTTATTCCACTATCTCGGGGCCTGCTTAAGACCATATAAGCTTTTCTTGAGCTTGCACACCAAAGTTTCTTTACCTTTGACTTCAAAGCCTTTAGGTTGCTTCATATATATCTCCTCTTCTAAGTTGCCGTGGAGAAATGCAGTTTTAACGTCTAACTGCTCGAGCTCAAAATCCATACTTGCTGCCATACCAAGGATAACTCGAATGGAAGTCATATTCACCACCGGTGAGAAAATCTCATCAAAGTCAACTCCTTTCTTTTGACCAAAACCTTTGACAACCAAATGAGCCTTGTACCTTGTCATGTTGTCGTCCCTTTTCATTTTGTACACCCACTTGTTTTTCAATGCTTTTCTGCCCTTTGGAAGCTCCACCAGCTCATAGGTATCATTCTTTGATAAGGAATCCATCTCTGACTCCACTGCCTTCATCCACTTGTCACTGTCGTTATGAGCTATGACCTTCTCATAAGTTTCAGGCTCTCTATAATTAGTCAACTTGATATACTCTGATGAAGAATACTTGGTAAACGGTCTTCAACTTCTGCTGGATCTTCTGACCTGGTCTTCATTCTCTTGCGGGGCTGGATGCTCCCCCTGATTGGGTTCTCCTTGAATCTGCTCTTCTTGACTAGGCTCCCCTTGATCAGCAATCTCATGGTCTGGCACATCTTGATGAGGCTCCCCCTGATCAGCATTATCTGGTTCTGCAG